>NC_092877.1:41703937-42390437 GCF_028372415.1 Notamacropus eugenii | reverse complement strand
CCTGACACTATCCAGTACACTTCTGGAAGCTATCAGTGTATTATTAGGAGATAACACAGGAGCTCATGGAGAGAGCTCTGGAGTTATCAGGGACCCAGTCAGAGTGAACTTCCTGCTTTCTCAGGTAGTCATGGGAGCAGAAAGCAATTTGGCCAGACAGCACAGAGGAAATCAAAACAGGGACAGGGAGCCTGGGACTAGCCCACTGGCTGAGAGGGCCATGATTATATATAAAAGATATCTCTAGCTGACAAGTAAATGGAAATAAAATCTTATTTTATTTAATTTTTTATGAGGTGTTGATTTCATTTATCAAGTCTTCAGTGTCATTGGTTTATAAATAAATGGTTGAACTTTTTACTTGTCCTCTATACCTGTTTTGTCTTTATGTTATATTTATACCTGTTTCCCACAAATTCCAAAGTGACCAGTCTGCTTAGTCATAGCTACCAAAACACTTGGGCACCTACCAGCACAAAGGATGAGATGTAAGAGTCATGAATGATTTTGAAGTTGCACAACCAGGTGAGTGGAAGGATAGTAATGCTCTTAACAGAAATAGAGAAACTTGGAAGAAGTTTAGGGAGAGAAGATAATGAGTTCTGCTTTGGACATGCTTAGGCTAAGATGCACGTAAGACATTCAGGTGAAGATGTCTAGCCAGAATTTGGCAATGTGGTACTGGAGTTCCAAAAAGAAAGACAAGCTGTCTATTTGGACCTGGAAGTCCTTAGTTCTGAGATTCTGATACTAGGATTGGTACCAACCATCTTTTCCCCTTACCTAGATCATCATCATCATCATCACCATCCTAACTGGAGGCAGCAAAGTATAAGGGGATGTGTTCAGATTCTCAGATAGGTTTAGGAGAGCATACATAGGAATTATATCAGACAGAGGTCTGATATAACAACAAGAATAAGAAGACCTTGAACACCATTCATAGTGCTCATTAGTGACGGGCACCACTATAGCAAATAAGGAGCTATACAGTGGAAAAGATAACCTCTCCAAGCCTCAGTGTCCTCATTTGTAAAATGAGAATGTTGATTGATCAACTTGTCATTTGCAACTCCTTTTCCTCTCCTCTATCCTCTCTCCAGCCAGCGCCTCAAGGAATAATTTCCAGGGATACACCAAGATACAAAATTGACCCTCTCCTTAACTGCTTGCTTACCTATCTACCCCAATTATCCTCCTGCAGCTTTTTTAAAAAAATAACAACAGCAATTCAAAGCAAAATTCTCCATGTGGAATAAGTCCCTAGTTTTGTCCAAGAGGGGGCTCAGAGAAGGAATGTCCTCAGCCAAATCTGAGAGGTCCTTCCTATTGTTTGAGCCATACTCCTGTTACCAAGGTGATAATAGACCCTTAGGAAAAGAATAGACTAGGAACCAGTGCATGTGTATGAATGTGTCTTTGTTGGGGGTGGAGGTGGGAGACACAAAATGTCTCCAGAACCTTACTTGGAAGAGTAACACTAGAAGGAAAGGCTTGGAACGCAGAGTGGAAGGCAGCCAGACCTGGTCCCCACTCACAAGCTCAGGAGTTTTTGTGACATTAGCTTCTCCAAGGGTGATTAAAGACAAACTAAGCAGCTGCTGGGCTTTGACCTGAAATTAGTGACCTCCAAAGGAGTGCAGTACACCTGAAAAATTGCTTTAGAGCACTTCATATCAATAATCGAAATAATTTAATGGGCCTCTCAGCTTCAGGAGGTGGTACAGGAGGGAGGGTATATAAATAGACTCAGGAAGCAATGAGGTAAATTGGTGAGCCATCAATCCACAGTAAGGGTTGAAGGAAGCCAAGGATACTTGGGACACTTCCAAACGTTTTGCTGTCAATATCACAGAGGGCACTTTTCATATTCTCCCAACTCTCTTGATTTCATTCAATTCAAATCAAAGAGCATTTATTCAACAAGGCACACTGCTAGACTGGAGACACAAAAAGAAAAAACAAACAGTTGCTGTCCTCAAGGAGTAAACATTCTTGGGTGGAGAAGGGGAGAGGAGAGATAGTCAGCCCACAGAGAGAGAACATAAAGACAAGCTCATTTGTGGAGTGATAGAGAAGATAACAAGAGGAGTAGGGAATCAGGAAAGGCAGCACCTCAGCGTAACCCTGGGGGAAGTGAAGGTTTTTAAGAGGCAGAAGGAGTGCTGTTTCAGGAAAGGAGGACAATACAAAGATGATTAATAGAATGTCAAATTCAGGGAACTTCTCAAGTTGGCCTGTTTGGGTAGGAACTAGAGGGTGTGAAAGAGAGTAACAAGAAACAGTTCTGGGAAGGTAATTAGCAAACAGTTTATTAGGGCTTGCAAAAGGCAGGACAATAGTTTGTGTCCTATATAATAGAAGCAATAGAAGTTCGAGAAGGAGAATGATGTGATCAAATTTGTGTTCTGGGAAAATTTTGATTTGACAGATTATGGAGAATGGATTGAAGAGCAGAGAAGCCGGAAGCAAAGAGAACAGTGATTAGGCCACTGTAGTAGTCCAGGTGAGGGGTGATGAAAGCCTGATTAGGGGAGTGTGTGTGTGTGTGTGTGTGTGTGTGTGTGTGTGTGTGTGTGTGTGTGTGCGTGTGCGTGTTCATCCTTCGTTTTCGAAGAAGACCATACCATCAGAGAAATGATGACCTGACTTGCACTTGACTTTGTTTTGAGTGAGGGAGGGCTGTGCAGGTCACCAGCCTCACTTCTCCTCCAGAGCCATCTGAATCCAATGATCAGATATTCATCAGGATGACTGGAGATGACCCAGGATGAAGCAAACTGGGGTTAAGTGACTTGCCCAAGGTCACACAGCTAGTGAGTGTCAAGTGTCTGAGGTGAAATTTGAACTCAGGTCCTCCTGACTCCTGCTCTGGTGCTTTATCCACTGCACCACCTAGCTGCCCTTAGGGGAAGTGAGCATGTAAGTGAAGAAACAGAGAACAGGAGAGAAATACAGTGGCAGCAGCAGAAACAAGACTTGGTATCTGAATGGCCACAAAGATGAGATGGAGGAGGCAAGGATGATTTTGAGGCTGGAATAAAAGGATACTAATGCTTTCAACAGAAATAGAACTTGGAAGAGAAGAGGATTAGGGAGAAAAGATAATTTTGTTATTGGACACGTTTAGAGGACATCCAGGGAAAGATATCTAGTCAGAAGTTAGCAACGTGGTGCTGGAATTCAAGGAAGAAAAATAAGTTATTTGGACCTGGAAGTCATTTGCTCTGAAATTCTGATACCATGACAGGTATCTACCATCTTTTCTCCTTACTCATCATCACCATCACCTCCACCTCAGCAGCAACAGCAGCACTGCCATCATTATCATCCTCATCATCAGTATCTTTATCATCATAGCTGAAACTTATGTCCCACAAATAGTTACAAATTGTTTTTCATACAATAGTTCATTTGATGTACATAGCAATCTTGTGAAATAATCTGAAAGAATTAACATCCCCCTTTGATAAATAAGGGAACTTAAAACAAGAAATGGCAAATAACGTACCCAATGGGTCATACAAGTAAGAGACAGAGTCTGAAACCAAATATGCTCTTCTAACTCCAAATTCAGTGCTCTGATAAAAAAAAAAATCCTCATCTGAGCCAAGTTGAATATAAGGATATCAGAGTTAGAGCGGAGGGAAACCTTTGCTAAAGCAGCAAAAATTCAGGGCAGAGGTTCCCAGCTTCAATTCAATTCCTCCAGTCTTCCTAAGGGTCCTCTTTAGACTGATCTATGCTTCCAGGGAACTTGCCAGGCTCTAGAACGAGCTACCAGGGCCATTATGAGAATCTAAAGGTATTTACTAGGCTTATTCTCACAGTGAGAAAGGCTTGGAAGTTTCCCATTGATAGGGAATGAGAGAAGTTAAAAAGTAGGGTTAGGGTTTTGTAGTAGCAAAGAACGAAATAAAATTGCTGCCCAATGTTTGGGAATGTGTAATTGTGGTACATAAATGCAAATGAGCTGTAAGAAATGTTGAATATGATGAAATCAGAGAGCATGGGAAGACATCTAGAATGATGCAAAGTGAAGTAAACAGAACCAGGAAAAGAATATAACTACTGCGATAATGTATTTGTAAAGAAATAGAATGTGGTGAAATTCCTAATGATCAAGCATGGGCCCAAAGGAAAAAGAGGAGAAGGCATCTTCTTTCCTTACAGAGGTGGGTGACTACAGATAAAGAATATGCAGATAGATAATGTCAGCCTTTTTCAAGTGGTGGTTACTTTTGCTGAATTGCTTTAAAAAATTTTTTTGCTGAGAAGCAAGGGTGGGCAAACTGTGGCCCACCAGTCATCTGGCCTGCCACCTGTTGTTTTTTGTTTCTACATTCTCCATCTAAGAATTTTTTTATATTTTAAAATAAAGATTTTTTGCATTTTAATATAAAGGATGCCTCTCTAGGAGGTGGGGGGAGAGTCTACATTGGGAAATGTAGGTGATATAAAAATAAAAGATTAAATTAAAATTATTTTTTAAAATCCAAAATACAAGATGTAATTTTAAAAACCTCTAATAAGCTTTTCACTTGAGCTTTTTTCTTCAAAAAAAATTTTAAAGAGAGATCTTGGCAGCTCTCTAAGGGGCACTTTTGTGTTTTGATTGATCATAGCTATAGGCATGACATTACTTATCTACTACGCCTCTTGACTGGGGCTCTTACAAAAGAATGATAACATTTCCTTTAAGAAAGAAGAAGCCCCAATAACAAATGACAGTTTCAGCAGCAACACCTTGCTGGAGAAGTAGTAAATGGCATCTTTGGAGGCGGAGTGAAATAGGAATGAGACATGTTTAGTTGCTGGGAGACCAAGGCATCACTGTGATGCAGCCAAAGCCCCGAGGGTTAGAAGCATGAGTTGTCATAGGATAATAAAAGCAAAAATTTAGAGCTAGAAGAGATCCTTGTGTCCAACCCCTCATTTTACAAATATGAAAAATGGATGCTCTGAGGGATTAATCATGATTTTTCCCAAGGTCACACAGACAGTAAGTAATGAAGTTAGGGCTAAAATTTCAAATTCAGCATTTTTCCTTCTGTACCGTACTGACTAGGGAGAGCGCAGGGAGTGTTCCTTTTCCTGCAGATGCATGAATCTGTGGAAAATTATACCTCTTTGTGTATGGGTGGGTGGAGAGTAATTCTAATCTTTGATTTCCCCTTGTTATTTACTTTACGATTCTGTCCTAATTAAAAGTTCAGCTATTTGCTTTATTATTCTTTTCTGATTTGTTGGTAGAAACTGCGCTGGGTGGTGTATTGAAGCTGTACTTGCTTAACTATGATGAAAGCTTTCCCTCTCCCCTTTCACCCTCCCCCAAACCTGGCAGAGAAAGCCATGATAGAGTCATCTGTAGCCATGTTGCACATACTTACAGGAGAGTGCCCTTTGTAAGCTATGTAAGTGTAAGCTAGTATTGTTACAAGAGAAAAGGGAATATTAGTCGAACAATACACTATGGTAAGGTAATTACGAATGCATTTAAAAGAACTCTACTCAGCCTAATTGGAGTTAGCAACCATAGTGAGGGTGGAGGAACACAACTGGAGCTAC
This sequence comes from Notamacropus eugenii, assembly GCF_028372415.1. Lineage (NCBI taxonomy): Eukaryota > Metazoa > Chordata > Mammalia > Diprotodontia > Macropodidae > Notamacropus > Notamacropus eugenii. The sequence goes on along the minus strand of NC_092877.1, from coordinate 42,384,869 downwards.
GCCTCAGAATTGAGCATTAGGGGCTCCCCTCATAACAGGTTTAGGTTTAGCTAGTTTGCCTTCAGGGCTAAGATACCCCGCTCAGACTGGCCTGTCTTCCACAAGAAGCACAGTACAGAGTATGAATGGAGAGACAAATGTCAGGTAGGACTCCCAGAGGCTTGTGGTGGATCAACTGTGGTAATACATGTTTCACCCTTTTATGTCTCTGAGTGTTGTGTTTGGTCCTAGCTGCTGTATCTCTGGAAAAGGCAGTCAGGAGCTCATGTGACATGTTTATGAGTATTTTGTGTGGTCTGTGGTCCACATTTGGAACTTGTACCACTCTAGAATATGGGCACAGAGACTGAGAGAAAACAAGACATGGCCTACAGATTTGATATAAGGACTTTTCACAACAAAAATCCACTCCTCACCCCTGGGGAAGATTTCTCAGCAGTGGACATCTTTATGCCAACTGGGTGACTTTCAATTTGCTAATATCCCTAAAGTTACCCTGGCCAAGTCCATGACTAGGAGGGCTTCTTTCCTTGTTGCGAGCTCATAACTGTCATTCCTTCATGGCTTAAGGACAACAAAATCCTGTGTCCGAGAATATTTCCATTCCTAGTTAGAATTCCTTGACCTGGACACTCTGATTTGAACTCATTTGCCCTCACTCAGGGAGCCTGCTAGAAGATAACATCTTTTGGGATATTCTACCTAAAGCCTAATCGTTGGCTAACTTTCCTTTTCTTATAGTCAAAGGAAACCAAAACTAACAAATAAGACAATGTTTCTATCACCTCAATGATCAGATTAATCCAATATGATCCACAATCATCCCTAAAATTTACAAAAGATTTTCAGTTATAATATTCCACAATGAAGATCCATAACTATCCCATCCCTCCCCACCTCCAGATCCGGGAAGCATTCTAGGAGCACCCAACATACGAGACTGGGATTGAGTATGAGGTGCAATGGAAGGAGTAAAGGGAGGGGCTAAATATCCTTAAAATATGGCACCTGCAGTAGCAGCAACAGTCACAGCCTCAAAAAATATATTTAGCACTTTTAAGGCTCACAAAGAACTTTAGACATCTTATTGCCTTTGATTTTCACAACCTTGAAAAGCAGGTGCTGCCAGTATCATCATTCCCATTTTACAAATTAGAAACCAAGGATCAGGGAGGTTAAGTGATTCACCCATGCTCACACAGCTAGTAATTAAAGGTCAGAGGTTGGATTCAAAACTAGATAGTGTCTGACTCCAAGTTTAGCACCCTTTTCACTACAATGAACAGACCATAATACTCCACTTGTGGTCTGACCAGGACAGAGTAAAATAAGATTACCACCTCCGTAGCCTTAGACACTATGTCTCTCTTAATATAGTCCAAAACTGAGTCATCTTTTGGGGCTTCCATGTCACATTCAATTCATGTGGAGATTACAATCCATTGAAAGCCCCCAGATTATTTTTTCTTATGAATTGTTGAATATCCTTGTTTCCCCATTTTGTTTCCTCATGATGTTTGTTGGGGTTTTTTTTATCCTAAATATAGAGGTTTACATTTATACCTGTTAAATGCCACCTTATGATCTTAAGCAAGACATTAACCTCCTTGGGTCTGTTTCCACATCTATAAAAAGAAAGTGGGTAGCTTTCAAGATCCCCTCCAGCTCTGTCAGGTTCAGCTTCATGTCTTTTCTATATTTGATAAGAGAGGCAACTATGTCTTCATTCAAGTCATTGATAATAATGTTAAGTTTCTGCACACAAACAAACCCTGTGCAACCAAGATAATAATGTTAAACATCACAAAGCCAAGGACAGAGCCTTGAAGCACATTACTGGAGATCCAATTTGAAAGAGCCTAGAGATTCGATCAGCTCCAAATGCACCAAATTGTGCCATCCATTAAACTACATCTTAGCATTTCCCCCTCCCCACAAAAACAGCCTGGAAAACTGTCACATTTTGCTGAAATCTAGGTGTACTACAGCTGGAGAGAATTTGCCTGCAAATGAGGTTAATCCAACATGACCTGCTCTCGATAAAGTCATGCTGCTACCTAGTGATAACCATTTCTCTTTGTGAATGTCCACAGACCATCCCTTTAATGAGATGTTCCTGAGTTTTCCCAGGAATTGAACAAGCTCACTGACTCCCTAAAGTTTGAAGACTTCATTCATTATTTTTTTGACCACAGTTCCAACATTCACCCTTTTATCATAGTGCTCTGACGTCTCTCCAGTTCTCTACAATCTTTCAGAGGTCACCGGCAGCGAAGAACAAATCACACTGGTCACTTCTTTCATCTGGGACTGGTAACTTAGAATCCTATGATAGTTTTTTTATCCAAAAGGAACACTTAACAGATGAGAAAACTGAAAAACAGAGAGGTTAAATGAGTAGCCCAAAATCACACAGCTAGTAAGTATCTGAACTTGACCTTGCTGAAGACAGCTCTCACCATCCCTCACTTATCTTGGGTTTCGACTCCATGTCAGCTCTTTTCTTCCCTATTCTTTTGTGCCATTCTGACAGATCTACCAAAGTGTTCATCATGTCAACTATGCTAGTCCAGGGTTTCTTAAATTTTTTCCACTTGAGCCCCCTTCAGTGGGTTGGACCCCACCATCTTCAGTTGGTCAGACCCCACCATTTTCAGGTGATTGTGTGCAAAAGATTTAGCCTAGAGGATAACACACACTTACCACCTGGTTGACCAAACCCATTAATTGGCAGCTATAGCTCAATGATCTCATATATTTTCATACAATATATGTGTGTATATGTACATATACATATGTTTGTGTGTATACGTATGTATGTGTGTGTATATATACACATATATATGTAAAATTTTGGAATTCTAAGTCTCTTTATTTGGTATCAGAGACCTAAATAAGAGTTAAACTGGGACACAATGGGGCTGCTGCAGACCTCTGCATTGTTTATTTTAGGTTAATAAATAGCTGCTTCGGTAACCCTTAGCAGGGAAGCATGGGCTACCACTAATAGTTTCTTCTTCCTCTGAGCATTATGCAAAGATCTTTCTTAATATTCCCTGCAGATGTACTCTAGCATTCCTTAAAGTACAAGAGGCTGCTTCTGCAAAAGGTGGTCCAAGTCCTCCTTCCACAGGAAGAGCCCCATCTGTAATGATCCAGCTCCTTTCTTTTCCCATTCTACTACCCTCTAGCCTCTTGCCAGAGGTTAGAACTCCTTTCTTTATTTTTTTCTTTGAAGTACTCCTTCCATTATTCCAAGGAACACATCATTCTCCCTGATAATGGAAAGAATAAGGATATGTCATCCCAGTCCTTTCCCTTTCTCCTGTGGGAGGGAGACCAGCCTGTACTTTGTGTATACGTATATATTCACTCCAGCTTCCACATTTAGACTGGTTGATGGAAAGAGAGACATTGAGTTATTTTTGATTGGTATATCAGGAAAAGTATGATCAGGAGAAAGCTTATCAAGAATCAAGAATGAACAGTCCCTTGGCAGAAGAGTCCTTCTTTATGTGGAAGAGAGATCAGAAGTGTTCCAGTTGGACCCAGAGGAAGGAATGAGGAACAAGGGGCAGAAGTTTCAGACAGACTTCAGTTCAATATAAGTGTAACTTTTATAAAGTTGAGGAAGGAGGCAGGAGTACTTATCCCGGTTTCCACTCTCACGGACAAGTAGGTCCCCATTCCTAAGCAAGATTAGGCATCGATTCTAGGATCCCAACTCCCACTGTCATCGCAAGTTCGATTCCCAGAGCAGGGCTCTATCTCCCCTTTGTAGTTCTCCAGGCATCCTGAGCAAGTGGGGTTCTTCTTTTTAATGCTATCAACTCAAATCCCCAATAGAAGTGTTTTTTCTAATATCAATTCTCAAGAATTAGAGACCCAGTATCATTTAACCAATGAATATCAAGTAGTTTTTCAAAAACGATATTTCCTGAAAATAGCAAAAACCAAAATACAAACATCTCCCAGATGTGGGGTCCATTCCTCCCCAATACTACCTCAGGTCAAACATAAAGCAGATTCTATGAAGCATTCTCCACACCAATTCATTTCACAGGCAATTTATAGAATCAATCCCTTACTGCTGTAACAGGCATCTTGGAGTCAGTCGAGTGCTGAGCTGTGTCAAGCAGATAACTCCTGAGGGCCTACAGATAACTCACCAGGTTCAGATAAAGACAAACTAGACTGCTGATGGCTCTCTCTACTTTTCAAAGCTCACAAGGTCACAACCTAGTTCATCCTGTCTCCTTCACTCCTTCACCTAAGACAGATTCTAACCCTTTTTTATGACATAGACTCTTGGCAGTCTGAGAAGCCTATGGCCCCCTTCTTAGAAGTGTTTTTAAATACATAAAAATAAAATACTTCAGATTGCAAAAACCCAATTATATAGAAATACAGTTATTGAAATATTTTTTAAACAAGTTCATGCATCCCCAAGTTAAGAACTTCCCCCTGAAAGGGAAAGACTAAATTCAAAAAGGCAAAGAAACAGAGGCAGGCAGTTGGCAGCAGGAGGTCATCGCTACCACTGCTACAACCTCACTTCCCACCTGGAGGCTTATAGCTGGTATTGCCTCACTCACTACCAGGGAAGACAATGTGATTTGTATAGTTAGTGCCTTTTGTATCATATTCAGTTTTGACTCAGCAGCTAGAAACAGTCAAAGAACAGCTGTGCATGCCCTTCTACATGTTATCACACGTTCCCAGAAGCAAGCTCACCCAGCCTCCCCATGTGGTTTGACAGCAGATAGAGCACACTTTGCACAATCTGAGATGGAGCTCCCACTGGTCAGTCCTCATTAGATAGGGGATAGTTTCCTAAAAATTAATTCTGTCCCTAAGTGGACCAGGCTACAATTGGAGGTGGGAGTGAGTTCCTTTTTCACTAGAGGTCTTCAAATAGATATGATAGATAGGATTCATGCTTGGAGTATAGATGGACTAGGTAAGGTCTGAAGTTCTTTCAGTTCTGAGATTTGGGAATTCTATGATTCCATCAGTAAAGTTCATTTAACAACTGAAGCCTTACAAACTGTACCATCAATGAAGTTTGTCTGTGACCCCTTTCCATCTCTACCAACAGTAAACCTTAACCTTGGGGATCTCTTTCTATATGTGTCTTTCCTTTGGGGATCTGCTCTTAGCTGATCCCCTAAGGTAGCCACCTAGTACAATGGCTCAAAGGTCTCCTTTCTAAAGGAACCTACTCTGTCACCTCAGAAAAAGGAAAAGTAAGAATGAAGCTTTCTTTGAGGGATTTCAGACAAATGGTAGCAGAGAGTGCTGTTTCACTTTAAGCACAGGGATTTTCCTTACAACCCTCATATCACAGCAGCCAGCCAGAACCTCCTCTGCCTTCCTATAATAATATGAGCTTTGTAGCTACAGCCCCTGCATTGCCTAAGGACCCACAAGAAAAGAATTGACTTTTAAATAAAGTTGCCCCAAAGCGCTGAAGGTTCAGATCCTCTCTACATCTTTCTAGGCATTAGTCAATAAAGCACTGGGCAGGCTGAATTCCATTAAGTAATCATGAGATTTTGCCATGGAAGAGGGAGAGAACTAATTGTATATTTTGCATTTATTTGTATGTGTACATGTTGCCTTCCCCATAGAATGTAAACTTCCTGCGGGCAAGGACTGCTTCATGTTTGTCTTTATATCCATCCACAGTGCCTGGCACATAGAAAGAATTTAATAAATATTTGATGATTGATTGATTGATTGACTACTATTAGGCATATAAATTACAATGGACCATCAAGGGGAATTTCTAGCACAATATAAACACACAAATACATAAGTAATTGACTTCAGTATGATGAAAATTGAATCCTTACTGATAATCATAAACATGAGGAACATAATTATTTTTTAAAGAAAGATTTCTTTTCTTTATATTAATTCTGCATGTACTTTGGTAGCATGAAGGCTCTCACCCTTCTCTCCCAGAGCTTGGCCTACCACATCTTCTCCTTGAAGTCCAATGGTAAGCTGAGTGGTAAAGGGTTTTTCTTTCCTTTGCCACTGGCTTAAGCTCGTATCAGTTGTGTTCCCTCCAACTGGAAGGAGCTAGTAGCCTACTGTACCATTTAACCATTTTACAAAAATATATCAAGAACAATACACAGATACTTCCCTCAATACCTTCAGAGCATATTCTCTTCTACACTATCACCTCAATCTCCAAGAGAGTGGACCCAAAACTTAATTCAGTTCCTACATAAAATTTGTCACACCCAGTTCATGTCCAGGTATGGCATTACTGGGATGGCATGTCAAAGGTCTCTGCTTGATCCTCAGGGCTTTGGTGCTGAGCTGGTTGTGATATCCAGACTAGATTCCAATGGCCAGATTCCTTTGGCTCATTCTCCAGGCCTCAAGTCTGGAGACTTTACTCTCTATCTATACAACAGAAAAAAAATGAAAAGGCCAAGGGCCCAGGACCATTTTGATGGGGAAGGCCATATGGTCTCAGAGGAAATGAAGGTCCTGAGGCCTTTCACCTTATAACAAAACCTCTTACTGGATGAGAGAGAGGAAGAGTCACCAGGCTCTCCCAGATATGAATGGAGCAAAGAGAAGCATCCGAAGTTGCTTTTTAAAGATGCCAACAGTTTTGGCTACACAACCACATGGTTAACCAACCAAAACCAGTTACAGAATGTCCACCTATGCTCCGCAGTCTCTCCAAGGCCCTTTCTTTACATGGCATCACTAGTCTCCTAGAAGTCATCTCCCTAGTGTCCCTTCCATGGAGAAATCACATCAGCCAAATGAGTAGATGAGGTCTGCACATGTCCCAGACCCCCATTGCACTTACACACCTACTTGCTGCCTCCCCCTTAGAATGTATATGCTCCTTCAGAGGAAGGATTATGTCCTCCTTTGTGTTTATACTCACTGAAATTTGCACAGTATTTGACAAAGAAGGCATTCCAAAGTTTGTTGATTGACTGAACTCTTCTCTAATCCAATTACGAGAAATCAATGAGATGAAAAACTCAGAATGAGATGGTCATTTTGACAGAAAGAACAGGGGTCAAGTTAAAGAACATAAGGATGGGTCATTACTTCCAGTGCTTTCCCTCTGTTAACTATTACCTATTTATCACGTATATCCTTGCTTTGTGTATATTTGTTGCCATGGTATCTTCCTCATTAGATTAAAAGTCCTCTGAAGACAGGAACTGTCTTTTGTCTCTTTTTGTATCCCCAGTGTTTAGCACAGTGCCTGACACAATACAGGTATTTAATAAGTATTTATTGATTGATAGATGCTAAACCTGTGAGATATAGTGATCTTCCATATAAAGAAACTCCCTTTACAAGGCAAGTTATCAATTTCTCTGTAACTTATAGTTCTAGGGAGCTGCCTGGAACACTGAGAAAGAGATTAAGTGACATATCCAAGGTCACACAGATGTTATGTTATCAGAGATGTATGTAATCCAAGGGGGGAATTGAACACAGGTCTTCTGGTTCTGAGGAGAGTTATCTAGATACCATACTACACTGTCTCTCAAGGTAAAGAGAAGACAGCAGAAAACCTGTGTCTTTAAGTCCTATCTGCTACTTCTACTCCATTCATTTGTATTTAGGTATGTTCCTTCTCAATACAACCTAAACCTGATCAGCTAAGACCTCTTAAGTCAAAACTGTGTACCTTCTACATTTCTCTTTCTGCCCTATCTGAAAGTCAGTATGCCTTCTTTTCCAAAGAATAGTAATCTTTTAATCATGAGAATCCTGCCTTATTCATAAAAAGCTGCCTCTCCAATTCAGTAGAAATGGCTTGACAAGGCCTATGTGTTGTGCTGTCTCAAACCCAGCCGGGAAACAGCAAGGCATTATGTCCCACCCCCTTCCAAAAAGCCAGAAGGTAATTGGGTATTAACTGTTAGATTACCATATTGCCAAGGTTGGCTGAGCAGACAGGTTCCTAATATACTCCTCTAACCCACTGGTGGGTTACTGATGGCCAATCATCATGCTCAGCATATCATGGCAAAATAACCATGTTTCCAAAATATTTTGCAGGGGACATAGGAAGCATAATTTGGCTTGGAACTTCCTTCAAAAACTCCTCTATCCATGGAGCTATGCAAACTGGAATATATAGAAGAACACGATACAATGAGAAAGACCATAGAACTGGGAATCTAGATACCTTGGTTTATAGTGCCAGCTTAGTGAAAGGAGTGGGAAAGAAGCATTTATTTAACCCCTACCATGTGCCAGGTCCTATACTATGTTTTTTACAAGTATTACCTCATTTGATTCTTACAAACAATCCTGAACTCACTTCTTCACTCAATCAATAAGCATTTGTTAAGTACCTACTAGGTACCAGACATTACACTACATGTTTTTACAAATATCTCATTTGATCTTCAAAACAAACCTTCAGTTAATCAATTATTTAATCAATCAATACTTATCAAGCACCTACTATGTGCCAAGCACTGGGCTCAGTGTTAGGGATACAAAAAGAGGTAAAACACAGTTTCTGCCCTCAAGGAACTTACAAGGTAGATGCTATTATAATTCCCATTCAACAGATGGATAAACTGAGGGGGAAAAAAACTATGCAAATGACTTGCCCAAGGTCACACAGCTAGAAAGTATCTGAGCCTAGATTTAAACTCCAGTCTTCCTGACTCTAGGCTCAATGTTCTATCTACTTCACTATCAACTAGGTGCTTACTAGGTGACCCTGGGAAAGTAATTTCCCCCCTGGGCCTGAATTTCCTCCTTTATCAAATGGAAAGGTGGATCAGACTAGATGACCAGTAAAATAATTTCCAGCTCTAACATTCTCCAGTCTCTTATACCAGGGGTAGAAGCTTATCTTTTCTGCTCTCTTGGTACATATCTGCTACACAGGTCAGTTCTTCATTACGTAAGTCTTTTTATCTCTGTTCCAAGAATATATCCCAGTGATAGGTGTAGAGTAAAAATGTAAATGTTTACTTTTCAGTCCCTCCAGTGATTTCATTCCACTTGCAAATCCTAATACTTTTCTCCTCATGACGGCAGATAGCCAAAACCTTTGGTTATTTCACCTTGAGATTTGCAGGCTAATGTCTGCCCTGCCCTTGTGCTCAGGTGGGATCACAGGCAGGGTGACAATAGGATGTCAATCAGCCAGAAAAGCTCCAGGCAAGGAGATGGCCCCCATACCATTGCCCGTCTCTTTCCAATGTCCTTGGCTATCATAAGGAAAACTGGAAACAAGGAAATATAAGCCCAGTTGTGAACTCTTAATTACAGGAGAAATGTCCTCCCCCTCAAAATCAAATGCTTCCTGGTTGTCTTCCTTAATATTTAAAACCATTTCTGTCCTGTAATAGATCTGACCCTGAGCCTTGAGCCTTGCTGATCACATTAGCTTCCGGAGGTATCAGGTGTTTCTTGGGACTGATCCAAAGGACTCTTGCCCTTGGCCTGAATGATTCCTCCTTTACTATTTTATGAACCTCTCTGATTTCTAACCTCTGACTGCACCAACCCCCATCTGGCCTTCTTGGTCCTTGGGCCTGATCGCCTCCTTGGGTTTTTAGAAATTGACCTCACTTATTTGCTGATGAGCTTATCTCCATTTTCTGCATTGACAGCATAACAGCATATCAAATTATAGCGCTCCACCCTTTCCCTTCATGCTGAAGTCATGCCCCAGTACTAGACCACAAAAAGCAGATTTTATAGGAATGTTCACATCCAGAAACATCCAGTATAAGATAGCAAGAATTAAAAAGGTGGGCAAAGGCTCATACCCAACCTTACCTTACTAAGGGGGCTGAGTGTGTCAGAACATACGAAGTTATTCTCAGTCTAAAGTTTTCCAGGTCTGACATTGTCCTCATACTCTGTCATGCTACTTTTCTCATCACCCAAGACAAGAATGTCATCTTTTATACCAGAACATCGTGAAACTAATGCAGAATTCACTCCTACATGGCAGTTTCACTCACAACCAATCAGAAAGACTTTTGAGCATGGCTCTCAGTCTTACACTTCATATTCCTATTTGAAATCCCAAAATTTTCTACCAAATTAAAGGTCTGCAGAGCCATTGTGCTGACCTAATTGTTACATGCTTGTGAAACATGGACAGTCTACTAGCGCCATGCCAGGAAACTGAATTGCTTTCATTTGAACTGTCTTAGGAAGACTCTGAGGATCACCTGGAATGATAAGGTACCAGACACTGAAGTCCTTGCTTGAGCTGAACTGCCAAGTATTCAAACTATTCTTCAGAGAGTACAACTCCGATGGGCTGGCCATGTTGTTCAAACGCAAAACGTATGCTTGCCAAAAAGACTATTCTATGGAGGACTTGCATGGGGCAGGTGATCACATAGTGGCCAGAAGAAACGATTCAAGGACATTCTCAAAGTCTCTCTCAAGAACTTTGGATTTGACCATGTAACATGGTAGACACTAACACAGGACCACTCAGCATGACATGCTCAAATAAGAAAAGGTGCTGTGCTCTTTGAGCAAAGCAGAATTGAGAACGTACAAAGTAAATGCAGGATGCACAAAGTTGGGATATCTACCCCAAATACTCACACGGACTATCTGTGCCCAACCTGTGGCAGAGCATTCTGAGCTTGTATTGATTGGTCTGATCAGTCACAGTTGGACACACTGAAACTTCACTTTACAATGGTGATGTCATTTTGGTCCTCTTCAAAGACAAAAGACAACAACAAACCAATCATATTCCTATTTAATTATTGGCTACTGCAAAGGTGATTGTGTCATGGACCCCATTAGGGGTAGACCTGACAATGGCACCCTATTAGTTCAGGTTCAATGCTGAAATAAGATATTCATAAGTCATTGAACACTTAACAAAAGGTTTGCTTAGGTCTAACCTAGAAAAGATACACAGTCACCCCCTCAATTTCCATATGAAAATGAGTGTGGTCAGAAAAGTAGGGTATGGTGACTTACCTGGGCTGGGGCACTCACCAAGTCTGAAGGTCAACAAGCCCTCTTGGATGGGACCTTTTATGCCCTTAGATGGCCAGGAGGCCACATCAACCAAGCCAGAGTCCATTATAAAGCTACATCAAAGGAAGCATAGTTTGAGCCTTGACTCTGACAATGAAAAGCTGATTTTGCCGCCTTTTAGGAAAAATCTAACCTAAACTTTTTGGGGTACAGGGACTAGGGCAGATGTTGGTTCCATCGCAGATAAGCTGTCTATAATAGAATATCACAGATATTTGCTGTATCTTAAAAAGTCTGGTGAAACCTATGGCTCCTTCTCAGAATAATGTTTTTAAATGCATAAAATAAAATGCAGAGGACTATGAAGGAAACCAAAGATTAGTGAAAATAAAGACAAAGACAGACAAACCAAGGAGAGAGACAGAGATGTTCCTTATCCTACTCCCAACAGTCTTGGGAGAGAATTTCTAATCATCTACTTCTGACGTAAGGAACAAGCCATAGCAGTAAAGGAGACTGGACTACTCCAGAGGTAATTGGGAATCTCCCTGGAACCCTTTGTAGTAGCTATCACTACATTAGGGGTAGAGGAAAGAATAAAATAAGGAGCAGTATTGACATAAACCCCTGGAAAACACCTCCAGTGGGTTGACTAGTGTACTTCAGTTAGGAATCTGACCTAGGAGTTGGGGGAAGCCCTTCTTCTCATCTATCAGTAAACTGAGGCTTAGGGTATTTTGCCATATTCCCTGTTGCTGCTTCTCCCAACCTGGAATGTCACCCTCAGGACTGAACCTTGCAAAGTGATCCCTCCCTCACTCCCAAGTTGATTCACTCAACTTTGGAATCCTACCCTGAGGCTGAGTCTTGATTGGTGAGTGAGAGAGCCATTTCGAGACCACATTTCATATCTCATTCATTTACCAAGAAACCCAGGCCAATCTGAGCATCTTGTCATGTGCCCTACCTCTTGCTTTCTCACCACAACCCCTATTTTCCACCTCTTGCTCTGGGAACAGCAGTCAAATCAGTATTGCTACTGCTACTGGAAAAATCAATAGATTGCCATGTGACTTTGCTCACAATCCATACCCAAATTCACTTGCCTAGCCACTCTTCTCCTCTATGTGTTTCCTTCCCCTGTTAGAAGGTAAGTTACTCAATGTGGAACTATGCCCAAAGGGCTATAAAACTGTGGTACCCTTTGACCCAGCAATACAACTTCTAATTCTGTATCCCAAAGAGGTGATTAAAAAGGGAAAAGGACCCACATGTACAAAAATATTTCTAGCAGCTCTTTTAGTGGTGGCCAAGAATTGGAAATTGAGGGAATGCCCATCAAATGGGATATGGCTAAACAAGTTGTGGTAGATGAATGTAATGGAATATTATTATTGTTCCATAAGAAACAATGAGCCAAGAGGACTTCAGAAAAGCCTGAAAAGACTTAATTGTACAGATGCTGAGTGGAGTGAACAGAATATTGTACACAGTAACAGCAGCACTGTTCAATGACCAGCTTTGATAGACTTAACTCTTCTCAACAATACAAGGATCTAAGACAATTCCTAAAGACTCATGATAGAAAATGCTATCCATATCCAGAGAAAGAACTATGGTGTCTGAATGCAAATCAAAGCATACTATTTTCTCTTTTTTTTTCTTCTTTCTAGTGGTTTTTTTCCTTTGGTTCTAACTCTTCTTCACAACATGACTAATGTGGAAATATGTGTAATATGATTGTACATGTATAGCCTATATCAGATTCCATGCTGTCTTGGGGAAGGGAGCACTGAGGGAGAGGGAGAAACTTTAGAATCTAGAAACTTTAGAATTCAAAATCTTATAGAAGTAAATGATGAAAACTAAAAATAAATTAATGAAATTAATAAAAAAGAAGGTAAGTTCCTTAAGGGCAGGAATTGTCACACTTTTCTATGTGTATCCCCAACACCTAACACACTTCAAGGCACAACACAGTAAACACTTTTAATACTTTTAATTGATTGCCATTCCTTCCTTGGTTATTATCCTTTGTTACTTTCCTACTCTCCATTATCTATCTCATGAATTGTTTCTCCCCCACCTGCTTCCATGCAGAAAAATTTCTGTAATCCATGACCTTCCCTGCACCCTCCCCCCCAACATGCACATCAGCTAGGGAGAAAGTGGGGATGGGGTTTCAGCTTGGAATATCTTGTGAGCAGCATGTAGTAAATGACAGAGGCGGCTGGTGTGATGGATAGAGTCCAGGGACTACGACGTCCAAAGCCCTGGGTTCTAGGTACAGTTGAGCCACTGACTGTGTGACCTTAATCTATTGGAGTCTCAGTCTCCTCATTTGTAAAACGTGGTTATTAAGACCTAATTTAATAATCATCTTTTCACTAATGTCTTTCTCTCAATGATCCAGCACTGAATGGAGGTGAACCTACATTGTCTAGTTCTACCAGTTGGTAGTTCTTACCAAGCTGGAGAGCCTTCAAAAACAGTGCTGACAAATGTCTTTCAAGCATCCGATTGACTCAGCATGGAGAGATTCATCAGAAGAAAGAGGAGAAGCAGGTAATGGATTTGTGTTTGCCACAGCAACTCATGAACCATCTTCTAAGACCACGGCAGAGCATCCGCACCAACATAATCATGGATCTATTGAAATAGGAAAAGATTGAAGCATTAACAACCTCATCATAGATTCGCCTGTAGATCAAAGGAGAAATTGTCTGCGGCAACGTTTTGTGAATTGTACAGCCTCATACAAAGTCCCAAGGATCCTTATTCACTGGATTAAGCTAGCTTTGAGGAGGGGAGGAGAACAGGGAGCTAGGGTCGTCTGTGAACATCTGGGTTTAGGGTTCCCATATATACTGAAGGCGTTTTTGTCATTGTCACCTGGGGCCAAAAAAAAAAGAAAGGCCCAGGATGTCATGGGACTTGAGTCAAAAGGACGGAGAATTCGGAAGTGGGTGGGAACTACTTCTCCTTTCTTCGTAGAAATAGAACAGTTATGCAGGAGTTTCCTCCAGGCCTATTAGAAGGGGGGGGGGGGAGAAGAGGGAGGAAGAGAGAGAGAGAGAGAGAGAGAGAGAGAGAGAGAGAGAGAGAGAGAGAGAGAGAGAGAGAGAGAGAGAGAGAGAGAAGCTAGGAAGGTTTACGTTTATGTATCATATGACAAGCATGTAGCACGCATATAGAAGTGTGCGGAAATGTGTAAAGGTGATGTGTTGCTGATGTGGGCAAGTCCTTACAGGGAACATATACCTGTGTATCTTCCCGTCAAATTCTACCTGCTTGAAATTCTCTTTATACCTGCCCTTCCCTTTTCTTATTCCCTTTTCTTGCTCATCACTCGGTCCCTTCCAGTCTGTATCTGCGCGTCCCGTTTGGTCTGTCTCCCTCTCAAGCTACTGCAGCCCGGGGCCCAGAAGGAAAATCATGAATGAAATGGATGCTCCAGTTCTCTCCCTATTCAGGAAAACGCGGGTGCGGGGGCGGAATCTCCTGTCGCTCAAGGCAGAGAGAAGAGGAAGAGGGGGCGGCTCCGGCCCCAAGCCCAGCCCGGCCGAGGGTCCTGCCCTGGGCTCGCCCCGGCCACAGGACCGCCTCCACCCCATCGCTGGTCCCCCAACCCCAAGCCCACAGTTTCTGCGCAATTCCCCAGGAGAGGGAGGTGAGGAGTGCGCCCGGGGGCGGGGGCGCAGAGACAGCCCCAGCGGCTGCGCCGGCGAAACCCGCAGCTGAGCCGCCGCGTCCCCGCTGTGCGGAGGGGCGGGGGAGCGCGCACGGACACCAGGACCCCCGGAGAGACACGGACAGACGCACCCCAGGTCTCCCTCTGTCTCTCTGTCTCTCTGTCTCTCTCTGTCTCTCTGTCTCTGTCTCTGTCTGTCTCTGTCTCTCTCTCTCTCTCTGTCTCTCTCTCTCTCTCTCTGTCTCTCTCTCTCTGTCTCTCTCTCTCTCTGTCTCTCTCTCTCTCTCTCTCTCTCTCTCTGTCTCTCTCTCTCTCTCTCTCTCTGTCTCTCTCTCTCTCTCTCTCTCACACACACACACACACACACACACACACACACACACACACACACACACACACACACACATACACACACGCACACGCACACGCACACACAGAGATGCGCACACCCCCACTCTCCCTCCCTCCTTCCCTCAGCGCCTGGAGCCCCCTCGCCCGCTAGCTCTGTCCGGTGAGTGCTGCGCCTCGCTCTGCGCCTTTGTGTCTGGAGCCTGGGGGCGGCGGCGGAGGAGCCCTGTGGAGGGGAGGAGAAGGGAGGCGATGGGAGGGGCTGGGGCTCGGGCCGGGGCTGGGGCTGGGCTGAGACTGTGGGGGACGACGCCGGAGCCTGTCCCGAGGGGCCTCTTTCTTTTCTGCCCTGGGGCGATGCCAGGAGAGCAAAGGAGAAGAGGGCTCTCCTTCGGTTCCCCCTTCCCCTATTCCGGCCTTGCCCTCGGCGATTGCTCCGACCCGGGGGCGATCGAGAGAGTCTTAGACCGCGGGGGAGGAAGTAGAGGGACTGGGTTAGGGACTGAGCTCGGAACCCGGGCGCGCCTGCGGCTCTCCCTCCCCTGAAGCCGAGCGCGGGGGCGGCCCGGCGGGGCTGTCCAAGCTGAGCTCCTAGCCCCGGAGGAGTCTGCTGCTCAGTGGGTGCTAGGAGGGGCCGAAAGAGACGAGACGGGACAGGAAAGCGCCTACTCCCCCGACACAAACGCTGGAGGAAGGGGGGCACCGGACGGAGACCTCCGAGGCAGCGGGAGCCCAGCCAGATGGGAAGGGAGAAAGGGGGTGATGTTCGGAGTGTTGGGGGTCCCAGGTGTTTCCCAAGAAATGGTATCCAAGAGTGCCCAGCCAAGTGGGAGGGGGTAGTCTGGATGGCAGGGTACCCAGTGGGGAAGTAGGGATCGCCTTTGCGGGGGAGTCTTCTCAGGCTGAGGGATATGGGGCTCCTAGATGGCTGTGAAGATGAGTGCGTGAGCAGCTGTTTCTCCCCACTGAGCACGCGTGGAGTGTCCCCTCGGTTGGGCTGTTGGCAGGGACTGTCCTGTTTCCCCACGGGCATGCCCTCCCCCATTCTCCACCCTATCCTGGCCCAGACCTGTCCGTCCTGAACCCTGCGTGGTTCCTTTTGGGTCCCTGGTGTTTTCCAAGCTAAGCTGCCTACCAGCTAGAAGTTACACTTCTAGCATTTGCGTTGCTTCAGTTCCTGCTGTCTGTCATTCATGGTCTCAGTCAGCCAGGAAAGCTTCAGGGCCGATTGTTCAGTGATCACTGGGGAGGTGGCCTGACCACAGCGAAGGCAAGAATTGTCACCTGGTGTCAGATCCTTGGTCTGCCCAGCCCAATGTCCTGGACAGGAAGGCAGCCTGTGTGTATGAGGATGTAAGAAGGGGAAGGGGAAGGAGGAAGGAAGGTTCAAGGTTAGAGCTGTCCTTCTTAAAGATAGCTGAGGGACCCATTCCCAAAGCTTCCTGGTTTTGTTTTGTTTCTTTAAAATAAGTAGAACAGAGATGAAAAGGACATTGAATCAAACTCCTAATTTTATTACATTTGAGGAAAATCAGGTCCCAAAAGGTCGGGTGATTTTGTCCAAGGTCATAGCAGCAAATAAGGATAGGATTAGGACAGAATCTAATAGCTGGAAAGGAATTTAGAGGCCATCTAATCCAACTCATACCTGTACGGGAATTTATACCATTCTCAACAAATTACCCATTAATAACTATAAGATTTGGCAATTAGATCATTGGAAACTTTGGAGAGAATAGTTTCAGTTGAATAGTAAGATCAGAAGCCAAATTACAGAGAGTTTAAAAACAGTGAGAGGAGAGGAAATGGATGCATCCATTATACATGGTGTTTTTCAAGGAATTTAATTGATAAGGGGAAGGGAGATATAGGATGAAAGTTGGGAGGCATGGTAGGATCCAGTAGAATTTTTTAAGTATGGAGGAGACTTGTTCATGTTTGTAGGCAGTAGGGACAGAGCCAATATAGAGAAATGAAGATTGGAGAGATATTGGAGATTATGAATATGGGACCAGTCTTCTGGAGAAAACAGGAGGGGATAAGATCAAGGGTATACCTTGATCAAGGCTGGCCTTGGCAATTAGGTCACTTCAAAATAAGATACTGGAGTGAAGGAGTGACCGTGATGTCAGAGGAATGTGAGATGAGAAGAGGAGAGGAGGGAGCTCTTAGAAAATTACCTCAATTTTATCAGTGAAATATGAGGTGAGATCCTCAGCAGAAAGTGTGGGGGGTTGAAGTGGCATGGGAGGTTTGAGAAAAAAAAGAGTAGATTTAGAACAACTACTTTGGTGAATGGGGTAAGGGATCCATTAGAGGTAGTAGATTTCCTTGCTGTAGTGAGGACCCAATTAAGATTAACTTGCATAAATTTATAGTGGACATAGTAGGAAGTTTTCTGATTTCCTTTAGGTCCATCCAGTAGAAACAAAGGAGGCAGAGAGTGGGATTAATCTGGTTGGGGTTTGGCAAGGTGTGGAATTCATGGTACAAGGGTACAAGGGATTCAATAGTAGAGCAAAGTATTGAACTCTTTCACCAAGAAGTCAAGATTGGGAAGATAGGACAGGGTAACAAAAGTGAGAGTGAGGGTGTAGTATATCACTAAAAGATGGAGGGATTGGAGGTAAGGATGGAAAGTAGGTTTAGGAGAATCTGGCATAAGGAAAGATGGAAAAATAAAAGATCATGATCAGAAAAAGGAAAAGTAGAGTCTTGAACATGGAAGTGGAACACTTGTGGGTGATGGCAAGATCAAAGATATGGCCATCCCGAAGAGGAGGAGGAGGAGGAGGAAGTCATGGGAGTTCAATAGATTGAGGAACTGGGGATTTAACAAATTTGAGGTAAGATCAACATGTGTATTGAAGTCCCCTAGAATAAGGGAAGGAGTTGGGGTTGAGAAGACTGTGATCTAGACACTGAACTCATTGAGAAAGAGGGGAAAACATTCCCCGAACTGGTGGATAATAGCTGTCAGAATCTGGATTGGATGATAAATTTGGATTGAATGACCTTTAAAGGAGGAGAGATTACCAGGTAATAGTGCAAAAGGGAGAGTCTGGAGGTGGCAATGAGGAGCAAAGATTATTCCAACTCATAAATAGTAGGGGGAGGATTACATGAGGGAAAGCCATGTGACCTTGGAAAAGTCACTCTGAACCTCAGTTTTCTTGTCAATAAAATAAGAGTATTAGATTCAACTTCTCATGTCCCTTCTAGTTCTAAAAGTCTGAGAGTGATTTCAACCTCAACCAGCATCCAACTAATTGGAGACCCTAACCTAAGGCATATTATCCAGTCCTTGGTCTCCCTATTTAAATGAATATCTTTACTAATCTAAACCTTTATGGAAAAGAGGTACATAGTAGTATAAATAGGTGGATATGGATGTAATAAGTTTAAAATATGCTTGTGGTTTGAGTTGGTTATCACTCATCTAAGATTTCCTAATCCATGGTTGTCTCTAACCCTGTTAATAATATGGAAGAGAAAAGGTGGGTGACCATCATTTTCCCTTCAGTGTTCAGTGTGATACCATATATACTACTGAAGAATAGATATGAACCTGAATGTCCACCGCTCTGATCTCTCTCTCTCTCTCTCTCTCTCTCTCTCTCTCTCTCTCTCTCTCTCTCTCTCTCTCTCTCTGGCTCATTCTCTCTTTCTCTCTCTCTCTGTCTGTTTCTCTTTCCCTCCTCCTCCCCTTGCCCTTCCCCCTGTCTATCTCCCTCTTCTTTCCCTTCCTTTCCCCCATTCACCCTGGGCTCTTCTTGTCTCTTTTTCTTTTATTTCTCTTTTCCCTTCTCCCCTCCTTATCCTGAATCTCCTTCCTTACCTACTCCCCTTTTTTTCTCCCTTTCCCTTCTCTCCCTTTTCCTTTCTCCACTCATTTGTTCTTTCTCCTCCTTCCCTCCCCTTTTCTTTCTTCCACCCCTTCTCCCTTCCTCTCTCTTTCCTCATACCTCTCCACTTCTCCTTTACTGTCTCTTCGCTTTCCCCTTCTTTCTCCCTCTCAAACTCACTTTCCCTTCCCTTTTCCCTTTCTTTTCTCCTTGACTCCCTTTTCTCTCTTTTCCCTTTTCTTCCTTTGTGCATCTTCTCTTCTCCCTGTCCTCATTCCCTTCCATCTCTCTTCTCCATTTCTTTCTTCCTCTTCCCTCTTTTTCTCTTTCTTCCCTTCTCCCCTTTCCTTCCATCTCCCCTTCTTTCTCCCTTTCTCTGTCTTCTTTCTCCTTCCCATTCTCCCTCTACCTCACCTTCTCTCTCCCCATCTACATTCACCTCTCCCATTCCTCTGTATTTTCTTTCTCTCTCCCTCTCTCTCATCCTCTCTTCCATTTCTATTTCTTTTCCCTTATCTTTTACCTCTCTTCTCTCTTTCTGCCTCTCCTTTTCCTCTCTCTTTCCTTTCCTCTCTCCTCTCTCTTCTCTTCTCTCTCCCCCTTCCCTTCTCACTTTCTGTCTCTCATTCCCCACTCTCCCCCAGTCCTCTCTTCTGACCTCCTCTTTCTTCCTATTCTTTCCCCTCCCCTCCTTCTCCCTTTTTTAATCACCTTTTCCCTTCCCTCCCCTACCTCTCCTTCTGACTTCCCTTATCCCTCTCCTCCTCCTTTCCCTTTTTTCACTGTCATCTCTCCTTTCTCTTTCTCTCCTTTCATCTCTCCATTCCCCTCCCCTTCTCCTCTCCATTCCTCTCTCTTCCACTTTCTTGTCCTTTCCTCTTCCTTTCTCTTTCTTCCCCTTCCCCCTCTCTTCCTTCTTTCCTCTCTCTCACCCTACCACTCTCTCTTCCTCTTCTACTTTCTCTCTCTCTTTTCATATATACATATATATATTCCTTCTCTTTCCCTCTATTCTTCCTTTTTCCGATCTCTTCCCTGTCTTCCTCCTCTACGTTTCCCCTCTCCTTGCCCTCTACCTCCTCTCTCTGTCTCTCTCCTCTCCTCACTTTCAATCTCTTCCCTTCCTCTTCTCTCCCCCTTTCTTTCTCTTCCTGCCTCCCTCCTTTCCCTCCATTTTCCCTTCCCTTCTCTCTTCTCTACCTCCCTCTCCCATTCCAACACTCCCCTTCTCCTCTTGAGGTCAAGTATATCTATAACTCATCTATCACTTTCATCCTTTACAGAATCACTCTTTTAGGATCAGTCCAACCAGGTCTGATTTTAAGGACCCAGAAGGTTCCTCATAGCCCCAAATACTTCCTTGTGCATTCCTTTAGTTTAAGAGTTCCTCACAAATGTCCCTGAGAAGGAAAACCTTTCCTGTCTTTTCTAATCAGATATCAACCCAGGTCTGATAGAGGGAAGAAGGAAAATATCTAACTGGAAGAAGGCAAGGAAAAGAAACCCTAGGAACTCTGACTTGGACCTACTTTACAATTTTGCCAAAGGCCAGCTTTCATTCCACTCTCCTCTCTGCCCTCCCAACCCCCAATCTAGACCTTCTGTTTTAACCCTGTCATGTCACATTGACCTGACCCTTTCTGGGGCCTTTGATGCCTCCCCTGGATCTGCATAATTTTGTTTAGTGGCTAGAAATTCCCCTGGTCCCCCCAGCTTTCTCCTTTCATTGTTCATGTGTCACTTTATGAGGCATGAAGTAATCATTCCATTCTTGGGAATCCAAAGGACATGTGACCCAAAGCATACAAAGCCACACTCACGGACACATAAGCACTCCTGAGTTCACAATTCAACACATACTTATTATGCATCTATTCTATCCAAAGCATTATGTTAGGAGTTGGAGGTGATGCAAAGTTTAAATATGGCATTATCCTTGTCCTCAGGAGCAGATACACAGAGATTTGTACATACTCGAACATGCACACACAAACATACACATACATTCATATGTTTACATTCATATGTTTATACATGTGTGTATATATACACAATGACTTTCATAAATGCAAAAAATACCTTGAAAACCTCAGTAACTACTGGAATAGATGTAAAATCTGCAACAACAAAAAATTCCGAAAGTCTGGCAAATTCTGTAGAAGCTTTTCTTTTCACTGAAATGGGAATATGTAGGAGGGACAAACTGAACCAAGTGGTCTTATAATATCTAAAGAGCCCTGGTTTCATCACCTAATGTGGTTTGCATTTGTGTATATGCTAAAGATTTCTAGTATTAACTTACTGTGTTACAGAGAAAGGGTAGGGGACAGAGGGGGATATAATAAGCATCTGGCTGGATTTAAATTCCAAGGTCATTGTAAGAGAGGCAGACAGAGACAGAGATAGACAGAGAGAGAGACACAGAGAGAGACAGAGACAGACAGAGAGAGAGAGACAGACAGACAGAGAGAGGAGGAGGAGGAGGAGAGGGAAAGGGTGAGAAGAGAGCATTTATTAAGCTCTCCCTGTGTGGCAGGCAGAGGCAGCTAAGCTGGTGGCTCAGTGGATAGAGTACTAGGCTAGAGTCAGGAAGACCTGAGGTCAAATCTGGCCTCAGACACTTACTAGCTGTGGGACCCTGGGCAAGTCACTTAACCTCTATTTGCCTTAATCCACTGGAGAAAGAAATGGCAAATCACTCCAGTATGTTTGCCAAGAAAAACCCATAATAAGGTCACCAAGAGTCAGACACAGTTGAATGACTGAACAATGTGACAGGTACTATGTATGCTAAGGGGCAGCAGACACAAACACAAACAACACAGTCCCTGTATGTATTAGCTGAAGGTAGCCTACATTCTCATGGCAGAAGACAACCCATAGAGGTGAGCTAGAAAGGGGCAGAAGAGAAGGGTACCACCACCAAAGACAAGGAGAGGGAAAAGGAAGTCCAGATGTGAACATGACCAGGGCCTTCCCCAAGTGGTCACCCTTGTCTCCAGGGAAGAAAGCAGTGCCTCAGGGCAGAGATTTTTCCATGCTTGCTAGATAGCAGGTAAATAAAGCATTTGCTTTCTCTGGGCCTCAGTTTCCCCTTCTATAAAATTATATTGGACTAGATGATGTCCAAGTTCCTCTCAGATATTCTAGAGTTCTGGACTGGACCAGAGTCTGAATCCTTCTTCAGACACTTACTTGTTCTGTGGTCCCAGACAAGTCATTTAACCTCTGCCAGTCAAGTTCCCCATCTGTAAAATGGGATAATAATAGCATCTGTCTCAAAGGGTTATTGCAAGAATCGAGTGAGATAATATATGTAAAGTGCTTCACAAACCTTAAAACTCTATTTAAAAGTTAACTGTTAGTATTATTACTGCCATCTCAGAAGTCGAAAATCATGTCCTGATGTTGTTGTATATAGCCCAGCATCCTCTGTTCTCTGCGCAGAATCCAAATGCATAGTGAGGAAGAAGCGATAGCAGCAGGATGTCCTGTCATTGGAGGAATATGGGGAGGTCCAGGTTTGGGGCTTTATCCTCTGAAAGAAACATACTGATCATTTCTTTTGGTCTTCTTTCAGCTGTTTGTTGCTACACAAGATCATTCCCCATTCCCAGTTTTCCTTTGGCCTTTTCCCATCCCTGAGATGTGTTAGTAACACATCTGTTGCTGGTGTCCAATCTTTTTTTTCCCCCAAAGGCTGGAGTTTTCCAATCACATTTGGTTCAAAAGACATGAGTAAATGTGTCCATGCCTGTGGCCTGGAGAGTGTGGGTGGCATGTGCCCGCTGTGGTGAGAGCTGTTTACCTTAAGTGGAGCCAATGAAAAGGACTGAAAACCTGCAGATACAGAAAGCAGCAAAAAATAAGAGTCTTGTTCAGGGAAAGGCAGGGGGCTACTTAGAGCTCCCAGGGAAAAGTGTCAGTAAGATGGAACAACCGTAGTACCCTGCAAAAGCAAACATATTGCAGCTGGACAAAGTAAGAACGTTGAATTTCCCAAGTTTTGCTCTAAAAGGTTTGCTTCTAGACCAGAGGTTGACTCAGAAAGGTGTGCTGGAACACTGCAAAAATAGGCATTGATGAAGGTAATTCTACCCACGCAAGTGATAGAATTCTGGAGTAAAAGAGCTTGGAGGTATTAAGTGGAGGAGAGTTTGGAGGCAAGAGTTACCTATCCTAAAGGGCTGTTTTGGAGGAAGGAAATTCTTTTGAAACTGAATGTGTGTGTGTGTGTGTGTGTGTGTGTGTGTGTGTGTGTGTGTGTGTGTGTGTGTGGATATAGATATATTTTGTCATTTCTGATATGATGAGATTGGGAAAGAGACCCTGAGTTGTTTGACTGGAATATCTAGTGTGTGAAGGGCAATATTACATATTATGAATGGAAAGACAGGTTAGAGCTAGATTTGGAAGACCTTGAATATCAGCCCAAGGATTTTGTGTTTTTCTTGATAGGTAATGGAGAGCAAATTAATATTTTTGAATATTAAACAGAGGAGAGTCAGGACTATGCATTAGGAAGGTTACATAGTGATATATAGAGTGGAGCAGGGAACGAGTAGAGGAGACAGGGGCAGTAATCCACATGGGGCGATCCTATGTTAGGAACCATTAGAACAGAGAGGGAATGACAGATGTGAGAAAGACCACAGACAGACCTAACCAGCACAGATGCCTCCTGGAAAAGTCATCAGGTAGTTAGAGTGCCAGATTAACCATCAGAAGTACTAAAGAGAGAACTGAGGAAGATGGAATGATTGATGTCAGACCCTGGATTTGTCAGAAAAGGTTTCAGGAAGGAGGAGGTGAGTTTTTAAGAGGGTCTTTGAGGGGACAGAGGACCAGATTTGGCACAGGGGAGAGAGCAAGGCTTTCAAAACTAGAGAAATGAGACATGTGAATGTACCATGTCAGGAATGAGCAAGAAACAGAACCATGAGGAGGGAGAACAATTAAGCTGTCATGGGACTTAGAGGTAAGTCAGGACTTGGCTTCCATCCCTGTATCATTTCTGTGCAACTTTCCCTGAGAGTAATCTGTTCAGTGGCACCTCACACCTTCAGAGACTATATAAATATAATAACTCTAATATAAATATAGGTTTCTGTTGTTGTTATACCATAGCACATTTTTTTCTCCAAACGAATTTTCTATGGTGCCTCACACACTATCAAGACCTAGAAAATTTTGTATGCTCAGTAAATATTAATGATCTCCAAGCACCCACCTACCTCCCATACCCATCCAATGTGGTGAGATCAAAGAGAATGAATTTCAAGACACATTAGCAAGTGTGATTTAAGCATTATCTCCTATGAGCTCAGACTAGGCTCGGCACTATAGGGATGCAAGAGAAGACTTGGCTACTGCCTAAAGGAGCTGGCAATTTTCTTGGGGATGCAGAATTGAGCAGAGATAAAAAAAAAAAACAATTCAAGAATGTCACATGACAAAACAAGCTGGAGGATTAGGTGGGATTGCACAGGACTCTGGGAGCTCAAAAGAAAGAGAGCAGTCACTAGAGCCTATGGTAGTTGGAGAAGGCTTCATGGAGGAGATGAGAATCAAGCTAAGCCCTGAAGAAAAGGCAGGGAGAGAAGAGGGGGAAGGGCATTCCAGGTATGGGGAATTTTGTAAGCAAAGGCACAGAAGTGGGAATAAACCCAAGATAGTTAAGAATTCCCAGAGATGAGCCTAATTTGGGAAATCCTACAGTATTATTTCTTGTTGGTCTTTTATGCCAAATTTCCCTGCCTCAGTCTACACTCAGGTATTTGAGAGAGGGGAAGACAGTTTGTGGCTCAAAGTATCTCTTATCCAGAGAAACTTTCATTTATTAATCGTTATAAGTTCCCAAAGCTCCTTACAGAGCCCAGGTTAATAGGAAACAACCTTTTGGTTAATTATGCCCAGTAGTACCAACCAAAGATGTTTCCTTTGTGCTGAATTGAATAGAATAGGAAAGCTGAAGTGAAAATGTGGATCTAAGTCACTAACCTAAAGCACCTAGAGTTTCCAGCCTGTGGAAGTTTTGACCTATGCCAAAGGGAACTCACATCCATCAGAGCTCCCAAGTCTAATGGAGTTAGAAACACAAGAGAGCTTACTTTGAAGGTATTTGCATTCGTTACAAATCCTGACCAGACCTAATGGACATCCTAAACCTCAGGGCACCAAAAGTACTAGAAGACCTGTCATTCTAGGGACTCAGGGAGAACTGAGTACTTGTGCAACAGACAGAATATCCTCTTAAATCTGCCCCATATTCTGTCATTATGGCATGAGGCTTTGGGTCTAATGAGACGGGGGGGGGGGGGGGGGGGGGGAGGGAGGGAGGGAGGGAGGGAGGGAGAGAAAGATGATAGAGGACTCACTTAGATTCAAAAGGTAGCAAGGACATTGTTCGCATCCCCAACTTTAGAGGCAGCACGATATAGTACCAAGGTCCACCATACTCCCAAGTGCAATTTGAATCAGATTAAAATGTGATTGGGAAATATTTAACAAACTAAATAAAAATACAGTAAAACATAGATAATGTGAGTATGTGGTTTTCTAAGTTAACATACAGCCTATGGGGATCCCTTATGTTCAGCTTAGTCACCCCTATTTCTCCTTGAGTTTCATGTAAATGGTGCAGCAGATTTGGAATCAAGATAACCTGAGTTCAAATCCTACCTCAGTTACAGTTTTGTGATCCTGGATGCATCATTTAACCACTCTATGCCTCAGTTTCCTTATCTATAAAATAAAGGGATAGATTGAATGACTTTGAAAGTCCCTTTCAGCTCTAAATCTATAATTCTGATGCCAGCTCTTAAGTTCAGTCCTGTCTGGTATACCTGAACAACAAGTATTTATTTACTACCCAGGTGCCCAGTGAGAATTTCTAATTTGCCTCTAGGCAACCCTCAGCTCCCCAGGGTTTGGAATGCTCAGCCCTAGAAGATGAATGACACGAATACACTGGATGTCATGGGTGGACATGAAAGGGGTGGGGTGCTTGGGGATCTTTAATATTTATTCATTATGCTTTCTCTGCTTTCCGTGAGCCCTCTCCACCACCTCCTTCACTCATCAGCAGAGGATCTTGCCTTTCTTTTCTCCACAGATAAAACTAAGATCATCTGCAGTGAGCGTTCTCTGCTTCCCTTTTCTGCATTTCCAAACTTGCTCAATTATTTCATGTTCTCTCATTTTTATTCCAAAGTTTGAACAAAAGGTGGCCCTTCTTATTTACAATCCCATTCTCCATTGCTCTCCCCTGGAGCTTGCCTTCTCAAATATTCCTTCTCATCTTAAATCTCTTTGTAGCTTTTGGCTCCTTTTTCTACTTTCGACAAGCATTCTCCCATCTCCCCCACCCTAAAAAAATCTCATTTGACCCAGACATACTCTCAAACTTTCATTCTCTATCTCTCTTCCCTCCCTGTCAAGCAAATTCCCAAAAAAAGAGCTGTCTATAGTCATTGCCCCTAGCTCCTCACCTGTCTCTTGTTCCTTCTCCCATGACAAGATGAATTTCCAAATTGGGGCTAGAGGAACAAAGTTCATATCTGAGTCTCTCCCCACCCCCCTTAGCAGTACCTGGCACATAGTAAATGCTTAATAGAGGCTTGTTGACTGACTAAGCTAAATCCCTATTTCCCTACATCCTGCCATGGCAGCTTTTGTGTAGTTATGTTTAATCAATCAACAAGCATTTATTAAGCTCCTATTATGTGCTGGAAATACTGAATACACTGGAGATTCAGATATAAAAAATGAAAACATCTGACTCAGAAAGAGCTTACATTCTATTGGGAGAAACCATATGTATGTTGTTGACCTGAAAACTTGGTTAAAGAAAGGCAACAAGCTAATGCATACATTTTATGATTTAATTAATTAATTGATCAATTCCCTATTAAAGATAATGGTAACATAATGCATTATGGAGCCAGAGATGTTCTGGCTACCCAGTGCAGAAATCTTCTGGCTTATATACATTTTGCCATGAGAAAGAAACTCTCCTAATTAAGCAAACCATAAATTCAGTAAGACTGGACAATTAACAAAGCAATGTTGGTCAGGCCTTGGGATTTCAGGCTGGGTAACCATATGTCTCGGTGATAAGGAAAGAAACCCCACCACTAGTAAGTGGCAGGCTTCCTCCCCTAAACAGATAATTGACATAGGAAAGGGTAAACAATGTTCAATAGAAATTATGACCTAAGATGTCTATATTTTCTTTACCATTAATATGCCATAACATAGTATGTGTCTACAGATAATAAGATTCAAAGGAAAGTCTCATTATTCAAGATATAGTGTCTTAGGTTAAAGGTCTCCTTAAGGAGTGTAGAGTCGGCCTTGGCTGGCTTTTGCTGACATAGGAAAGGCATTCTCTGAGTTTACTTCAGAGAGAACAAAGAGATTATTCCAAAATTTTATATTAAACATTATCAATGTGTACATATATATATACACATAAATACATATACACATATATATGTGTATGTATATACACTTGAAAACATAAGGATGAGCCCCTTTCAGATTTCAGTGTATTGTTTCATACCTTATAG
This sequence comes from Notamacropus eugenii, assembly GCF_028372415.1. Classification (NCBI taxonomy): domain Eukaryota; kingdom Metazoa; phylum Chordata; class Mammalia; order Diprotodontia; family Macropodidae; genus Notamacropus; species Notamacropus eugenii. Next base: position 42,357,438 of record NC_092877.1, on the reverse strand, counting down.
TGCCTGATTTTGGCATAGTGTCTGGAGAGCTAGCCTTTGAGCCAGGAAGATTTGGGTTCAGTTCCTAAAGGGCACACAAACTGTGTGACCTGGCCAAATCTCTCAACCTCTCCATACTCTAGGCAACTCTCAAAGATTATAAATTGCAAAGAAGGTGCCAACCTGCACTGTTAGAGGGAGTTTTCCATTTGCATATGATTTTCCAGACTGATACTGTGCCTCAGTCGCCTCCTTATTCCACTGGTGAGTTTTTCTCGGGAACCTCAGTTTTGGAGTAGGACCCTGACCAGTCAGCCTCAATTCTGCAGATTGTGTCACCTTCCACATCCCAACCCCACCCCCATCCACAAGCCTTCCCCCCCATCAGAATGTCTCCTCTTCAAGGAGAGAGACTTTTTTTTTCATGTATCTCTAGCCTCTGTGTTTAGCCCAGTGCCTGACATGTAGTAAAAGCTTAATAAATGCTTGTTGACTGACTGACTGACCTGGGCCAGAAAGCCATTTGATCCATTTCCCATATCTTCATCTCTACAAGCTAGGCTATGGCCACACAATGGCCACTTGTCCAAAGATCACCAAACTGCTTCAGCATTCAAGGATTTTTAGGTTTTTAAACCTGAATCTCTCCTCCTAGTTCCTCTAAGTGTAAGTAGGAAAAAGGTACTGTAACAGTCTATACCCCAGGGGCAAGTTCATTGTCTCTTGCTGCAAGTTCAGCAGCTTGCCTGGTGTTTTCATATGCAGATGAAGCACTCAAAAGCCCTAAGTCCTTTACTAGGTGCAAAATGATCCACTTTCCTCTGAAAGGGGCTCACTCTTATGTAACTATATACAAAATATCTGTAAAATGAATTCAGTGTAATGTGGGAGAGCAGAGGCACTGGCAGCTGAGGGATCAGGAAAGGCCTCATGTAGGAGGTAGCATTTAACTAGGAATTCTAAGATGAGGAGGTGGGAAGGGAGTGCATTCTAAGCACAGGGGACATCATGTGCAAAGGCATGGAGATGGGAGCTGGAAGGCATAGATGAGGAGCAGCAAACAGGTCGATATGACTATCCCTGAATGAGATGCTATGTATATTAAGGCTGGAACAAACTTAAACTGGCTTGTGAAGGGTTTTAAATGTCATTCAATCAAGTAGAGATGGAGGTTGCTTTTGGCCATCTGTACAACATAATTATGTCCAGTATCTGTGATGTTCAGGACTTAGTATGGTAAAGTAGAGGGCATCTAGGTGGTGCAGTGGCTAGAGTGCCAGCCCTGAACACAGGAAGATTCATCTTCTGGAGTTCAAATCTAGCCTCAGGCACTAACTAGATGTGTGACCCTGGGCAAGTCACTTAGCCCTGTTTGCCTCAGTTTCCTCATCTGTAAAATCAGCTGGAGAAGGACATGGCAAACCACTCCAGTATCTTTGCCAAGAAAACCCCAAATGGGGCCATGGAGGGTCAAACACAACTGAAAAACAGCTGAACAGCAAGAACATGGTAGAGTAAGAGGAAGCTAGATGGTTTGTTCAAGAAATGTCCCATCCCAACCTACAGATGCTTCTTCTGACAGACTGAGTGACCACTTGTCAATGATACTTCTTTAGCATCTACTATGTGCCAGGTGCTGTACTAAACACTTTACAGTTATTATCTCATTTGATCATCATAACAACCTTGGGAGGTAGCTGCTATTATCAGCATTTTACAGGCCAGGGACTCTCTCCGTTGTACTACCTAGCTGCCTGTAGAAGGTATTCTTACAATAAATGGGAGGTTGGACTATATTATCTCACATAAAGCAGCAATTCTTAACCTTTTTTATGTATTAGCCATCTGGTGAAGCCTATGAACTCCCCAGTCAATCAGCAAGCACCTACTATGTGCCAAACTATACAAGCCACTGGAGATACAGAAAAAGGGTAAAAGACAGTCCTTGCTCTCAAGGAACTTTTAAATACATAAAATAAAGTATCTAGGATTATAAAGAATGCTAATTATTTTGAGATATAGTTATCAAAATATTTCTTAAAAACAAGTTCACAAAATCTTTCTACTGTGGTTCCTCCCAACTCTGAGGTTCTTTGAGCCAACTAATCCCTGATGCACAGCATCCATTGAACCTTAACCCCTCTTCCGAACCTATCTCATGTCCATTAGGGAAGAGAGAAGAGCCCAGAAAGGGGGAGGATTTAAGTACCATCCTAGTGGTTGGGTGGATTGAGATGCTTTAAAAATGTGGGAGAAGCCAGGACCTTCAGTTGTGGGGCTGCTTCATTTGCCTCTCACAGTGAAATAGACTCCTGGCCCATCCCAAAGTCTGTTAGATCCAGGACTGCCTGGACCCTAGGATTGGAGCTTGCTGCCAGGCCCAAGGAATCATAATTCTAGTGGGAAGTGATGCTCTTAGCCCCACGGTTCAATGAGAGGTATCACAAGTCTCCCCAGGATTCTCTGGCTGCTGGCTATTTGACAAGTGTCTTCACTGAAAGCCTGAAGCCCAGGCATTTGTGGTCCTTGCCTCTTCCTTGGCTCACAAATTCTCTGATCCAGGAATTCTGCTAAAAAGGCAATCCTCATACGCCTGTCAGTGACGCGGATCCAAAATGAGTTGGCAGTCTCCTCCCACTGCATCTTAATTCAGCCAAACGCAGGAGGGGGATTCGGGACTTTTGGGATGTCCCTGAAACAGATGAATCTCTGGAGACACTAGAAGCTGTCTTTGTGCCTAAGCAGAAAATACCCACTGCTAGAGAAAAATGACAAGCCCCCTGACTTTGCCCCAGAAATATGTTGGCTGCCTTTAGCCTCAAAAAACAAACCTAGGTTTTGAGCCTCCTGGTAATAAGCTCAGGGTTACCTCTTTTTTTATACCAGGGATTCTTAACTTTTTTTGTGTTATGTACCCCTTGGGTGGTCTGATGAAGCTATTGGACCCCTTCCCTAAATAATTTTTAAATGCATTAAATAAAATGCCTACAATTAGAAAGAAAACCATTTCTATTTCAATACAGTTATCAAACAATTTTTTAAAGGAGTTCGTGGATCCCAAGTTAAGAATCCCTGAAAACTCAGCCCTCAGAACAGTCGACAATTGACTCCCCATCAGGCCAGCTCACAGACACCAGTTGTATGACTTGGCCTCTCTGAACCTCAGTGTCCTCACCTATAAAATGGGGATAATACACCTACCTGGCATGGTATTTGTGATAATCAAATCAAAAGACATCTGTAAAGCCCTTTGTAAATCTTAAAGCTCTACCATCAGGACAGTTATTATATATTCTATAAAGGACGATGATTGTGGGTGGCATGATGCCTACTTTAAGTACTTGTCTTACTGTCAGTGGGCCATGTACATACTGGTAGGTTCATTTTCCGTGGGACCAGCTTGACCTCTGCCCTCATCCAAACTGTATGGGCTCCCACAGGTCCCTTTGTGTATCCATGCAGAAGATAATAACAAAACAGCTGGCATTCACATGGCCCATTAGGGTTACAAAATAAGTGTTTTCACATCTGTTTGATCCTCACAGCATCCCTCTGATGTCAGCAGTGCAGGAATCATCATCCCCATTTTAAAGATGATGAAGTTGCAGTAGAGAAGGATTAAGTGACTGGTCCAGGATCACACACCCAATCTGTAACTGAGTTAGGAGAGAACCTGGACCTGTGACTCCTAAGTCCAGTCCTCTCATCCTTCTGCACCATGATACTTGTCTTGGCCGAGTCTATCTAACCTTGTGCCCTAAAATAGGAAGCTGTTTGTGGGCAAGGAGAGCAAAAAGAAAGGGTTTTGGGTCCCCACAACCCAGAACCAATGAGAGTGACAGAAAGGAAAATCCATAGCTGGACCAAAGGCATGGGGGACATAACCTTAGACATGCTCTTTACCCCCACTTCATCGGTGACTACATGATACTGGAAAGCATAAGGTAGGACTGAGTGCAAAACAGAGGAGATTGCATTTGATCTTGAAAGTAATAGGGAACCACCAGAGTTTATTGAATAAGAGAGTGACAGACCCAGGATATCATTCAGCAAATATTTGCGGAACACCTACTATGTTTAAGGCGTTGTTCTTGGCACTGTGGGGAAAACAAGAGAGAAAGATAGTGTCCCTCAACTTTGTGGGAGATCTAACAAGACTTAGCCATGTGAACTGTGGTTAAATACTTAATGTTCAATAGAGAGCCTAAGTGTAATAGGAGTTCAGCTCAGAGAGGTCAGAGAGGGCAAAGATTTGACTAGCAGAGAAAGAAGGGCATTCCAGTCAGGACCCATAGTCTGAGGCAAAGTTAGAGGCAAGAATGAACTTTTCATGATCTTAAAACAATGAAGACAAAGGCCTCACTAGAGCAAAGGGCATGTGTTGGGGAATCATAGGATTATGGTTACCTGGTTCTCATCAGTTCATCTGGGTTCATCAGTGAGAGCTGGAGAGGACACCTCTCAGCGTTTATTGAGTGGATCAACTGTTGAAAATAGAATACCTTTTTATAATTCAAAGTCAATGCAGATATATACTTGAGCACCTGACAGATCTTTGATTCATTTAGTGTGGGGACTTCCTTGACCAACACAAATGATGTTCCATGAATAAGCAGTTCTTGAGAATTGCTAGGATGGAAAGATTCATCTTCCAATCTGGCCAACCTGGTAATGAACCTCTCTGAACTTAACTTTCAGAAGCAATAAAAGAATTTCAGAGTTGCAAAGAACCTTCATGGCTAGCTAGCTAGTACAAGTCATACTTGAAATGAAAACTCTCTCCACAGCACACACCCACCAGGCAGTCATCTGGCCTTGGCTTGAAGGTTCCAAGGAAGGAGCTGTCCAGGCTGGCTTCCTGTTTTCCCATGGCTCTTATTTCTCTGGAGAGAATGGTACTATTGCCTGTTGTCTAACTCAGAGGATAGTAAATATTTCTGAAAAGGCAGGAGAAGAGTGTGGACTGTGACAGGTGAATGTGCTTGGGGAGTAGGAAAATATTTTTTGGCATGAACACCTTCGTTTTTCAAGAAATAAATCCTGCAGTCCATTGCCTAACAATGGAGGAAGTTTATAAAGAATAGGAGTGGGTGTGGAACGTGGCTCAGGAATGGTTCACATTCACTTGGAGGTATGATCTTAGAGGAGTTCTGACATTCCCACATCAAAACCACACCCTGGGGGCACAGAGCAGCTGGAGGGTTGGGATACGTCACTGCTCATCACCGGGCCATTTCTCTGCTAGTATTGTGAGACTGATGTGAATCTCAAGAAGTAGTCGCCTTCAGTAACCCAAGGAAAACAGCTATTTTACCTCTTAACACAGGTGGGAGATGGGGCCAGGGATTAAACCTGTCATTTGAGTTAAGGGTGAGAACATCTGTTCTTCTTGAAAAATTAATAGATTTTTGAAACCATTGTAGGCACAGACTAAACATCTACCCAGCTGGCCAGGATTTGAATACACCCAGCTGCCAGGGGCAGAGATCACTAGGGTTTTCACTTCATCTTCATGTTCCATCTAGAAGTGCTACTCTTTCTTCCTTCTTGATAATGAAATTAGTTATTTTCTAAGAAACATGTTTATAGAAAGGCAGCTTTACTCACTGCATTGTTTTAAGCACTGTTTGTAGCTAATAAATCCTAAATCCAGTCTGACAGATAACTTAGATTAAGGAAAAGCCTATTGCAAAGAGTATGGAAAAAAAGATAAAGGGGAATCCCTTAACCCAAAAGGCATGCCCTGGGGGGATGGGAAGTTCTATGAATGGCATCCTAACAACTCAGGTACAAATAGTTTAGACGAAGAAGAAAAAGAGGAGATGATCCTAGAGAGGAGTATGGATGCACAGGGACTTCACTGGACAATTCATTGAACAAAAGATGTGCACATAAAATACACTTAAGCATAAGAAAAACACAAAAACATAATATAGCCCCGGAAGAATAATGTCAGGAGTGCTAACACTCAGAACCAGCTAAGGTTGGCAATTAATGCACAAAATGCTTTTTTAAAAGCTATATTGGTGCAAATCAAAACAACTCTGAGGTACCACATCACACCTATCAGAGTGGCTAACATGACAAAACAGGAAGGTGATAAATGTTGGAGAAGATGTGAGAGAGTTGGAACACTAATCCATTGTTGGTGGAGCTGTGAGCTGATCCAACCATTCTGGAGAGCAATTTGGAACTATTCTCAAAGGGCTACAAAAATGTGCATACCCTTTGCCCCAGCAATATTGCTTCTGGGACTGTATCCCAAAGAAATCATAGAAATGGTAAAGGATCCCTCATGTACAAAAATATTTATAGCAGCTCTCTTTGTGGTAGCCAAAAACTGCAAATCAAGGGGATGCCCATCAACTGGGGAATGGCTGAATAAATTATGGTATATGAATGTAATGTAATACTGTTGTGCTATAAGAAATGATGAACAGGAAGACTTCAGAGAGTCCTGGAAAGACTCTTATGAACTGATGCTGAGTGAAAGCAGCAGAACCAGGAAAACTTTGTACACAGCAACAATCACAGTGTGTGAGGAATTTTTCTGGTAGACTTAGTCCTTCATAGCAATGCAAGGACCTAAAAAATTCCCAATAGATTTTTGAGGCAAAACACCTTCCACATCCAGAGAAAGAACTATGGAATTCAATTGCAAAATGAAGCAGACCAATTTTTTTTTTGTATTATATTTTGTTTTGTTTTGTTTTTATGGTTTCTCCCATTCATTTTATTTCTTCCATTCAACAACAACAAAAAAAATTCTTATTGACTTGATTGCAATTCCAAATATGTTTATATTTGTATATGCATTTATATGTATATGAGAGCCAAAATTGATCACCTACTGTGTGCAAGACACTTAAGTGTTTGGGAATAAAAGAAAACTGAAAGACAAAAATAAATAAATAAATGAAAGCTATATTGGTGAAAAAGGAAGAACAAAGAATGGGCAGGACTATGGAAAAGTGGGAACCCTCTTCAGAATATCAACCCCTTATCCCATTTAGGAGAGGAACATTTTTTGTACATGCGCAAAACAACATATGATCTTAATTGATCCTTTAACCAAAAATGCTGTTATCTGAAAAAATGCAATTCAAGTATGTCCATACTTAAGTTCTTATTTTAAATGAGAGAAATTTAGTATTGGACATTTTTAAAACTAAAATAAAAGGATAGGACTTCTGTTTAGAGTGGGTGGTATGAAAACAGATGATGGATGGAGAGAAATTGTACTTATTTAAGCTCTTACTTGATTTTGTTTTTTCCCCCCAAGGATAATGATCTTCAGACTCAGAAGGATAGAGCAAAAATGGTTAACAGGGAGTTGAAAACCCAAATCAGTGAAAAGGTAAGAGTGCATCTCGCTATTTTCAGTGAGTTAAAGTTACTAAGCTTTAGTGAACTTGTAACAACAAGGACCCCAACATACACAGGAGGGCCTGCTATACAGGTTCTTAGATCTGCTTTTCTAAAAGGAAAGCAACTTTTGAGGGATCAACAGTCTACTTTAATCAAGTAGATATATCACTCATTTAGTTCAGGGGGAAAAGTCAGCACCCTGAACTTCAGAGAAAATATAGAGAAATAAAAATCAACAGACAGAACTTCCAGCTATCTGACCATAAGCAATACATACATAGTTACCAGAGAGAGAAGCACCAACATCTGGGTTTTCAAAGTCAGGAGTCTCCTTCATGGCTACCCAGAGGCTCACCTGGCCAAAGCCCAAAGTAAAACCTCACCTCCAAGTATTTATACACTTTTCAGAGCTGGAGGGCAGGACCCTCTGACCCAGTGCCTCAATAGAAATTAATAAAAGGTATTAATGGGCAGGGAAGACCTATTAATGGGTGGTGAAGATATTTAACTGTTCCCCTCAATCACCATTAATCTTAAATTACCATTACAGAACTCTATCCTAGAAAACTGAATAAACTAGTGTGCATCACTGAGTGATGGTAATGATCTTTGAAAAGTAATGAAGAATGGAAAGATGCCACAGGACTAGAGAAATGAAACTTTTCCCAATATACAAAAAAATAGAAAAGGGAAGGGGTCTTCAAAACACCTACCAGGGAGTTTGACTTCAATTCCTGCCAAAATTCTAGAACATTTTGTGAGTATTTGTAAGAAGTAAAGATCACTAAGAGCCCAGGTGGTATTGTGAATAGTGTTGAATTTTGAATCAGGAAGACCTAAGTTCAAATTCTTCTTCAAATCACTAATTAGCCATGTGAACCTGGGCAAGTCACAATTTCCTCATTTATAAAATGAGGCTTATAATAGCAACTAACCCATAGGGTTGTTGTAAGAATCAAATGAAATAACATCTCTAAAATAATTTGTGAGCCTTAAAATGCTATATAAATGCTAGTTATTATTAATTATTGCTATTATCATCCTAATCATTGTCATCAAGAATAGGTCATATCATGATACTCTCATTTCCAATTTTTACAGGGTTGCTTACCTTGTAGAGCAAGAGAATCCACTATGTATAGTATATAGTGTTTCAGCAAAGCATTTACCAGTGTCTCCTAATATCGTTGAGAAGATGGGAAGGTGGTATGAACCAAATGACAGTATAGTTAAATGCATTTGAAACTTGTTGAAAGCAGTTTTAAAGAGTATTACCTTAATAGATCATTGTCAATTTACAAGAAGATCTCTAGTGAACTAATCCAGGGACCTATCCTTGACTCTGCTGTTTATCATCCTAATCAAAGGTATTAATGAAGTCATTGGACTCCATCATCAAATTTTTAGATAACACAAAACTGGAGGTGGACCTAGGGAAGTAGATATCTAATGCTGGATGACAAAAGAGATACAAAACAAAAGGGCAATCTAATAAGAGAAATTTGTTAAGGGGAAATATTAAGGTCTACACCTGGGTTCAGAAAATCAACTGCGTAGATATACAACGTACGTGGTTAGGCAATAATTTGGCATGAAAAGAATCTGGATTTTAGTGAACTGTAAACTCAATATGAATGAACAGTGTAACACAGCAGCAAAAAAAAAGTTAATGTTAGGTTGCATTCAAAGAGGTATAATGTTTATAATCAGAATATGTGTGGAATTTCTAGCCTCCACACATCAAGACAAGCATGAGTATGCCAGGAGCAGATTGACCAGAATGATGCTGGGTCTAAAGACAATTCCATAATGGCATTTGTTAGGGGGTTAGAGACTGTTGCCGTAATAAGGTTGGCTGAAGAAACTAAGAATGGTTAGCCTGAACCAAAAGAATATAATAGCTGTCTCCAAATATTTAGAAACAGAACATGTGGAAGAAGAAGAAGAAAGGAAAGCAGAGTTTCTTAAGCATTTGCTATGTGCAAAACACTGTGCTAAGTGCTGAGGATACATGATGGGGATGCAAATAGAAAAGCAAGACAGTCCTTGTTTTCCAGGAGCTCACATTCTCCAAAGGGAGAAAACACAGAGAGTAGGTTTCAACTGCATGTCAGATGGAAAGGCTTAGGGTAAGGTGACAAAGCAGATGGTGATGAATCTTCTTAAACGTCATTTCCTTGATGAATCATTTCCATTTTAATGTTGAACCACTTGGCAATGCCAAGGACTTCAGTGGTGGGGACTTTCTTATCCCTATAATCAATAACAGTGGCTGAGGAATTAAACTTAGCCCCTGGCTAAGAGTAACAAACATTTGTTCCCATAACCAATGAGCAGGAGTTACATAGAAGTTGATGTAAACTTTAAGATTAATGTAAGGACATACCTCTAAGTATTTCAGCTCTCAACAAGTAGAATGGGCTGCTTTGGGAATTAATGTGTTCTCCATTGGAATTTCTTCCAACCAAAGCTGAATAACCACCTTTCAGTGAAGAAATTCCAAGGGGGATCACATTAATTCTCAAAGCAACCTATTCTATACTATATACTTCTAGCTGGGCTAGAAAGGACACAATATAAACGTTAATAATATTTGATAAGCCCATGAGCCAGTTTGGGAAAAACTTTGAATGCTATATAATCTGATTCCCATACCACACAGAATTCCCTTCTACAATGTCTTGACTTTTCCAACAGAGAAGTCATCATGTAATAAGGCAACGTGTTCCATCATTGGGCAGATCTGATTGTGAATTCTTTAGATATGAACCAAAATAACCATATCAGTTTACCCTAGTTTTTAACATCCTTCACCTCTTGCTTATGCCTTACTCTGGGGCAGCTAGGTGGTGCAGTGGATAGAGCACCAGTTCAGGAGTCAGGAGGACCTGAGTTCAAATCTCACTTCAGACATTTGACACTCACTAACTGTATGACCTTGGACAAGTCACTTAACCCCAATTGCCTCATTCTGGGTCATCTTCAATCATCCTGATGAATATCTGGTCACTGGATTCAGATGGCTGTAGAGTAGAAGTGAGGCTGGTGACCTGTACAGCCCTCCCTCACTTGAAACAAAGTGCAAGTCATGTCATCATTTCTGATGGCATGGTCTTGTTCATCAACAAAGGACGAACACACACACATGCCTTACTCCATACCTAGAATGCCTTTCCCTGTCCTTTTACCTATTCAAATTTTATTCATCTTTCAAAGGCCTGGAATTATTTTTCTCCTACAATTTGGGGATATTTAATCTGAAGAAAAGAAGACAACTGGGGATATGATTTCTGTCTACAGACAGTCAAAGGGAAGTTATGAAGAAACAAGAGAGTCAATCATTTGACAAACATTTGTTAAGCACTTGCTATGCAAGTAATGCTAAGGCTTTACTAGGGCTACAAAAAAAGGCAAAAAATGCTATCTGCCCTCAAGGAGCTTATAATCTAATAGAGATGATAGCATGTAAGTAATCAGGTATATACAAGATATAAATGGGATAGGTGGAAAATAATCTAAAATGGTAAGGCAACCCATAAGCAGTTCTGGGTCATAGTTCCAGTGTGGAGAAGAGTGCTTGTGATTGGTGTCAAGGGAACGGGGTCCCTGGTCACAGTTCTAAGGCAGAGAGAACATTAACTCTTGTGACTGCAGGAAAGCAGGGGACATAGTCACAATTCCAGGGTACAAAGGAGTGCTAGCACTTGTAGCTTCAGAGGAGCAGTGTCCTTTCCTGGGTAAACACCATGGCACAGATCAGTGATGGATCACACCATCTTGGAAGCACCAAAAACTTACACACACACACACACACACACACACACACACACACACACACACACATACACCAAACTAGCTCTGAAAATAGCACAAAAATGTCTGAAGCTTGGGGCAGTGCCTGCCCACCCACAGGTGAGCAGAGCCCAACTTTAATATAAAGTTAACTTTAAGTGTAATTTTAACATAAAGTTCAATGTCAAGAAAATGAACAAATAGAAAAAGAACTTGACAGGGAAGACCAAGTCCAAGACCATAAACTCAGAAGAAAATAACAATGTGAAAACAGCTACAAACAAAGCCTTAAAGAAAAATGTTTATGGGATGGAAGCCCAACAAGAATTCCTGGAAGAGTTGAAGAAGGAGATAAGAGTGGTAGAAGAAAAATTGGGAAAAGAAGTGAAAGTGATGCAAGAAAATTATGAAAAAAGAATTAGCAGTTTGGTGAAAAAGGCACAAAAATACTGAAGAAAATAACACCTTTAAAAGATAATTAGCCTAATGATAAAAGAGGCTCAAAAATTACTGAAGAAAAGAAATCCTTAAAAAAGAGGATAGGCTAAATGGAAAAAGAGGTACAAAAATTCATTGAACTCTTTAAAAAGCAGAGGATGGGTGGAACCAAGATGGCCAAGTAAAGACAGGGACTTACCTGACCTCTCCCCCAAACACCTCCAAATACTTTTAAAAATGACTCTAAACAAATTCTAGAGCAGCAGAACCCACAAAAAGATGGAATGAAACAAGATTCCAGCCCAAGATAGCTTGGAAGGTCATTCGGAAAGGTCTGCTGTACCAGGGTGAAAGAGAAGTGCAATCCAGCACAGGCCATGTCAATGCAGATCAGGCCCTAGCAAACCTCGAGCAGGACTCAGGAAGGCTGAATTGCTAGCAACGGTGGTAGTTTCCAGACCTCTCAGCCCACCAAAGACAGTTTGGAAGGTCAGAAGGAAAGGTCTGTCCTACTTGGGTGAGAGTGCTGCACAGACCAAACCAGGACAGGCCCAGTCATAGCAAACCAGAAGCAGACCTTAGGAGTGACTGAATCAGTTAGCAGCAGAAGCTATTTCTGGAACTTTCAGCCCACAGATGGTAAGGGGATAAAACAACTGGTCAGGAGATTACAGGGGTCTTTTTAGCACTGAGGGTAGGACTCTATTGCTTTGCCCATACTCAGACCCAGGCCACAGTCCTTGGTGGCAGTCCCAAGGTGAAGAGGAGTCCTAGCATACCAGAATTTTCCACCATAGTGAAGGAGGGACCCTCTTCACAGTTGCAGAGCAGAAAAGAGTGTGCTTGTGGTCACTCATAGACCAGAGCACAGGGCAGGAGAGCAGTAAACACTTTTCTTTATATCATACTACCTTAGAAGAACTGAAAACTTCTAAATCTCTAGAAGTGTTTCTGAAAGGAGCTGCACAAAACCCCCTGAAGCTTAGGGCAGTGTTCCCTTCACCCTGGAAGCAGAGTCTTACTTTAATAAAGAGTTAAAAATTCAAGTAATAGGCTGGGAAAATGAGGAAACAATGGAAAAAACCTTTGACTATAGAAACTTCCTTTGATGACAAGGTGGATCAAAATACACACTTAGAAGACAACAAAGTCAAAGTTCCTACATCTAAAGTCTCCAAGAAAAATTTGAATTGGTATCAGGTCATAGAAGAGCTCAAAAAGAATTTTGAAAATCAAGTAAGAGAGGTAGAAAAAAAATGGGAAGAGAAATGAGAGTGATGCAAGAAAATCATGAAAAATGAGTTAACAATTTGATAAAGGAGACACAAAAAAATACTAAAGAAAATAAAACCTTAAAAAGCAGACTATGCGAAATGGTAAAAAGCAGTTCAAATTGGCAATGTGGAGAAGAATGCCTCAAAAAGCAGAATTGGCCAAATGGAAAAGGAGGTCAAAAAGTTCACTGAAGAAAATAATTCCTTGAAAATTGGTATTATTTAAGTGGAAGCTAATTACTTCATAAGATATCAAGAGAAAATAAAACAAAATCAAAATAATGAAAAAGTCAAAGAAAATGTGAAATATTTCATCATAAAAATAACTAACCTGGAAAATAGATACAGAGATCATTTAAAAATTATTGATCTACCTGAAAACCACAATCAAAAAAAGAACCTAGACATCACCTTCCAAAGAAAACTTCCCTGACATTCTAGAACCAGAGAGTAAAATAGAAATGAAAAAAATTCACCGATCACCCGCTAAAAGAGAACTCAAAAGGAAAACTCCTAGGAATATTGTAGCCAAATTCCAGGGTTCCCAGGTCAAGGAGAAAATTTTACAAGCAGCCAGAAAGAAACAATTCAAGTATTGTGGAAACACAATTAGGATAACACAGAATTTAGCAGCTTCTGCACTAAAGAATTGAAGGGATTGGAATGTAATATTCCAGAGGTCAAAGGAGATAGGATTAAAACAAAGAGTCAGCAAAACCGAGTATAATACTTCAGGGGAAAAAATGGAATTTCAATGAAAGAGAGAACTTCCAAGCATTCTTGTTGAAAAGACCAGAGCTAAATAGAAAGTTTGACTTTCAAATACAAGAATCAAGAGAAATATGAAAAGTTAAACAGGAAAGAGAAGCCATAAGGGACTTATTAAAGTTGAACCATTTACATTCCTACATGGAAAGATGATAACTGTCTCTTATGAGATCTTTTTCAGTATTAGGACAGTTAGAGGAAATATATATATATGTAGGTGTGTAAGGGTATTTATGTATGTGTATATTATATACATATAAGTATGTATATGTACATAGGTGTACGCGTATGTGTGTGTATACACACACACACACACAGAGCACAAGGTGAGCTGAATATGAAAGAATACCTAAAAAATAAAGTTTAGTGTTAAGTGGAATGTACTAGGAGTGAGAGAAAGGGAGAGGTAGAATGTAGCAAATCCTCTCACATAAAAGAGACAAGACAGGGCTTTTACAATGGAAGGGAAGAAGGGGCAGATGAAAGGGAATAAGTGAGCCTTACTCTCACTGGATTTGGCTTAAGGAGGGAATAACACACTCAATTGGATAGGGAAATCTATTTTACCCTGCAGGAAGGCAGAGTGGAAAGGGGATAGGAAAGAGAAGATAATAGAAGAGACAGCAAATTGGGGAAAGGGATAATCAGAAGCAAACTCTATTGTGGGAAGGCAGGTCAAGAGAGAGAATGGAATAAATGGAGGGCAGGATAAGACAGAGGGAAATGTAGTTAGTCTTTCACAATATAACTATTATGGAAGTGTTTTGCATGGCTACACATGTATGACCTGTATTGAATTGTTTGCTTTCTCAATGAGGATGGGTGGAGAGGGAGGGATGGAGAGAATACGGAACTCAAAATTTTATTAAAGAATGTTAAAAATTGTTTCTACATGCAACTAGAAAATAAGATGTACAGGCAATGGGGTATGGAAATCTATTTTGTCCTGCAGGAAAATAGAGGGGACGGGGATGGAAGAAGGGAGTAATAGAAGGGAGGACGGACTAGAAGAAGGAGTGGATGGGGTGCATACTGACCTCAGGTGGAGGGTGGGGAGAAATGGGAAGAAAATTTTGATTTCAAATTCTTGTGGAAGTGAATGTTGAAAACTGAAAAGTAAATTTTATATATTTTTTTTAATTTAAATTTTAAAAAAACTGACCTGGAAAATAAATTGAGGAGAGATGATTTAAGAATTATTGGACTACTTGAAAACCATGATCAAAAAAAGAACCTCAACATTATATTTCAAGAAATTATAAAGGAAAACTGCCCTGATGCCTTAGATCCAGAGGGCAAAATAGAAATTGAAAAAATTCACTGATAACTCCCAAAAGAAATCCCCAAATGAAAACTCCTAGGAATATTATAGCCAAATTCCAGGAAGGCAGTGGTAAGAAGCAAAACAGATTTTTGAGGAGGGACAGGATAAAAAGAGGGAGAGAAGGGCAAACAGAAGAAAATAGAATTGAAAAAAATATACAATTAGTAATCATAACTGAATGTGAATGGGATGAGCTTACCCATAAAACTGAAGCAGATAGAAGAATGTATTAGAAACCAGAATCCAACAATATGTTGTTTACAAGGGACACACTCGAAATAGAAAGACGAACAGAGTTAAAATAAAGGGCTGGAGCAGAATCTTGTACGCTGCAGCTGAAGTAAAAAAAAAAAAAAAAGATAGCAATCATGATCTCAGACAAAGCAAAAGCAAAAATAGGCCTAATTTTTTAAAATAACACTTTATTTTCCCCCAATTACATGTTTAAACAATTTTAAACATTTTTTTAAAAGTTTTGAGTTCCAAATTCTATTCCTTCCTCTCTTCCTTCCCTCCCCCTTCCCTGAAATGGTGAGCAATCTGCTATAGGTTATACATAGGCAGTCATGTAAAACATTTCCATATTAGTCATTTTATACAAGAAGAATGGATCCAAAAAAAAAAGGAAGTGAAAAATAGTAAGTTTTGGTCTGTATTCAAACACTATCAGTACTTTCTCTGGAGGTGGATAGTTCTTCATCATTAGTCCTTTGGGATTGTCTTGGAACATTGTGTTGCTGAGAATAGCTGTCATTCACAGTTCTTCATCATACAATTGTTACCATGTACATTGTTTTCTGGTTCTGCTCACTTTACTCTGCATCAGTTCATGTAAGTTTTTCCAAGTTTTTCTGAAATCATCCTGCTTGTCATTTCTTATAGCAAAATAATATTCTATCACGATCATATGCCACAACATGTTCAGTCATTCCCCAATTTATGGGCATCCCCTTGATTTCCAGTTTTTAGCCATCACAAAAAAAAGCTTCTGTAAATATTTTTTACAAGTAGATATGTTTCCCTTTTTTAAAATCTCTTTGGGATATAGACCTAGCAGTGGTATTGCTGTGTAGGCAGTTTTATAGCCCTTTGGGCAAGTTCCAAATTGCTCTTCAGAGTGGTTGGATCATTTCACAACTCCACCAACACTGCATTAGTGTCCCATTTTTCCCACTTCCCTTCCAACATTTATCATTTTCTTTTTTTGTTATATTATCCAATCTGATTAGTGTGAGGTGATACCTCAGAGTTCTTTTAATTTGTATTTCTCTAAATAGCAGTGATTTAGAGCATTTTTTCATGTACTTATAGATAGCTCAGATTCCTTTTTCTAAAAACTACCTGTTCATCTCGTTTGACCATTTATAAATTGGGGAATGACTTGTATTCTTATAAATTTGACTAAGTTCTTTATATATTTATGTATTGCCTTAATCAGAGATACTTGCTGCAAAAAAAAGTTTCCCTAGTTTATTACTTTCCTTCTAATTTTGGTTCCATTAGTTTTGTTTTTTGCGCAATTTTAAACATTTCATATAATTAAAATGATCAATTTTATATTTTGTAATGCTGTCTGTATCTTGCTCCATCTTAAATTCTTCCCTTATCTATAAATCTGACAGGTAAACTATCCTATGCTCTCCTAATGTGCTTATGGTTTCACCATTTATGTCTAAATCTTGTGCCTATTTTGACCTTATCTTGGTATATGGTGTGAGATGTTGGTCTATACCTAGTTTCTGCCCTACTGGCTTCCAGTTTTCCCAGAAGTTTTTTGTCAAATAATGAGTTTTTGTCCCAAAAGCTTGGATCTTTGGGTTTATCATATACTAAATTACTATGGGTCATTTACTTCTATGTATTATGTACCTAATATATTACACTTATCCACTACTCTATTTCTTAACCAGTTCCACCTTGTTTTGATAATTACTGCTATATAATACAGCTTAAGATCTAATACAGCTAAACCAACTTCCTCACATTTTTTTTATTCCCTTGCTGTCTTGACCTTTTGTTCTTCCAGATAGATTTTGTTATTATTCAAATAGACCTAATTAAAGGAGCTAATCAGGGGAAGTACATGTTGTTAAAAGGTACCATAGAAAATGAAGTAATATCAAAAAATTTTACAGTGAGTTTCTCTGATAAAGGCCTCATTTCTCAAGTATGTAGAGTGCTGAGTCAAATTTTTGAAAATAAAATCCATTCTCCAGTTGTAAACAGTCAAGAGATATGAACAGGTAGTTTTCAGCAGAAGAAATTAAACCTACCTCAACCTATATAAAAATGCATGAAATTAGTATTGATTAGAGAAATGCAAATTAAATCAACCCTCAGAGTTGTTTAATTTGCATGATTTCATGTATATAATTAATTTACTTGCCTTCTTAGTGGGTAGGCAAAGAGTAAAAGGGAGGAAGAGAGTTTGGAACTCAAAATTTAAAAAAAAGAATGCTAAAAAATGAATATTTTTTTTAAAAAGAAGACTATTAAAATAGCCTAGGTGAGAGGTGATGAGGATCTGAACTACAGTTGTGACTGTGTGGGTGAAGAAAAGATTTATATGGGAAACGTTATGAATGTAAAAATAAGATTTGGCAACCAATTACATATGAAGGGTGAGTGAGGAGTCAAGGATGACATTGAGTAGGTCCAGATGGCTGGGAAGATAGTGGTGCCCTTAACAGTAATGGGAACTTCAGAAAAGGGAAGGGTTAGAATAGAAACATAATTTTGAACCTAGTGAGTTTGAGATGCCTATCAGACATCTAGTTTAAGATGTCTAAAAGCCCATTGGTAATTCATGACTAGCTCAGGAGAAAGACTAGTGCTGGATATATAATGGAGATCTAGGAATCATCCACATAGGGATGATAATTGAGCTCATGGGAGCTGATACTATTTCACCAGGGGACATAGTATACAGGGAAAAGAGAGACTGCCCAAGACTGTTAATGGATGTGACATGATAATGATACAACAAGAGATATTGAGAAGAAGTAGTCAGACAGGTAAGGATGAGAACCAAGAGAAAGGAGTCTTGAAAACTAAGAATACAATTAATAATAATGATATAATAATAATAACTAGCATTAGATAATGTTTTAAGGTTTGTAAAGTGCTTTAGAAATATCTCATTTGATCCTCATGACAATCCTGAGATGTAGGTCCTACTTTTACCCTCATTTTACAGATAAAGAAACTGAGGTAAACAAAGTGACTTGATCAATCACACAGCTAGTAAATGTCAGAAGTGAGAATTGAACTCAAGTTTTCCTGACTCCAGATCCTGGGCTTTATCTACTGCTTCACCTGCCTGAAGAAGAGGTTGGTCATCAGGGTTAAATGCTGGAGAGGTTAAGGATGAGAATTCAAACCAATCCAATAAGTAATCCAATCTATTACACTATGTTAAAGGTTAAAGATAGTTAAATTTCTATACTAAAGGTTAAAGATAGTTAAATATCTAACCATTGGTCAGAGAGTTGGGCCAACAGGAAACAAGGCAATAATTTAATTCTCCTGGTCCTGAGAGTTAAGCGTAGCAGGAACATGTAGCCCAAAGTAGTGCTGGAGGGAACCTTTCAGGAGGCTAATTCCATCTTCTGAGTGGAAGCTGTGGCATAATAGATAAAGGGAGAGTCCTAGAATTGGAGAATCCTGAGTTCGAGTCCTACCAAGGACCCAAAGAAATTGTATAACCACTGGCATTTCTTGTAACATCTCAGTGCCCCAAACAACTGTCTAAGACAAGGGCAAGGAACTTGCCACCTTAAGGCCACATGTGACCTTCTAAGTCCTTAAGGGCAGCCTTTTGACTGAATCCAAATTTTACAGAACAATTTAGGATCTTAGACTCTAAGGTAATAGGTTACAGATGAATAGTGGAAATTTCCATACAAGAAATTTCTTACACAGATGTTATAACAAATTTGGGACTACCCCTCAAAAAATGTTCTAAGTAAAAGATCCATCTCGACCTTATTTCACAGCTCAAATAGCTTTCTGTGTGTGTGAACTGCCATTATGATTAGAGTCAGAAGGTCATCTTGGAATCTTTGTTGCAATCAGCAGTAGCCACTGAAAACCTGAAGAGGTAAACCCTCTATCCCCTTGGTCACTCACACACTCCAGGATGTCCAAGACCAAGGCATGAGACTGCTGGTCTCTTTTCAAATCAGTAACCCTGCAATGCTCCTGCTGTTGCTTCCCAGGGCCCACTCACTTGGGCTCCCTTTGCAGAGCCCTCACTGAAAAGGTAGGATCTGGACTGGGCCTTGAAGAATTAATAAAATCTGGACATGAGGAAAGGTAGAGAGTCATCTTCCTTTGTGAGCATCCAGGGTTTTCTCATGAGTGATAGGATGCTGGTCTAAAATCAGCAACTCTCTCAAAGCATAGTCATGAGAAATTGAACATTGATTCAGTGAACCTTCACAACCTCAGCTAATCAATTAAATTGTTATGTTAAAGGAGTTTGAATCATAACAGGGTAGAATTTTAGCGATAAAAAGGACCTTAAAAGTTACTTTTAAATTGATGATACATTATAACGATGTGTAGACCAATTGCTGGGCACAATGTTTTTTTCATTACCTATTTTATTGCTTAGTAGGCACCGGAGAGAGAGGGCTAGCTTTGGCATCAGGAAGACAGATTCAAATTCTACTTCTAGCACATACTAGCTGTGTGACATAGAATAAGTCACTTTTTTCTCCCATGTTATTATTCTTATTGCTTTTCATTTATCAGTTCCAAATTCTCTCCCTTACTCTATCCCTTCCCCTGTGTAATACTAAAGAGATGAAAGATCTTCCCCACCCATTAATGGACTGGACCATTAAGGGGAGTTTGATTTGGCAAGATTTGTAGGAAGGTCCATACGTTTTATTAATGGTTCTCTAGGGTTGTAATGCCCTCTGGCTCTAAAAAATGTATAAGTACTCTGAGGTGAGGTTTTACTTTGGGGCTTACCCTTTGGAAGTATTTGTCTGGCCAGATGAGACTGGGGCAACTGCTAAAGAGTCCCCACCCTGGCTTTGAAAACCCAGATGTTCGTGCTTCTCTCTGTGGTCACTATGTATGTGTGTAATGGTCAGACAGTTGGATCTGTCTGTTGATCTATGATGAATGCATTGCTTATATCAGACAGTTGGAAGCCCTCTCTGTTGATCTTTAGTTCTCTGTATTTTCTCTGAAGTTCAGGGTGCTGACTTTTTCCCCTGAATTAAGTGAATGATGTATGTGCTTGATTAAAGTGATTGTTGACCCCTCAAAAGTTGCCTTTCCTTTTAGAAAAGTAGATCAAAGAACCTGTGATAACAGGCCTTTTTGTGTATATTGGGGTGCTTGCTTTTACACCCTACCTATTGAGGAAACGAGAAATGTGATACCCATTATACATATGAAGTAATGCAAAATACTTTCATATTAGCCATGTTGCAGGGGAGAAAGCAAGAAAAATAAAGTGAAAAGATATCTTTCAATCTTCACTCAGAGCCCATCAGTTCTCTCTCTAGAGGTGGAATATTTTTCATCATGAGTCCTTTAAAATTGTCATGGATCATTGTTTCAATCAGAATAACTAAGCACTTCACAGTTGATAATCATCACAATAATGCTGTTACTGTGTATAATGTTCTCCTAGTTCTTCTTGAGTCACTTTACATCAGTTCATATAAATCTTGCTAGATTTTTCTAAAACAATCTTGCTCATCATTTCCTACAGTGCAAAAGTATTCCATCACAGTCATATACTACAACTTGTCCAACCACTCCCCAGTTGAGGCTCATTTCCTCACTTTTCAATTCTTTGCCACCATAAAAAGAGCTGCTATATTTTTGAATATATATTTTCATTTTTCTGTGATCTCTTTGGGGTACAGACCTAATAGTGGTATTGCTGGGTCAAAGAGTGTGCACAGTTGTATAGACTTTTGGGTATAGTTCCAAAATGTCCTCCAGAATGGTTGGATAGGTTCACAGCTCCACCAGAAATGCATTAGTGTATCTATTTTCCAATATCCCCTCCACAATTTATAATTTTTCTTTTCTGTCTTGTTAACTTATCTGATACATGTGAGGTAGTACCTCAGAGTTGTTTTAATTTGCATTTCTCTAATTATAGCGATTTAGAGCAATTTTTCATATGACTATTGATAGCTTTAATTTCTTCTTTTGAAAACTGCCTTTGAGCACTTATCAGTTGGGGAATGTAGAACAAGTTGCTTAACTTCTCAATGCAGAAAGCACCTTTTAGACTCAAAGTTACATGATGATCATGATGATCAATTTGAAAGGCTTAGCTCCTCTGATGGTACAATGATCCAAGACAACACCAAAGGACTCATGATAAAAAATGTTCTCTACCTACAGAGAAAGAGCCAATGAACTCTTTAATTTTCTTTCCTTGTTTTTGTTTATAGCAGTATAGTTAATGTGGAAATACGTTTTGTATGACTTCACATCTATAATCAATATTTTATTCCTTGCTTTCTCAATGAGTGAGAAAGGAGCAAGAGAATTTGAAACTCAAAATTGCTTTAAGTTTTTTTAATTTAAAACTTTTTTAAAAAATTAAAAATTAATTTTTTAAACAACTTAAAATTTTAAAAAGACTATAAAATATAGAGGATTAATCAGTTTATATCAGTTGAGAGAATGTTTACATTGGAAACTGTTACATGAATGACTTAATCATAAAATAATAATGATAGCTAGCATTTATATAACACTTTAAGGTTTACAAAGCACTTAACATATGTTGTGTCATCTTATCCTCACAGTAGCCCTGAGACGTAAATGCTATTATTAATCCCATTTTACCTATGAGGAAACTGAATTTATATGACTTGTCCAGGGTCACACAGCTAATTGGTGTCTGAGGTTGGATTTGAACTCAGGTCTTCCTAACTTTGAAAAAACAGGACTAACCATTTGTATTTTATTTTAAAAAACTGAAGTCTTATGTTGATGCTAAAAGACCCAGAAGTAATCCTGAGTTTCTGAAGACTACGGTAAAAAGAACAAGCCCTAAAGGGGCCTGCTAAACTAGAAAATCTTCAAGTATGTGCCCAGTGATAGCCCATGCATCCTTCTTTATTGACTGGCCCAACCAAGTTCAGGGCTACTAATCTCCAGGTGGGCCATTGTCACAGACTCTTTAAGATGTGAGTAGGTGGCTCAGTGGATAGAATGCTAGACTACAAATCAGAAAGCCCCAAGACCAAATCCTGCTTCCCACACTCACTGAGCAAATCATTTAAGCTCTCTTTGCCTCAGTTTCTTCATCTGTAAAATGAGAATAATAACGGAACCTATCTCCCAAGGTTTTGTAAGGATCAAATGAGACAACATGTAAAATGCTTTGCAAACCTTAAAGCGCCATATGACTTACTGTCTTAGCAACTTTCAAAACACTTCTAGCTCAGTCATGAATGGTTGCCATGTCTGCTGATCGAGGGAATTCCCCACATCAATGAAATCATAGTTCTTTGAAGTATTGAAAGGCATAGCTATGTATTGTATTTGAGAAATGGAAATTCATTTCTTTTTAAGTAGTCAGTAATTGATTATTTATTGAGCATCTACTGTGTCAGAAGGCCTGTGCAAACCATGATGGGAACAAAATTGCAACCTCTCAGAGTTGGAAAGAACAGTAGATGCTGTCTATTCTAACCAAAGCCTGACTTAGAATGCCTTCTGTGCCATTCCCATCAAGGGGCATCCATAGTTTACTTAAAGATGTCAAGTGAGGGAAAACCTCTTGAAGCAGCCTTCTCCATCTTTGGGTAGATCAGAACTTTTTCTTTATCTCCAGTTGAAGCCTACCTCTCTAAAACTCCTAGTGCCACTCTCCCTTGATAAACAGAATCAGCCTAATCCCTCTTCCTTCTGATAACACACTAAACAGCACAGGACCAAGGACAGGTCTGAAGGCCTTCACTAAAAACCTACTCCTGGAGTCGACTTGAGTTTCAGATTCTTCAGTTGTTAATGGCTAGTCTTTGGGTCTGAACATTGAATCAGTCTATAAACCACAGTCTAACTGAGACGTTCTTAATCTGGAATCCAAGATGGATAGATTTCAGGAGGTCTGTGAATTTAGATGGAGAAAATGAATTATCTCTTGTTTTCATTGTCTCTGCCTGAAAGAGAACATTTCCTTCAATATTTAAAAAAGTTCTGAGAAGGAGACTGTAAGTTTCACCAGGCTGCCACCAGGGTCCATGACATAACAAAACGTTAAGAACCCCTGGTCTAACCCTTTTCTCTATCTCATTCACAAGGATAGCATGATGGGTATTATCAAGAGGCATGCCCCTGACCTACCCATCTAGACCCTATCAACAAGGAATTGAGATTAGTCAGACATGACCTCCTCCTGATTCTGGATTTGCTGTGGACTTTGATTTAAGACAAACCAGGGTTTGTACTTTCCTCTGACACATAATAGGTTTGTGGCCAAGGGCAAGTCACTTAAACTCTGTATTTCAGCTTCCTTATCTGTGAAATACAGAGCTTAGACTTAATGGCCTCTAAGGTCCCTTTCAGGTCTGGATTTATGATCCTCTAACCTTCAGTACTTACCTCACAAAGCTTTTTGTGAAAATAAAATGAGACCAAATGCATATAAAGCCTTTTGAAAACCATTTTCTAAGTGCTATAGAAGTGGCAGCTACTATTTTATTGGTTGTTCATAAACCATCCCTTTAATAATACCTCCTAGGATTTTTCTAGGAATTGAAGATTAACTCACTAGCCCACAACATGAAGACTTTTCTCTTCCCATTTTTGAAAATCGTAGCAGAGTAAGGTTCTGGGCTTACTCTTCCAACCAATATACACAATCACAGGTCAGGTTACCAAAGCAAGATGGCTACATCTGTTCTTCTGGGTTCTAGGGATACCCCAGGGCCAAGGAGTTCTTCTGATACTGTCAGCATGAGTCACCAGAGTGATGTTTCTTCAACATCATTTTCCATGTACATTTACATGCTCCATAATCTAGTATATTCCCTGTATTGACTGACCCAGTGATTAGTGGCCTGATATCAATTTGACCAATTAATATCAATTAGGGTTTTACAAAAGAATATTTACTGAGAAAACACAGGAAGAACAGATGTAACAAAGCATTTCCACCAGCACCAAGAGCATACTCTCCTTCTACCAGCTCGGGTCCTAGGAAGAGTGGGCTCAGATTTAAAGCAGTTTTTACAAAGCATTGGCCCCTGCTCGTTAATGTCCAAATGCAGAATAGCCAATAGACAGGGTTAATCCCTTGCCGGGGACTCAGTGTCTCATCTACCAGGTGACTTTACTGCTACACTAAGTGAAACAAGTTGCTTTTCAGGACTTTGCTGGCCCACTGGGTCCAATTTTTTGAAAACTCTAGTATGGACACCAGTTCATGGACCTCCAGTGGCTTACTCTTCTGGCCTTTCAAAGCTCACCAGATTACAACTGTAGTTAATACTCTTTCACCTAAGAGTAGAAAAAAAATTAAAAAGAGACAAAAAAACTCCAAACAGTTGACCTATGTATCTTGGACCACATATTGACCTTGATGAGAAGGATCTGAAACCTCTTCTTTACCAGAGATTTTACAGCACACTCAATTCTGTCTCATTAACCAATTAAAAGACCTTTTTCATTCAGTAATCAGACAAGAAATAGTCATATTACTTGGAGTCAGGGAGCAAGATCTTCCCATTACATGACATCATTCTCTTCCAGAAGCAGGCTCACCAAGCCTTCTCTGCCTTAACCCTCCCCACAGTTAGCAATAGGCAGAGCAAGCCATGCATCCTCTGGGATTATTTGCCCTTCCATGGTTCCATAGAACCTCTCCCCCATTCTCTCAAAGATATATAATCTCTCAAAGATCTTCTGGCAGTGACTTAGCAATAGTATAGCCAAGGTCTTTTGGTGTCCTGGGATGTATTTCATCTGGGACTGGAGACTTGAAGAGACAGAGAGAGAGAGAGAGAGAGAGAGAGAGAGAGAGAGAGAGAGAGAGAGAGAGAGAGAGAGAGAAAGAGAAAAATATTAAGAGAGAAACAGTTCTCAAAACACTTGAAATTTCATTTTAAATGCCCACAAGAGAAAAGAAGGAAAGTCAGTAGGAAACACAGACAAGAAGACATTTTTGAAAATAATGTGTTGAATTTATTATGTGCTTTGAAAGAAAAGCAAGGTCTATGCAATAGAGAGTCATTGTGTCATGTAAAACATACTGTTCTATTTTTCAAATGAAAATGTCCCTTTTATTTGGTGCTAAGTTCAGAACAAAAAAAATCCACAAAATAGCCAAGAAGAATAAAATACCAACATCAGTCAACTAACAAGCATCTATTAAGTACCTCCTGTGTGCCTGGCAATGTGCTGTGAGTTAGGAATGCAAATACAAGGAATGAAATAATTCTTACTCTGAAAGAGTTTACCTTCTGTGAAGGGTAGGGGCACATAACTATATATGCAGAATACAAAATAAATACCATATAGTTAAATACAAGGCAACTAGTTGGTATAATGGGTAGAGTACTGAGCCTGGAGTCAGAAAGAGTTGAGTTCAAATTCAGCCTCAGATACTAGTTGTGTGATAACCAGGCAAATCATCTAACCTCTTTTTGCCTCAGTCTCCTCAAATGTAAAATGGGGATAATAATTACACTTACCTGCCAGGGTTGTTGTGAAACTCAAGGGGATAATATCTGTAAAGCATTTAACACAGTTCCTTACATATAGTAGATATTTAATGAATGCTTATTTCTTTCTTTCCTTCCTACTAGATAGGGAGGGAATATGACACATTGTAGGTACTTAATGAATGCTTATTTCCTTCCTACATGATAGGGAGGGAATATGACACATAGTAGGTACTTAATGTATACTTGTGTCCTTCCTTCCTACAAGATAGGGAGGAATTATGAGTAACTATAATACAAAACAAGATATAATAAGTGTGTGGAAGAGGTACAAGGTGCTGGGAAAATCCAGAGGATAGACAGGTCACTTCTGCCTAAAGAATCATTGACAAAGAGGGTAGGATTTTATCTGGCCTTGAAGAATAAAAAAGACTTGCAAATGCTGAGGGAGCCCATTTCAAGAATAGGAAGCAATGTGAGCAGTTATAGAGAATGGGAAAGCAAGGGAGCGTGTTTGGTGATGGAAGATCAGTCAGATAGTCTTAGAGCCTATGTGTAACAGTAAAGAGCTTGTTCTTGAAAGCCTCTTATTCCAGGTTTTAGCACTTGAATTTTAATTCAGTAGGCATTGGGGAGCCATTACAGGGGAGTGACATGAGCAGAGTAGAACATTAACAGGATTGCTCTAGCAGTATGCACAGGCTGAATCAGAGAGCCTAGTTGTTGAAGGATGGCCACTCAAAATAGTCTAGAACATCAGTACTGAGCATCAGTACTTGGGTAATGACAATGAGAACAATATGAAGAGACATGAGACGTTGAGTTGTTAAGACTTTGTGACTAATTGGATGAAGGGTAAGGAAGAGTGGAGAATGAAAATCTTGACTTTGGGTGACTAAGAATTCTAGCTCCATTATCAGAAATAAACAAATCGTGATGAGGTAGTCTTTGAGGGGGATATGATGAGTTTCCTCTTTTGTAAAATGGAGAAGTCAGCCTAGAAAATCTCTAATGTCCCTTTCAATTGTAACACTGGTTCTATAATTCTTTGAGTTCAATTTTAGAGGTATTTGATTTGAGATAATAGTAGGATATCCAAATGGAGATGTCTATCACACAGCTGTAAATGTAGATCCAGGGCTAACAAGACAGGTAAAGGCTGGAGATAGAGAGCCAAACTCAGGTCCTTGGTGAACACCTATATTATGTAGAAGAGAAGAATGAGGAACCAGCAAAAGAGACAGAGATGTTGAAGTTAGAGAGGTGGAAAATTAAGGAGAAGGAAAGCAATGAAAATACACACCTGGCCTAGAAAATTTGAAATTTGGCTATGATATGCTTTGAGGTTTCTTTCTGGGGATGACCCAGATGACCCTTATATTTTTTCTTTGTCTTCTGGTTCTAATAGATCTGTTTATCTAATAGTTTTTTTTATGATTCCTTGAAATATGGCATGTAACCTGGAAAGAATTACATGAACTGATGCAAAGCAAAGTAAGCAGAACCAAGAGAAAATTGTCACAGTAATGACAATATTGAAAATACAGAACTGTGAATGACTTAACTATTCTGATCAATACAATGACCCAAGACAGTTCTGAAAGACTCATGATGAGAAATGCTGTCCACCTCCAGAGAAAGAACTGATAGAAGCTAAATATAGATTGAATCATTTTTTTTTACTTTATTTTTCTTCAGGCTTTTTTTTTTGTCTGTGTTTTCTTTCATGACATGACTAATATGGAAATACATTTTGCATGACTGTGCTTGTAGAACCTATAACAAATTGCTTGCCGTCTCAATGAGAGGGGAGAGAAGGGAAAAGGGGAGAGAATTTGGAACTCAAAAATTTTTTAATGTCTTAAAAATTTTACATGTAATTGGAAAAAATATGAATTCATGAATATGAATTAATTCATTAATATGAATTAGTATGAATTAATGAATGTTTATTTCCTTCCTTCCTATAAGACAGGGAATATGAGACATAGTAGGTACTTAACATATACTTGTATCCTTCCTACCTACCAGATAGGGAGGGAATATGAGTAACTATAATACAAAACAGGATATAAATGTGTGGAAGAGGTACAAAGATTTTCTTCTGTCATTGGTAATTAACTAATGGTTCTTTAATTACCTTGAATTGAACTCTTTTCCAAATCATTTGTTTCTGATGGGAGACCTTACATTTTTCTTCTATTTTTCCAATCTTTCACCTTTTGATAGTATTTCTTGTTATCTAATAAAGTTATTTGTTTCTGTTTAAAGTCATCCATTAGAATGCTGGGCATTTGGAGTTGTCCCAGTAGAAGTGATAGTTCAAGCTCTGAAAACCAAATCATAGTCTTATATAATTGAGAGAGCACTCTGGTTCTGGAGTCAGAGGACCTGAGCTGAAATCCTGGCTCTGTTACTTTGTGTGATGTTGGGCAAGATCACTTAACATTTTGGGGGTCTTGGTTTCCTTATCCATAAAATGTAGAGGTAGAGGTTAGACATCTAAGGTCCTTTCCAGTTTTGAGTATGAATGTATGTGTAAGATATAGATTTTCTTATAGGAGGTGACCATAGGAATGTCCTGATGGCCGTTCAAACTCACCAAAACATGTAAAGGGCACACTGAGTGTTCCCTTCACCTCAAACATCAGAACCATTCAGCTCAAAAGTTTACAAGAGCTAAGGAAGGTCACGTTGAGTAGTCTTGATTTCAGTAGAGCAGCATGAGGAGGATGGGAGTAAAGTTCATGGGGAATGTAAACAGTTAGAAGCTGGTAGAAATTTAAGTCATTAGTCAGACTTTTCACTGTCAGGATCTCTTGGTTCAATTCAACAAATATTTATTAAGGTGCTGTGTACAATCTAGGGGGCAGATAGAACATGTACACACAGGTGAATAAAAAGAAAGTAATAGAAGAAGAAAACATTAACAATTGGGGAGGGAGAAGAATCAAAGAAGCCTTCACATCTGAAGCTACTTCTGAGCTGAGCTTTAAAAAAAAATACAATTTCCAAAATATGGAAATGACGATGGAGTGTATTCCTGAAAAGGGAGATAGCCTTTATGGAAAGACACAGGAGCAGGAGATGGAATGTTGAGTTTATAACCCAATTTAGCTGGAATATTCAGTTTATGAAAGGAAATAATGTTAAGTGAGACTAGAAAATAGGTCAGAGACAAGTTATTCAGTCCCTTGGACAGAAGGCTTAGTTTGTCTTTCAACCCAAAGGCCACAAGGGGCCACTAAAAGTTTTTGATCAGGAAAATGATATGATCAGACTCATACCTTGGGGAAATTGTCTTTGTGTATGTTGAGAAGCTGAATTGAAGAAGGGAGAGAAACAAAGAGACCAAACAGAATAGTATTACAATAGTCCAGGTAAGAGGGGAAGAGAGTCTGAATTAGAGTAGTGGTCAAATGAGTGAAGGGAAAGATACAAATGTGAGAGATGTTGTGGTCATAGAACTGGCAAGACTTTTCAACCTAATGGTCATGGAGGAGTGGTAAGGGAGAGGGAAGAGAGAAGGATGATTCTGAGGTCATAAACTTGAGGGACTGGGAAAATGATGGTGCCCTCAACAGAAATAGGACAGCTCCTTGTGTCATTGGGTGTTCACTGTGTTGTTGAAATCACAAGTCCAGAGAAGACCGGAGATATAAAAAGGGTCGATTTCACTAGGATAGGCTGAATTTGTGGTGCCAAAGGGCCATTCCATTGGATTTGTCCTACAAATGCTATTCCAAAGCAATAATTGCATTGTTTGCTGTCATCAAAGATCTGGTGCTTGGGATCCCTTGGGTCTGAGTGTGGTGAACCATTGGATTCCTGACATGATGGTTTTGAGCAGATGATGGACAGAATTTGTAAGCCCGGGGAGGATCTGTGCCAGTGTATCTGCCACAGTTCTTATCCATCCAATCAATCTTTCTGTGCTTTTTGATTTTTCTCATCCTAGTGGTGTGTTTATTTAGTCTGCATTCAGGTCTAGCTTGGTAAAAGTCAGGTTAAAATAAGGCTAGCCAAATGACAGATGTGCTCATATTTCTTCTTCTGTTCCCATGGTTTCTTTTTTATTTTAAACTCAACACTGAAAAGGGGGAGAAACAAATGGCACCTAGTAAAAATGGGGGAAAAGGAAAGAGAATAGAATAGGATGTTTATAGAATCATAGACTTATAGGTATAGATTTTTAAGGGTTAGAGATCATCTAGTCTAACCCCCTTATTTTATAGATAAGGAAACTGAGTTCTAGAGATATTGACTTGTCTTAAGTCTTACTTCTCAGATTCTAAATCCAGTGTTCTTCCCAATGCCACATACTAGATTGTTTCAAACAACTGGGGCTGCTTAACCTGGAGTATAGAAGGTTTGGGGGAAGGAAATGAGAGAGACAGCATCATTCACTGAAAGCAGATGTGGCTTTGGAGCTGTAGAACTCTGTAGAACCAGAGCTCTGGTCCTACTCCTTTATTGTATGCCATCTGACTCTGGGAGAATAATTTCATTTCTCTGTCTCCCAGATTCCTCAACTATAACATGAGGGAGGTGGACTAAATACCTTCTCAAGTCTTTTTCAGCTCTAGTCCTGTGATGGTGTCTTCAAATATCTTCAGAGTTGTCATCCATCACACTAATTCTGTTAGTCCTCAGAGAACAGAGGAGCAAAGAGACGGGTTACAGAGTTACAGAGAGGCAGGTTTGGGTTTAATGTAAGGGAAACTATCTTCCCCCTTAGAGCCACCCAGAAGTAGAACTGGATGCCTCTAGAGTCAAGATTCCATCCCTGGATGGGTCTTTCAGTAGAAGATCTCAGAAAACCTCTTGCCCAGTTTATTGTTAAGATGATTTCTATTCAAGTACACATTGGTATAGATAGTCTCTGAAAGCCCCTTCTATCTCTGAAGATACTGTGATTCTGACTAAAATAATAGCCAAATATATTTTACAAGGTGGTTTCGTGGGCTGGAAAACTGTACTTTTATTACATACACACACACACACACACACACACACACACACTCACACAGATGTAGCTACTGCTCCAGCTCTTGTTAGAGAATAATTTGGAATCCAACCTTCACTTCCATGACATAGTGTTCTCTTAACAAACAAAAGGATAGGAGCCTTCCCTGGAAACTAAACCACATTATTTAGCTCCTGTGAGAAGGGGCCACAACTGCCTGGGACTTCCATGCTTTAAATGTTATGAAATTCTTCCCTGATAAACATGGAGAAGACTTTGGGCTAGACTGCAGATTGGTTCCTAGTTTGGCTGCTCTTTTTCCATCCCCCACCTCCCCTCACTTTCTTTTTTATATTGAGGAATTGTATACAAAGGGACATTGAGTCAAAGAATCATGGTGAGTATTCCTTGTTCCACATTTTCCTTTCATGGCTTTTCAGCAGCAATCTCTCCTTTCCTTTCTGCTGCAGGAGAAAGAGTGCCACACTTCCGATGACTCCACTGGAGGGTCCCTGGACATGTGCTGCAGTGAGTGGCTATCTGGTGAGTCTCCTCCTCCGTTCTATATCCACCTTTTCCACTGGGATAGAAAGTCAGCTCAGAAATAAAATGCCTCACACTCAGGCTAGAGCAGACCCAATCAAAAGGGAAGCCTTTTTATCTGTGGAACTACTAATTCCTCCAATAACCAGAACCACTGATGGCAAGATTTGTGCCTGTCTTTGTTTTTAAAAACTCCTGAAGTTTTTCCCTCATCCTTATTTGGATCATTCTTACGGACTTGAACAGTAAAGCATAGTAGAGAGGGTATTAGTCAGTATACCTGAGTCACTTACATGTAAACATGCATGGACATAGACATGCATGAGCATGAATAGTCTGTGAAAACACAGCTGTTTTTGTCTGTACATGTACAAGTGTATGTACACATGTAAGTGCATGTATGTGTATCTTGGGGAGGGGACTAAGAAAAGGAAAGTAGTCCCTCTACCCTCAGCTTTGTCTCCCTAGGAGCAGGAGGAGGCCCTGAGGTATGTGCAGTGAGGGTGGGTTGGAGTGTGAGAGCCCCCACAGGGAGTGAAGCTGACAATTATATAATGATGGTGTAAAAATACAGCTCGTGAGTAATCGTTCTCTATGCCTGCCTGCCCTATGGGAGGGGAAGGCCACGTGCTAGGCAGGTCTGCTCTGGATGACTAACACAGCTCCCACACACACTGTGCCCATAACGTGGCTGCCACACATAGCTTGATTCCAGTATAACCCACCGGACACCAACTGGGGGCAGGAGTCCAAGACTGTGGTCAGGGGAGTGAAGGAACCACATACACATGTACCTGTGCGTACCAATGCACACACATCCCTGGGCACACTCATGCTCAGACATACACACACATGCATTCACCCAGGCCCATTCCATACATGTTCACCCAGGGGTTTTCATAGATAAATACATACAAACATGTGTTCATTCAGGCACACTGGCAAATACATACATAGGCACCATACATTTAGATGTATATTCCATAAATTTTCTGAGTTATATATATATAACCTTGCAAGAAGCCAGGCAATGTTATTGAAAATAAGAAATCTATTGGACCCCAGTAGTACTTGTTCTCACCCAAAGTCTCCTTTCCTGTTTCCTCCACCCTAAATCTCTTAGTCCTCTCCATATCTGCTACCACAGGCCAGTTACTTTGCTTCAAATTGGAATGCCTCAGACTGCACCTAAACCTTCCAATTAGATCCTCATTTCAACTCTGAGAAGCAATTGAATTTTTTCTTTAAAATACTCATTTTTTAAAATTTTGAATTCTCAATTCTCTTTCTTCCTCCAGCCCTGCCCCCACTCATTGAGAAAGCAAGAAATATTAAACTCGTTATACATATGAAGTCATACAAAACATATTTCTATATTTATTAGCTGTGTTACAAAAGAAAAGCAAGAAAAATGTAGTTAAAAATATTCTTTAATCAGCACTCAGAGTTCATGAGTTCTTTCTCTGGAGATGTATAGCATGCTTCATCATGAGTCCTTTGGAACTGTCTTGGATCATTGACTTGATCATCATTACAATATTGCTTTTCTGGAACCATCCCCCTTGTTATTTCTTATGGTACGATAGTGTTCATCACAGTCATATACCACAACTTGTACAGGCTTTCCTCAATTAGTAGGCATCCCCTCAATTTCCAATTCTTTGCCACTATAAAAAAAAGCTGCTATAAATATTCACATATACATATGGGTCCTGATATTTTCTTTGATCTCTTTGAAGTACAGATCTAGCATGGGTCAAAGAAGGTATGCATAGTTTTATAGCCCTTTGGTTATAGTATAAATTATTCTCCAGAATGGATGGACACAGCTCCACCAAAAGTGCATTAGTGTAACTACTTTTCCACATCCCCTCCAGCGTTTGTAATTTCCTTTTCTGTCATGTTAGCCAATCTGATGTGTGTGAGATAGTAGCTCAGAGTAATTTCAGTTTGCATTTTGAAAAGCAACTGAGTTTCTTTTTTAAAAAATTATTTGTTTGTTTTCAGTTTTCTACAATCAATTCCATTTATCTTAGATTTTCCCCTCCCTCCTCTTCTTTTCCCTCCCCAAGACAGTATATAGGTTCTATACATACATTTTTATTAAATATATTTTCACCTTAGTCATGTTGCATAGGAGAATTAAAATGAATGGGAGAAACCATGAAAACAAAACAAAACATAACACAAGAGAAAATGGACTGCTTCATTCTGTGGTCCAATTCCATAATTCTTCCTTTGGATGTGAAAGGCATTTTGCCTCGAGTCCATTGGGAAGTTTTTAGGTCCTTGCATGAGCAACTAAGTTTAAAAAAATACTCCATGAGATATCTGGAAGCCTCCCTTCTCTGTAAGGTGAGAATGGATGAAGAATCTGATCTCATGAATTCACATACCTGAACAATCATGGGTCTCTCAATCACCTTTTATCAGTATTACAGAAGTGCTAACCCATGCCATACCAAGCAAACTACCAAAGAATTATTGTATAGAGCTAGAAAAAAATAATAATAAAATTCATCTGAAAGAACAAAAGGTCAATAATGTCAAGGGAATCAATTTAAAAAATACAAAAGAAGGCATCCTGGTAGTACCAGATTTCAAGTTCTATTACAAAGTGGTAATCATGAAAATAATCTGGTATTGACTAGGAAATAGAGTGGTAAATCTGTGGAATATATTAGATACACAATACACAGTTGCAAATGACCATAGTGATCTAGCATTTGATAAATCCAAAGATCCAGGCTTTGGGAACAAAAACTCATTTGACAAAAATTGCTGGGAAAACTGGGAAGCAGTTTGATAGAAACTAGGCATAGACCAACATCTCACACAATATATCAAAATAAGGTGAAAATGGGTAAATGATTTAGACCTAAAGGGTGATAACATAAGTAAATGAGGAGCATTTAAAAATGTACCTGCAGATCTATGTATAATAGAAGAATTTATAACTAACAAGAGATAGAGGGGATTATGGGAAGTAAAATAGATCATTTTAATTACATGAAATTGAAAAGCTTTTGCACAAACAAAACAAATGCAACCAAAATTAGAAGGCAAACAGGAAACTGAGGGAAAAAATTTTTACAGCAAATTTCTCTGATAAAAGTCTTGTTTCTCAAATATATGGGGACCTGAGCCAAATTGATAAAAATAAGAGCCACTCCTTAGTTGATAAATGGTCAAATTTCTTCAAAAGAAGAAATCAAAGCTACCATTCAGTCTGGATCATGAAGGGAATTTCCACATCTTTCCCATACCAATAATTACCCACATGGATAAAATCACCTTTCCTTCTCATAGTCAATTATAAGTAAAGTACTGTGTTAGCCAGTGAAAATACAAAGAGAAAAATAAGCCAGTTCCTGCCCTTAAGGAGGTGAGAATTGATTCCCTGACCCTACAGTAAAGCCAAAGGATCAACTAATCTGTGAGTATTTAGTAAGCACCTATTATATGCTTAGAATAGAGATGCGTACTGCATGATTTCAAGGGAAATATGAAACAGCGTCAGTACCTATCTTCTAATTTCCTGTCCCGTACTGGAGACAGATTCATACACCTCAAGAGTTAACTAATAAGACAAGTGCCAAGTGAGTCATTTTTTCTGGTTCCTTACTATTTATACCTCTCTTTGCCATTCATCCTCTTATTTCATCATCACACCAGCCCTATGTGGGAGACAGGAAAGGGATGACTATCCCCAAAGATAAGGAAATAGAGACTCCAAATGCTATGACCTAATCCCCGAGCCCTGGGCCCTCCTCCAACATAGGAAGAGAGCAACGAGTTAAGAAGATGGGGATCTGAAAATAGTATTTGGATTTTCAGGACCACAGCTAGAAATACAGAAATTAAAGGGTTTTGGCCAAGGGTAGAGTATATCTAACACGCTGGTAAAATATATTTGCTTGATCTTTTCTTCCTTTCTGTTAACAAATGGCAAAACATAAAACTAGAAAATGGCATATATCGTCCATGCCAATCATTCTACTTGAGGGTTTTGTTGAACTGTTTTAGAGAATGTACTTGGGAGGGGGTGATATTTTGGTATTTGTTGGGATAGTTGTTGCATCAAAATAAAGTGTATCAAAAAAGATATTGTAAAATATAAATGTATTTGACCAGAGATTTATGTATCTAATCAAGAAGACTTTAAGCTAAAAATTAAGAGGGAGGAAGAAAGCCATCCACATCAATCCACCATGTTATACCTATGACATGGCATATCAATGAAAAAGATCACAGGATTCTTATATCACTGTTATTCCTCAGTAAGAGGAACAGTAATAAAACTTTGGCCTCAGGTATCAATATCCAAATAGTATATGAGTAATAAATTTAAAAGTGAGCAAGCTCTCAGGGCAAGAAGGTAAACTTGTGTTTATGGATATGACTGAGACTTATGGGATATAGGTCCTACCTGGAAAGAATGCCTTCCTCAAAAGCTTCTGGTTAGGTAAAAGGGACAGTGAAATAGCACTACATATTTAAAATATCCTGCTATGAGGAAGTCTATGAACTGGTAGGAGAAAATATGATGAGATTTTTGGCTTGAAGATTCATGAAAAGAGTAATAGATATTCTGGTGGCAATATGCTCTAGATCAGAGATAATAGACATGTGGCCCACAGGCAGCATGTGAACACCATTACTCCCTAGTGTGGCATGTACCAGATTAAAATGTAAAAATTTGGAGATATTAAAAAAAATAAAAATACAATACAACAGGGACAATGTTAACATGTGGTTTTCTTAGTCAATTTGCACCCACAGGGATCCTTGTGTATGGTTTAGTGACTATTTCTATTTCAATTTGACACTGCTCTCAACCACCTAGTCAGTTGGTTATGGAAACAAATGTTGAGTTCAAGAAAGAACA
Source organism: Notamacropus eugenii (assembly GCF_028372415.1). NCBI lineage: Eukaryota > Metazoa > Chordata > Mammalia > Diprotodontia > Macropodidae > Notamacropus > Notamacropus eugenii. The sequence continues at coordinate 42,321,446 of NC_092877.1, read as the reverse complement.
TAAACCATAGAAACATGATATAGTAATAAATAATAATAGCTAACATTTATATAGTACTCTATAAGACTTACATAGCATTTTTTATATGTTAACTCATTTGATCCTCACAGCAGTCTTGAGACGTGGGTGCTATTATTATCCTGATTTTATAGATTAGGAAACATGAACCTGAGAAGTTAAGGGATTTGCTTAGTGTCACATAGCTAAGGAAACATCTAATGCACAATTCAAGCTCAGGTCTTCCTAACTCTGAGTCCTGACCTCTATCTACTGTACCACCTAGTTGTCCAATGATGAAGGATTTCAGTTATTTGGACTACATAATCTCTGCTTCTGCCAAAAGCAAGGAAACTGATAAATTCTTGACTTATTTTAGTGACTAATTCTTTAAGCTGTTGATACAAATATAATAAACACACAAATAAAAAAGGCTATTTCCAAAAAACAATTAAACAAGAAAATGAGTGATTATGATTAATTGTACAAGGAACTATACACTTTTGTAATTTGTCAATTATTAAATGAAGGTAGCTTGGTACAGTGGCTAGAGAGCTAACCTCAGTGCTAGAAAGACTGAGTTCAAGACCTATCTCTGACATCTGCTGACTGTGATTTTAGGCAAATTATTTAACCTCTCAGTCAGTGCTCTAGGTAACTCTGAATCTAGACGTTGGAGAGAAGATGTCAGCCTGCATTGAGAGAGGGAGTTTCCTAATCTGGAAGTTATTGAAATTAAAAAGTCCAGCGTCTATCCCCTAAAAGAAACAAAGGCTTTAGCTGTAATCATCTCCCTTGTGTTTTACCAGAAATTTCTTGCATTTTAAGGTCAATTTCATTTAATGTAGGTGTGGTCAGTATTCATCCCTTCTTTTGGATCTACTTTGTCTACATCACTTTATAGAAATCTTCCCCACATTTCTTTGAATATTTCATATTCATTGTTGTATAATATTATATTATTATAATATTTCAATGCGTCATATGCCATAGTTTGTCATCTTTTTTCCAGTCAATGGGCACATACTTTGTTTCCAGTTTTTTGCTATTACAAATAGTGATATTATGTATATTTAGGCAAAGATAATTTTTCTTCCAGTCAACAAAATCCTAGGCATAAATATTTTGTGTTAGAATTTCTGAACCAAAAGCTACACCCAACTTTTATAACTTTTAGGCATTTTGTTCTTCAAAAGGTAAAGGAAGTCATGTGAGGCATTTCTGTTCTGGAATTGATTCTAAGCAAAAGTATATAATCCTTATAAACTGTGAGACTCCTGATCTCATCGATGAGTTGCAGGTTCCAGAGTATTCAGAGTTTCAGGGTTCTCATGAGGAGTTAGGAGTAACATCCTATTACCATTTATTCACAAACACACCCAGTGTATTTCCCTCTAAGATTAGCATCTGGGAATCAATTAGCCAGCTAGTCTTAATAGCTTTTAGAAAGAGATATTACTAAGGAGGTATAAGAGGAATAGGTGGTACAAACCATTCTCTCCAAAAGTCCGACGCACTCCCACAAGGAATACAGAATCCAGGGGAAAGTGGGCTCAAACTTAGAAACCACATGTGACAAGAAGAATCACTCAAAGTTCCAAGTTATAGAAGATCCTGTTCTTCCATTCTTGGGATGCCCAAGAAATTCTCCTGAGACTTATTGTAATTTCTTTGCCAGGCTCCTAATGAAGCCGTGAACCTATATCCAGCCTGTCCTTGGCTCCAAATGCAGACACTGCCATCACCTGATCTGGGGACACTGCCAGCATGTTGATGGGAAGTCCAGCATCCTCAGGACCCTTCAAAACTTGAAGGGTTCAGTCAAAGGGAAGGGAATAAGGAGATCCAAGGCCAAAACCAAGGCTTTTCTTCTTTCCCCCCACCCCACTTGCTTCCATAGTTCCTTCTCAGGGGGGTTATCTAGAATGCTATGTTCTTTCCAATGTCCAGAACTGCCCAATTTCAACAACTTGATCTTTTTGTACAGTACTCGAAGGGATGATGAAATAAATCCTTTACAAACTTGGAACTGAATTCCTTTTGGGTCTCAGTTATACTTTACCTAATGGCTTTCAAACATTTTTCACACTTAGCCCAACACCTAAAATAAACTGATTGAAAAGTGTTCTCATCTACTTAAGGTATGGAGGTTAAAGTGGGGTGGAGTGAGGTACTTTAACCCCACCCTTACAAATGAAAAGAAATGGTTAGGAGGTAGAAAAGATTAGAAATGGGAGAAAGTAACATCTTGTAATTTGTAATAGTTAAGGAGAGGAAAGCTGGGTATGGCTTAAAGTGTACCATACTTTTGGGAATGGTGAACTTCAAAACATTCAGAAAAAAAAGAGATAGACTCTCATGCCCTAAAATTCCTGATAAGGAAGCCATTCCAGGAAGAGTAAGATGTTCTTATCCTTCTCTAATCCCCACACCTGTTAGTGCCTTTCTCTCAAAACTGACTTGTTTCTGTATGTGTTTGGGGGTTTTTTGTGCAGGTGTAAACATACATACGTGTTGTTTCACTTGACAACTCTAGTTCTTTGGAGACATGTACTGTTTACTTTTATCTTTTATCATCAGTACCCATAGTAAGCCTATTGATCAATTGTGAGTTATTGAGAAAATTTACAGTCTCTGTAAGTCCCCAGAAGTGGAGAGGAAAAGCAAACATGTCTTCTTTTATCTGCTGGTTGATAAATGATGCTTTATCTACCAGAGTTTGACCACTTAATTTAAGATACTCATCTTTAGTAAAAAAAAAAAAAAAAAATCTCAGTTCTCTCTATGGGAAAAAAAGGAGACAATTGTGAATAAAGTAACATAACACAGGTTAGTTGGTTTGTTTTTTCCAAATGCAGTGATATAGTAAGCCCTATACCTCAGAAAGGTACTTAGCACAGTGTAAATCCATAAATTGGAAGGTAGAAGCAGATGAAGAACATTTGGGAGAGGAAAACCAGAAGGATAAAACTTTAGATGACCATGCTTGCATATTAGAGAAACAATGATAATTCTACATAGGCCCATGATGTCTTGTTAGGAAATATGGTAAAGCAAATAAAAATTGTGGTCTGCAGGATGGAGTTGGGAAATGCAGTGGGGTTCAGGGAATCCAAGTAAGATAAATGATTTATAATCCTAAAATCATTGTAAAATTGGAAGAAGAATACCAAGTTCCAGCGTCAATGTAAGAATCAAATGAGGTAATATTTTGTAAAGCACTTAGCATAGGTGCTTGATATATTTTTTTCTTCCTTCCTTCCTCATATCCTAGCTGAGGAGAAAAAAAGGAATATGTCTAGTCTCTATCGGCACTGTCGTGTCTGTCAGATTAATTAATAGTAGAGGTATATGGAGTGCTTAGGGGAGGACTAGCATCTCTGATTTGAGTGAGGGCTTCCCAAGGCCTTTTCAGGACTGCTCATCCACCTTTGGTGTCCACCTATGGCTCCAAGAAGCTGTAGACATAGCCTGGTCAAAAAAAAAAACCGACTCAGCAGAGGGGCTAAAATAAGTTGAGATTAACTGACAGGCTTCAAACCTGTCAGTGAGTTAAGGGGATGTCTATCCAAGCAGGTAAAGACTTCACCTCAAAGAATGGGGGGATGAGAAGAGTTTGTTTTAAAGTCCATGAAGGTGACTGAAGTAGGCACTGGGGATCGCTTAGAGCTTGGTTGGACATCAGAGATGCCAAGGTCATTCACTGCATCCAGGACTATTGCCAGTCATCCTGACTTTTCTCTTGCCATTGGACTTTGATGACTCTGGAAGAGAGAGTAAGGCTGCTGATTTTGTGCAACTCTGCTGCAATTAAATCCAATTTCCTTGAAAGTCAAGACATTGGCCCTATCATTGATCCTCCTCGAAAACAAAGAAGAACAACAAGATGTTTTCAGAAACAAAATTCTGGTGACATTCACTTCCATAGCTCACATCTCTCCAACTCTCTGGACTGTTCCACCTCCACCCCAGTGACCTTCTTACCTTGAAGAAGCTTTTGCCCCTGCAGCCAGCCCCTTCTTCCCATCAGTGAGCTCCTTCCTAGCTTCTTTCCTGCGTTTGAGGAAATGCCCAGGTCAGCAATGCTCTCTTCTCTCCTGGCTCTGTCCCTAACTCTCCGTATTTTTCCACTATCCATCCCCCTCCCCAAATCCTGTTTTTCAACTTCCTCTTATGTGTCTTTCCACATGAGGCTATAAATTTCTTCCTTATTGTTTGTATTTCCAACACTTGGTTCAATGCCTGGATATCTAAAAATCTGACACAAACCTGAAGAATTCTGATTCAGTAAAAAAGAAAAAGGAGGTAGAAATCATCCATATTAGGTACATGGGGTATTCACTGATACATTTGTAAGAGACTTGTAAAGATGGTGGAAACAAGCGCAGGTAAGTAAAAAACAGATACAGAAGAGTGGCAAATGCCTGTAATATTAGGGTCAGGAGCACTAAACCTCTAAATGATCAGAGGTGAGAAATGTTCGCGAAGCACAACCAAAATATCATTTCATTTGGGTGTGTATTCTTTTAGCTATGTTGTAAACAAGAATATGATTATAGAAGTAATAGGTGACTAGATAGATGAGTCTTCATAGAAAAGTACAAGAAGGTAGAACTATTTCATTTCTTTCCCTTTTTTGTTTTCTCTACCCAAGATTGGAAAGGATAGAACAAAAATGATGTGAGACAATTAGAACCCAACATAAATGAAGGCAGCAAGAAGGTACCTGGTTACCCTAAATTAGACTGGACTACTTGGGACTGGATAACTTCTATCCAGGACATTAAAGGAATTCTCTGATGTGATTATTGAACCATTACTGATGATCTTGGAAAAATCTTAGAAAATAGGAAAAGTGCCATGGGATTGGAAATGGACAAATATTTTTCTGATTTTCAAAAAATGTAAGAGAGTGAAGTCTTCAATCTGTAGGCTGTTGATGACACTATCATAGTGAAAAGATGAGGGTTTCTGCCCCCACCCTAATTAACATAAACACCAAAAGCTCAGACTTTTCCATTGAATCAATCAGTCAATGAAAAGTACAAACTAAATCTAAATCAACTTGAAGCTTTAATCACTGGATAAAGACAAATGATTAGCTAAATGTGATTAGCTAAATGAATTAGAAACATTTCTGTTTATAACATGGCAAGACAGTTTGGAATCATTCCTTCCAATAACAATAAGTAGAATGGTGGTTAAATTCAGAACTTGCCTAAAAAAGGATTTGCTGTTGGTTGGAAGGAACCAACCTTGTTGTTGTTGGAGGAAAGAAAGGTTGAGTTTCTTTCTCTGCCCTCTACAACCCATCATCATCTAAATGGAGTCTTAGAAATTTCAGAAGGTCAGAAGACATGTAGTTCCCATTAGCACTGGTAGTAGGGTCATTAAAGCAACATTGAATGACAAAGAAATGGCAGTTTAAGGATCCTGCAAGTAAATTGACCCTCATTCCTCAGCAGAGGACTACACACGAGGGAAACTTCATGAGGATTCCCCAAAGGGAAAAAAGAATGTCCAGTAACAAAGAGGTATGAGCTTACCCTTTGACCCTATGTGTTCTCTAAGCTTGAGCCTCCTCTCCCTGGGGACTTTGTATATTTAAGGGGTAAATGGGTCCCTAGAATGGTGATATGTATCTATAACAACTGTCCTTGCTATACCTACTTTGAAAATATCCATTCCAAAATCTAATTAACTCTGGCTGCTAGTCAGTGGGAAACACTAGAGAGGAGCTGAGCTACTAGAACTCGTATTAGAAACTCCAGGCCCTTACTTAGCATTATCTCTAGAATCCTGAGAGGAGAAGTGGTTAGCTTCCCTCTAAGGACCTGATCCACCAGTGCAAGTGAGAATTGGGGAATTAGCCCTAGAGGGGATGTTATATTGTGTGGGTTTTATCCATGATAAATTTTGGATCCTTCAAATTTACAAGGATGTCTCCATTCAGAACTGTCATTCTTGGACACCCTAGCTCCACTAGAGAAAAATTAGTATTTCTCTTCTTTTGTTTTGGACTGTCTTGGGGGAATCCATTTTTCAACATGTTTTCCTTACAAATCAACCAGTTTCTGATAACCTTCACTTATTTGAATGCTTAAGTATTCATCTCTATTCTGTTACGGTACCCTGAGGCATATTGAAGTTACGAGCCATATGAATTTTTATATTCCAAAATGCTGATGTTTAACAATTTGCCTAGAATATACTATCATAGTTCAGATGTTCAGTTTGGTTCTTAAAATTTTTACTTGTAAGCATCCTTCAACTGCTTTCCTTATTGTGACATGGGTTCAGGCAGCTCGTCTGAGATTATGGATTTCAGGTCCATAGGATAAGGTTTTCCTGCTGGCCCAGAATTTCTGGATGTTCAACCAAAAATGCTCAATCCCATTTTAAGAGCCTTGCATCTCCCTGGGGTTTTTCTGGGTTTGTTTTTATTTTAACCCCTTGTATAAGTGATGAGTGAGTTAAGGACTGTCTTTGAATTACCCTAATGCATTGTCATAGATCCTTTGGGGAAATGTCAGGTGCCTTGTGATAAATGCACAAAAGGAATCACTGGAGATATTTAGGTATTCCTTGTATGGAAAAGACACATTCCAACTGGATCACCCTCTGTGCTAAGGAGAATCATGAAAGCATTTTCACCTAGCTCATTTTCACCTTCTCACTCAAGGATTAGGGGGATTGCCTTCTAGTCAATGCCAGGTACCTAATGCTTTCTCAAAGCTCTCTAGTAAGCAATTCTCAAGAAAGAAGCTTGATTTTTTTTCCTTTATTGCTTTTAGGTCTTTGAAAGCATCAAAAACAAGCAGAAACCTGTGAGAATTTTGTAAAATTATATATCTATACATGTAAATATTTGCTTAGTTTTATCACTATGTATTTGAAAATGTAGAAGAATGTGGATTTCAGAGTTGACTGGGTTACTCCCATGCCTTGGATCAAGGAATGCTGCACATACAGAATACCTAGATACTAGCAAAGAAGTTAACAAAATCTCTGTTGATATACATAAGGAAAAGATGGGAAAATGTGCGACAGATCACAACAGAATTCAAATGATTCAACATTGGATTCCTACTGGAATTTCCAAGGGATCTGTCCTTGACCTTGTGCTCTTGGACACTTTTTTCAGTGACCTGGATAAAGGTATAAAATGGTACCCTTACCAAATCTGCATATTACATAAAACTGGAAGCAATAGCTAACATGTCAAAGGACCAGGTTCAAAATGTTTTTAATGCTGTAGAACAATGAACAAAATTTAACAAGACCAAACTTAATAGGAATAAAGTAAAATTAGACACAAGTTTTTGAAAGTATACACCAGTTTTACAAAGTCAGCCTTTATGAGTATAAAATGGGGTAAGTAGATTGGTGAGATACATTTACGTAAAAAAGAAATCAGAGGTTTTAGAGGATTCTCAGCTCAATGTGAATCTGTGTGACAAAATAGACCCCCCTCCCAAAAAAAAAAAAAAAAGCTGATGTGATCTTAAGAGGCGATAATGACAGCACAGTATCTAGAAAAAAAGGAAATGCTCATCCCCCTGTACTCCACTCTGGTCAGACCACATGTGGAGGATTGTCTTCATTTCTAAGTGTCATGTGTTTACAGATAGAGAATCCCAAACTAATAGAGGTTAAGCGACTTGCCCAAGGTCAAGTTTTGAATAGTAAGAAGCATTTGATTTGAACCCAGAAGGATGTTGACTGACCAGAGAAGGGTTACCAGGATGATAAGAAGATTAAGATGATGCCTTAAGAAGATCAAAGTTATTTAAGCTGGAGAAGACAGGGAAAATCTGAAAACAGTTTGCAAGAATGGGAAAGATAGTCATGTGGAAAAAGGATTCCTGCTTGGAGCAGATGGAGCAGTGGGCAGAAGTTTCAGAGAAGCAGATTTCAGCTCAACTTAAAGAAAACTTCTTAACAATTAGCGCTGTCCAAAAGTGGAAATGGGAATCTTTAGGGGTATTGAATTTCCTATCGCTCGAGATCTTTGGGTAGAGGCTAGATAACAAGTTCTTAAGGGGAAATGCATAGAGGGGTTTGCTGTTTAGGCATGAATTAAATTGCATGACTTCTGAAATTCTGTGATTCTGTAATACAGTCCCTGAAAGGTTTTGAGGCAGGGGTGAGAACAGCTGCCTACCAATGCAGGTGACAGTGACATCAAGTGTGGGGAACACAGCAACCGCCTGCAGAGTGCCTGTCATTGAATGTCACTCAGAGTGCCTACAGCTGGGTGTCTCGTGGGAGTGCAGGTGATGTACACACCCACAGACCTGCTGACATCAGCTTCCTGCTTCCTTAGCAGCTGTTGTTTTCAAATTTAGAGTGTCTACATTGGGGGGTAGGCTGGGATGGTGTTGGGGGGAAGAGTGGTCTTGTGCTTGGTTATAAAGGAGAGATGAGAGTCAGGGGCCACACCATTCTGTTTAAAGATGATGATATGATATAGTGAAGAGAACACTGGATTTATAGTCAGAGGATCTGGGTTCAAGTGCCAAGTCAGCTTTTTACTACCCAAAACTTGACCTTGGACAAGTCACTTAACCTCTATGAGTTTGGAATTCCTCATCTGTACAATGATGAGGAGTTTAGACTTGATGACTTCTAAGATTCTGTCTAGCTCTATGAGAAAGAAGTCCCTGATTCTCATGTCAGCCCCAAACTTCTCTGCATTGGCACAGTTCCCTAAGTGAGATTGTGTGTGCACTGCCACTTCAAGGCATTTGTTTGCCCCAAACATAATGATGCTGCTGGTGGTATGCCAGCCCAGGTACAGCAAATTCAAGGGAGACAGGCAGGAAGGATTGACCTCATTTACCTGAACATAAAAGCCCCCAGAGGCTACGAGGAAGGTAAGGAAATTGTCTTAGACTCTGCTACACTCCAAGCCTGCCTCCGTCTCCTAGTTACCTGACCTTTCTGGCTGACTCCAGCTTCTACTCAAATTTTGATTATCCTAATATTGACTCCTGACCTCTCATCTATTGCCTTTCAGCTTTTAATGCTTTAATAGTTAGCCTCTGACTCTGTGTGACTAGTCCAATGCTTCTGCTCCTTCCACAGAAAGAAACTGAGCAGCCTTACCCTCTCCCAGTTGCCCTAGCTAAACTCCTCAGCTAACACTATGAGAAACCCCTACCATCAGTACATTGTGAGTCCAAAAATATTGCCAAGTGGAAGCCTGTTTCAGGATAAATGAGATTAGGGTCAGGAAGGGAATGGCAGTGGCCTGAAAGCAAACAGAGCAGAGGGGCAGCATGGTCTTATCTCCTCCCCTTCTTGAGAGAACGAAGCCCCTGTCTTTAACCTCCTGTCATCAGGCAGACCATGATAAAGTTGAGGCCAGTCAGATGAACTACTTCAGTGTCCCATAGTAAGGATGGTGTTTTCTTTTTCTTTCATTCCACCACCCCACTACCAAGACCTTGCTCTAAAAATTAACATGGCCTGGTCTGGAACAACTACCTGGTGCTGCTTCTCTTCCTCTAAAAACCAAAACCCAAAATTATGCTTTAATGTATAATCTGGTCTTTCTCAGAATGGACTTTAGCACCATCAGTCAACTCTACTGCCCAAAGCCCTCTGAACTTTTATCAAGTTTGAATTCAGATGCAGGTGTAATACAGTCTCAATACTAAGGGATAATTTAGACAGATGGAGAAAGTCTCCAAATCTGTCATCTTCATCATCATCATCACTATGATCATGAATATTAGCATCATCATATATGTCATTTATGGCTGGAATGTTAATACTCAACCTATTAGATTGCTTTGATCATATTTTCTTGGCAGAATGGTTGGTTTCTTTAAAGAAGGACTGCTATCTTTATTAGGGGCCATTAAAATACCTATATCACATGTTCATTCAGCCTGACGATGTAATTAAATGTGCTTGTGTTTCCAAAGTGAGTTATTTGCTGAGGGATAGTTACATTGCCTTGTTTTCTTTCCAAAAATGCCTTTTAGATATAATAAGACCACCAATAATAATAGTTGTAATTAACATTTATCTAACACTTAAGGTTTGCAAAGCATTTCACATATATTCTTTCATTTGAACCTCTTAACAAACTTGTAAGGTAAGTACTACCCATATTATTAGCCCCATTTTACAGATAGGGAACCTGAGACTCAGAAAGGTGAAGTGATATATACAGGGTCACACAATTATTAAGTATCAAAGGTGAGATTTGAATTCATATCTTCCTAATTCCAAGGTCAGCACTCTATCCATTATGAGTTATTAGAGTAAAATAAATCCAGTCACATGAATAGTAATTGTTATTATGATAGCTAGCATTTATACAGCACTTTAAATTTTGCAAAGTGCATCACAAAAAATATCTAATTTTATCCTTGCAACAACCCTGGGAGATAGATACTATTATCATCTCCTTACAAATGAAAAAATGGAAGCACACAAGGGTTAAGTGCCCAGAGCACACAGCTAATAAGTGCCTGAGATCAGGTTTGAACTCATATCTTCTTGACTCAAAGTCCTGCTTACTTGGCACTATACCATCTGTTTCATAAGCGAAGAAATTACAAAAGAATCTCAGGTTCCTGGTCTACTTATGGGGCGTGAGAGATGACAATATGATGGGCACCAATGGGAGATAAGGAAACAGGTTTTCAAAGCTATAGAAGAAGTCTTGAGACCTCCTAGGTTAATGTGAATGAATAAGTCTACTTGTCTTGATGTTCTCTGCAATCAAAACCCAGTCACTTAAATCTAGATTGGTTCCTCTGCGTCAAACTGAAAGGAATGGACAATGTGTATTTCCTGGCATGGGACCACTAGGGAACAGACCTTGCAGGAACTTTGTCTTCTCCGTGGGAATTTGAAAATCATTTAATTCCCTCATAAGACAGGAGTGACCCTAGAACCCTATCAAGACACGCAGAATATAACCACTGGCCAGAGAATCCTGGGATTGTAAAAAATTGGAGACTGGTTTGTTTCCACATAAAATTGACATCTTTTAAACCATGTCCAACAGCTGGCTGTCCATTGCAGCCTAACCCAGTCTCCACAGTAACAGAATAAAAGCTCTAGAGGAACAGAAGATTTTTTGACTTCCTCTTTAGCCGGTTCTCAGGAATTTTTCCCTTGTGTCTCATTGAATCCCTTTCTTTTCAGGCAGCGTAAGTCCATTGCATCTTATTAAGACTTTTATGAAGGAGAAAACAAGATCTCCTCCTCATAATCATCTTCCTCATCTGCTCAGAAGCTCCAGGGTTTCTTCTGAACTGACCCTTCTCAACATTAAATGAATCACCCTTTCCTATTTTTCTTCTCCTCTCCTTCCGTCTATTGCTTTTCCCTGGATACTTCCTAGTCTCCCTTCTATCCTGTCAACAGATGTGCACACAGAACTCTAGTTAGGGATGATTAATATCAAGTTGAATCTTAGAACCACAGAATGTTAGAACAAGAAGGAACCTCTGTTTCATTCCTCCTCATTTATAGATAAAGAAACTGAGGCACAGTGAGGGAAATGACTTGCCTTAAGTCACACAGCTAGTTCCAACAAATCTGTGTCTGCTCTAATGCCCTCTCCACTAGACAACATTGCCTGAAAGTTTTGCAGAATATGATACTCATCTCATACTCCTGTTAGTACAACCCTGATTTTTTTCATTAACAGGCCTGATACATTCAGTTTGGGGTCTTCTGTGACTTTCAGATCTTTGCCTTCTATTTTAGTGCATAGGCAGGTTTTCCTTGAGCCCCTCTTTCTTTACCCCCTAAGGATATCATCTTACACGTCTGCTGATGATCTTCACCTTTTCTTTGGAAAGTTATTCCTCTGTCACAGATGTGGTCACTTCAGGTTCTGACCCCTGACTTCTGTCTATTGTGGGTCCAGCACTGGACAATTTAGTCAGTGTGTACAGTTCACTGCTGGAGATACCAACATCAGCACAGGCACTAGAAGTGGACGGACCTGTGGCTTAAATGCCCTAAGGGTGGGCATTTTGTCTGTGCCTCTCTGCAGGGCCAAGATCCATGTTTCAGAATGAATCAGGGTAGAAGATATCATGTTGTCAAACTCTTTCATCTTACCAATGAGGAGACTGAAATCCCAAGAGGTCTTGTGACTTCTTTTAGGTAACATAATAATGAATGGCAGTGCCAGAATTCAGAGCCAGACCTTCTGATTTCAGAACCTTTCCTCTTTCAACTTCACCGCATTGTCATTTAATCAATACCAAGACTTTCATGATGTTTGGATAGACCACATCCAAGACTTTATCTTTCTCCACAAGTAGATCCATAACTAAGGAAAGGCACCTGGGGCATTGCCTTGGATGCTCCCATGGAATGACTCTTCTCTCAGTGTTCTGGAGACCTCAAATCCGACACATCATGGTCTGATACATGCTGTACTCCTTTGGGGTTTGGTGGAAAGGTGAAAGACAAAATAGTAGTGAGGGTCACAGGGTGGAGGATTTTAGAGGGATAAATTGTCCCTTCTCTTCTTAAAGTTGCCTCTGGAAGATAGATATCAGGAAGGGATTCCTGTGTCTCAGGAGTACATAGTCAACTGAAGTAAGTGCTTTGTCATCAGAGTTCTGAAGATGGTAGGGAGGAATTAAAATACCTTCTTTCTGGGCAATGTCCTTGATCAAGAGAAGCAATAACCCCTTCTCAAAACAAGCCTAACACCAAAGAACCAAAGTTCCCAATGCCCCCTTTGTGCCCTCCTCACTACTCAGTATGTACAAGTGGAGTCAACAAACATTTATTAAGCACTTACTATGTGACAGGCATTGTGTTAAGTGCTGGGGATACAAATGTAAGAACAAAGAAAGTTCCTGCCCTCTAAGAGCTCATATGCTAATGGGGGAAGACAGCACATGAAAGAAAGCTGGAAAGTGGGTAGGTTGGGGAAGAGAGGTGTCCCCATGAGGAGCATGACAGAGAAACTTCAAAGTCAGGAGTATAGCCTAGAGAAGAATAAAGACATGATAGGCCTGAACATTCTCCTTAAAACAGAGGAACCAGCCAATCAGAGGAAAAGGTTACAAAGATGATGGACACTTCCAGTGTGAGAAGTGAACTTTCAAGGTGAAGTGGTTTCTGTTCTATGGTAGAAAAAGTCCATAGAGAAAGGAGTCCAGTCTGGAGAGGAATGAGGTCCATAAAAGCATACCTCTTCTCTAAATCAGCTCAACATCTGTTCCTAGAGGGTACAGACCTTGAAATGTTCTCTTGATGGGCAACTCTCAGTCTATAGGAAGACCTCAGCCTTGTGCAGAGCAAGGAAAGCCTTAGACTGATGGGTGGGTGTTCCACAGAGACAGATAGCCTTGCCAGAGGTCATTTTTAGACTGGCAGTATGGTTCATCTGTAGGCAGATTATTTTCCTTTGGTTTGGGCACACCTTTTCAGCAGCCACTCCAGAGAGGCTAGGCTGCTCATAGGCTGCCTAAAACGCTTAAAACACAAGCATAGGGATCAGGAGCAGGGATAAGCAATTACAGGTAGAGTTATAAAAGAGGGAGGGGCAATGATAGGGAGAGGACAAGTGAGGAGGAAGTGGATATAGCACACAGATGGCACAAAAAGCCGTTTTCTTTGTGCTCAGTAGGGTCCAGTAGTTTACCTCTGAATCTTATCAGTCTCGTGGTTCAGTCTGATTCTTGTGTCAGGGTAACCAGGTGATAAATACTGACTCTGCCTTTCACTGGCCATATAACCTTGGGTAAGTGACTTCACCTCTAAAACTTTTGGTTCAATACTCTATAAAATGAGAACCATGATACTTGTACTAGCTCCCATGTTGGAATGTTGTACCAAACAAAGTGAATCTTGTCAACAGATGCTAATTGAGTGCCTGCAATGCTGTGTTCAGAGCACCAAGCAATGCACTGAAGGAGATGCATCATTTTTATAAGCTGTGATCCCTGACCTCATGGGTCTTACAGTCTAGTAAAGAGATGAGACATGCATACAAAACTGTGATACAGAATCATAAAAAATAAGAGGACTGATAACAAATCATGCTGTCCATGACAGAAAGATGATGGATGGATTCAGGATATAGAATGAGACAGAGATGGGGAGAGAAAGGGAGGGAGGGAGGAAGGGAAAGAGAGAGATATCTTTGTATACAACCATTGAAGAAAATTGTTTTGCTTGACTGCATATTTGTTGCAAGGAATTTGTTTTTCTTTTCTTTCTTTTTTCAATGAAGTGAGGGATTTGGAGAAAAGAAAATAGATTTCTGTAATTTTCTCAAATATGTTGGGAGGTGCTACAGATGTGGAATGTTGCAGACACTCAGATGAGGCCATTGTATTGTTAGTTTTACTTATTCATTTTACTTTTATTATAAGAGACATCTGTAGAGACCAGGGGGAATCTGTACATGTTTGTAATATAAAAACAAAACACCAATAAAATGTGCTCTTTTTATTTAAAAAAAAAGTGCATTAGAAAGATACGAACAAAATCCTGTGAAATCTCTAGGAGAAAGTAACCATTACCAACTAGGGAAATCAGGGAATATTTCAAGAAGTAGCCTTTGAGTTGGACTTCAAGGGATAAGTAGGAAGTCCATAGCCACAGAGAAGGAGTAAGAATATTTCAGGCACAAAGAAGAGAGTAAACAATGATGGGGTTGGAGGAAAGGGAAAGGCACATTTTAGAGACAGTAATCCACTTTGACCAAAGCATAGAGTAAGTAGAAAATAAACTCTGCCTTAGATCGCATTTGGAGTATTGTGTTCCATTTAGGCAAACACAGTTTAAGAAGGATATAAGCTGGAGAGCAGCTAAGTGCTGCTGAGGATAGAGCACCAGACCTGGAGTCATGAAGACTCATCTTCCTGAGTTCACATCTGGCCTCAGATACTTTCTAGCTGTGTGACCCTGGGAAAGTCATTTAAGCCTGTTTGCCTCAGTTTCCTTATCTGTAAAATGAGCTGGAGAAGGAAATGGAAAACCACTCTGGTATTTTTGCCAAGAAAACCCCAAATGGGGTCACAAAATGTTGGACACAACTGAAAATAACTGAATAATACAATAAGCTGAAGGTTGTCCAGAAAAGGACAAGGATAATGAGGATTGGCTGAAGGAAATGGAATATTTGGCCTGAATAAGAGAAAACTCACGGGAACATGGTAGTTGTCTTCAAGTGTTTAAAGGGCTCATATGGAAGAAAAAGTAGACTTGTCCTATTTGGTCCAGGAGGGTAAACCAAGAGCAGTGAGTGGATGTTACAGAAGTGAATTCAGCATGTCAGGAAAACCTTTCTAATGACTAGAATTGAGCAGAAGTGGAATGGGTTTTCTTGAGAGCTGATGGCTTTTTCCCCTTCTTGGAATTTTAAGCCAAAGCTGAATAATCATTTGTCAGGTGTGTTATAAGGGATTCCTTTCATGTATGGGTTGCATTAAATGTCTGCTGAGGTCTCTTCCAATTCTAAGTGATCTGATTCTGTGTGATGTCAGTTGGAGAGTTCAGAGGAACTGCTATTAAAGAGGTAGATGAAAATTGGGAGGAACCAGGATTATAAGAGGTAGATTAAAACAGTGTATCAGCATTATGAGAGGAGGATGCCTCATTTGGTTGAATTTGGGCTCCCAGAGGGATTTATAATAATTCATATTTACAAAGGATTTTAAGGTTTACAAATATATTTTCTCATAAAAACCCTCTGAGGGAGGTGGAACAAATATTAGCATATCCATTTCATGGATAACAGAACTAAGGCTCATAGAGGGTAAGTTAGTTGTTTAGTGTCAGACAACTTAAGTGTCTGAACTAGAACTTGAACTTGAATTTGGATGTTAAAGTGTTAATCCACCCACATATGAAATTACTTATATAATATTATTTGTAACAGTCAAGTGTTAGGTAGATGCAAAGTATTTATCATCATCATTGTCATATCATAATTTGGTGATTGTTCAGTCCGAATTAAATTCCAATCTCTAATGACAAGATTGTCCCATCTTTTTATTTTGTTTTTTAATCTTATTTATTATATACTGTACTTGAGAAATAAAACAAACATTCCATAATATAGTAGAATAGAAAAAAAAGATGATTGCATATGAAACTGCAAATCTATTATATGCCACTTGCTATTCCTTTTAATATATAATAAAGTTATAATGTAACTCTTTTTTTCTCTTATTTCTTCCCTCTCTCCCTGCCTAGAGGTGGCTACATGAGACATAAATATGTGTATAATCAAATGTGCATATGTGTGTGTGTGTGTGTACTTTCTATGTACTTCTGTTTATCAGTTCTTTCTCTGGATGCTGATAGTGTCTTCTTTCATATGTAAGCAAATGATTACAGCTTTGCCTTCTCTTGCTCAAGACCATCCTTGAATCCTCCAAGCATCTTTAAAAGGAGCAGCATTATTTTATTTTAGAAAAAAAAAGCAGTCATGAAGACAAAACACCCACACTTTGTGATCTATTCACCATTTTCAAGATAATTCAATTCCTTATCCTGAGAATTGGGGAGGGGGAAAGCAAAGAGGATGGCTGGGGAATGGAACCAGAGGAGAAATCTGAGGAACTAGCTTCAGTTAGAAGAATGGGGAGAGAGTAAAGTGGGGACCCCTAACAACCCTGTGATCCTCTCTTAAAAGTGAGGAAATTAAGATGAAGAGAAGCTAAATTATTTGTTCAGGGTCAAGTTCAAGCAAGTTCAAACCCCAATCTAACTTCAAGTCCTGTGTTGTTTCTATTATATCACAGTGCTTCTAACACAGACTTTGGGGTTCCTAAGTGGCTAAATGCATGTATAGTCTCCTTTCTGGAAAATCAGAAGCTGTCTTAACTGAAACTGACCCTTTCAGGCCTAGGAAGAGCTTCCTCAAGGGTAAGACTATCTGGAAAGAGAAGATAAACACTTTCCTGGGTTAAGAAGTCAATTAATTCTTTCAGGAAGCTGTCCATGGTGCTGCCCCAGCCAGACAACCCACTCGCCCCCAACCCAGAGCCTACTTATCTGCTTTTCTGGCACTGATCCGCTTATAGATAAAGTCTCTACCTGTCTTGTCTTCTGGTACAACCCCAAGGTCTATTTGTGACCAGACTGTCTTCAGCCTGCTAGTGATCTCTCTGGGTCCTACTGTCTGTACCTTGTACCCAGTCTGGATATGCTTCCCCTTTCCACCCCAATTTATCTAATTATCCATGGCTGTGTTTGAGTCTCAGCTTCAGATAGGGCAGAAGGGTATGAGTTGTTCTGCCTTCCCCACATAAACCACCTCTGTTCCAGGTCTTTATCTTTGGCCAGAGATTCTACACATTCTACACATTGGGCCTGCTATAATTCCAGGTTTTCAGGAGGAAGAGTAGTCCTTATCATCCTGTCCTTACCCCATGGCCTCCTACCTTGTTTTGTTCACCCTGGATCCCTTGAATTGTGGGGCTTGGGGCTCCTCCCCCAGAGCTGTACAGGTCTGTTCACAGATGTACTCTCTGCTATTCCCTTCTTGAGAGGTTCTGGGAGCGGGGGGCCCTTTGTTTGTAGAAACAAAGCTGTTTGCAATTTTAAATATAATCATTTTATTATTTCCCCATCCAAAGAGTACTTGAGTTTTGAAAAAAAATCATTAGCATTCCAGATCTAATTAACTTTGCAAGACAAAACCTCAGCTCTTCTGTTTAGGGACCCATGCCCACGCTTTCTGCCAAGCCCATGGATGGAGATGGGCACTAGATTACCAAAAGCCTCAAAGCCCCTGACCAACACAACAACAGCAATAACAATAATAGCATTTATATAATGCTTTAAGGTTTACAAAATGCTTTAAATATATTATCCCATTTGATCCTTACAACAACCCTGTGAGATTGATGCTACTATTAGGTCCATTTTACACTGAGGAAATTAAGGTAGGGTCAAACAGTGTCTAAGGCAGGATTTGAACTCAGATATTCCTGACTCCAAGTCCATTACTTTCTCCACTGCCTCATATCACAGAGCCTCACCTTCCTGAGTACTTTCTTGTCATCAAGCTGCCATGTTGTCTCTGTCATTAGCTATCTCCTCTCCCTCCCTCCCTCCCTCCCTCTCTCCCTCTCTCTCTCCCTCCTTCCCTCCTTCCCTCCTTCCCTCCCTCCCTCCCTCTCTCTCTCTCTCTCTCTCTCTCTCTCTCTCTCTCTCTCTCTCTCTCTCTCTCTCTCTCTCTCTCTCTCTGTCTTTCACAGCAAGTAGGAGTAACTACACAGATGGGAGTATCCACTTTTGTGCTACTACTCTGTGTTGGATTACAATGCAGGTGGACATAATTGACACCAGGTTTCTGAGAAATCAGGATGTTTGGGATGTGTCTCCATGTACACACACCACACCTGTCCTAGCTTGCTGGCTACACATTCCCAAACTATAGAAAAAAGGGGGGGGCGTGGCTCTGAGAAATCCTTTTGAAATTATACCACAATCTCAAGTTCTGTGAGTAAAGGAGGCTGCTAATATTCACAGAGGCCATGAACTTTTCATATAGTCAGACCTCACTAATATTCACAAAGACAGTGAACTTTCCATGCAGCCTGTCCTAGAGGCCAGAGGAGAGCAGTCTTGCTATTCAAAGGCATAGAAAATATGATGGGAATGATGTTGACATCTGTGTAGTGACTGATATTCACTTTTCATTCTTTTAGAGTAGGAACTCCCATTAATTTGTTTTATATAATATTTTGATAAGTCCATTTCAATTTAAATGGATTCCTTCATAATCTTCAGTATCTTATGCATATAAAACAAGGCTTCACTGGAATGCCAAAGGGGTCCAAAACACAAAAAATTAAGAACCCTTAGTTTTGAAACATCTCTTCAGAGACCCCTTTTAGTTCTCCTGGGAGTTGGGGACTTCCCAATACAAAATAATGGACATACAAAGTTGATTCTTCTCCCACTAGGATTAGCCTTTGCCTCTCCAGGATCCTATTCTGCTTCCTCTCCCTTCCCAGCTTTACTTTCAGCTGTCTTTCAACTAATGTCCCCAAGGTTTAGTTGAAAAGAGCAAGAAGTGTTAACCTCTCCAGAGGAATTTATAATCTCTGATGGAGGAATTTTGGGGGATAGGGTCTGAATTTCAAGTGCTTAGGAGGCAATAAATTATTATTTGCATTGCAGGGGAAGGATAGGGGTCCTATCATTGTCCCTTGGATCACACCATATGAGTGACCATATACTCTTTCAAATTTCAAAGCTAGCCCTAGATATGTTCTGCAAGCAAGGATGTCTAAAAAGTCAGTCAACAAACAGGGGCTGTAGAAAGAGTATATGAGAAACCACATCAGCCAGACCGTGACTCTAAAGTCACAAAAGTCTCTGCCCAAGAATGAGAGAAAGATGTACATTAGAAACAGCCTTGCTTCAGCCACCTTCATGGCCACTGGACATGAATGACTCTGGAAAAGAGAGTAAGGTTGATCAGACTTTAAACAACTCTGCCTCACTTAAATCCAATTCACTTGCAAATCAAGACATCACCCTGTGGAGTCATAGGTCCTTTTCAAAAAGGAAGGATGAACAGCAGTAACAGCATTAGAAACACCTAAGTAAGACAAAAACAAAAATCAAGTGATAGGGAGCTGGAAAGGACTTTGGATCAGAAGTCAGAAAGGTTAGGTGCTTTAGATCCAGTCCAACAATTGACTAGCTCTGTGCACTTTGGCAAGTAATTTATGCCCTCTGGACCTCAGTTTCTTTAGCTATAAAATGGATTAGATGATTTCTAAAGTCCCATTTCTGATTTCTGTGAATCCTACTTTCTCATCCATGGAAATAGAGATGGAGACGGATAGAAGTGATTGTGACATTCTAATCATAAGCAGTCGCATGTGGTTATGTGGGGGCTGAGCCAAGGAAGTGTGTTCAGCAGACTGCTGTGTTGTGTGTTTGGGAAGGGAGGAAGGTTGAATGGGACAAAGCCCCACCCTGTGTGTAAATATGGGCAGGCTCTGCAAGCTGTCTGTACTAATTCCCCACAGGGCTGGAAGCCAGGGAGACACTGTGGGGATGAGTCACAGAAGCAGCAGCAGTTTACATGCAGAATCGATCCAATGAGAGGGGCCTCCATCAGAACCACTATTTATTGAACCCACAGTGCCAACACCAGAGCAGTCTGGAGCATTTAGAAGGCTCACAAGATCATAGCTCTAGAGGTAGATGGAATATTAGATGTCAATAAATCAACCCACTCATTTGACAGATTAGAAAACTAAAGAAGACCTGTGTTCAATTCCTACCTTAGAAACTTAATAGCTCTGTGGTCTTGGGAACATAGCTGACCTCTCTAGGAGTCAGTTTGTTCATCTGTAAATGAGGTTAGTCCCCATGACCTCTAAAGATTACTTCCCATCCTAAGTCTATAATGCTATGATCCTAAATGATTTGCCCAAGGTCCTACAAGTAGTAAGAGAAAGAGGCAGAATTTGAACCTCGATCTTCTGAGTCCAAATCCATCACTTTCTCTATTGTATCATTCAGAGGAACTTCACTGAGTTTGACTTTAAAGGCTGATGATGTTAAATATGCCTTCTTTCTTATTGTAACCTAATGCATTAATCATCCAAGTCTGTGCTTGACTTCTCATCACATTTCCTTTAGGGTAGCAGTTCTCAAAGTGTAGTTCCATGAACCCTTCCCAAGATTCTTTCTAGGGACTGGAAAAGTCAAAACCATTTTCATAATAATACTAAAATTTTACTTGTCTATTAAAATACTCTTCCATTTTCCAACTTTATATCTGTGTGTGACTGGATTTTCTTCATGTACTTCAACCAAGATAACATTGTAACAGATTGAATACAGAAACAGATAGGAGAATCCAACTCTTTTCTATTAGGCCAGACACTAAGGAGATTTGCCAAAATATACAAAATGATACCATTCTTCTTGCCAATTTTTTAATGAAAAATGTGGTTATTTTTCATTTAAAATGTTATTTATGTTAATATGTAATGAGTATTATTTTAAAATCAATTTGTTATGGCACAATAGTACTCCATTACATTCATATACCATAATTTATGAATGTAATGGAGTACTATTGTGCCATAAGAAATGATGAACAAGAAGACTTCAGAGAGGCCTGGAAGGACTTATATGACCTGATGCTGAGTGAAAGGAGCAGAACCAGGAGAACTTTATGCACAGCAACAACCACAGTGTGTGAGAGTTTTTTCTGGTAGACTTAGATTTTTGTAATAACACAAGAACTTCTTACCAAAACAAAAAACAAAAAAAATCCCAATGGAGGATCTCAAGGCAAAATGCCTGCCACACTCAGAGAGAGAAATATGGAAGTCACTCACATATTGTAGCAGATCATGTTTGTGTATGTGTATGTGTTTGTGTATCATGTTCTGATTTGTTATACGATTTCTTTCATTTATCTTAGTCTGACTACATAGCATGACTATAGTGAAAATATACTCAATAGGAAAGTATATGTAGAATCTATACAGAATTGTATGCAGTCGTGGGGAGGGAGGGGGGTAGTGGGGAGTAGGTGGGGAGGGATAAAATCGCAATTGTATGGCAGTGATTGTTAAACATTACAAAATAAAAAAAATAAATAAATAAAAAAATAAAATCAATTTGATATTTTAAACATCTATCAATTTTGCTTTCTCTCATGGTAAATATCAGCTGTTATTATAACTCACATTAACAAAAGGTCTTTGGGGTCCTCAATAATTTTTAAGAATATATAAGGGGCATATATATATAATATATATAATAATTAAATTAAATATATAATAATATATATTATTATAATATAACATAATATATAATATAATAATTACTAAAGTAAATATATAATATTAAGAATAATATAGGGGTCCTGAGACCAAAAAGTTCAAAACTGCTACTCTTAGAAATCATATATTTTCAGCTGAAATGAACCTTAGAAGTCTTGCATTCCAGCCCCATCATCCTATAGATGAGGAATCTAAGACCTAGAGAGAACAAGTGACTTGACCAAGGTCACACAGGCAGTATCAGAGAAGAACTTTGAACCCAGGCCTTCTGATTCCAGAGTGCTTTGGCACACTGTTTTTCAAATGGACTCAAGATTTCTCATCCACTCTATCCACATAGCCCACAGAAAGAACCAGTTGATCTGAGTTTCAAGAGATACTCCCCTCACTATCTTTGAGGAACACACAGGTAAGACTCGCTCTCCATGGTTCCAGTACCAAGGATAAAATGCACAGGGAACAATGCAAGTCACATAGAAGGGTAATAAAGTGTGGAACCTGACACCATTTTGAGTGTATGTATCCATGACCTGCTCAGTTCAGCTGAGTCACAAGGGAGCATGACAGATGTTATTCCTAATCATAGTAGCACATCCTAATGAGTGGTGACATCATAAAATGTCAGTAGCTTTTGTTAAAGAACTGAGGCTTCAGGAACATGGGTTGAGCCAAACCATGAGTGGCTCTATACAGATAGGTGGTACAGTCAATAGAGCTCTGGGCCTGGTGTCAGGAAGACCCTTTAAGTTCAAATCTATATGTTTTGCATGACTTCCCATGTCTAATGGGTATCATAGTGCTTGCCTTCTCAACAAGTAGAGAAAGAATTAGAATGAGGGAGGGAAGGAATTTGGAACTCAAAATTTTTCAAAAATGAATTTTAAAGCTAAAATCAGACACTAAATGAGCAGTGACCCTGGGCAAGTCAGTTAACTTCTGTTTTACCTCACTTTCCTCAACTGTAAAATGGGGATAATAATGGCCCTTCCTTCAAGGGTTGTTGTAAAGATAAAATGAGATATTTGTAAAGCACTTAGTACATGCCTGGCACATAGTAAATGCTTAATAAATACTTGTTTTCTTCTTTCCATGATTTACTTCCTTGTGTAATATAGAGTTGTAGTCTGGAATTACTGACTCAATCACCAATTCTTCCTGATTGTCTTACACATACCCTTGGATCTTGGCACTTGTAGGCAACCCATGTTTGACTCTGGAGATACCTGAGTTGAAAAGCAAACAGCTGGATGAGGAAAGCAGCAGGGAGATACAGCTGCTCACAGCTGTTAGTTACATCCATAAATTCCTCCACTACTTCAATAGCATGGAAACATTCCTTTAATGTTGATGATTGCTGTTTAATGTGGTAGGAGATCCAGGCCCTGAATGTTTGTGATAGAGCATGTCAAATATGGAATGTGAAAAGAGTAGAGCACGGATGGAGGGTGAACATTGTGGTCAAGGATTAAGCCAATACTGAGATTTCATGCCAAATCCAACATTCCTTCCACTGCAACATAACGCCTTCCTAGAGAACAGTTTTGTGAGTCAGAGAATAAAAGATAAAAAATAGAGTGTAAATAAACATAGACATGTTCGAATGTGTAGTCCTGGAAATTGATGAAGATGTCTATTGTGTATCCCTGGAAGTTTATGAAGCTGTCCAATTTGTATTCCTGGAAGTTTGTAGGGAAAATATAGGTATGGGTCCCCAGAGGGTTGGTTTTACTCTTAGAGTAAACCTTGATTTAGGAAACCAGAGAAAGAGCAGGGATTAGAGTGGCTCAAAAAGGCCATCACCAGCTGACTGCTGGACATTTTAAATTAGATACCCCATAGGCATCTCAGACTCAAATGTCCAAAACAGAAATAAGTCTTTATCCTAAAATCCTTTCCTCTTTTTAAACTTCCCTATTACTGTGAAGGGCATAACCACCCTTCCAGTGACCCAGGCTTATAACATTGGTAACATCTTCAATTTGTCTCTCCTTTACTCCACAATAGATCCCTGCCCAGGCTCCACTTAATGGCTATATTTTGAGCCCTCCTGGCTCAGAATGAATGTGAGTAGTAACTGTTTCTCTTTTGACCAGAAACTCTGAGAGTCTTTCCCTCCCCTTTTGATTTTTTTTTTTTTTGGTTCAATTAAAGTGGCAATCCCTTGACACTTCTTTTTTTTTTAATTTTAAATTATTTTATTTGTTTTCAGTTTTCTAAAATCACTTCCATACATCTTACATTTTTTACCCCTCCCTTCCCCTCCCTCCCTGCTCCCTCCCTGAGACAGCATACAATCTTATATAGGTTCTACACATACATTCTTATTAAACACATTTTCACCTTAGTCATGTTGCATAGAAGAATTAAAATGAATAGGAGAAACCATAAAACAAAATGTAACACAAGAGAAAGTGGTCTTCTTCATTCTGTGATCCAATTCCATAGTTCTTTCTCTGGATGTGGAAAGCATTTTGTCTCAAGAGTCCATTGGGAATTTTTTGGGTCCTTGCATTGCTGTGAAGGACTAAGTCTACCAGAAAAATTCCTCACACACTGTGATTGTTACTGTGTACAAAGTTCTCCTGGTTCTGCTCCTTTCACTCAGCATCAGTTCATATAAGTCCTTCCAGGCTTCTCTGAAGTCTTCCTGTTCATCATTTCTTATAGCACCATTACATTCATATACCACAACTTGTTCAGCCATTCCCCAATTGATGGACATCTCCTTGATTTCCAGTTTTTGACTACCACAAAGAGAGCTGCTATAAATATTTTTGTACATGTGGGACCCTTTCCCATTTTTATGATCTCTTTGTAATACAGTCCTAGAAGCAATATTGCTGGAACAAAGGATATGCACATTTTTGTAGTCCTTTGGGCATAGTTCCAAATTGCTCTTCAGAATGGTTGGATTAGCTCACAGCTCCACCAACAATGAATTAATGTTCCATTTGTCCCACAACATTTATCATCTTTCTGTTTTGTCACATTAGCCAATCTGATAGGTGTGATGTGGTACCTCAGAGTTGTTTTGATTTGCATCTCTCTAATCAATAGTGATTTAGAGCATTTTTTCATATGACTATAGGTAGCTTTAATTTCTTCCTTGAAAACTGCCTGTTCATATCCTTTAACCATTTATCAACTGGGGAATGACTTGTATTCTTGTACATTTGACTCAGTTCTCCATATATTTTAGAAATGGGGCCTTTATCACAGACACTAGTTGCAAAAATTCTTTCCCAGTTTTCTGCTTCCCTCCCAATCTTAATTGCCCTTGACTACTTCTTAAAGAGGCCTCCTATTCACTGAAAAAGCTTTACCTCTTTCAGAGTAAGAACCTGGAGAAGCCTTAGCCTAAAAGGGTCAGGGTCTATGATCATATCCTGAGCCATCTCCTGTCATTCTGATAAATATCTTGCCACTAGACCCATGTGGCTCTGGAGGGGAAAGTGAGATTGGTGACCTTGCCCGGTCCTCCCTCACTCAAATCAGAGTCAACTAGAAGTCATGTCATCATTTCCCTGATGTCATAGTTCTCTTCAAAAACAAAGAACAAACACATTTACTCCATATATCCAATTAGCTGCAAAATCATATAATTACATCCAATTAGCTGTAAAATCATATAATTATATCCAATTAACTGTAAAATCATATAATTCTTTCTCTAAAACATCTTTTACATACCTTCCCTACTTTCCACTCCCAAAGCTACCATCCTACTTTCATATCTTTATTGTTTCCCTCCTGGATTATTCCAGTGACCTTCTAATTGCTCTCCCTGTCTCAAGTCTCTCTTCCCTCTGATTCAACCTCTACTCCCTTGTCAACATTATTCTCCTAAACTGTCAGTCTAACCGTGTCTCTCCCTTACTCAGTAAACTCTTCTACCTCTCTATCACCTCTGTACTCAAATATAAGATCCTCTGAAATGTACAGCCCTCCATAACCTGGACCCCTCCCACCTTTCCAATCTTATTACATTCTCCTCCCCTCCATGAAGTCTACAATCCAACTATACTGACCTAATTACTATTCCTTGAATATGACATACCTTTGAACTTGTTTTTCAGCATGCTTGGAATGTTCTCCCTCCCAGCATTCAACTCTTAAAATTCTTGGCTCCCTTTAAAACACAAATCAAGCACTTCCTCCCCCATAATGACTTTCTTGGTCTCCTCCCCTTGCCCCTAGACGTCCCTCTAAGGTTACCTTCCATCTGCTCTGTGTAGTCTAATTTATATATTTTGTCTCCTCCATTTTTATACAAGCTCCTTGAGGACAAGGATAGATTTTTGTTTTTCTTTTTCCATCTTCCCTAGTGCCTAGAACATAGAAAGTACTTAATGAATGCTCATTGAGTAACTGACTGCAATGAGAGTAAAGAGGGAAAAAATAACCTAATAATTAAGGAAATGCAAATTAAAACAACTCTGAAGTTCCACCTGCTTTCCAGAATGGTTAGACCAGTTCATAGGTCTATCAACAGTACATTATTATACCTACTTTCTCACAGCCTCTCCAGCATTTGTCATTTTCCTCTGTGGTCAGTTTTGTCAATCTAGAACTTCAGAGTTGGGAGTAGGGTTACATTTCTCTAATTATTAGTGATTTAGATGTAATGGAGGAAACAACATATATAAATTGGATCATTTTTTCTCTTCAATCTCATTTCAACCAATCAGTCAATAAGCATTTGTTAAGTACTTTCTGCTCAAAAAACTATGAAACTATATATATCCTTTGACCCAATGACACCACTACTAGATCTATACTCCAAAAGAGATCCAAGAAAGAAGAAAAGTAACCCCTATGGACAAATATATTTATAGCAGTTCCCATAGTGGCAAAGAGTTGGAAACTAAGGAGATGCCTATTAATTGGGAAATGGCTGGACGAGTTATGGTATATGATGTGACAGAATATTGTGTTATAAAAATAATGAAAAGGACAGTTTCATAGAAACCTAGGAAGACTTGTATGAACTGATGTAGAGTGAGGTGAACAGAACTGGAAAGGAAATTCATACAATAACAATAACATTAAGACAAGAAACTTTGAAAAACTTGGAAACTCTGATCAACACAGTGACTAACCATAAATCCAGAGGCTTGAGGATTAAACATGCTGGCTATCCACTCATAGAGATGTGATAGATTCAGAACACAGAGAATTTTTTTATATGGCCAATGCAGGAATTTGCTTTGCTTAATTATACGTATTTGTAACGAAGATTTTGTTTTTCTTGTTTTCTTATGGGAAGGAAGAAAGAGGAAGGAAAAGAAGGCAGATCTTTGAAAATGAAATTTAATTTTAAAAAAGAAATGAAAATTAAAATGAGGTTGAGAACCTGAATTACTGGAAGAATGGTAGTTCCCTCAACAGAAGTAGAAGGAGTGGTAGGTTTTGGGGAAAAAGATAGAGCTTGGTTTTGAACCAACAAGCACTTATGAGATATAGAGTTGGAAGTCTATAATCACTTGGAGAAAACTTTCAAAATGAATGAAAAATGATTATTATCCAAATAGTAATATGTAGTTAGATGGACCACCCATAGAGTTTTCTAACAGTATGTTTATTTTGAAGAGACACTGTATTAAATAAAAGGATGAGAGCAAGCTGGATTGCCTTTGAGAAAGTGCCCAGTGATTTAATGACCCCAAGTTTATCCCTGAAGCAAAGGCCCAGTTTTTTAAACACCAACATCCTTCATGTGATGCTATATAGCCATAAGTCATAGAGTGGGGGGAAGGGAATAAGCATTTATATAGTGCTTACTTTGTGTCAGGCACTGTACTAAGTACTTTTACAAATATTATCTCATTTGATCCTCACAACAATCCTGCAAGGGAAATGCTGTCATGATCCCCATTTTACAGCTGAAGAAATTGAGACAAAGAGAAGTTGAGCGATTTGCCCAGGGCCACACACCTGGGAAGTGTCTGAGGCCAAATGTGAACTCAGTTCTTCTGGACTCCTGACCCAGCACTCTATCCAGTGTGTACCAGATACCTCATTCTCGAAAATCTCTAATGCCTTAAAGCTATGAGGTAATCAAGAGATAATGGAGGGATTGATATGTGGTGGGTATAACTATGATGCTATATATTACCAAGAAAGTACAGCATCCCATAAGAATTTGACATATGATTAAAGAGAATAGGAAATCTAGTCAGAAAATGAAAGTGGGCCAGCCATGTAGGGAAAGTGAGGAACAGTGTGTGTGTTCTTCTGATACCAATGTAATATCAGAAAATCTGGAGAAAGGACCCAACACACTGTGTGGACCCCTGATGAAGGAATGATAGAAGGACATAGACAAGGGTCCCACAAGATAAGAGAGAATTAGTTGTGTTTTGATTGGCATCATTGAAAAACTTATCCAAATTCAAGAGACCACAGATCCATCAAAGTCACTTGGTCCACTCATCTACCTGACACACATCCTGCTCTTACCAACTACTCACATTTTTCCTCAAGTCATCCCAATCACAGCTCTCATGGTTAATGACTTCCTAGAGAAGAGGAGACAACTCAGGGTTGTTTTCATTCTTCCTTGCAAACAGCTGAGATAGCATACAAATGGAATTGACTCCATTCCTAAGGAGCCCTGGAACACAGAGTAATAATCTCTGTCCTTGTAGCACTATCCACGACTAAACCAAAAAGACAAAGGGCTCCTTCCTTTCCCTCAGATAATCAGACCTTTGGCCTGCCTGGAACCTGATCTGGAACCCTGTATTCACCCCACATCCTTTGGTATATATAATGTGTTCACCTTGACTTCTAACTACATGCTAAATCCTCACCCATACCTACTAACTGTAGGTTAAGTAGGAAGAATTCATTGCTCAAACCCCCCTAGAATCACAAATGGTAATGAGATCTCCTGTGGTACTTAGTGGATAGAGAGTAGTATGGACCAAAGGAGAGAATTTGGCAACCAGCACACAAGGCTAAAAACTCAGAATTCGTGGAAGTCTTCCATCAGTTCTGTAACACTAAATCACAACTTTGAGAAGCAGAGAGACATTTCTTGAGGAGGAATAGTGTAGGATCTCACAGCAGAGTTTGAAAGAAGAATCCTGCCCCCTACAATGCCATCATTTAGGCATGATGTTGGGGTTGAGGTGGGGAGGATAGGATAAGGTGAGTAAGTAATATCAACAGCTTCCATCAAAAGACTCAAACTTGGAGATTGAATCAGATAAGTGGTCAACTCCCTAGCATTTCCCTTAGTTTGCTTCACAACCTTATTTGAATTTCCAGACACAAATCTCTGCTACAATTGCTTTTTCCACTAGGTTTCAGCACTCTATGAACACCCTGCCAACAAATCAGCCTAATGGGATTGGGTTTTGAGGGGGAGGTTGACTAATATTTGACCTTCTCCCAGTGTGAACCCTGTCTCTTCTCTCCTGACTAAATATTGCCTTAACCTTAATATTGGCCTTGCCTAATCACCTGCTTCTGTTGGCGTTGGAGAGTGGCATGACAGTGGGCCTCAGCTATGATCATGAGTCTTGGACAAGGTACCAGGCCTCTTTTCCTGAATAGCATTATGTTTTTTCTATGTTTAGTATCTCAGTGGAGTCACTTTAGCCAGTCTCACGCTCAGTAGTGCTAGTGGACTTTTGGTGATGCCTGTGATTACCCCCAGTGGCATAATTACTGATCTCAGCTTACGTATGCTTCCCTTTGCCTGCATCTTCACTTACTTAAACTGGAGCAGCAACGTTGACATGACACCCAGAGAGTTGTGCCTCTGAATTCGTTCAGCTTCGGCTGCTAACTGGCAGGTAGGAGGTCAGTACTCCTCACCTCTCACAGTGAGATAAATGCTTGGTCTCAGAGGCTCTAAGCTAAGCTCCTAAATCTGGAGGCAAAGGTAGAATCCTTATGATCCTTACCCACTTTTAACCTGTCTCATTCCCAATATTAAACATCACTAGGATGAGAGATAAGGGAGAATTGGGGGCAGAGAGGGTGTATAACAGAGGAGGGAGGGTTGACAGCCACTCCAGACCAAAGACATCAAGGCTTGTGAATAGGTAGTGAGCTGGCCAGGTCCATAGAGTGAATGATTTGAAAAAGAGATAAAAATAAAACACAATAAAATTCTATTTCTCTGTCTAACACCCACCATCACATCCTATAAAGTCATCTAACACCACCTCCCAAGAGAGCATCTCACTCTACACCTTGCATGCTGTAGGCACTCATTAAATGTTTGTTGATCTGATTTGGTCAGTACTCAGTTTATTCTATCAGGCTCATGAGAGCAAAATATGTCTCTACTTCTGTGTTTCTACACAGCTCAACAAACCAACAGTATTACTGATCACAGCCAATAAATTATAGGCAATGTCATTAATATGGCACCTTTCACAGGCAAAGATGACATTCATTAACAGAGCACATGTTCTTGGGGGTTCTGCTCATGGAAATTTTCCTCTCCCTCATTTCTCATATCCCATCAACTGCCAGGCTTTGTTGATTCTATTTCCGTGCTTTTCATCCATCCCTTTCTCTCTGTAGCTACACGTCACCACTCACCTAGATTATTGCAATAGCTTTATTCATCTCCCAGTCTCCAGCCTTTCCCCTCTCTGATTCATTCTCTGAATAACTGCTAAAGTGATATTCCTATAGCATGAGCCTATAATGCTCAAGAAGTTGCAATGCATCCCTCTTGCCTCCAGAATAAAATAAACACTTCCCAACATAACATTTAAAGTCTCAGCCTATCTTTCCAGTCTAATTGTATATTCTTTCAAACACTCTATGGTAGAGCCAGACTGGCTTAACATGCTGTACCCTAGTCATAATATTCAACTCTCTCCTATCTCTATAGTCTTTGCATAGTCTGTCCTTCATGTCTGGGACTGGCTCCTTCCTCCTCCTCTTCCTCCTCACTCCTTGCCCCTTAGAATCCCTAGCTTCCTTCCTTCAAAGTCCCACTCAAGTAACATCTCCAGGAACCCTGTTCTGTTCTCACCAATTGCTAGCACCTTTCCCCCAGAATCTTACTTATAAATATTTTGTAATTAAGTTTTAATATAGATGCTGTTTCCCCTGAATAAAATGTATTCCAGGGCAGGGACTTGAGGTTTTTCCTTTGTATCTTCAGTACCTGGCACATAGTAAGCCCTTAAATTGCATATTGAATAATAATTGAATAAAATTGAAAAATTTTGAGAAAAATTTGAAAAAATTGAATATTGAATAAATGAGTTACACTTAATCCATACTTTCACCCAGGTCTTTCTGCCTTAAATTGGTCTTTTGGAAACAATTGGTGAGGGGCTCTGGGCCCTCTTCAGAGCCATAGGACTGGACAGATGTACCAGGCTGTGTGAGAATCTAACCTGTGACCTCAATCCCACTAGCACCAGGGTCAAGTCCTCTGAGCTAAGCTGCTGTGCTCAGATGTGCTAACCAACAAGAAAAGGCCTGATTTCTTGCTTCCCGCACGGCGGAGCCAGTAAAGTCCCAGCTGTGCTGGTTAACTACAGGAAGACTCGCCTGCTGAAGCCTCAAACTACTGAATGAGAAGCACAGGCAGAAATGGCTGGTGACTCAGTGACTGTGGGTCTCTCAGGAACATAGTGTAATGGAAAGAGCACTAGATTTAGTTAGTCGATAAACATTTATTAAATGCCTACTGTGTTTCAAGCATTTCATATTGTCTTTTTAAATAAAATACCTAGAAATACAAAAGAAATCAGTTATATTGAAATGAAGTTACTAATTTTTTTTTCAAAGTTCTCAGACCCTTGACCTAGTAGAATGTTGTGAACAGGAAACAGCAAGTTAGATCAATTTGACTTAACCATAGAGTATGTGTAGTAAACCTAGAAAGGTAGCCTGAAGGGTATGGATGATCCCCTTTTTTTCCTTCTATATGCCCAGCACCTAGCACAGTGCCTGGTATATAGTAGGTGCTTAATAACTGTTTATTGAATAAATTGATTAAAAAATAAATGCTTATTGAATTAGAAGTTCCCATCAGACAAGAGTGATGTTAGCCAAATAACCATTCAAGAGCCCAAGGTCACTTCCATACTATGAATAAGCATCAGAGTAAGACCTAAGTGAAGATGAAGGGTTGGCAACCCTTTTCCAATGGACTTTTAAACAGTGCAGACTGAGGCTTGTTTTCTCTGGGATGTAGCTGTCAGAGTTCTGAATGAGACAACTAACTGTCCCAGAAGACCTGGTCACAGAACATTTTGTTGCGGTTTAAAGATTTTCTCCCCAGTCCTTCTGTGGGCCATTAAATCACAGAGAGATCCAGAGGAGAGAAGGGAAGAGAAAGGAATACACATTTATTAAGTGCCTACTGTGTGTGCAGTGCTTTATAAGTATCTCATTGATCCTTAACAAATATGACCTCATTTGACAGGAAAAGGAAGGCTTTTTGGTCTGGAACCACTATCTCTTGCATTCCAGACAATTTGAACAAAGGAAAACAATTTCCTTCTCCGTGGACAAATATTTCTCCCAGTAACTGTGGTCTTTGTCTCACGTAGACAGTCACTGATCTATGCCAAGGGAACCCATAGCCCAGTAGGCACTGCTCACATGAAGAATATGAGAGTAGAAAACATGTGCCTAAAAAGTTAAAAGATGGTTTTAATGTAGAGATTGTCCATATGGTCTCTTTCTTTGGTAGCCATACCTTATATGCCTCTCTGGATGTGTGGACACCTGGTCCTTATTTTTCTAATGACAGTCCCCATAGGGCCTCAATCTTTAAAAGCTATTTCAGGTAGCAATTAATAAAAAAATATTTATTAAGCACCTATGACCCAGGCATTGTGCTAATTGCTAGAGGTACAAAAAGAGGCAAAATACCATCTCTGTCCTCAAGGAACAGTGAAGGAAGGTCCCATGTGTCAAGGGCAACTCTACAGGGGGGTGTGCCTCACTTCCCAAACCCCTCTGTTTGCTGGGAGTCTGGATGCTGACATAGCCATGGATCTGTTCTTGAGCCTTGGGACAAGAAACCCTGGAACCCCAGGGACAGGTGTAGGTGGGAATAGAGAAGCTACACAGGCTGTGTGGGGTCAGGCCTTTAAAAACTGGGTTTGGGGAGGTTGTTTTTTGTTTCCTTAAGAAATGAAAAAGAATAAGACTGAATAAACATGACTACATTAACTCGCTGAAAAACCTCCTGCCATTTTAACTCTGTTCCTGGAGAAATAAAAGAAAAATAATTTGTCCACCCACACTCAGATCTTTCTGACGAAGGTAGGTGAATATTGCTTTGCTAATCGAGTGTGGCGGCTGGATGTGAAGCCACGCTGACGGATACAGGATTGAAAGGAAAACAGCTTTTTTTTTAAAGAGAGTTGGGGGGAGTAGCTGCTACTGGGTCCCAGCAGACCTGGGAGTCACTAAGTCTGACTGTGTGCCTGGATTCTGCAGGTCTCCCCCAACCCACAGCAATGGAGGCTGTGGATGAGAGTGAGGGGCACCCAGACCAGCAGGGGGAAACAGCATCCCCGCCACAGTCCTCGGAGAGAGAAACACAGCCTGCCCAGTGTCCCTGGGGCCAGCC
Source organism: Notamacropus eugenii (assembly GCF_028372415.1). Taxonomy (NCBI): domain Eukaryota; kingdom Metazoa; phylum Chordata; class Mammalia; order Diprotodontia; family Macropodidae; genus Notamacropus; species Notamacropus eugenii. The sequence continues at coordinate 42,288,110 of NC_092877.1, read as the reverse complement.
TCTGACTGGGGGAGGAAGCATGTGCTTGTTCGCCGTCTCCCAATTCTTGGTAAGGATGTGGGATGTGCCAGACTGTGGTGGGAGGAAGGGGGGAGGGGAGAAAGGAAGCTGAGGGGCATCCCCATCTCCACCCCCCACCTCCACCCAGGACCCATCAGAGATGAGCCTTGGAGGAACCCAGAGACTGCTATCTCACCTGCAAAGATTTCAGCCCAGTGGAATCCCTAGGGCTAGGGTGAGAAGGAGCCAGGAGACCTAACTTCCAGGGCCCCCATGCCACTGCTGATCATAACCAGGGTCCTGTCTGGAGGAGCTTTGTCTCAGTGGGATCTCCTCTGTAAGGTCTTCTTTGTGAGAGCAGCTTTGTGATTTCTGTAGGGGGCTCTTGTGTGGCTTCTTCTGGGAAGACATCCCCTAAATGGGATTCCCCTGTAGGCCTTTCTTTCTGTGGGGAACCTTATCTTGGCAGCTATCTCTAGGGGAGTCATCTCTTTGAGGTTGGGAGACCTTTCCCATACAGTTGGGCTCTTACCTTCACTTTGGTGAATCACATCTGCGCTACTTCTGCAGAGGAGGAGATTTCAGGGGTTTTTCATGGAGTAGGCTAAGGGAGAGAAAGTTTGGGAATGTGTTCTTTAGAGTAACAGCCTAAAGAAACACAGAGGGGTAAAAGTACCAGGACCTCTGAGGGATGAACCACGGGAGTGCCCTGCAGCCCCCACCGCAGGCTCTGCCTTGTGGGTTCAAGGCTTTGAGCTAACCTTGACCCCCTCTCTTTTCCCTTGTCCAGCTGGCCTTAGGAGTGCTCTGGCTCAGCGGGTATGGCTCTGTCGCTCTGCAGGGGATCATGGATATGGGCTCCTCCTTGCTCACACCGTTGGGACATCTATTCATCGTTCCAGAGGTAAGTGGGCTCTGAAAGGACCAGGTGGGTTGGGAGAAGGACAAGAAGGGCTCTGATCCCATTCCTTCTGTACTCCCACTCCTTCCCCCTTGTAAGCCTTCATTAATTCCAGCATTCTATACTGGGCTTCTGAAATCTCTCATTTTGATCTCTCTCCCTGTTTGGGAATACTCCAGAGAACAAGGAATTAGATTTCCCAATCATCCAGAACTTTCCCTCCCGTGAGCTATCCTATCTTTGGCAGCCCAAGTCTTGAGATATATATACATATATATCCAAGAGCCATAGGGTACTCTCCCGTTCCATCCCCTCAAGGACTCTGAGATTTCAGCTCTTCCTACCCTGGACATAGATAATCCCCTTGTTTTTCCTAGCTCAGATAAACTAAGTTGGGATTTTCAAAAGCAAGTTTATCAAAAAACTGATAAAAAATGAAAACAACACAAAAAACATTTGACATAGTATGGATCATATATATGTCTCACCCTAAGGAAACTCCAGTCTGACTACTGACAGGCAAAGCTAACACAGTTTACAGTCCCCCACCCTACCCCACATTTCAGCCTTCTCCCTGAAACTTTTACCCATCTATAAAGTCACTTTTTAGTTTTTTGTTCTTGATGAGCATCTGAGCCTAGCCTCTTCGCATGGCTATGTCCTTGATGACAAGTGACATCAGTTCTTTCCCAGAGCTAGAAACAGACAGGCTTCTCCTCCTGTCTAAAGAAATTTCTCTTCTGTTGAACTTAGCTCCTGTCCACTGTCTGAGGACCATTAACAGAGCAAAATAAATCATCGGCTTTCACCCAATGACTATCACACTTTTCCTGGATCCATTTACGTCACCCATCCTCACTTTGCTGGGCTCTTCCTAATGACTTGACCCTCAGGTGTGTGCCTCCCACCAAATCACTCCCATGCACACACACACACACACACACACACACACACACACAAAATGACCTTCTAGCATTCTGTGGTACAATATTTATAATCTCAAAAATATTCAAAGACATGGTTCCCAGTAATGAAAAGTCTTGGCAGCTCACACCAATCACCTAGAGGTGATTCAGTCCCATTTGGATGCCTGACAGAAGGTATCATTCATATCTATAGATCTCAGATGTCTTGCTCAATAAGGTGAGCCAAGCTTCTCTGGTACCTAAGGTCTCAGTTTCTTCTCCATGCTCCCTTCACCACTACCCTCCTCCACCCCCACCCCCCCCCCTTAGTCCTATCCCTGTTGACCTTATCACTTGGTGATATTCCCTAGGTCTGCCTAAAGATGGGAAGCATGGAAACATCTGGATTTCTGGTGGCCTTCCTGACTTTCAGCCTAGTCCTTGCTATGATCTTGGTAAGCTGCCTCCTGACCTTCCCTTCAATCTGGGACCCTTGCCCCCTTCTCCTCTCATCTCTTTGCCTAGTCACTTTGACCTCTCCACCCCACCTCCAGCTAAACTCCACTCCCCACTCCAGCTCCTCTAGCTTCTGGACCCTGTGGGCTTTGATATCTGATCTGCCCCAATTCTTGTCTGTCTGAGTGTTAGGTTGGGGTGGAGAACACTAGAGCATGGTTGAGTCTGGGATAGGGAACTGCATTCCCCTAGAGTTGTAAAAGGTAGAAAGGGGAATATAAGGTGCTTCCCAAACACATTAGTATCTGTGACAGGATAGGTGATGCAGTAGATAGGGTGCTGGACTTGGAGTCAGGATGACTTGAACTCAAATCCTTCCTCAAACAGTAGCTGTGTTACCCTGGGCAAGTCTACCTCTTACTCTCAGCCTCAGTTTTCCAATCTGTAAAATAGGGGTTGTGAAGCTCAAATAAGAGTATATATAAAGTGCTTTGCCAACCTTAAAGCTCTGTATAAATACAAGTTGCTATTATTATTAACCGTAACCCTAGACAGTGACTCTAGGCACAAACACTTGATCCTACAGTTATCTATCTCCAGCTTTCTGTCTCCTTTCTGAGGGAAGGGGAAATGGGAGGAAGTAGGTAGGCCTCAGGTAGGAAACAAGAGGAGGGGATTAGCTTAGAAAAGGGAAAAGTTCAGGACCAAAAAGGAGATACAAGAAATTGGAAAGTGCAGAAGGTGGGAGGTGGGAAGCAGCAGAAACAGTAGATATGGAGTTCCCTCTGGGCATAGGCTGTTGTAGACCACTTACTACCTAACATGGCTAAAATCAGAACGTTCCTATATGAGACAGGATCATAGGACATGACCAGATTAGACACATAAGCTCCAGAGGTAGCCATTGTAGGCACATGCTCCAGCATGATGCCCTATGTGTTAATTAATGACTTTGTGTTGTTAGTGGCCCTCCAGCAGGCTATCACTATGTGTCTTCCTCTGTCCCCCAGGTTTGGCATCTCCTGGGAACATCCCCAGAGCTTCCCTCGAAGCAGTCTGAGGACAGGCGCCAGTCTGTGAGCCGCCAACCATCTTTCACCTACTCTGAGTGGATGGAGGAAAAAACTGAGGATGACTTCTTGGATCTGGACCCTGTCCCTGAGACACCGGTGTTCGACTGCACAATGGACATCAAACCAGAGGCTGACCCCACCTCCTTGACAGTCAAATCCATGGGCCTACAAGAGAGGTGGAGGAGGGGCCCCTGGGCTCAGAGGCTCAAAGTATCGGGAAGTTTTCCCACTCCATGCTAAAGCCAAGGGATAGATATTTCTGGTAGCCTATATCCCAGGACAAAAGCATGGGAAAGATGTGTCAGTGTTTCAGAGAATGGCCAGTATAGACCTCACCATAGGTATGATCCAGTAGACATAATTCAGTGATAGAGAGGCAGCACTGGGAAAAACTCAGAACAGGGAATGAAGAGTTCTGGGTTCTGATCCTAGATCTTCCTCCAAGTCCCTGCTACCTGGAGAAAGTCCATTCCCCTTTATGTTCCTTGGTTTCCTCATCTGTAAAAAGACAAGATTGGATGAGATGACCTGCAATAGACCTTCCCGCAGGGTCATTCTTGGATTCTGGACATAGTCACTCTGGGGCACTCAGGCTGTAGAAAACACTATCCATACTACCACTAACCCTTCTCAAAGGTTTCCTGGAATGAAACCACTTCCTAATGCGGTTCTAAGTGGCTACCTTCCTTCTCTATGCCTGGTAGTTGGTTCTGCAGTCACCAAAGTACAGGCAAACCAGGAGTCAGCCTGGGTGCTGATAGAAAGAAGAATGGAAAGCAAGGGTCATCCCATGTAGGACCAGAGGTGCAGACCTTGCTCCTCTTCTACAGGGCCCTCCAACCTCATATAAAAGGCCTCCTTCCAGGCAGACTAAGGACCCAGACCTAAGCCTTAGGGACTAATATCAGGGTCAGAATTTGGGCTCTTCAAGAGAATAGGACCACAACTTTTTAAAAAGAGGTGTTACATTATCTTACAATATTCCATGAGAAATTGGAGTCCCCATATCTGAACCTGAACCATAGTCCTTCGTCTTAAAACCCTCATCTTCCATCCTCATCCCTGAGTGTCCATCCTTTATTCCTTAGCCTTCACCCTCCATCCTTGGACTGGGTTCGAATCTTTTAGCCTTGGGCCCCATCTTTCATCTCTGGGCCCTCATCCCTCATCATGAGGCCCCAGTCCTCCAGCCCTGGACCATTGCCATTCATCTCTGACGCCAGGACCTTACTTTCCAGGAGGGGCTCAAATGTGTCCCTGACGCTGGACATGTGCACTCCAGGCTGCTCTGAGGAGGGCTTTGGCTACATCATGTCTCCACGTGAGGAGTCAGCCCGTGAGTACCTGCTCAGTGCATCCCGAGTCCTCCGAGCTGAGGAGCTCCATGAGAAGGCATTAGACCCATTCCTGCTGCAGGCAGAGTTCTTTGTGAGTATCAAACCTCAAATCACCCTCTGTGCATGCTGTGAACCATTTCTGTTTCACTCATTCATTGAGTAAATGCTTCCTAAGCAGATATAGTGGACATATGCATGAGTCCAGTGCTCTCTACAGGAACAGTAGGAGATCTGAATGAGAGAGACAGGGTGGTACAGTGGAAAGGACATTGGATTTCAATTCAGAGACCCTAGAATAAAATCTTGCCTTTCAAATGCTGCCTGTGTGACCTTAGATAAGTCACTTAAAAATCTGGGTCTCTAATTCCTCAGCTGTAAATAAGAGAATTAGACTAAAAGACTTCTGAGGTTCCTTCTTCCTCTTGATCTGTGATCCTATGACTCCTAAAGCCTCACCTCAAGTGACATGCCCCTGGCAGATCCAAATCCTTACCTACTCAGAGGGAAATTACACACTGAGAGTCCATTGAGCCCTTAAGAGTAGAAAACACTGGCTCACCTTCCTCACTTCACTTTGCATTTCAATAGCACCGCCAGGCTGCTAATGACCAACTTTTAAAATCTGTGAGTCATCCTCAACTCCTCAGTCTCCCCCTAGTCCCAGCCCCCAGCCACTCCAGTCCATATTCAGTCATGAAGGTCAATTGATTTCATCTTTGAAATGTGACTCAGTTCCAAATCCTCTTTTTTCATCCTCAGCATCATTCTAGTCCAAGCCCGATAACATCACACTTGGGCAGTTGCAGTAAACTTCACCATCCTCCCTCACTGACCCATTTTAAAGGCCATTGCCAAATTAACCTCCCTAAAGAACAGCTCTGCTCAAAAACCTTCAATGGCTCCCTGCTGTCTATAGGAAACAGTCCAAATGCCTAAGCCTGGAAGTCAAAGCTTTCTGCAATCTTTCTCTAAAATATTTTCTTAGCTTATGTACTCCGTATACCACTTACAAAAATATGCCTCAACTTTCCTGCCTGTGTCTCTGTTTACATCATTCCTCTCACCATTCCTCTACATTCTCATTTTTCCCTCCTTTATACAAACTCATTTAACACAGAAGCAGGATAGAAAAGACCGTGAACCAAGTATCAGTTTTCTCATCTCTAAAATAGGGATAAAAATAAACATAATCCCTCCCTCCTGGGGTTGTTCTGAGGGCCAAAAGAGCTAATGTGCCATGTAAAGAGGCATTGGAAATCTTAAAACATTCTATAAATGTTAGCCATTGTATTACACTGTCAACCATTTTTATATAAAACATATTTTAAAATATTTTATATTTCTGTGTTACATTTTATATTGGAACAGGCAGCCTGGTTTAGGAGCTAGAACATTGAATTTGGAGTCAAGAAGACCCAAGATCAAATTGTTCCTCACACACTACCTGTGCGACCCTCTTGTAACCTCTCTGTGCCTCATTTTTCTCAAATGTAAAATGGACATAATAACGCCTACCTCACTGATTGTTGAGGGATTCAAATTAAATAGTTTGCATAAAACACTTTGCTAGTTTTACAATGCTATGTAAATATAAACTATCATGATTATGATAATGTTCTCATAATTCTAATCCATTCTTCCAAGTTCAACTCAAATCCCAACTCCTACATGAAGCCTTTCCCAGCTAATCCAGCTGACGTGGAGCTCTCATTCCCCTGGGTTCTTGGACATATATTACCTATAAAAACTCATTTGACAATGTCTTTCTTTAAAACTACGCTTGTATGGTGGGGTTATGAGTCCCCATCACCATCTTGGCAGCACACCAGTTACATAGCTTCCTAAAACATGGATCCCAGAACATATACCCTATTACAGAGAGGACAGAGGACATCAGGACAGTTGTCTCACCAGGTTTGGAAACTGTGCCTCTTTTAATGGAAATTAAGATCATATTGGTTTCTTTGGCTGCTACATCTCAGTGTTGACTTATCCTGGGTTTGTGGTCCAATATAGCTTTCAGATCATTTTCACACATAATGTGATCTAGACACGCCTTCCCAGTCTCATACTTATATGATTGGTTTGGTTTGGTTTTACTTTTAAACATGAGTATAGGGCTCTTTAATTACCCCCTATGCCATTTCATTTATTATCTCAGCCTTTCAAGAACTTTTTGGATCTTGACTCAGTTGTCCAACAGGTTAGGTCTTCTTTCAGGGTTGTGGAATCTCTTCTATGCTATAATCCAAGTTACTGATAAAAAGTGTTCAACAGAACAGGACCAAAGATACATCCCTGAGGTACTCCACTAGAGATGATTTGACCTATTCTGAAATCAGCTAGCTTTACCACCTAAAACTCTCTGTCTTGTCCACAAAGACAGGCTGAGAGATTGATAGTCAGATACCTTGCTGAAAACAGGTGTGCTCCATCTACAATTAGGGGCAGCTATGTGGTACAGTGGATAGAGCACCTGACCTGAATTCAGGAAGACCTGAATTCAAACCTGGCCTCAGACATCTACTATCTGTGGAACCTTGGGCAAGTCACTTAACATCTATTTGCCTCAGGCTGCTCATCTGTAAAATGTGGATAATAATAGCATCTGCTTCCCAGGGTTATTGTGAGGATCAGATCAGTGCTTGGCACAATGCTTGGAATAGAGTAGGTGCTATATAATGTCAGCTATTGTCATCATCATCATCATCGTTATTATCATAGCACTCCTCTGACCTTTCAATCTGGTAACCCTGAGAAAAAGGAAAACAAGGTTAGTCTAACATGGAATGTTCTTGAAGAACCCCTTAGGGATCACTGCTTCCCTTTCTGGATGCTCACAATCCACCTCTTTAACAATACATTCAAAATTTATGCCAGGAATCAGAGTCAGACTCCCCTCCAAGCACACAGTGCCTGACATATAATAGACAATAAAAATAACTGGCATTCATTTTTCATCTTTAGATTTGCAAAGTGTTTTACAAATATTATCCCTCATTTGATCCTCACAACAACCTGGGAGGTAGGTACTACGATCAGTCCCATTTTATTGGTGAGGAAACTGAGTCAGGCAGAGGTGAAGTGCCCAGAGTCACATAACTAGTCATTGTCTGAGGTTAGGCTTGCCCTCGGACCTTCCTGACTCAAGGCCCCGCACTCTATCCACCGCATGACCTCACTAAATGTGTGTTAGTAATAAAGGAGGTGATCCCTGCCTTTAAGAGACTTATGGTCTCACATGAGAATCCTGAAACAAAAGCACAGCTGATTTTATGATTTATGATCAGAGACTAATCACTGACCAGCACTAGGGCCTTCCCCAGCTGGTGAACAGAGTGAGAGGAGGGAGGCAAATCTAAACCCTAGACCAGTGACAGGGACAGGCAGTGGGTGTCTCATGGAAACATAACCAGAGACACAAAGAAACCACTGAAGCTAAAATGTAGTAGGAACTCATAGCACATAGCTTTCTCCCTATAGGCTAAAAAGTCTACCCAGTATATGATCATATACCTACAAACTTTTCATGTGACCCTTCTTCCTGCAGGAAATACCCATGAACTTTGTGGATCCAAAAGAGTATGACATTCCTGGCCTGGTGAGGAAGAATCGCTATAAAACCATCCTCCCCAGTGAGTATCCATCCCTGCAGACCCGAATGCCTGCCTCCCCTGCTCACTACACTTCTCTCCAAAGAGAGAACCCTGAAAACAATGAGGTGGTACAGTATATCAATCAATAAATATTTGTTAAGCACCTACTATGTGCTAGGAACTAGGGGTACAAAAAGAGGCAAAAGATAGTCTCTGCTCTCAAGAAGTTTATAATCTATTAGGGAAGAAAACATGCAAACATATATGCAAAGCAAACCACATACAGGAAATTATTAAGAGAAGGAAGACACTGGAATTAGGAAGAGTTGGGGAAGGCTTCCTGTAGAAGGTAGGATTTTGGTTGAAACTTAAAGGAAGCCAGGGAGGTCAATAGTTGGAGTAAAAATGGAAGAACAGTCCAGGCAGGGGGCACAGAGAAGAAAATGGCTGGGGCTGAGAGATGAAGTGCCTTGTTTGTGGAATAACCAAGAGGCCAGTGTCACTGGATCAAATAGTACATGAGAAGTAAGGTGTACGAAGATAGAAAAGGTAGGAGGGAACCAGATTATAAAGAGCTTTGAAGGCCAAAGAGAACATTGTGTATTTGCTCCTACAGGGAATTGGGAACTACCAAAGTTTATTGAGTATGGAGATGACGTGATGGAACCTATGCTTTTAGTAAAGTCATTTTATTAGTGACCAAATGGAGTGGGAAAAACTCAAGGCAGGCAGAGCCACCAGCAAGCCATTGCAATAGTCCATGCATGAGGTGATGAGGGAATGGAGCACAGGGGTGGCACTGTCAAAGGAGTGGGCTGGGGGGGTTTCGAGAGATGCTGCAAAGGTGAAATCATCAAGTTTTGGCACCACATTGGTTGTAGAAGGTGAAAGATAGTGGGGAGCCCAGGATGACTCCTAGGTTGGGAGCCTGAGGAACTGGAAAGATGGTGTTGCCCTCTACAGTAGTAGAGAAAGAAGTAGAGGGGGAGGGTTTAGGGGGAAAGTTAATGAATCCTGTTTTAGACATATGAAGTTTGAGATGCCTACTGGACACCAGATCCAGATGTCTGAAAGGCAGTTGAAGATGTGAGCATGGAGGTCAGCAGACACTGGGGGCAAGAAAGGTAGATTTGAGAGTTATCAGCATAGAGATGGCAACTCAATCCATGGAAGCTGATGAGATCACCAAGTAGAGAAGAGAAGAGAACCCAGCCTAGAAGTCAGCGGATGTGATCTGAAGAGGATCCAGCAGAGGAGACAGAAGAGAGGCAGTTAGATAAGATAGAAGGAGAACCAGGAGAGAAAAGAGTATCAGGGAGGAGAGTGATCAATAATGTCAAAGGTTGCTGAGGTCAAGTAGAATAAGCAATGAGAAAAGGCCATTAGATTGGGCAACTACGAGATCATTAGTAACTTTGGAGAGAGCAGTTTTGATGGAATGATAAAATCAGAAGCTAGATTGTAAAGGGTTTAGGATTGTTTTGCGTTCATCCTTCATTGCCGAAGAAGACCACGCGGTCAGAGAAGTGATGACATGGCTTGCACTTGACTGTTTTGAGGGAGGGAGGACTGTGCAAGGTCCCCAGCCTCATTTCTCCTCTGGAGCTATCTGAATCCAGTGACCCAGGATGCAACGGGAGACCTTGGCCCCTTTAGGCCAAGGTCTTTTCAGGTACTCACTTAGGATGAGGAAAGAGAAAGCAGAGGCATAGACTGCTGGATTTAGGGTTAGGAAGATGTCAGTTCAAATCCTGCTTTACATACTTATTATCTGTGTATCTGCCCCTAGGTAAATCAGTTAACCTCCCTGAGTTAACCTCCCTGGGCTCACCCATAAAATAAGGGGATAAGACTTGCTGGAACTTTGAGATCCCTTCCAGCTCTAATCTATGGTCATGCATAAGAAAGATTATCCTAGTTGGCTTTGACAGGCTAAGGGCTGGAGAAGGAACAAGATTAGGAGATCTTGGGTTTTCTTGTCCTGTTCTCTTCCTCATGTTTAGAAGACTGTTCTGGCTAGACAGGCAGCATGGTATGCTGGAAAGAGCACTGGCTTTGGGGTCAAAGGATGTAGGTTCAAATTGTGCTTCTGATCCTTCCTAGTCCTATGGATAAATCCTTTAGCTTCCCTGGACCTCAGTGTCTTCATCAATAGATGAAGAGGTTGGACTCCATGGTCTATGGAGTCCTTTCCCACTCTTGATCTTCCTAGATTCCAAGGTCCTCTACCTTAAGGCCATCATCTCCTGGGGAAAAGAACATCTGGCCAAGCCAAAGACAATGACAGCTGTTGAGGAGTCACATTTGAGTGTTAAGACCTACTAGTAATGAACCCATTGCTGAGTCCCCCATAGCCTCAGGGAAACATCCTGAAGGGGTAATTGGCATGATCTCCAGAGTGAAAAATAGACATTCTCCACCCCAACCCCCTTCTCCCCCAGGAAAGTGCCAAAGCTCAATAAAATAAAATCAAAGAATCCCTGAGTTGGAAGTGATCTTAAAAGTCATTTAGTCTGGGCTGTGCCTTAGCTATAATCACTGTGACAATATCCCCAACAAATGAAAACAAGTGTTTTCTAATCTCTGTATTTTCGTTGTGTCCTGAAGACCCATCTGGTTGCTTGGAAATCTCCAGTGTCCCCTGGCAACTAAATCTAGAAAAGTTGCAGAGTAATTGCAGATCTATATTGGTAGAGGGAGCCATCTTACCAACAAAATCACATGTCCAGACCTAAAAAAACAAAAAAAAGTACAAAAAACGTCGCATTAACCTATTTGGACTGCCTCATCACACTGTTGATTAATGAGCTTGAAATCCTTTAAAAACTTTAGTTCTGTTTCACACTAACTACAATCTAACTCATCTTTTACTTGTGGAGTTGATTATTTCAGAACCTCAATTAGGACTTTACATTTATCTCTGTGGGATGTGGTATACATAACCATGGGATGTTGGTTCAAATGCTCCCTCTTCTTCCTACTTTTGTAAGTTTGGGCAAGTCACTGAATTTCTCTGGGCTTTGATTTCTTGATCTATGAGATGATAGATTGGACTAAATGATCTCTAATGCCCTTTCTGCCTCCAAATTATATATATGATGCTGTGAAATTGCATGCTGTTAGGTCTGGCCCATCCTTCTTATCTACTTCTAACCAGTAGACCTAAAATCCTATGGCTAATTCTATTTATAAAGGCAAAGTAAATGTTTAAATCACAGAAAGGCAAAAATACTCTTCCCCCATGCCTAGAGGGAATGAATTCAAATTTCCAGGAGGACAGCTTAGATGTCCTCTGAGGTTCAGGGTTTTCCTGGGTTTTTTAATTGTCTCTCCTGTGGGTCCCTGAAAATGAGTAGGTTAGGGAAAGGTAACTAGCAAAAGATAACTTCTCTGGGGCTACTTCATTATTTCTGCTGGATACGCAGCTGCTTTCCTGGCATTTTATATGCAAATGAGCTCCTTAAATCCTCAAACCCTTTATTAGGTGCATCTTAGTGGATACTGTGCTGGCCTCAGACACAGGAAGATCTGGATTCAAGTTCTGCTCTGATACATACTGGTTGTGTGACCCTGAGAAAATCATTAGCCTTTCTGAGTGTTCCAAGCAGCTGTTAAGGCCAAGTAGCAAAGAAGGTGCTGACCTACATTGTTAGAGAGGTTTCCCCATCCAGAGGTTCGCTCCATCAGTGAAAGCACACATTTAGTTTCTGTCCCCTCCAAGATGAAAACAGATCCATACAGATGTGAAAAGTGCTTAACCTTTTAAACGTGTAAAAAAATGCAGTCTGGAGTAGGATACACCTTAATGTATACAAGAGAATTTTGTAGGGAGAAGTAACTGAGGATATAAGAAAAGGTCTAAAAGATTGCACTCCAGCTGAGCTCTGAAGAAAGCTAGGAATTCCAAGAGATGGAGGCGAGGAGAAAATGCATTCCAGGCAAGGGGAACAGCCAGTGCAAAGGCATGGTGATAGGAAAAGGAGCATTATGCATGTATGCAGCACATGTTGATGAGATTCCCAAGTAAGAGAATATGGAGAGAAAAGAGAAGATGGGCCAGGATGAAATCTCATGGCACATACCCAGAGTTAGTGGCAATGATATGAATAAAGATTCAGCAAAGGAGACCGAGAAAGACTGGTCTGACAGGTAAGAGAAGAACCAGGAGAGAGCAGACTCATAAAAACCAAGGGAGGACAAGGTATTCAAAAGGGGAATATAAGGAATGCTGTCAAATGCTGCACAGCCATAATGAAGGAAGAGGATTGAGAAGAAGTAGTTGTATTTGGTGATTAATATCAATGGTACTTTCAGGAGAGCTAGACTGCAGGGGGGTTAAGAAAAGAATAAGATGAGGCAGTGAGGTGGCACAATGGATAAAGCAGGGCCAAGAGTCAGAAGGATGTGAGTTCAAATCCAGCCTCAGATACTTATTAGATTATAATCCTAGGCAAGTCACAACCCCAAATGTCTCAAAAAAAAACAAAAGAAGAGAGGTGGTAGAGGCATCAAGTAAAGAAGATGCTGAGAAAAGGAGTGACATAGGACTATAGTTAGCATTGTTGGAGTCTAAGGGAGGGATTTTTTTTAAATGGAAAAGATCACCACTGAAAGACCAAGTTAAAGGGTGCTGTGGGAGTCTTGAGAAGGGAAGAGCTTTGGAATGACTGTCGTAGAGAGTAGAATATCCAAATCACCTTCCTAGATACCATCTTTTTTACAGTTGTTCACTTCCTATCTCTGCCTTTTTCTTCCAAATCCCATACCTTCAGTCGGCAGTAATGATAAAAATATCATCCCTACGCTCAAGACTCATAAGGCTACTTTCTCTTCCTTCAGGGAGATCACCCTGTGTTCCATGCATACACAGCAATTTCTTGCCCAGGACTTAATCCTTCCAAAAATCTTTTCCAGGTTCTTTCTGGGGATGTTATTGGTTCCTTCACAGTAACCAGAAGTAGGCATTGATCATCAGATTTAATTTCTTTCCGGAGATATTTCATCATATCCTTTATACACGCCCCCACAGGACAGTAGATCTCCTTATAAATGAGACTAATGAGGCAGTCCACCAATCCTTTCAGCTTCTCACCAACCTGTGCTCCTTGTGTATACAGGGCACAGGCTTGGCCCACACAGCCATTATGATCCGAGCAGGTCACCATTATGTTCTCCTGGGTGCATACTGAAATGCAAATCCCAGTCTTCTGTCAGGACTATGACTTAAGGCCCTATTCTCTGCCCCAACATTCTACTGTCAGGGCCCCTGAATGACATATTTTTATAGCACGTTTTGTCACTTCTATGGGGATATGTCAGCAACTACTTGTTCAGATGTGTTTTATGATTTAATTGAAAGATTCTTGTCACTGACCCACTGCAATGAGTAGCTGCTATTAGCTGTTGGCTACATAGAGGTCTTCTTTAGAATCCAACTTCCACCTTCTCCTTATATGTCACAGCTGATCAGACACCAGACACTCTTGACTTGCATATTGCCTGTTCTCTGTTCCACTACTTTCTGCCAACAGGCCTTCTGCTTTGGGGTTGCCTTGAACAAGTTCTATGAAGGCAGCATTCTCCATTTGGAGTATGAGAGAACACACCATGTGCCAGGTTCCCCCACACACAACCAGGGGTGGGTTGCAGGAATGGTTTGAATTTGTCTGCTGTGAATTTACATTTCACTACTCATCCTCAGTTTGCAAAGGAAGGAGGGTTGGGGGGTTTTGGCCAGGAGGGTTGTTCATCATCATCTCTACCAATATGTGAGATGTCATGACTTATTTTTAACTTTTAAAATATCAACTTGTGGTTCCTATGGTTACAAGTGTCTCTAGGTGATTTCATTTAAACAGAGCCCCATTAAGGTTAGGATGAATTAATCAGAGGATCTCAGAGTTGGAAGGGGTGTCAAAGATCATCTGTGACAACCTCCACTGATCAGGAATCCCTACAGAAATATCCCTGAATATTTGCCAGTCAGACTCACCCTGAAGAGCTCCAAGTAACAGGTGACCCACTGCTTCCTGAAGCTAAACATGCTGCTTTGAGGCAGCTCTAATTGTGAGAAAGTTTTTCTTTATATTGAGCCAAAATCAACCTTTTGGGAGCTTCTATATTGCTCCTAGTTATGCTTTCTGGGACCACACATGCTCCCACTTCCCCATGACAGTACTTCAAATAATTAAAGAGATATTTTGCCCTTCTCTTTTCTTAATCAAGCTAAATATTCCCTGTCCCTTCAGCCAATCTCCTTGGGTTTGGTCCATCAACCACCCTTCATCCCAGTGACCCTCTTGTAGACCCATTTTAACTTGTTAATGTTCTTCCTAAAATATAGCACTCAGGACTGACCACAATAATCCAGTATGACCATCAGTTCCCTCACTCTGGATACTGCCTTTCAGTGTAGCCTAAAATCAAGTTCACTATTTTGCATTCAATTAAACCAAGTCAATAAGCATTTATTATACACCTCCTGTGTGTCCTAAGGCACTATGATCAGTTCTGAAAATACAATGAAAGGGGGGGAAAGCAATCCCTGCTCTCAGAAAACTCACAATCTGATGGGAGAGACAACATGCAAACAACTATGTACAAACCAGGTATAGACAAAGATATACTGGAGAAAGCCAATAAAAGGAAAGCATTAGCATAAAGTGAGATCAAGGAAAGGCTTCTTGTAGAAGTTGGGAATCAAGTTCCCATCAAATCCCATTAAGGGGATTTGTTTGGATTCAAAGGACCACACTTGAGGATCTAGAGGCCCACGTATGGCCTTGAGGCCACAGGCCTGTAGAGATCCATTTTGGATTCTGACTATTATCCAGCGAACACTTTAGCACTTCCTCCCATCTTCATACCATCTACATATTTAACCCAACATACTTCATCCAAGTCACTGACAAAAATGTTGAAAAGCACAGGGCTAAGCCAGTGACATAGCTTCAGATTGACATTGATCCATTAATGATTACTCTTTGGATCTGGCCATTCAGTCAATTCTGTATCCGCTTATCATCTGTCTGATAAAATAGCATGGGACATGCTCTGATTTTGGAAGAGAGAACCTTAGAAGATCTCCGAATATTTGAGCTCACCTATTACTACTGTATTAAGACTCTGGGTCAGTTTGAGATCTGGTTTTGAAATTTTTTATCCATTTCTTTCTTATGACTAGGCAGCTCCACCATAACATTGCTATTTTGTGATCTGGCTTTGAAACTTTTCATCCATTTCCTTCTATGACTGGGCAGCTCCACCATAACATTGCTATTTCTTCTTCCACTGAACCTTATACTCAAATGTTCTTTACCATGATTCCCTTCTTAAAGGCACTCCACCCCTAAGCGAGTTCATCATTCCCGTGTCTTAACTCATACATCCTGTTTTCAGAAACCTTTTCCTTCTAAGTGCTTATTTTCCAAATCTGTTTTTCTTTTCTGAGAAAGTCCTCTACCCTCAATCAAAGCTCATTGTTGTTATTTTTTTCTCCTATTCCATCACATAAGGGAAGTTGTAAGATACCCCCTCTTTCCCTTGGGACATGTTGTGGTGGAAAATATGAGCCTAGAACCAGAGCTGTGACTGGGTCACAGCTACTGGGGCTTTATCCCAGAGTACCAAATGTTGGGCCGACAACATTTACAGTCCTGTGTCAGGGAAGAAACAATACAGTTTAGCAAATTAATTAGCAAGAATAACTAGTTATAAGGGAAGCTACCAGATGGCAGATGAGGTGAGTTTCTTCCCCTCCTTGTCCTGCCCACACAGTGGCCTCCTTGGTAGCAGTTTTGTGCCCAATGTCCCAAGGTGTCCGACTCCCCCATGACTTTAACTGAGGGCATGCTCCATTCTATTTGCCTTGGACACCATCTGTGATACTTACTTCACATGTAATGATTCCTATTTATAGCTCTGTCTATAACCCAGTTAAGTCACAGCAGGCACGGGTCCCAGACCCATTGTGAATCAGGAAGATGGCAACAAATCTTTATGCTCTTCACTGACTTTTCCATGTGGCCCTGCCTCCTTTCTGAGCTTCCATCCCTATGTATCCTACAGAGACTAGTCACATACCACTTGATGGCTTGGCAGGGAATTGCTGGTCAGGGTAGGAAAGGCCAGGGTTGAGACACATCATCTTTATTCAAAACATACCCCAGCTGGGGACACTTATACATATATATGTACATGTGTGTATGTGAATGGAGAGAAACTTCTGTCTGAGCAAGCGCTGTTGTGAGAGTTCTCTATGCCAAAATTCATTTCCTATCCCAGCGGACAAACCATAAAAACAATGTTTAACTGTTCCCATTACAGTGAGTAACCTGGGAATGAACATGCTGTCACTAGCCCATCCCCAGCTCTGATTCCCCTTCATAACAGAAAGATCCAACTGTGGGATTTGTGTATTTCCAGTGGGATCAGAGCCAAAGAGAACAGAGGATGTTTAGTCTGAAAAGGAAGAAATGACTTAGAGAGAAAACAAATGCTGTCTTCAAGGGTTTGAAGGGAACATGGATGTGGAAGAGGGATAGAAGTTGTTCTGATTGGCTCAGAGCAAGGGATAGGAGCTGCAAAAACGTCAAATCTGGGCTTAATGTCTTCAGCATCATAACCGTTAGAGTTGCCTAAAAAAATGGAATGTGGCTGCTAGGTGGCTCAGTGAGTAGAATATGAGGCCTGGAGTTCCTGAGCTCCAAATTTGGCCTCAGACCCTTACTAGCTGTGTGACCCTGGGCAAGTCACTTAACCCTATTTACCACAGTTTCCTCATCTGTAAAATGAGCTGAAAAAGGAAATGGCAAACCACTCCAATATCTCTGCCAAGAAAACCCCAAATAGGGTCATGAAGAGTCAGACACAACTGAAATGACTAATAATAGCAAATATATAGGTGTGTATATATTTATAAATAGTGTGTGAGTATGTGTATATATATACATATATAATATATACACATACATATAAATATATATACACTATATATATACATTGTGTGCCTACCATAGGTATGTACTGTGCGTTTATACTATGTGTGTGCTCGGTATTACCATAGTTTGTATGGATACAGGACGGGAAGGGAAGGAAATAAGCATTTCTTAACCTTCTATAGGCTAGACCCTGTTCTAATCACTTTATCAATATTCCCTTACTTGATCCTCACCACAATCCTGTGAGGTAGGTGCTGTTATTATTCCCATTTTACAGTGGAGGAAACTAAGTCAGATAGAGATTAAGTGATATGCCCAGGGTCATATAGCTGATGAGTGTCTGAGGATCGGTATGCAGGTCTTTATGATTCCAGGTGCAGCATTCTACCCACGGTGTCTGTCTATCTGTCTATCTATCTATCTATCTGTCTGTCTGTCCGTCTATCTATCTATCCATCTATCTATCTGTATATGTAAATATATGTATATGTATAATGTGTATATACCATGTGAACAGTAAGTATATATGTATGTATATGTATAGTAAATATATATGTGAGTTGTAAATTAATCTATAAAATATAAATATATATAAAATGTGTGAATACTGTATATATTATGTGCTATAGTGTTTGATTTATTCTGCATGTGGACATTTTTGCATATATTTTACATGTTTATATAAGGTGGGTATGTAGAATCTGTGTAAACACTCCATGTATGTGTGTGCACACACTACATGAGACTAGTAAAATTATTGTTGGAATGTGTATCTTTAATTTCCCCATATCCCCTTTTTTATCTCCCCATTTTACATTTGGGGAAATTGAGATAGATAGAGGCTAAGTGTCATGCCAAGGAGTATACAACTAGTACAGTCTGAGGCTGGATTTGAATTCAGATCTTCAAGGACCAGAGGTTCTATCCATTGTGCCCCTCATTATACACTCGTATATACATATATAGTGAGTAGTGTGCATATGTACAAATTCTGTGTATATGTTATGTGCAATGTTTATGTTTATTGAACATGTGCGTATACTTGTACATTTTTGTATCTGCATAATTCCTGTGAGTATAATCTGTGTATACGTTGCTTGTGTGTGTATGAGGATAGGAAAAATATTGCTTAAATACAGAGCTTTCATAAGTTGATATAGTTAGAGCAAGAAGGAATTAAGAGGCCATCTGATCTACTCCCTCCCTTATTTTACAGATGAGGAAACTGAGGCCCATGGTGATTAAGTGACTTGCCCAAAGTCACATAAAGTAGCAAGCATCAGTATTTGGATTTGAACCCAGCTCCTCTAACCATTGTGTAGTTAGAGAATCTTCCTTGAAAAAACTGAAAAGTCCTAGATTTGGAGTCAAAGGGACTGGGTTTGAAATCTGCCTTTGTTATTTACTGGTTGTGTGGCTTTGTGTAGTCTAGCTAGATCTTGGTTTCCTCATTTGTTAAACGAGGTGGCTGAATTGTAGGATCTTTAAGGTCTCTTCTAGCAATAAATACATGTTCCTATCACCCCAGGAATTCACCCATTCATTCTAGCCAAGGGCTTATCCTGGCCTTGGAAATTAGAGCCATTAACCACAGCATTTAGATTAGGGTTATTTCTGTGGATTCTCGGAGATTTAAAATGCACTTTATTACTTTCTTCTACCCAATGCAGTCCCTATATTCAGTGGCAAAGGCCTTCCAAATGAGTACCCACTAAAGGAGAAAACATAAACAAGATTTTTGTTTCCAGATGAGATTGATTAAAGGAGAATCTTGAAGTCCCCCAAGTCTGCATCCAAACTGAGGTGATAGTGGGGTAGCTCTGTAAAACATGGCTTCCCAGCTTTCCCCCCTTTTTTGGACTGATAGGGAATATTTTATTTATTTGTCTTCATCCTAATTTTTAAAAAAATATTTACTTTTGTATTTTTAGTTTTCAGCATTTCATTCCAGCTTTCCCCTTTTGTACAAGACCCTATCTCTGAAGGGAACTAGAGATGTTTCCTCACATTTCAGAAGCTCTGCGATGGTGATTGGTTGGCAGGCAAAGTTATGTTGTCTTTAGAATCTTAGAGGACTGTAATTGGTTGATGAGATAAAAGACAGAAAGAGGGAAATGAGGAAAAAGAGAAACTGACTAACCCCAAGGCTGGGATAGGAACCTGCTCTTCATGGCCTTGGTTAAACATCTGAAGAACTCTCCTCTATAAAGGGGATCATGACCTCTTACAGAGAACCAAGCTGCCAATGTTTATTCAAAGCCTGAATTTTAACCCTTAAACTCTCAGATTAGTCTCTAGATTCTAAAGCAAGCAGTAGATGCAATGAACAACTTAATGTTCAATCTGGGCTTTTAACAAAATATTTTATATGTTGGGATATCTTGTTTCTGTAAAATGGAAGGGCAGAGATTACATATTTACCTTTCTTTGTATCCCCAGAATTTAGCATAATGCCTGGCACAAAGTAAACATTTAATAGGCACATATTCACTGACTGTTTACTGAGCAGACAGTTGTTCAAGGCTAGAAGGCTTCCTTCCCTGCTGTTAACCCTCCCCCTCTGAACCAAGGTCCTCCATGGACTCTCAAAACCTGGCAGGAATAGTATGCAGAGAAGAGAATGAAACTAGGGAATGGGGGGATTGGAGAGTCAGAGACCCTGTGGTCTTTGCCTTTCTCCCATCTTGGGGCCCCTTGATGCAGGGCAAAGTGTGGATGGGTAACAGAGTAGGGATAAGGGGGAGGCACGATTGCCTATAGTACACCAGATAGAAGCACATACCTGCTATATGGTTATATCCCCTGTGGGGTGTAGCAAGGGAAGTGAGAATGCAGCTAACACGATTAAAGAAATTATTGGAGCTGCAGATGGTGTGGCATAGTGGATAGAATCCCAAATTGGGAGTCCAGAAATTCAAATCCCATTTTAGATATTTCCTAGTTGTGTGACCCTGGGCAGCACACCTGACTCATCTGAGCCTGTTTCTTCATCTATAAAATTGGAGTAATAATATCTGCCTCACAGAGTTATTATGAGTACCAAATGAGATATTGTATCATATAAATGTAAGATATTAATAGTAGCAGTATTATCATCATCATTACTCTGGGGAAAAATGAGTGAAGTTGATTTGAGATCCATGTAAATATAAACCAAAGACCAGGCCAGGGTTCCTCTTAGACACCAAACCTAAGGGGCTGAGATGAAAGCAGTAGCAGGATATGGGATCAAAGATTTTAAGCCAAAAAGGTCAGTCCCTCATCAGAGGATAAGCCACATAAATGTCAGTCATCATACTGTATGTTTGATTCTGGGCCCTACCTTACCCTACAATGTCAGAGGAGCTTTGGAACCAAACACCGTCCTTTCTTCCTTAAACATTACCTCAGATATGAAAGGGTGGCTTGGTGGGATAGCATTCACAGAAAGCCTTTAACAGATCTGGCACATGTAGAGTATACACCAGCTCTCTTGTACTCTCCTTGGAAAGGAGATGACGCTGGCCAGTCCCCTCAGTACTGGAAGCAGCCATCACCTCCATAAGTCTAGGATCTCTTGGACAGTGAATTCTTACTGTCCATCCACAATTATTGATGTTGGACAAAATATGGACAGGAAAGGGAGAAGAAATTGAGGTGAGTCCTTTATGACAAAGTTTATCATCTCTACTAGAATGACTGATCCATTGGGTCAAATTTGACCTTTCACAACAGCACATTCACTGGTAGATTGCAACATCTGGAAATATATGACAGTAAAACTTTGGCCTATTGAAAAATAGTGCTCAATAGACCTTGTGTTGATTGAGCATCTGGACAGTTTGAAGATGCCCTTGGTTCTTATAGTTGGTGTGGATTATGATGGAGAACCATTCACCACTCAAGATGGTCCAAAGCTTCTGGGTTAACTTTTACTACATAATAAAGCAGAAAGTGCTGTCTATGAAGAGACAGCCCCTACAGTGACATTGTATGCATTGCATCCTTCTCTACAATGGGACCCAGCATTATAGAGATAGAGATATACCTACAGTCCTTCAGATTTGTAGGTATATGTTACATGCCCAGAAAGCCTGGGGGTACTTTAGCATATTGGTAAGAGGTGCCATCAGAGTGGAAAATATGGTGATAAAATGACAGTAGTGGACCATAAAGCTAAGGAACTGGTGTCAGTCTTTCATGGAGTCAAAGGTCCCACCTTGAACAGATCTATATACATATATTCCTTGTCAGCCTATTATGTATCCAAGGAATTCAACCTTCCTCCTCAAAATAACTTTTCTCTGATTGGACAACTCACCAGTGCTGGCATTAACACTGAAATAAGTCTAAAACTAGTTCGGTATATTGGGCAAGGTCCTATGAATACATGAGGACATCACCAAGGTAACCCACAACTCCTTGGCCCAGTTATGCAATATCAACTCTGTAGATCTCAGAAATTCCACAGGGGCCTTATACAAATCAAACAATTTAACTTGCCATTCATATATGCCCTCCTGGATCTGGAAGATCTTTTTCCTCACCCTTCTGTATCTAGAGCAGGTTGTAGGTTCACCAGAAATCCCATTTTGTGACTGTTGGTGCCTTGGTCAATCTGTTCTATTGGGCAGGGTATGGAGAACCATTCCTAAACAGTGATGTAGAACAGGATTCTCTGGTCACAGCAACCATCTTTCACCACATTTCTTTTGAGCGAATGCTAATAGGACTCAGGTCAGAGAGATGAAGGACCAAACAAACCCTTCTTTCAATTTTTCTCCAAGAATTCTCATAGGGTCCCAGTCTTTGTCCTGGTCAGTAAGCAGATCAGGGCAGGACTGAGGCTTCTAGAGGGAGATGGCTCACATCATGTGGCCTGTACAGGTATGACTTCTCTGGCCCCACTGTGCTAAATATACTAGTCCCAGGAAGAAAACTCTTACTCAAGGGTCTAATGCAGTGTCATGGCTAGGTACAGTATGCATCTGTTCTGGACAATATATTCAGAAGTACAAAAGTAGAAAGTGACCTTCCACAGGTCCTGTGATTGTTAGATTTACTGGGATAGCCAACCAATCCCTGGTGTTACTAGCAAAAAAATAAAATAAAAGATCAGATTACATTCAGGGTGAGTGTCTTGCACTGTTTCCCCACACCCAACATGGCTTGGTCTCCTGGGTCACTGGTCCAGAATGAAGTGGATGCCCATTGGCTTTATCAGCTGTCATTAGGGTATTGTACTAGTTGTGGGATGCCTACTTGCTGTAGATTGGGACCAGATCCATGAAGTTCTAAGAAGCTCATTAATCAGCCATTACTAAGACCCCAGATTTGCAGGGGTCATGGCAGCTTAATCCTAAAGGCCAGGAATAGGTGGGCCATAGGACAAGATATATGGATTGGTTGACCTGGGGAACAAAGGGACTTTCACCACCTTACTACCTCCTTCCCTACAGTCACTAGCAGTGTAGTACAGATGACTTCCTATGTAAGTAAAATACCATGCTTGAATAACATGGGCAAGCCAGACAGTATCCCTCAATTTGCACCAATTTCTCCCATCATCCAAGGAATTCCCCAAATGTGGTTCAGGTGAATTCTGGGTAGAACTGTAACTGCTCCTGGAATAAATTGATTGAGCCAAAAATGGCAAAGGGTTAAGGTACAGTGACACAATTTTATCTACATGGAACAGAAAGATGACAGAAAAGTCCAGAAAATGGGATACATGGCCATACTATGGAGTATCTAACTGGGGAGGCAGAGGGAAAGGGAAGATTTGGTGATGCAGTGGCTCAGAGTAGGGTTCTACCTTGGATTTGTCACTTCAAGAAAGAAGGGGGATCATTTTCTGCTTAGAGAAATAGAGGAGAACACTGCAGTGGCCAGGACAGGGACAGAATCTTGGCAGGGTGGTCAGGGATGATTGTACAAGATTCTAGAACTCATTGGTTGGTGGTTGTGGTGAAAAACAAAGCATACCCCTTCCAAGATATTACCTTGAGGCAAAGTACCATTTGCCCCTCGTTAGGTACAAATCTGGTATTAGATGGGAATAACTTCAGTCATTAAAGCAAAAATCAGTGCTGACACATTATTGGATAAGGTTGCACAGACTCCAGGCTCATTCTTTTGGAATTGGAATGACAAAGTATGCCAAAAACTGATCCACCAGACTTTGGGTCTGTAATGAATAGGCATGGTTTCCCATGGTTCCTTGCCCCTTCTGGAGTCCTCAAAGGAAGTTGCGCAGGCAGGCAACATTGGTTTCCAACATTGTCCACCATGACAGTTTGTTTAGGGAGCTATATCATGTTATCTCACCCTAGCAGAGGTGGAGAGGGTTAACAGGGTTAGTGATTAAGAGAGTCATAAAAGCTGAATGCAATCCCCTTTTTTTTGAAGTAATTACTTTATTTGTTTTCAGTTTTCTACAATCACTTCCATAAATCTTAGATTTTCTCCCCCTCCCTCCCCAAGACAGCATGCCATCTTATATGGGTTCTCCACATAACATTCTTCCTAAATACATTTTCACCTTAGTCATGTTGCATGGAAGAATTAAAATGAATGGGAGAAACCATGAGAAAAAACACAACAAAATAAAACAAAACACAAGAGAAAGTAGTCTGCTTCATTCTGTGGTCCAGTTCCATAGTTCTTTCTCCAGATGGGAAGGCATTTTGCCTCGAGTCCACTGGGAATTTTTTAGGTCCTTGCATTAATGCAATTCCTTCTTGAGAGTCAGCTCAAGACACAAGAAAACAAAAGCCAAAGGCCACCAAGAGTAAGAATTGGAGTTTTTCTGGAGCATCTAAATCCAAGGGGCTGTGGTATATATGAGATCCTAGCACAAAAGAAGAGATTTCAAGCAGGCAAAGTTAGTAATGGAATAGAAAGGTAAAATGGAAAAGTATCAGTAAACTCAAAGCCCAACTCATCCATCACTTGAAATGTCCCCTTTCCCCCCATTAATGCATATTCTCCGTTCACACCATCCTGCACCTCTGAGTTGCTTTTGGCCCCTCAACATCCCCAGGATCCCAGGGAAGCTTTGGAGAACATTTGTCTCCTCTTCAGCAGGCAAGGCTGTCCTCTTTTCATTGAGCACTAAGGTTCAAGTGTCCCTTTTCTAAGTAAGAGGGCACCTGAGTGGGTAGGGTCACCCTTTGTGGTGGGAGCATAGCCTGCAAACCCTGCAGAGGAAGGAATGAGCCAATGTCTTCCCCTCTTTCTTTCCTAGACCCCCACAGCAGGGTATGCCTTACCTCGCCAGACCAAGATGACCCCCTGAACTCATACATCAATGCCAACTATATAAGAGTAAGTATCCCTGCCCCTACAACTCTTATCAAAGATATCCTTGCCCCAGACTACTCCCTCCCAGCCAGCATATCATCCATGGGGAGAAGAGCCAATAGGGTGAATCCCACACTCTTCCCCTAGTCTGTGACAAGAAAGAGAAATTCAAAATGGCTCCAGAGCATTAGAAATGGAGGCCTGTGGGGGGGGGGGGTCCCTAAAATTGGAGTATCCCTAGAATTGGAATAATGAGCTGATGGAGGGAGCTACTCCTCAGCCTTGGAGGCTAGAGGAGAGAGGCAGGCCTGACCACTACAGTCAAACTTAGTTATCTGAATTTGATTCGCCCAGACTGAATAATTATATTTACAGGAGTATATATTTCTGGGGCAGCTAGGTGGTATGTATGTTTACATCTGACCTCAGACACTTACTAACTGTGTGACCCTGGGCAAGTCATGTAACCCTGCCCTGTTTGCCTCAGTTTCTTCATCTGGAAAAGGAAAGGCAAACCACTCTCATATCTTTGCCAAGAGAACCCCAAATGGGGCCATAAAGAGTTGGACCTAGCTGAAAACCACTGAACAACATTTCTGGAATTTCTGTCTTTCTTTTTTGCTACTTAGAGAAAAGAATTTACTAATTGACTAGAAAACATTAACAAGATTTCTGGGGAAAATTTCAATTTCAAGGCATATATTCAAAAGAATTATTCAAATGCTAATGACAAAACATTCTTCTCTAAAATTGAAGTAGATCTCTTAAGGATTTGTTCTAGGCAGCACTTTGTTAGCCTTTTTTAATCACTGTTCTATCGTGCCTGAGATATGTTAGTCTGTGAAGGATAAGTGTAGAAAGAGGGCTATGTGATAATGAAACGAGCCTCCCTCCCCCTGCCTGTGGCTTAGGGCTATGGAGGGGAGGAGAAGGTGTACATCGCCACTCAGGGACCCATCGTCAACACCGTGAGTGACTTCTGGCGGATGGTGTGGCAGGAGCATGCTCCCATTATTGTGATGATCACCAATATTGAAGAAATGAATGAGGTAGAAGCGGCTGTATCTCTGTGAAAGGGTGGAGGGGGTGGTCAGAAAAGGGTTGGGCTAGGGTGGGCGAAGCTAAAGAGCCATTCCACTAAATGTACCTTGTATACCTACAGAAATGCACAGAGTACTGGCCAGAGGAGCAGGTTGTGTATGACGGGGTCGAGATCACAGTGAAGCAGGTCATCCAGGCAGATGACTACCGGCTTCGTCTTATCACCCTGAGGGTGAGACCTTGGGCTGGGGGGTACAGGGGGGCAGAGTGGGTGGTGATCAAGAAAAGACTGACCAGCCTGAGAGAGCAGAGAGTGGGCAGCATCTGTCTAACCCACTTACACAGTGGATTAGAACAGAACCCCAGGAATCATTCCTTGGGAAAGGTGGTTTTGTGGGGAAGACCCCCTATGTGGAACTCCCAGGCCTATCAGGGAGCTCTAGGGAAGAGATTCCAGGAGTCTGCCGAGGAGGGATGGTGCTTTTTACTCCCTTCCCCCCTCCCCCCCTGCAGGAATCCCAGTTCCTATCACATCTGAACAGGTCAGCCTTACTTCCATGTCTTCGTGTTATCGCTCACCTCTCCCAGGTGTAAGCTTGTAAACCTCATTTACAGACATTACCTTAGCTAATGAACACAAACAGAACAAGGCCTCTGAGTTAGGTAAGGCAAAAGATTGATATCTCTGTTTCACGGCTGAGGAAATTGGAGCCAAGAAAAAGTGATAGGACTTGCCTAGGGTCATAAAGTGAGTTACTGACAGGCTGGAACTGGAATCCGGGTATCCTAACTTCTAGTCTCTTCTTGCTCCCCTTGTACTGTGGCCTCTCTTTCCTTGCACACATTGAGCATTTGGAATCCAAGGGAAAACTCCAGTCACCTATACCCATATAACATTAAATAAGATGGCCCAAAGAAAGCAAGTAGAGGGGGACATTCGTAACTATGCTCTTCCGAATCCTCCTCCTTCCAGCTCTCTTACCACAAAAGGGAATCAGAAATTATCTTCCATTTTGTTTAAATATAGAAAAGGCAGTGTGGAGAAGGCAGGTACCTCCCAACCTTGTGGAGACTGGACAAGAAGAATCAAAGGGAAGTTATTGTGATACAGAAAGATCCTGGGATTTAGAGTCAACGGATGTGGGTTCAAATCCCAGCTCTATTAATCAGCATCTGTGTGACTTTTAGCAATTTATTTCACCTCCCTAAACCTTGACTTCCTTTTCTGTAAAACAAGGTGGCTGACCTGTCAAACCCTCTCCAGTGTGGCCTAGCCAGATTAAAATGCAATTGGAAAATATTTAACAAAATAATTAAGTATACAATAAAGCATAGATAATGTTACATTTTTAAACTAAGTCAATATGTGACCCACTTAGGTATGGATTAGTGACCCCAATTTCTACTGGAGTTTCATATCATTGGACTGGTCGAGATAATCAACAAGGTCCCTTTCAACTTCCAGTCCTATTTGGGGTGGCTTCACTCTGTCCAGAAATAGTCGGAGATATCCATCAACATCAGAATCTACAAAGTGTAAGGACAAGAGATCAGTCTAGGACCTCTCCCTGCTACCCCTCTCAACTCTTTTGAGGTTTCCATAGGGTCCCAGACAGGCAGGAGTGAGGCACAGGTCAAGTGGGTGCTGACAGGAACTTTGCCTACGACACCCGTTGAACTTACAGCGTAGCTTTCCTACTCATGTAGTAAGCAGAATAGAGAATGGTGCCCAGAGAGGCTGGCTGAGCTGGGAGACTGAGCAGTCTGCCAATTAACAGGCTGACTCTACCCAGACAGGACAGACAGCATTGGTTATATATTTGCTTACTCTGATGAAGGGAAAGACAGAGCATGGGAGAAGGTTCAGAGAAAGATTTCTCACCTGTCGTCATGGTGGGGGTTTAGGTAAGTGGATGAACTAAAATCAAGTCAGGGAGTCTCACTCCCCGGTATCTGACCCTCTTGCAGAGTGGGACTGAGGAGCGTGGCCTAAGGCATTACTGGTTCACTTCGTGGCCAGACCAAAAGACCCCTGATCGGGCACCACCACTGTTGCAGCTGGTCCTGGAGGTGGAGGAAGCAGCCGGCTGGGAGGGGCAGAGCTTTGCCCCAATCATTGTTCACTGCAGGTAGGTCCCTCAGGCAGAGGGGTTGCACCACCCCACTTCTCCCCAGCCAGACCTTCTGCCACCCTACCCGGTTTGGTTCTCTGACTCTCACTCAGAAGCCTCTCTCTGCCCCTAGTGCTGGGATCGGGAGAACTGGCTGCTTCATTGCCACTAGCATCTGCTGCAAGCAACTGCAAAGAGAGGGTGTGGTGGACATCCTGAAGACAGCTTGTCAGCTTCGGCAAGACAGGTCAGCTGTGTGGGCATGAGTGGGGGAGGGAGTCCGACTGGTCTGTCATGCCAACTATTACTCAGGCCAGGTCTGAAGCAAGAGGGGGAGGTAGAGAGACAGTGTCTGAGGGATGGGCACCACTTGGAGCAGTGAACATCAACTCCCAGTCAACCAGTCATCTGGCTTTAGGCTAGGTGCTGGAGATAATGATAAAAACAAACTGCCTGCAGGGTGGAAGAGAAAACAGTTTCTGACTGCCTAGGGGAATGTGGAGGAGTTGGAACCCAAGGAAGCTTCCTTCCTTCTGGTCATTCCCTCCAGGAATGGCCCTTGGTGCCACTAATGCCCACTGCTCATGGCCAGGCTGACTAAATGGAGAAAAGACTAACTTCCCCTAGCGGAGACAGAAAGATGGTGGCCCCTTTTATCCCCTGGGTAGCCCTCAATCTGGCTGGAGCCCAGGCAACCCTATGGGTCTGGTCTCAGTGCCCATCACCCCCTGGGGAAGGCCCCTGTGCCTGTGCTGCCTTCTCCTTGCCTCCACACCTGGGCCCTGCCCTTTTGACACCTCTTGTGCTCTGCCAGGGGCGGGATGATCCAGACCTGTGAGCAGTACCAGTTTGTACACCACGTCATGAGCCTGTATGAGAAGCAGCTTTCTTCCCAAGCCAAGGAGTGAGCGCTCCTTGGGGCCGGACAGCACCGCCCTGGCCAGAGACCTGCCTAACCTGGGTAGAGTCCCACCAGGGCGGCGGCCAGCGCTCCTCCTTCAGCGTTGTTTTGTTCCTTCGCTTCATCCGCTCTGTCTGCACCAGCCGTGAGAACCCCTCCAACTGCAGCTCTCTCTACTGTAAATACCAGAACAGGGGGTCCTGGGGCAGGCGCAGCCAGGCGGCCGACCCAGCCCCCAGCCCCAACCCTCTGCTGAGCCCTGCCCCAGCTCTGGCTTACCCAGCTTACTCCCAGTCCCATTTTTTAACTTGATCCAAATACTGTATGTGCTGGGCTCCGTGTATCTCACTGTCTGTCCATCTGTTTCTGATGTTTTAATCGGACACTGTGTCTCCTCTGCCTGGGCTGGCAGCCCACTCTGGGGAGCAGCTCATTCCGGGGAGGGAGGGGAAGCCTTGGAACCCCGTTTACCAATGGGAGCCAGGTAAGGAGCGAACTCGGAGGGCCTAAAGAGTGAGGGAGAGAAAGGACTGAGCCAGACTCTGCCCCCTGTCCAGACCTTCTGCCTGCTCCTCCTACCCAAGGCCTTAGGTGGCCCCCGCCCTGCCTTAGGCTTTCCCGCTAACCATAAGGGACCCCCTTCTGCCCTCCCCTAATTCTAGGCTGGCTCTCCCCACCAATCCCCAAAGCTGGTCTTACACTTTATCCACCACTCACCCCCCAGCCTTGGGCTGCCCGGACCACCTTTCCTCACCCCCAACCTGAGGCTGTCCTTTTCCCCAATCCTGGTGTAACCCACAACCCTACAGTAGTCTAAATATTCCGCTCTCCCCCTTCTCCCATTCCCAACCTTTCCCCGGTAATAAGTCACTGCTTACTCCCCCGCCTCCTGAGGCTCCCCTTCTCCACCACCCCACCCCAGACTGCCTCTGCTGAAGAACAATCACAAATTTTCATTTACTCCCCAGTACCCAGAGAAGGGGCACTTCTCACTGGGCGGTCCCATGTCCCGGAGGGAAGGGAAGAGTGGGAGGGAGGGGCGGTGCTTTGGGGCACAAGGACCTCCCACTAGAACTGGTGCCCCTGGGGCCTAGCAGGGAGGGCTGGGAGTGGAGGGAAGGGGAGGGGCAAGGGCTGGCCCCAGTTCTGTGCAGAGTGGTTTTCTGTGTCACTGTGGGTCATGTGTCCGTGGGTATGTCCCGTGTCCGTGAGTGTGTGGAGAACGCATCGGCGGGGTGTGCATGATTTAGGCAGTATGTGTTACCCTGGAGCCACGCGGTTTTATAGCTGCCTTTGAGTGTTTAATCTGTGACAGACAGAGGTGTCTTTTTATAACTGCTCGTGGTCACTGAATACAGCAATAAACACGGCATTTTGAGCAAAATCGGCCTTGCTCTGTGTGACTTACACACTCACGCGCACACCGCAGCCCCCTCCCCTAACTCCAGACCACTCCTCTCTGGAGCCTTCGCTCAGGAATCCCCTGCCCGACAGCTCATCTCTCATATTTACTGCCTGCTCCGGCCTCTGGGCCACCTCCTGGGACTGGTGGATGAATGTTAGAGCCATTGGATGACTTGTATGGTTCAATTAAGGAAATTTTCATACTCCATTCTCAAGCTTCCCAAGAGAAACTCCCACAAAGCATCCTTTACTTTCTCCCACCAAGGCCAGGGAAGCCAGAAAAGTTACTCCAAAGGAGAGACCCCTCTGACCCAGAACAGCTTCCACTTTCTTCCACTTCCTGCCTTTCTTATTTGTATGCGGATTAGGAAAGAAATGGCCTTGTGTAGTGCGGAAACCAGAGTGGAGATGGTTTCTGTTGCTACCAAAGCCTGGTTTCAAATGCAAAGGGTCCAGATGTGATGAAGCATGCAAAGACTTTGCAGACCAGTCTCTACATAGATGTCAAGTTATCTTGAGTGGCATTCCCCTACTCTCCCTGAGTCCCTGCTGGGCTCCTCCCCCTTCTTCTGGATCTTCTCCCAAACCTTTGCAGGCATCTTGGACACCCCTATCCCATGTCCTCCCTTAGGGCCTCAAAGCGGTTGTGGCCTCAGGTTTTTTCCCTTTTAAGGCTCTGGATCAAAATGTCAATGTCACCTCCCAGGGCCCAGGGCCTGGGGGAATCCACCAGGCTTAGATCCCAGCTCAGAGATCTATTCTAACCATAGCCCTCCCCAAAGGACAGAGCAAATGTAGCTCTGATGACTGAGGTCAGACTTGCCAGGAAGAATGGGGCAGAAGGGGATAGGGTGGTGAGGAACGTTTTAACTCATGACTTGAGCTAAGCTTAGGACATTGAGGATGGGGGAGGGTGAGGATGAATCATACACTTTGGCCAACTTTTCCCTCCCACACAGTTCTGAATCTTTCAAGGAGGTCAAAATAGGGAAGTCTATGGACAGTCAAATCTACCCTGATTCTCGGTGGGAGAGGAGAGGGCAAAGGCCAATAATTCATTTTCCAGGTGTTCTGAACACATCATTCCTATAAACCCCAGGATAGGTACCTCCCTTGGAGGAGGAAATATCCCTCCTGGAGAGTTGGGAGGATGGCTTGAGATATATTGCCCTCCTCTGAATAATGCCTTTAATATCTTATGTTTGCTTTTGCTCCTTTGGCCTAATTTGAGGTCTTCATTCTCTTCCTATTTCAGAGACAGACCTGCGGCCCTAATCCTTTCTAGAAATAAATAGAAGTGGGTACCTGAGGAAAGGAATGAAAAGGCTCCCTCTATTATTCTGATGTGCTCTATCATTCTGTTCTGGATCCCTGCCAGAATCTTCATTAATTCCTACCCCTCCCTACCTCACCTGGCTCCCCTCAGCACAGACCTAACATATCTGTAAACAAACAGAGTCCTTCAGGACAATCAGCCTGCTTTCCAGTGGAAAGCATTGGATTTAGGGGACAGTAGACCTGTGTTCAAATGATAATGAAACATTTCCTAGCTCTGTGATTCAGACATTTACTAGCTCTAAACCTAAAGAAGGCTTACAGAGGTATTCCTAAAGCTGTCCTAGAGTAAGTACTGAAGTCTTTCTGCTGGAAGAGGAATCGTTCTTGGCCCCAGAAGGCAAAACACTTTTCTGCTTGAGATAAGAAAACACTTCCTAGCAATTGGAGCTATATAAAAAGAAAAAATTTGAATTGTGTGCTGTGGGAGGGAGTGGGTTCTGCCTCACTACATGTCTACAAGCAAAGATGAGAAGGCCTCTTGCACAGTATATTGAAGAGGATTCTTTCTCAGCTATGGGTCAGGCCAGATGACCTTTGAGATCTCTTCCAAAGTTGAGATACAGTGACTTGACCTCACCAAATCTCACTTTCCTCATCTGTAAAAGGAGCACAATAATACTTGTACTACCTACCTCACCAAGCTGTTGTGGGAAAAAGACTTTGTAAATACTGAAGTGCTAAATAAATATAATTATTATCATTGTTATTGTAAGAAAGGCAAAATCACAGACCCTCACAGACCTCAGTTGCTTCTGGTAAGCTGTCCAAAGAATAGTGTAGATGTCAACCTCCAAAGATGTCCCTGCTGTCCATTAGGGGAAGGGGTCATTCCTGGCCCCCTGCAGCTGCTGGCTTTGGCAAGGCATGAGTCCCATGGGAAGGAATATTTAAAGTGCTGTTGACTGCCCTCCCTGTCTGTCCAGTGCAGAGTGAGGAGGCAGCCACCACAAGGAAGTGTGAGGTGTGAGGCTGAGAGCTGAAGACACAGAGACCTCCAGGTACAAATCAGAGTCCAAAGCCACCAGGAAACAGCTCAGAAGGTAAAGCATCCAAGAAGCTGGAGTTTATATTTCCACTGGGATGAGGCTGACCCACTCGTCACCACCATCCT
Organism: Notamacropus eugenii; assembly: GCF_028372415.1. Lineage (NCBI taxonomy): Eukaryota > Metazoa > Chordata > Mammalia > Diprotodontia > Macropodidae > Notamacropus > Notamacropus eugenii. Next base: position 42,255,716 of record NC_092877.1, on the reverse strand, counting down.
CAGGAAGGGCAAGAGAGGAGAGAAGTGGGGAGGGGAGGGGAGCAGAGAAACAAGCTGAAAGGGAAGACAGAGAATGGGTTAGGGCTTAACTGAAGAGCTGGGCATTGAAAATAGGGCAGACAGTTTTAAGGTATGTGCTAGGGTGTTATGCTAGGGCTGGTAGACTTCAACAACAATCTTTATATCACATATGGTGAGCCAACTTCCTTGCTCATGAGGTCTTGGTCACCCTTTGAAATGGCCCTGTACTGGGCGTCAGGAGACCTGGGTTCTAGAGATGGCTACTCCATTGACTGTGTGGCAAGTCATGGGAATGGGAATGGGAATGGGAGGGATGGAAATACCTAGAGCCTGGGGTCAAGGACTTCAGGACAGGACTCAGGTTAAAGCTACTGGAGCAGATAGCAAGTCATATGTCTGAGTCTTACTTCTGTAAAACAGACCTCAAAATCCCTGCTTCACAAGGCTACTAATGAAACTCCTATGAGACTGTGTATATTACAATGCTTTGTAAACTTTTAAGTCCAGCATTCACAGGGATTGTTTTTATTATTCTTAAAATTAAGACTCCTGAGGGCAGAAAAGAAGATTTGCTACAGCCTCTCTTCATCCCTGTTCCAGATTGAGCCACAAGAAGGTCTTTCTCAGGTCTTTTTTTTCTTTTCTACTGCTTTGGTACCAAGCGATCTCCCCCTGCCATCTCTCAACAGCTACAGCCCAATGGCCATAACTGTTAAAGAGCCCTGTCCCCCCTCACTATGCAATTCTACCCCAGAGGACCCAAGTTCAGAGTCCAACTCTTTCACTTACTACCTATATGACCTTGAGCAAATCAGCTGAACCCTTTGAGCCTCGGTTTCCTTTTCTGTAAAATGAAGATGGTTAGGCTCTAAGGGTCTCTTACAGTTCTAAAACTATATAGAGACTCTTCAGACTCCCTGGGAATGAAAATCTTGCTGATTCAGCAGAGTTGCCCTGACCCCTGAGTCATAAATGTTGGAAGGGAGGCTGGGAGCAGGGGAGGATTGGGAGTAGTCAGCTGGCATCTCTGCTCCTCCCTTCTGAGATATTCTAAGAGGTTAAGAGAAGCCCTTGGGTAATATCATGGTCTACTACATCTGGCAGAAGAGGAGGCTCAGGCACTTTTCCCAATCCCCAAAGGATTTAGAGGAGGTGCTGCCCCAGCAGGGAGCACATGCCTGGGCACGGAGATGAGTGGGGTCAGTTTCCCTTTTAGTCTTTCCCTTAGTGAGCAGTGGGGATTTAGGGGTAAACAAGATGAGCAGAGCAAGGTTCCCATGGACACCTGGGGACCAAGTAAGATTACACTTCCAATTTAATCCCAGCTTCAGATCTTTCAGAAGGAAAAAGTCAGAAGCTAAATGTCTCTGGGCTAGTTGAACATTTTCAACTCTGGAATCAGAATGACTATGAGCTATTTAGCTCTTTGGGATCTTTGACAGGGATCCCACTTAGGGGTCTCCTCAGAGGACCATGGGAACTTCTCTTTTTGCTCTGTTCAACCAAAAATTCCTATCCCCACTCCTGTCCAATAGGACAAAATATTTTCTCTTCCTTTTGCCAATGCCCAGTGTACCCTCCATAGGTTGACATCTTCCACTAAGTTATTTGGTCCAAGGAAAGACAACTGCAACCCATTTCATTTGCCTGTTTCCCATCCTTAGCAACTGGACCAGGCCATGACCATTAGCCCAGGGCTCTTCTGACCCTTTCCTGTCTCCAAAGGAAGCAGCCAACTGCCCCCAGACACTTCTGCCTCTTCTCTTCAGCAAGTTTTGTGTCCCTACTAATTTTATAATTGGACAGCTCAGAGTTCCGCCAAATAGAAACCCAAAAAGTAGAGATATGGAGGGGAGGGGGGTGGGGAGGAGAATGGGCCAGGTCCTGGGTCAGAAAAAAGGAAACAGGATGGGGCAGACCTGGCCTTCCTGATCTGACTGATGGTTCTTAACACAAGCTACTGACTGACGTGTATCCTCCTATCATGCCTCCACTAGCTATTTTCTCCATATTTCCATACCCTCACCTCGCTTTTTTAATTATACTCTTTAATTTTTCTCCCTGGGTTTTCCCCTTCTTATATCTCCATTTCCAAATCTAACCATCCTCCCTTGTTCCCACAGGACTATACTCCTTGTTACCATGACGACAACAATCCACCAGCAGCAGATGGTGAAGGAACATGTATCCATGGAGTTCTCCAGCTCCACCACTACCAGTATACAGACATTCTCTCAGACCACTAAGGTCGTGGGAGGCAAGTTTGGGAAGGGGTTCACTAGGTGTCTGGAAGTCAGACAGCAGGTGCCAAATAGTAACCTTTCTCCTATCAGGACCAGAGAAATTGAACTTTCTCAAGAAGATCCTTCAGGAGGACCAAAGATGCCGAACTAAGTTTCTATCCACCCCTAAGTCATCCCCTCAAAAGCCAACCCTTTCCTCCAAGGCCACTCTTTCTAGAAAACAGTGAATCATGGGATTTTAGTAGGAACCCCTTTATGATTTCCCCTTGTATTGTAATTGGGATCAAGGCAATAGGAGTCATAGGCCAAAGGAATCAAGTTCTAATGGTGGAATTTCAGTGCAGGGATGTGCTGGTAAATGTTTAACAACCAAGTCTCCAAGGAGGAAAATATACAGATATACTTTAAGTTTAATCTGCATTATTAATATTTTCTCCATCACTTCCTTAAGTCTAGGCAATTAACAAAACAATAAACCAATTCCTGACCTGTATTATTTGCTGATTTCTAAGGTGTAAATGATCATATTGAAAGGTTAACAATCAACTCTGGAGCTGGCTCCAGCACATCCATGAGAGGCACTAAGAGTGGGAAGAGGGTTGCTTTGGGCAGGGAGTCCTTTCTGAAGCTTCTTAACTTCCTCTCCATGGGGTGCCCCCTCTTCTCCACCTTATTCTGGGTACAGATACCTCCCAGAATGTAGAAAAATGCTGGTGCTACTTCTGAAAATGAGGTAAGAAGCAGTATAAATAAATCATTACTCATATTGAAAATAAATGCACAGAAAATGACCCAAAAGGAAATGACCCAAAGGAAAACTAGACCTGGGACCCTGTGTTCCAAGGGATGACTGAGTAATGAGCTCACAGCTCTAGACAGGCCCCTTAAGGGTCCAAAAAGTCCCATCCATCATCTACCTCCAATAGGCCCATCATATACACACACACACACACACACACACACACACACACACACACACACACACACACACACACACACACACACACACACACCTTCCTCCTTGACTGACCCTCATCCTTCCTCCCACAGAGGAGATATCTCGGAAGTCTTTCAGCCATGTGGAATTCTTTAGTTTGTTTACACGAAGCTCAGAAGTCCCAGCAGGTGAAAGCGTCCCTGAGTTTGTGGAGAAGCCTACCCCTATCACTTCACCAGAGGGTGAGCCCTTCCCCTTCCCTCTCTGGGGGTTAATTTAGATGGTCCCTGCCTCCCTGGGACTGGCCCCTCACATAGATCTGGTCCTGGGCACAGCCACTTTAGCAGGATCTCAGCTCAGTCTGAGAAGACAGTTTGGGGCTCAGAAAAGTTTGATTCTCTGGGAATTCAGTTCAGTTCACCAAGCTGCATTTATTAAATCACAAAAACAGTTATGACATTGATTCTGCTATTAGGAGGCTTGCAATGAAACAGGTTAGGATACTGGAAGAGAGATGAGACAGGTACCCATTTAACTATGATATATGAGAGAGTGATGTATCCAAAACTGGATTCTTTGTCTTCTCCATAACAGGAGGGCTTCCCAAAGCCCTCTAAGAAACAAGGTAGAATACCGAAATCCATCTGAGCAAACCATGACCATGCATCATGGTGCAGTGGAAATAAAAATTCGGAGTCAGCGAACCTTGGTTTGGATCTCAGCTCTCCTACTTTCTACCTATGTGACTTTCAGAAAGTCATTAAACCTCTTTGGGCCTCAGTTCATTCATTTTTTTTAAAGAGGGGTTGGATTGGAAAGCCTCTAATTTCTCTTCCAGTTCTGAACTTATGATTCCCTAGATGACAAGGCTGTATTCTGAGCCCGAGTGCAGGGCAACCCCAGGCCCACTGTCTCCTGGAAGAGGGAGAGTGGTATCCCCATCAAGGAAAGTGCCAAAATATTCTATGACAGCATCAACAAGGAGCATGTGCTAAAGGTAAAAGGCAGACCCCTACCCTCCCAAGAGTTTAAATATTACTTTCCTAAGGGCAGACAGGTCGATTGAACCCCCAGGCCTGGAATCAGGAAGACTTGAGTTCATATACAGTATCACCTTACTCTTTGTGTGACCCTGGGCAAGTCATTTCACCTCTGCGTCCCTCATTTTTCTCATCTATAAAATGAAGATCATATTAGCACCTACCTTGTGAGGCTCAAAGAAGATAATATATGTAAAAGTGCTTAGCACAGAGCTTGGCTTATAGCACTATATAAAAGTTATTACTATTATGACAGGAAGAAGGAAAGAAGGGAAGAGGGGAGGAGAGACAAGTGGTAAACCCTGTAGCTTGAGTCCACTGGATTCTTTTTCCTGTCTGCATTCATTCACTCACTGGCCAGTCCATCACACACATTCACACGTACTGACTTTGCCCCTCTGCTTTTTATCCAGTTAGAGCCACTAACCTCGGATGACTCAGACAACTATAAATGCATTGCAACCAATGAACATGCTGATGCCATCTACACCGTGTCCCTAACAGTGACTGACAGTGAGTTACATACTGTCTTTATCAGCAGGTAACCACAATCCCTATTAGGGAGACAATCCATCCTACCCTTGTTACTGGGTGTGATGAGTCCCCACACCCTCATTAACTGGATCATACCAGTTAATGGTATAATAATAATGGTATAACTGGACCACATCCTTCTTTTGGGGAAACAGGAAGGGGTCATATGTACCCAACCTTCATTGTACTTACTGAGTCTTTCTCTTGGCTCCCAGGTCAAGAAAAGATGGATTTCAAGAAGACGCTGAAAAAGAGGTGAGAGTCAGACCCTGTTACAACCCTGCCCTTCTCCATGAGTGTTATCTCAGTGTAGAACCCTTTGGGCTAAAGTCCCCCTCATTTCCTCCAGAGAGAACTTAGCTCACCCTGGATCCCAGGGCAGGAAAAAGAGGAAAGGAAGGGGATGTATAGATTCAGAAGGAGGGAAAGGTGACTAAACTAATCCTGGCCACTCTCAGAGCACCCCCTGCCCCCAAGAAGCAGCAGAAGAAGGTGGCAGATGAGAAGGAGATGTTGGAGATCTTGTACAAGGTGCCTAAGAAGGACTTTGAGAAGGTTTGCATGGAATATGGCTTCACAGACTTCCGAGGACTGCTCAAAAAGCTCAAGGAGATGAAAAAGAAGGTGGAGGTGGAGGTCAGTAGAGAGAGTGGGGACATCCAGGAGGCAGGGAGGTTGAGGAGGACAGGTAGGGTGCTGGAACCCATAGACATCTCATGATGATGACACTTGGATATAGGAACTCCCCCCTTCCTAGAGGGTGGAGTTGGAGGGGGACCATCACCACAATCCATGGGAAGATCTGAAAACCTTGCAGAAAGTTTGAATTTTTTACTGATGGATGGGAATAGATTCCTTGCACAGAGTAATTTACTTCCTCTTACCTCCCCTCATCAGTTGGCAGGGAGGGGGACACAGTGAGGAAAGATGGAATATTACTATAGCATGAGCATGGGTTCTTCATCATAATAGCTCAAATTTATGTAGTATTTATAGGTTTGCAAAGCACTTCACAAATATTTTCTCAGTTGATTCCCACAACAACCCTGGGAGGTAGGTATTATCATTATCCTCACTTTACAGGTGAGGAAACAGAGGCAGGCAGCAGTGAAGGGACTTGCCCAGGTCACACAGCTAATATCTATCTAACTCTAAGAGCCATGCTCACCCCAATCAATAAAAGGGAGCTTCCAGAAGCTACACATAGGGTAGGGATGGCCTTGGAAATCTCCAGAGTCACTCCATCTTGCCTGTTTCATCCTTGAAAACTCTTAGGCCATCCGTGTCATAAAGCCCCTGGAGGATGTAGAGGCCAAAGTGGATAGCACAGTGACCTTTGACTGCATAATGGAACTGAAGGACCCCAACATAAAGATGATATGGATCATGGTTTGCCTCCCTTCAGAGAGAACGTGGTGATACTGTTCCCTCTCCCCCTTCCTCTGAACCAGCACCACTTTGAGTTCTCCTCTTCTGTGGCTACTGTCAGCCAGTGGTCTAAGTGGTCTTTCTCTCATTTCTGCTGTATTCCATAATCCTCCCTTTTAAAGCTCTGTCCCTTCTGAACCCTATTTCTGATACCAATGATGCAGGAAGCTCCACCATTATCCCCTCTGCCACTCACAGGTTTAGAGAGTTGCCTTGGGGCACCAAGAGGATACTGGACTTGCCCAGGGTCACAGCCAGTATGTTAGAGACAGGGTTTAAACCCAAATCATCTCAACCCTGCACCTGGTTCTCTGGCCACTATGCTCTCTGTACCTTCTTTCTGGGAAGACTTCTTTGCTCTGAGGCAAAAGGGATTTCAGGTGTCTTCTTCTAAAGGGAAGTGGCATTGTAAATGAGAATACTTGGAGGGAACAATGTTTAACCCAAAGGAATGAAGCTCAAATGGAAGAATTTCAGGCTGTTCATGAGATCTTGGCAAAGGAAAGGAGGGCACTGTATGCTGGAGATACTTCCCAGAACTTCTTTGTGACTGTGTCTTCCAAAGACCCTGCAAGAAATATTCCCTGTGGTTAAACATCCTGGGAAGAGATGTCAGATGTTAGATGTTAACCTTTCTAAGTCCTCTCTTCCCCCCACCCCTTTTCCAGACCAATAGGGAGCAGGGAGACAAGACCAGAATGTCATGTCCAAATATACTCGTTTGATAGGCCAGTAGGGATGACTGTGATCTCCATCAGATATCCATCAGATCAGCCCACCAGAGCCTCTGCGTTGTATCTGGGTTGGGGTAGGTGCATCCAAAGAGTCTTGAGCTTCTGCCATTTCCTCCTATACCACTCTGTAGAGAATGGAGCCTCTGAGGATCCAGTACTCCCTGGGCAAGTATGAAGTAAAGCAGGTGGGTACCAAGTACATGCTGATTATCACCAATGTGAACATGAACGATGCCGGCATCTATACGCGAGCTGTGGGTGACAAGCGGCTGAGCGCGGAGCTCATTGTTCTGGGTATGAGGGATCAGAAAGATGGGGGGAATGAGGGCCCTTGGGGGAGACAAAAGAGGAGGAGGAGGAGGAGGAGATAAGGGGAAAAAGGGAGATGAGTCTAGAGTCCCTCTACTCTCCAAGAGTAGAGCAAAGTCACCCATACTCTGGATATGAAGGACAGACACTTGGCTATGCTGAGTACAATTTGGAAGAAGAGGAAAACTGATCAGAGAGAGTAAGAAAAATCAAAAGGTGGGAGGGGCACTGTTTGACTTTTCTTCTCTTATATTATCTTCCTTCCCCCTTGTTCTTTGGGACCCTCACACCAAAGATGGAGCAAATATGTATCCTGGCTTCATGATGGATTCTTTCACAGGCTTTGATTTAACTTTCTCTGACCTCACCCAGCAAGACCAAGTCCCCCTTCTTTTCATATCTCTGATTCCTTCCTTTCCCCTTTCTCAAACCAGCAGAGAGGGGGAAGAGGAAATTAGAGTAATTTAGGTCCTGAGCACTGAAGGCTTAGGTTCTAGCCACACCTCAGACATTTACTTAGCTCAGTAATTCTGAGCAAGTCATTTAAACCTCTCTGATCCTCAGTTTTTCCATCTGTAAAAATGAGGAGGTTGGATCTGATGACCTTTAGGGTCCCTTCCAACTCTAAATTTATGATCCTATGATCCTATATTCAAATAAACCTGTTCAATAGACCTTAGGGTGCTGGTGGATATTCCTATGCCAGAAAAGACCATATCTCTAAGGGTATCACGCATACAGAAAAATGCCCTAGTACCACCGTTAGAGTAAGAAGTAGGAGAAACAAGAGAAAAACACTGCAAAAAAATATCTTTCCTGTCTACTGCTCCCTCCCAATGTTTACCCAATTAAAGAATGACTTTATTTTTTAACTCACAAGTCTATAGCAGATAGCCCCTAGAATCTACATCAAACATAGTATTCTTGAGTTCCACCTAGACCTCAAACTCTTGAAGAAAGGGGCTGCTATTGTAAATCAGAATTACTATTCTCATGTTTCGTTGGTTCCTGGTCCAGTGGTCTGTAAGCAGTGGTCCAGTCTCTTGAGAGAAGAGGCAGGAACTGATCACTAGGTGGTGCTCCTGTGGAATTAATTTCTTAAGCAAGAACCAACAACTGTTTTCTTACAGCAACTAGTTGGGGAGTCAGGAAGCCCTCAGTGAGAGTGGTCTGGGATGTAGCTGAAAGTCAGTCCCCCACAGAGTGTGGCTTGTAGGAGTGGGGGGGGGGGGGGGGTGCGGAAGGTGAAGGTTCTTCTAGCTGCTGTGACTGCTGTCCCTTCCTTTCCATGTGACCCATATGGCCCTCCAGATGAGCCTCTAAAGATTATTGGGGAGATGAAGCCAGTGAAGGTCACAGAGCACCAGACAGCAGTGTTTGAGATTAGCCTGTCTAAGAAGATGCCTGACTCTGTGTGGAAGTTCAACGGGAAGGAGCTGAAAAGGGATGACAAATATGAGATCTCTGTGTCAGAATATGGGCTGACCCACACACTCAAGATCAAGGATGCAAGGCTCTCTGACAGTGGGGAATTCTCTGTTGAGGCCGGGGGACTGGTTCAGAAGGCCCTTCTTACCATTGACCGTGAGTGGCCAGGGTCACACACAGAAACTGTATCACCCAATAGGCCTCAAACTCTTGAGGAAGGAAAAGCTGCTACTATAATTCAAAGCTAGTGTTTCTCACGATACTTAGTGAATATTGAGAGAAGCTATCAAAAAGGGAGGAATCCAGTTCTCTTTCTGTTCCCTCCCCCAACCCTAGTCTCCACTGAATACATGTGTATATCCCATGGGGTCATCTGAACACCCTTGGCCACATATGAAAACACTGATAGTAGGATGCACAAGAATCTGTACATATGGGAAAGGATACAGATATATAGAGACACACATGAATCCAAAACACATGGAAAAGCATGCACATGTACACAGGCACTTGCCCCCCAGACCTCAGAGGCTAGGGAGGTAGTTTCAAAGAACTCTGCAAATAGAGCTGTTGGGGTCTGCAGGAAGGAAGGGAAGGCCTAGTGGGTGTGTCTGGTATTGCAGGCATTCCCATCAAGTTTGTAAGTACCCTGAAGAATGTTCGTGTAAAGGAAAGGAGCTGGGCCTGCCTAGAATGTGAGTTGACGTCCAAGGATGTGACCTTGAAGTGGAAGAAGGATGGGAAGGTGCTAACTCATGGGGCTAAGTACAGCATGAGCCATGAAGGCAAGAGAGCAGAGCTAGTGACTGAGGATGCACAACTCAGTGATGGAGGCGAGTACACTGTGGTGGCTATGCAGGATGGGGACCCCACAGAATACAACAGCACTGCTACTGTGCCTGTACTGTGCACAGTGACCGTAGAGGGTATGACTCTTTAATCCCCTATTGATCCCCCAAAAACTCTCCAACACACCCTCCTAATGACTCTATAGACCTTCCTGTATTGACCAGTCCACACTGACCCTCCTGTCAATCATACTACCACCATACACTAACCCCCAACCATCTATCCCACATGAACTATCTATCCCATACTCATCATCCTTTACCAACCCTCCTCTTACTTAACTTGTGCACATAGCTATAGTCATGCCTGTCCCTGCTGAACACCCAGATGCCACTGGTTCCCTCTGGTCCTGTCTACCTCCCTCCTCCCCTTTCAAAAATAAGATCCTTGTTCTCAGAACGTTTGGCCACCATGAAGAGTGGGATGTTAGATGTACATGCAGCCACAGGGAGTCTAGCAGAACTGTGTGTGGTGCTGAATGATGAGAAGGTGGAAGGAGTTTGGTTGAAGGATGGCAAAGAGGTAGAAAACGGGACTGGAACAGGGTGAAGACAAGAGGCAGGGGTCAGTTTGAGGACTCCAAAAGGCCTTGATACCCGATTCTATCATGTCCAGATCACAGACTTGAGTGGGGTGCAGATTGTGAAGCAAGGAGCAGTCCACAAACTCATCTTCCCCAACATGGGCCCAGAACATGAGGGCAAGTACACATTCCGGGCCAAAGGTGCAGAGAGTGAGGCTTCTGTCTTCATCGCAGGTACTGTCCTCCATCCCTATATCGGCTTTCCCTTCCTGAAAAGAAACATTCATACCCAAGTACCCTGGAAGTGAAGGTTGAGAATTTCTCTATACCCCATTCCTCAGTTCCATCATTGAACAAATACTTAACCCTTCTCTCCCATCCCCCAAACTTGCCAGCCCCCTTCAGATGAGGAACAGTCAATCTGCCTTTAAGGGTAATGCACAGTGATGAACCTCTTTCTCTAAGTGGCACAAGCAGCACTCACCCTTTCCTCTAATCAGAGGATCTGTCTCCATGTGGTAAGTGTTGACACCATTCTCTCTCCTAGACCCCCCTACAATTGACCCATCACTGCTGGAGGCACTGGCTGCACACCCTGTTACCGTCAAGGTTGGCCAAACAGCCAACATCAAGGTTCCGTTCCGGGCCAAGCCATCACCCAAGGTGACATGGTACAAGGATGGGGTAGAGGTGACTGAGGAGGAATGCGTGACCATGGAGTGGGGGGATGATCAGGCACTGCTGATGATTTCCAATTGTGTTCTTGAAGACAGTGGTGCTGTTCTTCTCAAGCTCAAGAATGACCATGGTTCAGTCACTGCCACACTGTACCTGAGCATGCTTGGTGAGGCAGCAGGGATGGGGGTAGGGTAGGAAAAATGGGATCACTTGCACAAGAGAACATTCAGTGAAGGGAGATAGGATGAGGATAGGGCTCTTAAGTGTTAGCACCCCCACACACACACACATACACACACACCGTACTATGTCACTTGGGGGTCTTCTACTCTCTCTATGATATTAGCAGGGAGCAGGATGGGAAGAGGAGTAGAATGAACTCCAAAAGGTCAGAAAGGAGGGAATCAGCAGGTCAGAGCTCCCAAAGTCTACAGTTTACCTTTTCCTGGGCAGATGAAAGGTTTTAAGAATAAGGGTCAAAGTATGCAAGTCTATCAAGGGTAGGGAGATCAGAATCTCTGTACTCTCAACTCCGATCTAACCTGGGTGGTCACCTTATGATCAAGTCCTTTCTATAATGATAGAATCCTCCAGGGCCCCCTTTCTCCAAGGATACCAGTCTTCCCCTCTTTACTTGCTTGAACTTTATATGGGTCCCATTTCTCCTGTATTTTCCTCAGATCGACCCAAGCCACCTCAGGGTCATGTGGAGTTCCTGGAACTCTCTGGCAATTGTGTCCATATGAAGTGGAAGGCCCCAAAGGACAATGGAGGTCAGCCAGTGACACATTTCATTATAGAACGAAGGGCAGTTGGGAAGAAATCTTGGATCAAGGCTAGGGAGGTCAGCGGTAAAGTGACCAACTTCTCTACCAACAAAGTGGAGGAGGGGAAGGCTTATCAGTTCCGAATCTGAGCTGTTAACTCTGAGGGTGTGAGCGACCCACTGGAGACAGAGGAGGTCTTTGCAGGAAATCCCATTGGTTAGTGTGGGTACTCATTAATTACTGTGGAAAATTGTTCAGAATTGGAGAACATAGGTTACTAAAGGACATTGGGCAATAAAAAGGCTGTTGATCACTGGGACAAAGATGAACAGGTCCTCCCACAGGGAGAATCCTAGACTCTACTGATGAATGGTTGGGTTAGCAGGGTGGTAGGGTAGGAAGGTTGAAGCTTTTCTGTTAAGGAAGAGATCCACACTGATTAGGTATTCTCAATTCACTTTCACATTCCATATGACTTACCACTTCCTGTGATTCTTGCAGAGCCCCCTGGCCTATCTTCTCAGCCACAGGTTTCAGATGTGACCAAAGAAGCAGTGACCATCACGTGGAATCCACCAGCCCAAGATGGTGGAGCCCCAGTACTTGGCTACATTGTAGAAAGAAGGAAGAAAGGGAGCAACTTATGGGTGCCAGTTAACAAGGATCCCATCCAGGGTGAGGGTTGTTAGAGGAGACCTTGTCTGGGTGGGCCCAGAAAACATATTCTTATTTTACTCCTATCAAATACCATACCATGCTGGTTCTCTACATTACTACTTGTCCTCCATAACCATTGGGTTCTGCTTATTATAGACTCTGTATGTGGTTGAGTTACACTGCATGGACTCTGTTTCTGTGGACTCCATTTTTGGTTGTCTCCCATTTCATGTTTCCACTATGTGAGCTTTGTATATTATGTGTCTACCCCCATTTTCTGGTCTCCCCTTGGTCTATTTTTCTAGATACCAAGTGCAAAGTGGATGGTCTCCTAGAGGACACTGAATATGAGTTCCGGGTAATTGCTGTGAATAGAGCAGGACAAGGACAGCCAAGTATGCCCTCCCCATCTGTGGTAGCCAAGGATCCTATCAGTGAGTCTAGGTTGAGGATATACTTGCCCTGTTCCCCCATAAATATGGGGGGAGTTGAATTTCTATGGACTGTATTGGTGCTATGTAGGATAAAGGCAGAAACTTAGTTTCTCCTCTTGGAGAGACATAGTTCCTATCCTCAGGGAGTTTCGGTCTAACAGGAAATAGGATGTAGACACAATGATTTAGAGGACGGGGATAAGGTTTTTGAAAGTGGGCATTGGCATGAGTTGAGACCAAGGATTTAGTGGACTGGACAAGGAATAAGCATGGAGGCAGATGGAAGAATGCCATGAGTATAGGACCTGAATAGGGGTGTAGGTAGATGGTTGAATAATAGGACTTCAATGGGCAACATTTCCCAATTTGGGTAAAAGATAAATATATGGGTTGTATAGGTGGAGGTTTGGTTGGGGGTTGAGTAAGGGGTAGGTGGAGGGTTGGCGATGATCCCTAAATGAATGGTGTCCGTGTTGCCTCAGAGCCCCCTGGGCTGGTGCAGGGTCTACGTGTGGCTGATTCCTCAGATTCCAGTATCTCCTTGGCCTGGTGGGACCCTATCGAGGGGGACCCTCCCTCTGGCTACATCCTTGAGATGAGGGCAGAGGACACAAAGGAATGGTCTAAGTGTACAAAGATCCCCATCTCAGGTACCTGCTACACTGTGGGTGGCCTGACTGAGCGGCAGAAATACTTCTTCCGCATCCGAGCTGTTAATGAAGGTGGTGTTGGGGAGCCTGTTGAGCTGGATGAAGGTGTCCGGGCCATGCCTCCACCAGGTAAGGGAGCACAAGGAGCTCAGACATTGAATTCACCCTTCCACTGGTTTCCATCACCTTTTGGGGAACACTGGGACTCCCTTAGACTAAGGAAGAACATTATATGGTCTGTCCTGGCCTGAGCTCCTACACAGAAGGCGACAGGAGAGGGAAGGCTCATGCATGTCTCTATTTCTATCTTTCTCTGCTTCTCCCTCCATAGCATCAAGAGACCAAACCTACTATCTATGACCTAGAGTGCTGTGGAAGGAAGCAAGCTGAGAGGGAAGAAATGACTTCTCATTTTGCTTGTTTAAATGTCTGTGGACAAAGGACCCTTATCTCACTGTTGGTGGGAATTACATGGGGTGATGACGGCCTAATGCTGCATAGATAGGTTGGTGATGACCCTGGGCTCTTTGAAGCTATACCAATGGAATACTAATGCTACTGAGGTTCAGATGATCCCAGTATAAGTCCATATTCAGAATGCATATATGTGGCCAGAAGACCAGCCCAGCTAAGTTCAGAGGCTCATCATCACAAGATTGAACCAGGGAGGAAGCTTTTTGGCGATAGCAACTCATGAATCTGTCTCCTAAAACATGGGGGGAGGGATTATAATCTAGATCTATGGATATATATGATGTAAACCTATATGGGACTTCTAGTGAACATTTCCTTACTAAGCAGGAGTTCCTTTGAATTGTTGGCTTCTGAACTATGTGTAATCCAATAATTCAGTCCAACCAACAATTATTAAATTATTACTATCACAGCACTAGGTGCCTTTAGTGAAGGAGGGAGGGATTAAAAAGTTTAAGAAGACATTATCCTTGCCCTTGTGTAGTTGTTGTTCAGTCATATTCAACTCCTCATGACCCCCTATTTGGGGTTTTCTTGGCAAAGATACTGGAATTTCCTTCTAAGCTTATTTTACAGATGAGGAAAAAGAGGCAAACAGGGTGAAGTGACTTGCCCAGGGTCACACAGCTACTATGTGAATGAGGCTTGACTTGAACTCGGTTCTTCTTGACTCCAGACCCAGCATTCTATTCACTGCACGAGCTAGCTGCTCATCTTAATGTAGATCATTAAACAGAAAAATGTTATATATATACAAATAACTATGATCCAAAATAATGTTTAATAACTGCCATAGAAAGTCAGCCAATCAACAGCATTTATTAAATGCCTACTATGTGCCAGGCACTATGCTAATTGCTGAGAATACAGAGAAAGTCAAACATATTCCGTCCTCAAGAGGCTCACAATGTCACGAGGTACATAACATGAAAATAACTGTGTCCAAACAAGATACAGACGGGATAAACTGGAGGCAATCTAAGAGCAAAGGCACTAGCATTTAGGATAATAAGAAAAGGCTTCTGGTAGAAGGCAGGATTCTAGCTGAGACTTGAAGAAGAAGAGGGAGAGAATTCCAGGTATGAGGAATAGGCAGCAAAAATGCCTAGAGTCAGGAGAGGGAGAGTCTTATTTGAGAAACCTAAAGGAGGCCAGAATCACTAGATGGACATTTATTTGGAGGACAGGTGGGGAGAGGAAGATGTAAGAAAACTGGAAAGGCAGGTGGGAGCCATATGATAAAGGGTATTGAACACCAAAGAGAGGATTTTATATTTGATCCTGAGGGTGATAAAGAACCAGTGGAGTTTATTGAATAGGGGTGGTCATACCCGCTCTGTAGGAAGATCAACTGAGTGTAGGATGTGCTCAAGTGAGGAGAGACTTGAGACAGGGAGACCCACCAGTCAGCTATTACAATGGTATAGGCTGAGGGTCTGCACCAGGGTGGTGGCAGGGTCAGAGGAGAGAAGGGGGCATATACAAGAGATGGAGTGAAGATAGAATCAGCAGGACTTGGCAACACATTAGATACAGGGAAGAGATTAAGATGTTGAAGATGGCACACCTAAGTTGTAAGCCAGGGGTCTGGGAAGAAAGTGGTACCCTCAACAGTAATAAGGAAGTTCCTAATGAGTTGCATTTTGTATGTGTGGAGTGGGAGATGTCTGTAGGGCATCCAGTTTAAGATGGCCAAGAGGCAGTTGAAGATCCAAGTCTGGAGTTTAGGAGAGAGGCTGGGGCTGACTAAGTGTATTTGAGAATCGTCAGCATAGAGATATGCAATCAAAGCAAAAAGAAGTATCAGCAAAGGTCTATGAACTATCTAATGGAAAAAAGACCAGGATCCCCTGGGGGAAACAGGAAAGGTTTCCAGGAGGAAGTGACACTTGAATAAGGTATTACAGGATGGATAAAACCCTAACAAGCAAAGAGGAGGAGGAAATACCTTCTAGGCATAGGAAAGAGCTTGATCAAAGGCCATGAGACAGAAAAGCACCCAGCACATTGGAGAAAATGAAAGTATTCGAATTCTGAGATACAGAGTGTGTGGAAAGGACTGATATAAAATAAGCCTGGAAAGATAGGTAGGGTCCAGATTAAGGGTCTTAAATCCCAGGTACTGGAGCTTGGAATAAAAGGGTCAAGGAAATGTTTATTTATATGCAGGTGAAAAGGAGTCAAATGAGAGGGAGAAATTTAAAAACGGAGACAAGGAGCTATGGTAAAGTAGCTAGAGAGCTAGCTCCTGAGCTAGGGAGACCTGGCTTTAAGCCCTGCCTTTGACACATACTGGCTATGTGACCTTAGGGAGGTTCCTTAACATCTCAGTGACCCGTAAAGCTCTTTATGGACTGACCTGTGAAACTGTTTGTGGAGTAGGTAAAAGAGAAGTTTCTTGTACCAATAAAATCACAAGTCCCTGTCCAAAAACAAAGGGAATGGTTACTAGAAAATTGGTCTGAAATGGGATGAGAATCAAGCAGAGCATAGATTGAGTAACCTTATGAAGGAGTAGGGATACTCTAACCTCATCCTCTACGAAAGAATAGGTTTAGAAACTTTGAAGAATGGAAGGGAGTTAAAGGTGCTCTCAACGGATGGCCTCACTCTTCTTAAGAAGTGGAAAGCCAAGTCTTCTGTTGTTAGTGTGGGGTGCGAAGGTACAATTGAAGGTACAAAGAAAAGGTTTCAAACAGTTGTATGGGAAACATATAGAGGGAGCCAATGGGAGTGGAGCAGAAGAACTGTTTCGCTCTCAGGAGGACTCAACTGAGGTATATACCATATAGCCAAAATCAGATTAAAAAGTAACTGGGAAATATTTAACAAAATAAATAAAAATACAATAGGACGTAGACCATGTTAGTATGCGATCAGTGAGGCCAGCAGGGATTGCTGTGTACAGTTTAGTACCCTTTCTATTGGAGTTTGACAGCACTGTTGTGTGAAGGATTCAGTCAGCTCAGTTTTGCTGCTTTTTCCAACAATACTCAACAGCCTACAGCATAAGCAGAGATATCAGATATTGAGGCTTACTCAAGAAAGAAGATAAACAATTGAGATATGGTAGAAAGTCAAGAGGAATGAGGAATTTTAGAGCAATTACTGGTAAGCCATAGAAATAAGTGCTGCCAGAGTAGGGGTAGGGGTGGGGAAATACACTAGCAACCTAGAGAAGTATCAAGAGACCAGAGGTCCTAATGAAGGCAAAAGGTCAGCTTATTGGGAACAGGAGCAGAGGAATGATAGGAGGTTGTGACCAGGAGGTAGAATTTTAAAGTTCAGGATCTAGAAGTTATTTTTATCAATAATTTGGATGAAGGTCTGTTGAACCTTGCAGATAACAGAAAACTGGGAGAAAAAACTAACACATCGAGTGACAGAATCAGAACTCAAAATCATCTTGACAAGCTGAACCTGATTCTGATGAATCAACCAAGCTAAATAAGAGTGAATTTTAGGGATAAATGTAAAGTCTAACATTTGGGTTCAAAAATCCAACTTTACAAATATAGTGTTTCACTAGGTAACAATTCCTATGGGAAAAAAAATCTGGGGTTTTTAATTCCACATATGGTGATCTGAATCAGCACTCTGAGAGAGCTAATTCTCTCCCAGGCTGTGTTAGAAGCACAGTGTACAGAATGGAGGAGGCGACAGACTGACTACACTCTACCATGATTAGACCACATAGGTACAGTTCTGAGTAACACATTTGAGGAAGGACAGTGACAAGGTAGAGGGCATCCAGAAGAGACTAGTCAGGATGGCAAGAATACTGATGATCATGCTAAATCCATGCTAAATATGGATCAGTGGACCCAACTGAGGATGCTCAGCCCATCACAGAGAAGACTGACATGGTACAAGCTAGGTGATTTCAAGTACTTATAAGGCTGCAGTATGGGAAAGGGATTAGATATGTTCTGCTTGGCCTAAAAAGAAATGGATGACAAGGATTAAAACTGAAAAGAGAGAGATTTCAGTCAAACCTTCCTAATTAGGACTGCCCAAGAGTTGAATAGGCTGCCTTGGGCTTTGGTGGCTTCTCTCACACTTGAAACCAAATTGTAGTGAGCCTGGGTTGGGTTGGAGTATGGCTGAACAGAACACGGATAAAAGTTTGGGAGGAGGCAATGACATTGGGTGACTGTGAATGGGGAACCAGTATAATAGGAGGTAGATTAGCATGGCATATCACCAAAATGGAAAGAGGATTGCCCAGTAAGCAGGACATAAACAGGAGAGGAAGTTGAAGAGATAATGTATCCCCAAATTCTAAAGCAATCATAGGACATCAATATTTTGGAAGGGCTGACCCAACATCTCACCTCCAAAGTGTTCTCTTGCCACTTCACCTTCACTACACCCCTCCAAAGCTTCCCCAATATCTCTACAGTTGCCACCAGTCTGTGTCTGGCTTCTGGGAGACTTCACTTCCTTTAGATTTTTCCCCCCTCAGCAGTCCCCTCCACCCCTATCCTTCTCAGTGCACCTGAGCAAGAAATTGGGAGATTTTTAAGGATTTAATGGAGAGGCAAATTGACAGAACATAGAATATGACCATCATATACTGAGATATCTCAACCTAAGTACAGAGGCCAGCACAACCCCACTCTCATCTAATTAGTCTCTTACTTGTCTCTATCCCACTCCCAGTGTGTTTAGGGGAAAAGACCCTCTCCCTGGCCTCACTGCAATTCCAGTCCTTTCAGATTCTGAAAAGGTGCCCCCCACTGGTCCATCCCACCAGCTCCCTGGGTTAGTACTGTAGTTTTCCACATTAGCAGTGCTACAGATAGATTAATGAACATCAGCTTACATCTTTCCCTCAGGAAAAGGTTCACCCTGAAGTCCCTTATGGGTTGACTATCACCCATATAGTCACCCATATATGATAAACATATAATCAAAAACACATACAGTTTCCCCTAATAGTAGGCCAAAAAAAAGTCATTTCTGCAGATTTTATTTCACCTTTCCTCATTCCTCTCCTCTGTCTCTTTCTCCTGATTCTCACTCCTTCCTTCCTAGTAATCCTTTGCTTCTGTCTTTCATCCTCTCACTTTTCTTTCTTCCCCTTCTCTCCTTACTATTCCAATGCCATTCCAGCGATTCCTAGGTTTGATCTCAGTGCCCAACTGAAGAGCCACATGGTGGTGCGGGCTGGGACGGCCCTGTGTATCCATGCTTTCTTCTATGTGAGTTCCTTGAACCCAGCCCCATTCCATGTATATAAGCAACGTTTCTCCTCAGCTATGGCCATCACAAGCTCTCCTCAGTGCTCTCCTCCTCCCTGAGAGCTCCCCATAGAGAACATGTCTACCCCTCAACACCAAAGGTCCTGTGGGAATCAAGAATACAGATCAGTTAGAAATGATCAAGTGGTTTTGGGGAGAAAGGGAAGTTGCTGCCACAGGGGGAGGGAGATAACTCCAGTCTGGTCCATGGTTCCCACCTAGGGCTCTCCTCCACCCACTGTGATCTGGCAAAAGGATGGAATTCCCACCAAGGGCCGAGAAACCATCACCAAGGGCAAGAATCACTCTCAGTTCCTCATCAATAGCAATAAGTGCTCAGACTCAGGCATTTACCACATCCTGCTCCAGAATGAGTATGGAGAGGCCCACTATGACATCCATGTTCGTGTGGCAGGTATGGATTCAGTAGTGGAATTCTTTTGGATATGAAGGCTTTTGAAACTTCCAGTGAAAATGCACATACCTTTGGGAAGATGTCTCCCATTAAGGCTTCATTAGCTGATACCACAGTGGGAACTAGTTGTTTATTGGTCTATTTTCAGCAGGTGGGACTCAGAGACAGAGGAGGTTCTAAAATGATAATCCTGAGATGGGTCTCGGGAGATGCCCCTGGAAGTCAATCAGGGCCTTCAGGATACAGAGACAAGGAGAGCAAAGATAAATCTCAGGGGCGACACTGTTTTGCTAAGGAACAGAACTTGGGGGTTATAGGAAAGGCCCCAACAGGGTAAGGTGAGCAGGAGAACATAAAGAGCAGCTGGATGAGGTCATTTGTCAGGCACAGACTATGCTGAGTCCACAGTTCTGAGGACCAAGAAGACCTTCCTGGACAGGAAAGGATAGGGAAGCGAGTTCATTCATCTTAGAAGGGAGTGTGCTGGTAGAGGATGGGGATTGGGCAGGGGAGATGGAAATGAAGGCTCTAGAGTAGGGAAAAGTTGTTTCCTATCACCACCTCTGAGAGACAACAGAGGACTTTAAACTAGAGAAAGGAAGAACTTCCTAACTGGGACAAGAACACACACACACACACACACACGAGTACCCCAACTGCCTGGTTGGGGGGATCCAGGGGAGCTGACCTAGGCCTGTGACTTCAGATTTCCCATGACCACCCACAAACCTGAAACTGTTTGAGGAAGTACCAAACACAGTGACACTGGGCTGGGACCACAGTCCGGATGTGAAGGAAGATGGTGAGGCACACCATGTCATCCTGAAGAGGGATGCCAGCACTGCCACCTGGTTCACGGCCGCTGATCGAGTCTTTAGCAACAAGAATACTGTCACAGGGCTCTTGCCAGGAAGAAAATACTACTTCTGAGTCCTGGCCCGGAATGAGATTGGGGACAGTGATCCACTTGACTCAAAGGATACCTGGCTGGTCAACAAGGATCCAAGTAAGTGTGAGCAGCGAAACTAAAAAGCATTAAAAACTCCAGGGAGGGAAATGCCAAACAACCCAAGGAGTAGAAAGAACACTGCCAGGAGTGTATAGACTGTTGGGACACCTTGGGAAGAATGAAGAATATTGTAGGTAGCACAGAGTAAGTTGGGGAACCCTGAGGAGTATGGGGAGCAGTGCCAGGGGGAGGGAGAATGGCAAAGAACCTCAAGGAATATAAGGGCAATGGCAAGGACCCCAGGAAGTGTGAGGTCAGAGAGCTTTAAGAGTATGAGAAGACTGGAGGATGTAGGACGGGAGGGTTGGAGGCACCTCAAGGACATCAGAACCTTGAGGGCTAAGTAAATGCTGGAGCATTAAGACCTTGGGGAAATTAGGGAGCACAGAGAACTCCACTTCCTCTCCAGTTCACCAGTTCCAACTATCTGGCGCTATGACTCTCTCTGGCTCCCTCAACCCTCTCTTCCCCGCTAGTTGAAGACCTCAATACCAAACTGTGTCCCTATGAGCACAAGGACTGGCGCCATGCACCTCGCTTCATCACACCACTGAAGCCCCATGCAGTGCCACGAGGACATGACTGTACTATGAGCTGCGCTTTTTTGGGGAACCTACATCCTACAGTAACTCTATACAAGGGGGATGTCAACATCACTGCCAACTCCAAGTTCTAGTACAATTCCACCAGTGGAGTTTGCATCATTGTCATCCCCACTTGCACCCTCAAAGACAGCGGTGACTATAGCATGCTCATTGAAAATGAGCTGGGCAAAGACAAATGTGGCTGTCCATTGACTGTCTATGGTGAGCAATTGTCTGAGGGAGGAAGGGGACTGTCTGTGGTGGCCTGGCTAGATTGGGTCTTACATGAATGGGAAAAGTTCCTCCCAGTCAAGCAGATCTACCTACACACATCCTGCCTTGATGTAATAGACAATGTTTGCTGACTTATTCATGTCCTCTCTCTCTTTCTCTCTCCCTTCCTTCTCTTCTCCTCCCCTCCTTCTTGTTTCCTCCCCTTCTTCCCTCCTCTGCATCACTCACTCATATACACATATAGTGTCTCACATTACTTGGGTATACATCCCCACACCCTGATCTTCTTGGAGATCCAGGGAGGGCTTGGGCCCCAAGTAACCACTCAGGATAGGTCACTCATGAGGTAAAACTTAGAGGTCCAGAAATAGGAAGCCCTGGTTCTCATGCATGACCACTGTGGGGTTTGCAATCCCCCCTGGGCCAACAGAAGCTGCATCAGTCTCCCTGACAGTCAGCCATCGTAGGACACTAGGCCTTTGGCCTGAAGAAGACAGGGGCTCTGAAAGATTAAGTAGTTTGTTAGTACTTAGGCCTGACCTAGCTAACACTACTCTTGTCCTTTCAGACAAAGATGACAAATTCATGCTGGCCTCTGTGACTAAGAGTCTACAGAAGAAATCAAAGCATCTTATGTGAAGCCCAGCCCAGCTGCTATATAGCCAGGAAGACCAGTCTGGAGCTGGAAAAACTGCCCCCTTCAGTGGAAAATATCCACACATCTATATGACTTTGATGATATAGCCCTTGGTTAGGGGTAATTCTGAGGCAATAAATAATAAACCACCAATCTCACCTCTTATCCCCTGATACTGAGGGGAGGGAAAACCACTGAAGATTTTTTTGAACTCCTACCCTGTGCAGCCCAGGTGGGAAAGTGTGTAACCTTTAGGTTTGTTCCCAGGGCTGCCTCCTCTTCAATCAGTTCTATTGTACTTGCAGCTCACACCAGAGGCTCTGGGGAATGGGAATGAATTCAACATACTCCTCTCTCTTGTCACCTTCTACTCAATTATCTATAAAGGGTCAAGTCTCAGTACTCCAACAGATTGAACCACGTCTCATTCCCCCCCCCACCAAAAAAGGACCTGGAATTCTCAGCATACAGAATCCATTCTTTTGGGTTAAGGTATTGTCATATCAAAATGCAGTTAGGCATGGAAAAGCTGTCCCATTATTTTCGTTGACCAGGTCCCTTTTCGCCAAGAGAACTGGGTGAGATGGAGACTAAGGGAGTGTCAGTTTTTGGATAATTTGTGTGTCTATGGAGTTAGTGGTCAGAGCCCTGACCACTGTCTGGGCAGGGGGTGGGTCTGAATGGGGAGGCAAAGTGAAGGGTTCTAAGCCACCAAGAAGCAGCATCTGGGCATAGGGCACATTAAAGGGAAGCAGAGCAGGAGGAGGGAAATGAGAGGAGTCCTCAGTTTGCTAAAGGCTTGCTCTGTAGCTGTAGGTGGTACATGGTACCCCAATGTCTGACATACACACAAAACCCAGGAGTGGATTCTGATCTTCACAGGCTTCCAGAAAGCTCCTAGAGTAGAACTCTCCTGCAGAGAACCTGCAGGGCAGTTGTTTCAGCTAAAGTTGTAAGCCAGGGCTCGTGGTCTTTTTCCTCCCCACTGGCTCCCCAGGGATAGCACAGGACACAGTAGTCTGAGCAGAATGGACACAAGGCCCCTGGTTTTATTGTTTTCCATACAATGGAGCCAGAGTCCGTCCCACCCTTCTCTACTCATTTGCATTGAATGTGCCTCAGTAACTGAATTCCTTGCAGCCACTAGAACATATTGCCCCATCAGCCCCTGAGAAAGGCAGAAAAGAAAAGCTATTGGGGCTGGGATAGGGAAATAAGAAGCAGAGAAAGGAGACCCAAGCTGTCTGATTCAGATTTCAGCTAGGGCTAGGCATGGAGAAAGATAACTTCTAATGTTGCTGTCCATGTCAAGAAACAAAAAACAGACCCAGAAAGAGGGGTCCTCCCAGAGGGAACCCATGAAGTAAAAAGATCTCCTTCCTTTGGCTGCTGTCCCACCCTCATATGAGTGAGGCCTACATTAGAAAGGGAAGCCCAGATTCTTCTGTTCCTGAGGCCCAACCTGAGAAGACAGGTGGTCTGTAAGCTTCTCCAGTAGGGGAGAGGATGGATCAGGTTTGGAAGAGCGGGGAGTCCAGTTGTTGGGCCAGCAACCTTGAAAGAGCACCAGGAAGAATTCAGGACAGAGCGGACTCCTTTAACAGGCTGAGGGTCCTCCTCCAAGAACTTGTTCAAGTATAAAGGAAGCAGCCTGAGAGCTGACGAGCATTAAGACCAGCCCACCACCTTCTAAAGCGTGGCCTAAAACTGGGGTAGGGTAGCCTGTCCTCAGCCATCTCTCAGCACAGAATCCTCCTTGTCCAGGAATTTCAAACCTGAAAAGGCATCCTTTACCAGTTCAGACAGAAGAGATGGGGTGATATCTGGAAGGCCCCAGTCTTTCCATCTGTCACCATATATCCCAAGTCATCTATGCTGGACAGGAGACAGAGAGTTGTACTCTTGCCCTTCTCCCTGCCCTGTGCCAGAGAAGAGAACATAAGAGTTGAGAACCACAGGGGCTGCCAAGAGGCCCAAGGAAGGGAGGGATCCCTGCTTCCCCTCACACTCCAGAACATGTCTTTATTTGTCCAGTCCCCAATTCTTGGGCTCCCCTCCAAAGCTTGTGCTGGTAAAAATCCCCTTCCCTGGACACTGCCAGAACCCAGACCTATTTAAGCACCTCTCACAGTCCAGGGATGGAGGTCCAGATATTCTACCCCATTCCTGAAAACCCCTGGGACCTGGGACCCCCTGCTGGGGAGAGGTTGGGGGGGGTGGGGGTGGGGAAGGACAGGAGGGCTTTGGGTTACCATGATCCTGGCCCCTTGACCAGCTCAGTCCACCTTGCTCAATCCCAAGTTCCCACCCAGGTCTCGGCTCTCTACGACAGAGAGAGCAATGAGCATCTGTGCAGCATAATAGGTAGCCATGATGACAGCTCGCGAGTAGGGGACAGGGAAGCAGAACTTGTTGATGGCAATGGTCAAGTCGGAGATGATGAAGAGGAGGGCTCCACTGCCCGCAGCCAGTTCTGTCCAGCGCCAGTGTGCCCCAATCAGTCGCAGGCCTGCCATGGCCCTCCAGCCCATGAAACCAATGAGGGCCTCGTAGGCTCCCACTAGGTAGATGTAAGGCCCAGTTAGATAGGGGTAGAGGAGGGCGTAGCAGAGTCCAGAAAGCACTGCTATCACCAGGCCTCTCTTAAGGGCCAGGGGCTGCATGCCAAAGGCTGAAGCATAGAGTATGTGGGTCACTGCAAACATCAGCAGTCCTGGAGAGAGAGAGAGGGGGCCACTGAGGAGAAAGTCATGGAGTGGGGGCCCGAAGGGGTCAGTCAGGAGAAGGAAAAGGAGCCATGAACCTGTGAGTACTGGGACACACAAGGTTAAGGGCTTATGCACACACAGAAATAAATGCATATACAAGCATCAGTGCATACTTAAGTATACCCACATATATGACTTCAGGAAAATTCTGGCTGGACCCTCAGGTGATCCCTAGCCCTTTGACCAGTCATCCTTTACCCAGAGCCCCCCAGGAGGCTTTCCAACTACTGACCATGCACGAAGTAGCCCTGGTCCTGCCAGATGAGGAAGGCATCACCCACTGCAGAGAAGACGAGCCCTGCGAAGATTCGGGTGGCGCTGGGATGGGTGAGCAGGAAGCCAAGTCCATGTGCCAGCAGGAACAGCCAGAGGCAGAAGATGGGCAAGCACTTGATGAGTGCGCTGAACCAGGAGGGGTTGGAGGCTGGCAGCCACAGCACAAAGTAGATGCAAGTGGCCTTGAAGAAAGGGACCAGTTTAGGCCCTTCACTCTTTACCTGGGGATGGACCCAAGGACACCTGGTCAACATCACAGAGGGAGGATCAAGGGAAAGGAAAGAAGTAGCCTAGAACAGGTATGGTCACTCTTGGGGGCCATCTGCTACTTTGGGGGAGACCTCCCTCAGCACCCTGAATTAAAGTCGGCCAGTCTGAGAAAAGGGATCTGTCTCAGTCATTAATTTACCTAGGACTCAGGTCACTTTGCTGCGCTTAACAAACATTATCTCATTTGATCCCCTTGACCACCCTTGTGAAGTAAGTCCTACAGATATTATCCCCATTTTACAGATGAGGAAAGTAATGCTTGGAGAGGTTAAATGACTTGTCAGTATCAGAGGCAGGATTCAAACTCATGATTCAATGATTCCACTCCTCAGCTGCCTCTTTACCTATCCAGGTAGCAGCAGTCCCAGGCAGTTCATTTTATGGGGTAGTGGGAAGGGGCAGCCAGGAGGAACACCACCAGTTTCATGGTCTCAGCAGGCCTTGTCCTTGGTACTGGGAACAAGCAAGAACTCACCTACAGCCAAGCAGGTCAGCCCTGAAGGACTTAGGACATTTTCTAGTGTCTCTTCCCCATCATTCACCAG
Organism: Notamacropus eugenii; assembly: GCF_028372415.1. NCBI lineage: Eukaryota > Metazoa > Chordata > Mammalia > Diprotodontia > Macropodidae > Notamacropus > Notamacropus eugenii. The sequence goes on along the minus strand of NC_092877.1, from coordinate 42,230,029 downwards.
TGGCCCTCATTGCCCCCTCCCCCAGTGTCCCTTCCTCCTTTTTATTCCCCAGTAACCCTCCTTCCCCTATTCCTTTCTCTTCTAAAGGGTCCTTTAGTTTACTGTGTGATAGAGAGAGGGAGGGCTCAGACATCAGCTGTTTGGAACAAAGCAGAGTCAGCAGGGAAACCACAGATATGTCATGGTCATCGCATGATCAGCAAGAGGAAGGCCAGAGAGGGCTTTAGGGCCCAGGTAGCCCTAGGAGAATCCCAGGAATGCTTGTATTTGTGTGTGTGCGTGTGTACGTGTGTGTGTGCGTATGTGTGTGTGTGTGTACTTTTCCAACAGGCTCCTTTCCTACCTGTCTCCACATATTCATGTGCCTACCTACGCTGAACACACACTCCTGGGCTCACATCCAGGAAAAGTTGTTCCTGCCCAAGGGTATCAAGACTGGAGCAATCAGGCAGGACAAAGTGTGAACAAGGAACTAGTCTGAGGCCCGAGGTGTTTCTGGGGACTTCTCATCCAAGGACCTCAGTGTAATGTAGCAGAAAGGGTACTGTGCTTGGAGACAAAGAGGAGTTCAGCACTTTGAATCCCACACGTGACACTTCCTGGCCAGCTGTATAATTGTGATATGGGCGGGCCACTCTCTCCAAATCTCAATTTCCCCTCAGTGAAATGAGGACCTAATAACATCTGTAGTAGAACCTATCTCACAGGATTGCTGTGAGGACTAAATGAGATAACATATGTAAAGTGCTTTCTAAACCTTAAAGGGTGATCAGTATAAGTATCTGATACTTTCCAAAGCAGTTGTCTAAACTGATGAGTAGACATAGGAATGTAGTGTCAACTGGATCATGATCCAAGAAGCAAGACTGAGACTGTCTCTGAGGAATCACTGACAGGAAGACTGCATAGGAAAATGCCCCTTATATCCTAGAAACTACAGACAAGGAGCAGATGAAAGGGTCACTAAAAGTCAGAGACAAGGAACTGAGAGGGGGAAGTTAGAGCAGCTGATCAGCCACCCAGAAGCAGCAGCACAGGGTTGTGGCCAGGGCCAGACTTCTAGAAGAACACCAGGCCCTGAGGATACCATAGAGGGAATGGGACAATGAGAAGAAAGCAGATTTTGTCTCTAGCATGTGGCACAGTTCTTTGCCCATAGTTGGCACTTGAAACTTCTGCTGAATTAAGGAGAAGCAGGGGAGATCAGCTCTGGCTTGTGCTCTGAACCAGAGAGATATCAGGGCTGACAGCTGAGAGAAGCCTGGCAGAGCTCATGCCCCTACTGCAGAGCTGCAGCTGTCTGCTCCTGTGTCTTCCCAGTTACCTTGTGTCACTGCATGACCTGTTCTGGAATGGTGGTGCCCCTGCCCGACAGAGGTACCTAGCCTCCAGCCTCATGGGTCACCTAATAAATCCCAGGTTTACCTAATTCCAAATACCCACAGACTGGTCAGAATATATAACCACAGTGCAAGGAGACTGAGGGAAAAGGCAATGAACAGAATGCTACCACCATCATCCTCCCCATTCTCCTCCCCTTGCTTCTGAGAAGGAATGTGACTGAGGAAGAAGTAACTGTCACCTCCAATGATTCTTGCTGGAAAGAGAGAGCCATCCTCATCAGAACTATTTCAGGACAGCCCACTAAGAGGATCAATTCAAGTGCCCTTCTCAAGGGTCAAAGGAGCTGTCCAACCCACAGCCTGGCTCAGACTTCCTAGAGATCTATCATTGTGGTTACTTTGAAACAACAACCACGGACCACTCCCTGAACCTGGGAGTTTCAAGGGTTTCCCTTGGCCACCTATTCGAGTCCCTTTCCTATTTTCTGGAAGAAAAAGAAAATAAAGAGTCCGAGTTCCCCTAGACACAATGACCCTGCCCAGAACCCTGGAGCCTCTCCCCTTAAATGGCTGGGCACTGGGGGAAGAGAAGGGAACAGAAAGGGAAGAGCAGGAGGAGCCCCAAGAGAAAGCTTCTGTGCTTCCAGGCAAACCCCTCTGGAGAAGAGCAGGGGGACAGACAAGTCAAGCTATGGGCACCCCAACGTTAGACAAACACACCTAGGCGCACATCTGTGCACCCAGACCTCTGTCCCCGGGTACAGGTGGTCTCCCTCTGGTTTCCACCCACATCCTCCCAATCATCCCAGACAGATAGACAGACACCCCCCCTGTAATCAGGGTGTCTCTCTCTCACACACACACAGACACAGACACACACACACACACACACGCTCACGTTCGCCTTTTCCCCACCCCAGCCCCGTCCCCGAGGAAGCCCGACAGCTGGCCCTGGGAGAGGGCCGGGAGCTCGCCTCCCTTGTCGCCCCCCTCTCCGGACCCCTCTCCGGACCTCGACCCGCAGGAGGCTCAAAGAAGCCACACAACAATCCCCAGTCACTCTCCCAGTCACGTGCTGGATGTTTTCCTCCAGCTGACTTTTCCGGGGAGCGCCGGGGGGTCGGCAGGGGGCGGACCCGGGCCCGGAGGAGCCGAGTCCTTCGCTCGGCCCTAGGCGCGGTGTCCTCCGAGGGGGGGGTGTTGGAGAGGTGGGGGCGGGGGGATGGAGACCCCCCCCCGCCAGGGCGGGGCTTTCCCTCCCCAGGTCTCCAGGGGAAGCCGGACACTCACCACAGTGACCGGGGACACCATGTTGGCGGCGGCGGCAGGCCCACAGGGAGCGAAGAGCCCCGCTGCCGGCTGCTGCGGCTGCGCCCGGCCCGAGCTCGGGCTCCGGCTCCGGCCCTGACCCCGACGTGACACGGAGCCGGGGAACAAGAGAACAACGCAAGCTCGGGGCAACGTGAGGGACAATGCAGCCCGAACCGCCGGCGCTCGGGGTTCTCTTAGAGAGCCCCATGACGTCACAGCGTCGGCGGCCAATGCGGGGTCAGCAGCCCCGGAGGCGGGGCCCGGAGCCGGCTCGGGCCCCGCCCCCTTTGCTTGGTACCGCCTTGGAAGCCTGCCGGGCGCTGGGACCTGCTTCCCGGACCTAGGGCTGGCGGGTGGGCGAGCTCGGCCGCTGCCCCGGAGCGCAGCCGGGAAACGTTAGGTCCGGTCCGGGCCCGCCGGGGTGTGCACAGTCACACACGCCGCCCTTAGCGTGCGGGCAGGTGGCACGAAACACTCGGGACGCGACGCGGAAAACCTCCCCGAGCACACACACCTCGAGGCGTCGGGCGAGGGTCCAGGTGGTGCCCGGAGCCTGCGAGCCGAACCCGAGCCTGGAAACGGGGAGGAGACGGCATCCTGCAGAAGCCAGGTTGTCCGAGAGAGAAGGAATGCCCAGACGTCCGACCCCTGCCATTGGGAGCTTTGGAAGGCTGGCCAGACAGCTTCCAGGCGCGATGGTCTACGTCGTACGGCCCCTTCCTTTCTTCTGTTCCCCATTTCCCAGTTACATTTTTCTTATTCGTGTATGCCTGGTGGTTTAGCAAACTCCTCGCCTGTGAACTCTGTGGAGGCAGAGATCTTTCCTCTCCTTAGCTTTCCCCCCAGGGGAATGCCACACACACTTGGGGAAAACAGAGTGAAACTGTAACCCTTTTTCTCGTGGTCTGGGCTGCTGCTTCTGGAGATGGGCCAAACCTCTTCCTCCCTTCTTGTCCATTTTAAAGTGGGGGAGGCCAAGGAGAACTGCAGATGGGTCTCACCACAACCAAGGTACCCATCCCAAAGCTAGTAGCAGTTGGAATGAGAAGAATCAGGGCCCTGAGAATAGCTCTCCGGCTCTGCTTAGCCTTTGACTTTTGTTTGTAGACAGGGTCACATTCCGGGCTGTTATTCTTCAACAAGGCTGGGGGACATGAATGAATATGTCCTTTGAAGGATGGCGTGGTAGAAAAAGCATTTAACTTGGAACCCTGAAGAACTAAGTTTGACTTCTACTCCTGACATTATCTGTGTGACCTTGAACAGGTTGTTTTTCTTGAACCTCAATTTTCTTACTTCTAAAATGAGGACAATCATATTGGCCTTACACAGGATTGTTGTGGGATAAGAACTTTGTTGTAAATTACCATATATACAGGGTATCCCAAAAATCTTAGTGTAGCTTTAAGCTTTAGCCCTTTGAGACTGTGTGTGTGTGTGTGTGTGTGAGAGAGAGAGAGTGTGTAGATGCCTCTATGTGGGTTGTATCAAGTTCTAGTATACTACAGGTCCCTCCTCAATAAGATCCATGAGTACTCAAAAGATATTGGTTTGGGCATCTTTGTAAAAAAAATAGATGAAGAATACATATCCCCCAAATTATACTATCCAGTTCAAGACATCCATCCACACATATATCTTAGATAAAAACTGCATATGGATAATGAACTAACCCCAGAATTAAATACAAGGAGATCAAGCTGAGTTACATGTAGGAAACTGTGCAACAAAATTAGTGATCTCCACTGGCTCACTATTGGAAATGCCTGTCTCTTTACCATCAATTCTTCAGATGATATTCCATGATTAAATCATGCAATGCCATGACCTCAGAGGACTCAAAATTGCAGGTGACTCAAAGGCTAATGGAATGATACTCGTAGGCTGAAGCCTACTTATTAGCAACCATGACTGGCATGAGGGAAGACATATTTAATGATATATAATGCCTAAAAATAGTCAGACTGATCATGTGAGAATGAGGATTAACAGATGGACAGCCTGGGTGCTGTAATGGTAACCCCAAATATGAAAAGTCCTCTAGCACCTGAGTTAGAGCCTCAGTGGAGGACCTAAAGGAAAACATGAATGGGAATCACACAAGACTTGAAGACCTGGAGAGAGGAGAGTGACCTGCCCCAGGGTTATAAAGATGGATTTATTAACATATATGAAGTGTAAGATAGACAAATGCACAAAACCAGGCACTTGAAATCACAGCTAAAAATCCTACACCCCTCAGGAAGCCTTCCCAACCCCTTTTAATTCTAGTGCCTCACCTTTGTTAACTATTTCCTGTTTGGACTGTATATAACTTGTTTGTATTTGCATGTTGTCTCTCCCCTTTAGACTGTGAGCTTCTTTAGGGCAAGAAGTATCTTTTGGTGTATCTCAGCATTTCTAACCGTGTCTGACACGTAGTACGTGCTCAATAAATGCTTTCTGACTGACTATCCAAATCCACAGCTACATATACACTTAATACTTCATTCGTGTGGGTATTCCCTTATTTCATGCAGGTCACAAACCTTAGTACATCATCTTTGTAGGTTGCTTTAGCAGAAAAAAAAAATTCTTGACTTGTTGGTCAGTCCAGCCTTTCTGAACTTGAGAGCTGTACTTTGATCAGCAGACTCCCAGTCTATCTCCAGATGCCCTACCAGCTTGGGTAGGGCCTTCTGGAGCTCATGCCCCAGAGGCATAGCCTTCATGAACCCACAGTCACCTCTGAGCCATCAGGAAGTATTGGCACAGGACTTCACATATACAGGGTCATAATAATACCTTTGTGTATTGCTTTAAATTTTTTATAAAATGTTTTCACATGGTATTTCCCACTGCAGCTTTACAATAACTCTGTGAGGGAGGTACATGTACTCCAATGCAAAGCAAGCTGCAATGGATCTCTGATCTCCTCTGATGAAACACAAGTTCCTTGAAGACACTTTTGTCTTTGTATACACTTAATAAATGCTCGTTACTGATTATGCCCTTGCAGAGCTATAAGGAGGGCAGATTCTGCCCCTGGACATGAAATATAGAAGAATTTAAACGATTTTACAATTGTTTACTTGTTGACATAAAGGCAGTCCTTCATGGGAGTAAGAATAACTGAACTTAGCACCTAGTTAGCAAAGGCTTTGGTTAAAATAGGAAGCTATTATTTTTAATAGCACCCATCTGTGAGAGCCTCGGTCTAGTGGCTTCCTCAATGTAATAACTAAGTTCCCCTACCTAGCAACCAACTTGGTATTGCTTTTTATATTATTTTCACATCATGAATTATAAAATGGATTGTAGGGCACTTGACACAGGTAAGTGGGATAGGTTTAGTGAAAACTTCTCAGATTGTAATTCTTCTCCCAGGGGTGAGGTAAGACCGAGAAGCTCAAGGTTACTATATTTTTAGAACAGAATAATTCCATATAAGGATATAAAACTATGTAGTACATTAGGGTCTCAATGATTGGATAAAGTTTACCTAATTCTTCAATGTCTTCATTTCAATAGGGATTGGTTAGATTTCATGTCTAGAATGTAAGATCATATTCTCAGCTAATGAGAATAATGGTCAGTGGGGGGGAGGGACTTGGTTTGAGTCTATATAAATCACTGCCTTTTCTTTGTCTTCGGCTTTCCTACTCCAGGTGAACTGCTGTAGGATTGTCCAGATTCTTGAGAATCGAATAAATCTCTTTTCTGTCATCACTTTGAGAGGCCTCTGAGTAATTGATTTATGTAGGGACCTGAGCCATCCCACACACAGGGTTGCTAGTTGTGGGTCAGGCCGCTCTTGCCCAAATCCTCTACTAAATTATCCACAGCAGATCCACCTGTTAGCAGACTTCCCCAGGTCTCTTGGCTTTATTTCTGTGGGTTCCAAGGTAGCACATGGGCCATCCATCTGTTTTCCCTTGATCTGATTATATGACTACCCCACATACTGCTAATATTTTAGCCCTCTTTTTGCACACAATCCACTAGTAACATGCTACTGCAGCCTATTTATGTCTACTTTGCATTGTTATATTGCCTTTTTGGATGACCTGCAATTTCGATTCCTTAGACATTATGGTATTTCATGATTCACAACCATCTACCATCACTGGAAAAATTTTAGTTCATTTTATGTTCATGTTTAAGGCCATTGGGAACATGGCAGAATTTATGTAAATGCAATCCATCTGGCTCTTTTTTCTGTTCAATTCTGGGACCAGTCAATTGTCCATCTGTAATATCTGTCCAACACTTATGTGTAGAGTGCCCAGGTATGCCTCTACCTATTGGCTGAACCAGAATTGAAGTTCCCTGGATAAGGCCCACTCTTTGACCACGTGTAAAATTGCTTTGACTTGTGTACTGAATGCCCCATTAACTCATTTGTTCTAGCATTAATGATACCTCCATAACAAGGTATGAATTTGCCTTCCTTTGGTTAGACTGGATATGGGAGATGGAGACAAAAATAACAGTAAGATTTTGAAAAGGGAAATTAGGTGGATGGCAGAACCAATATTCCCTGATTCTGTGATTTCTAATTTCTGTCTGAAAAAATGCCCAAGAAATTGTTTAAAGAGAATATTTAGAATCCACAAGTACTCAGACTTTCCCAGGGAATCTTGAGAACTCAAGGAGAACGGAAAATCTCAAATCCAATTGTGTCTGATTTCACTGCTCTGGCTAAGCCTGACTGTTGAATCAAACTGAATCAGAAGAAGCCTCTCTCTTCCTGTTACCAGGGGAACTCTAAGATCTTCAGCCATCAAGGACAAGGGGTCAGGGAGACCCTAAGACTTTTCAGAATACCAGAGTTAAAGATACAACTCTGCCTCTTCCCCCCTCTCCTTCCCATGAATACTCTCCCCAACCCCCCCCCCCTTCAATTTTACAAGCACTCTCCCTAGTTAAAAAAGGCCCAACATCTAAACAGGGGAAGTTAGCTTACAAGTTTATCTTATCATTTCTCTGCCTCTAGTTCAGATATCAGAGCTAACAAGACGTTCTGTCCTTGGATTATCTGACCCCTATGAATGTTAGAATATAATACTCCAAAAAGGAAAAATGGTTTGCTTGAGTTTATAAACTTTTATAAAGCTCTAAAAATGTGCTATGGGTCTTCCACTGGGGAGTCAGGGGAACCAGGGAATGAAAGTGGAGTGATTGGGACAAAGTAATTTTATGGGCTTTCTTCTTAAAGGTGAATATTTAGGTCATGGGAAGTGTGTACCATGAAGTTGGCTGGGGGAAAGATTTAAGAAGCTGTTTCAGGAGGGTGGAGCCAAGATGGCAGACTAGAAAGACACACTTATGCAGGGTCTCCCCACACAGCCCACAAAATACCTGTAGAGAGGGACTCTCCACAAATTCTGGAGCAGGAGAAGTGGAGAACAACAGAGTGGAGGAGATTTTCAGCCCAGGGTGACCTGAAAGGCCCACAGAAATGTTGGTTGTGCTGGACGCGGAAAAGAGCCCAGCCCAGCTTTGGCCTCCTGGTGCAACGACTGTGGGAGGAAGATACCTTGGGAGCGGAATCTCCAGTCACAGAATCCCCAGTCCTAGTAGCAGTGGTTGCTAGATCCTTCAACCCACAGGCGCCAAAGGTCAGTGATGGGGTTTTATCAGCTGGCCAGGAAGGGAGAAGGACCTTCCCATAGCTCTGGCAGCAGGCAGTGGCCACAGAGGCTGCACAGCAGCCCATAGGGACCCTCCGTTGTTAGAGCGTAAAAACCCCTGGGGGCACTGAAGATCTGAGTCTTACCTCAGCCCTGGGTGGAGGTCCTGGTCAGCTGGTCTTTGTATCACACTGAATGGCGGCCCTGCCCATCCAGTTTATCTGAAAATCAGCCCCCAGTGTTGACTTGGTGGAACTGGAGGACACGGGACTGTGGAGAGGTAACTGCTAAGATTCTGGGCACAAAAATACCTTTCTGCGTCCAGACCAGTACACGCTTGATCGTGCCACCTTGGAGGAACTGAGATCTCACAGATTCCCAGAGCTACTCTACTCTTGACAAAGGACCCAAAAGTCAAGTAACTGGTTGGGAAAATGCCCAAAAAAGGGAAAAAAAATAAAATCATACAAGGTTACTTTCTTGGTAAACAGATATCTCCTCCGATCCTTCAGATGAGGAAGAACAATGCTTACCATCAGGGAAAGATATAAAAGTCAAGGCTTCTGTATCCCAAACATCCAAAATAAATATTCAGTGGGATCAGGCCATGGAAGAGCTCAAAAAGGATTTTGAAAATCAAGTTAGAGAGGTGGAGGAAAAACTGGGAAGAGAAATGAGAGAGATGCAAGAATAGCATGAAAAGCGGGTCAACACCTTGTTAAAGGAGACCCAAAAAAATGCTGAAGAAAATAACACCTTGAAAAATAGGCTAACTCAATTGGCAAAAGAGGTTCAAAAAGCCAATGAGGAGAGGAATGCTTTAGAAAGAATAATTAGCCAAATGGAAAAGGAGGTTCAAAAGCTCACTGAAGAAAATAGTTCTTTCAAAAATAGAATGGAACAGATGGAGGCTAATGACTTTATGAGAAACCAAGAAATCACAAAACAAAACCAAAAGAATGAAAAAATGGAAGATAACGTGAAATATCTCATTGGAAAAACAACTGACCTGGAAAATAGATCCAGGAGAGACAATTTAAAAATTATGGGACTACCTGAAAGCCATGATCAAAAAAAGAGCCTAGACATCATCTTTCATGAAATTATCAAGGAAAACTGCCCTGAGATTCTAGAACCAGGGGGCAAAATAAATATTGAAAGAATCCACCAATCACCTCCTGAAAGAGATCCAAAGAGAGAAACTCCTAGGAACATTGTGGCCAAATTCCAGAGTTCCCAGGTCAAGGAGAAAATATTGCAAGCAGCTAGAAAGAAACAATTCAAGTATTGTGGAAATACAATCAGGATAACACAAGATCTAGCACTTCTACATTAAGGGATCAGAGGACTTGGAATATGATATTCCAGAAGTCAAAGGAACTAGAACTAAAACCAAGAATCACCTACCCAGCAAAACTCAGTATAATACTTCAGGGTAAAAAATGGTCTTTCAATGCAATAGAGGACTTTCAAGCATTCTTGATGAAAAGACCAGAGCTGAAAAGAAAATTTGACTTTCAAACACAAGAATGAAGAGAAGCATGAAAAGGTAAACAGCAAAGAGAAGTCATAAGGGACTTACTAAAGAGGAACTGTTTACATTCCTACATGGAAAGACAATATTTGTAACTCTTGAGACTTTTCAGTATCTGGGTAGTTGGTGGGATTATACACACACAAAGAGAGAGAGAGAGAGAGAGAGAGAGAGAGAGAGAGAGAGAGAGAGAGACAGCAAAGAGTTAATTGAATAAGATGGGATCATATCTTTAAAAAATGAAATTAAGTGGTGAGAGAGAAATATATTGGGAGGACAAAGGGAGAAATGGAATGGGGCAAATTATCTCTCATAAAAGAGGTAAGCAAAAGACTTTTTAGTGGAGGCAAAAAGAGGGGAGGTGAGAGGGAAGCTTACTCTCATCACATTTGACTAAAGGAAGGAATAAAATGCACACTCATTTTGGTATGAAAACCTATCTTACAGTACAGGAAAGTGGAGGAGAAGGGGATAAGCAGGGTGGGGGGGATGATGGAAGGGAGGGCAGTGGGAGGAGGGAGCAATTTGAAGTCCACACTCTTGGGGAGGGACAGGATCAAAAGAGAGAATAGAAGTAATGGGGAGCAGGATAGGATGGTGGGAAATATAGTTAGTCTTACACAACACGACAAATATGGAAGTCATTTGCAAAACTACACAGATATGGCCTATATTGAATTGCTTGCCTTCCCAAAGGGAATGGGTAGGGAGGGAGGGATGAAGAGAAGTTGGAAGTCAAAGTTTTAGGAACAACTGTTGAGTATTGTTCTTGCTACTAGGAAATAAGAAATACAGGTAATGGGGTATAGAAAGTTATCTGGCCCTACAGGACAAAAGGGAAGATGGGGACAAGGGAAGGGAAGGATGTTAGAAGAGAGGGCAGATTGATGATAGGGGCAATTAGAATGCTCAGCATTTTGGGGTGGGGGAGAAATGGGGAGAAAATTTGGAACCCAAACTTTTGTGAAAATGAATGTTAAAAGTTAAATAAATAAATTTTTTAAAAAAAGAAGCTGTTTCAGACAGGTGATAAGGTCTATCGCTCAATGATACCTAAAATAATAATTTATACCTTGTTTCTAAGTGGGAACCCTCTAATTGAGTACCTCCTAATTCTATTCTTTTTCCCTTTTAGTGCCTTTAAGTAACTGTAGAGAAGTACCCTATACATGGATCAACCTGTAAATTTTTTGTTTGTCATGGCACCTTAGGGAGCAGGAAGGACAGTGGAGTGGAAATCATTAAAAGACCCAGGGTTTGTTCTTACTTCTGCTACAAGCTCATTGAACTTAGGAAGACATTTCACCTCTGGGCTTGTCTCATTTGTAAAATAGGGACAGAGTATAAGATGGTCCCTTCCGGTAATGCCATCCAGCGATTCTTTAATTGATTCTATCATAAAAGAGCAGAGTGTAAGTAACTGGGACTTTCTAGAATAGGGAAGATACAAAATTGTTCAACTAAGCTAGGGTGTGAGCAAACTGATCACATGGGTGTGAGCAAACTTATCACATGGGTGTGAGCAAACTGATCACATGAGAAAGGTAAAGGTATTCAAGTCACATCCTGGCTGTGTTGTTCTCTCGTGGCCAAATATGACTCCGATAAACAGATTTCATGTAAATCTTACTGATTTCTTATCGGATCTGTTCCTTCATTGATATTGGTATAGGAAACTGACACTGAGAGGTTAAAGCATTTAGCCAGGGGAATCAGAGGAGGAACATGACTGAAGGTCTTCCTGATTCTAACTTCCTAACCCTTTACCTCACACCTGCCTCTCATTAAATTTCATTAGAGCCTCAGAAACCTAAAGAAAAGCCCAGGTGTAAGACTTGTCTCTGGTGTGTTGATTTAAAGAGGCATGTTTATGGATTTCTCCAGACTCCAGTCAATATCTTCTAGGGCACTAGGGGATAGCTGGGAAACCAAGGTGGGGCTACAGGATACATTGGTTATCTTGGGCAGCATGAACTTTCAGGAAATACAAATGTGATTATCTTCAGCCCCTATATGCCACTGTCACCTCCTTAGAACAATTCCTTCCCTAGACCCTCCTAAGATTTCAACCCTTTTCCTCCTTTTCTTCTTTTCAAGAGAAAAAAGATCTGATAGAATCTTAGGTTTCATGATTGAAAGAGATCGCATTCATTGAAACTTTATTTTAAAACACAAATACCCTTTCCAGCATCCACAAGATAATGATCACATCTCTCCTAATTTCTCTTTTTCACTGGGCTAACACATCCCTGGTTCCTTCAGCTGGTTTTCAGCCCTCTCACCATCCTAGTAGCCACCCTTCTGTAATCACTCCAGCTTATTAGTGATCTTTGTCAAATATTCCAGATGTATCTCATGAAGACAAAGAAAAGTCAGACTATAACCTCCATCACTTTGGACACTTCTCCTATGCCTCAAAGATCTGTAGTTGAATTGATATACTCCTTTTCCATAAATTGATCTCAACTCTCTATGTCTCTTTAAGACTCTGGGCTTTGAGGCTTTCTGTGGTAAAAATGAAAAATTTAACACCCTGTGGTCAAGCTAGTAAAAAGCCTCTGAACACCAGAATTCTCTTAATTCGCCTTAAAGTCCCAAAGGCTTTTTGGCTACCAGTTCACACCTGCTGAGCTTAAAGTCAGGAAAGCTAATAAAAACTAACACTAAAGATTCCAGGAAGGCTAATATCTTGTGAGAATTAGCTTAATGTGTGAAATCCCAGGCTTATTCACATTATTAAAAAGTAGAGGCTCTTAACTCTTTATATCCCATTGTAGCTACCACTGTGCCATCTAGATTGAGCAGGTCTTTGTGACCATTGTGTTATCCAGGGAACCCTCAAGTTGTACTTCATAAGCAGTTGCACATTCTGCCTTCTCATAAAGCTAGATAAACTGGGCAATGGGGATGACAAAAAAAAGTATTCTCTATCAATCTAGGATTGTGACTGAGTTTCTTAAGTCATAGAAAGCCAGAGCCAGACCTGACAAACTTCCATTCTGCCATATCTTCTCTTTGAAACTCCATTCACTCATCACTACCAACCTCAAAGTATGTGTGAGAAACATCCATACACATAAAATACACAAATATGTATGTTCAATTTAATACACATTTATTAAGTCCCTACTGTGTTCCTTTGTTGCTGAAGATTATGCCATCAGAGAAATGTTGACATGACTTGCACTTTGTGGCTGACGACTACATCCCCCCGTGGCTCGGTGACAGTGGTGAGGAAGAAAGACATATGGGCAGGTGGGCGTAGATAGGGCAACTCCATTTATTGATCTGAGGGTCAGGGTATTTATAGACACAAACTGCAAGTCTATGTGACACTCTGCTCATCTCCTGTCCTAGTGATTTGGCCAGTCTTATTGTCTTAAAGACTGTTAGCCTAGAGGGCATCTATTTTACATATCCCTTGTATTGTGTAGTTCTCTTGTTTTTCTCACAGAGACAGCAACATCTGGGGAGTGGGGGTGGGGGCATGGAGAGCCATTCTGGATGATAATGAGCACAGTCTCAAAGAACAGTTTCCCAGAAGGTCTATCCTGAACTTGTCAACCACACTCCATCCTGGCCCTCAACAATTCCCTCCCTTTTTTTTTTTTTTTTTTTTGCTATAACCAGAGATAAGGTACCCATGAGAGAGAAGGCACCTATAAATAGGTGGCCGATGCAGAGAAACAAAGGGATAGAGGTAATATAGACATGAGCCAATGGAACAGGAATGCAAAGGGATGTGTATTAGCAAAATAATCCCAAATCACACTTGCAGCTTCATTGGGGTCAAGATTTCCTTTGGAGGCCCGGATCTATATCATTAGTCCAATTGTATATAGAGGTATTATAATAGACAGGAGTTAACACAAATAGAAATGAACCTATAATCCCATCTCATGGACAATCTTGTTTCAAGAACATCAACTTCATTTCCCACCACAACAGTTTCCCTTAAAGCATCCATTAAATTGTATGTACAGATAAACCAACTGATACAGAGCAAGCCAATGCTGCCACAAAGCTTAAAATGCCTAAAATAATGCAACTTATACATCTTTTCTGTCTTACTTTCAACATTAACTGCTTAAAAGTTTGATCAGATACAGATATACACCAGCCTTTTCTTTTGATAGGTATTAAAGCAAACCTAGGACACATAATTACAGATATAATGCTAGAATTAGCTATATGAAAACCAGTGTATTCAGTGATAGTACAATTAAAGCATGTTATTTTCCAATCATAAAAGCAAAAATTTTTTCCATCTATATCAATTTGTTTCCCAAAAACCTTTGACCCACATCCTACCATAATTACCTCCTCTAACGTCCCTCCCCAGCTCACCACCCTAACCCAAGGCAGATTATGTACAAAAAGTCCATCTATCTTCCTCTCTATCAGTTCCTTCTGTTGCAATAGTCACCTGGAGGGTGCCCAGAAACAGAATGAGTGTCTTCATTGTGCTGTCAGTCAGATGATCATGGCTTCTTCTTTTTCCTCAGTCCATATCTTCTCCAATAGGCCCTTTCAGAGTTAATAGTTCACTTACAGAGCCTTCAAGGATCCTGGTCATACCCTTGTTGCCCTGAGGAGCTCATTAATGGAAGTTATGATCATAAAGCCCTGTACAAATACAAGAAATTGTTTGGCATTATATTATTATACATATAAAAACATGTGTAAAACAATAACAAAAAGTACATATTTGCCAATAGGCAGGCCAGCTCTGCTGAAGTCCAGAGAAAGACTCTTTCTGTACTTGGTGTTGTGGCTTTGCCAGTGAGTTTGAAACTTGCCCAAATTAAAATCTTCCCTATCATCTCTATCAGGACTTTTACTTTGTTAAGAGGACTTGTTCAAAAAGGGGGAAAAAGCTCACTTTTGTAAATATTGGGAAAGGTTTTCAAACTTTTAATCAAGGATTTGTATTTGGTGTTTTGTTCCTTTTTGGGAAACAGGTTGGGAAGGAAGATAGGGAGAAGTAGGTGAAGTGGACATTATTCTGCCGCCCCCCCCCCCCCCCCCAAAGCCCCTGGGTTGACATAATGTATGTTTAGTTCTAGGCAGGGTTGGGCCTAGTAGCCACTTTCTGTTAGTGGCTACACTCTCTGTTGTACCCCTTTGCCTAGCAGCTGCCCGGGCTCCCCTCTCTGTTGTACCCCTTTGCTTAGCAGCTGCCTGGGCCCCTATCTCTGTTGTGCCCCCTTGCCTAGCAGTACCCAGGAATCCCTGTCAAAACTGTTCTGTGAAAAATGTGTGCTATTGGAACTGCAAGGCTGTACCGGGAAGTGCTAAGATGCTTAAAAAGGCACACACACCTTTGTTCAGGGATGCTTCCTTATGGACGGCCGCCGGCTAATAAAGACGCTCCCAAATTCTCAATTAACTCTTGCCTGTGCTTGTCTCGGTCCGTCCATTTCAGTAGGGTTAATGAGACAGGAGAAAAGAACACAGGATGCTTACTTAATAACATGGAATGAGTCTTAGTTCTTTGAGATTTCTGACCTGAAAGTTTGGTTAAAAAAGACAAACAGACTAGGTGATATGTAAATTCATGTTGTTTTATTCCCTTCAGGCTAGCAGATATATGATCACGGAGCCAAAACTTAAATTTTGACTGTATGATAAAAGGAATGAGAAGACTTTTAGAACATTTTAGAACAATCCCATTTCGGGAACTCTATGTCACTCAAATTTATGATCTCCATATAAGTTTAACCACAGTATGAGAAAGGAATTTTCTTAATTGAATAGGTAGTAAATACAATAAGATAAGAGAGCTGACAAAATGTCAATTGAAAATACGACCCAGGATATCTTAACTTGCCAGAACATAGTATATGTTCATAAAATATCAAGATAAAAAGAACCCCACTATTCAAGATAGTGTCTCAGGTTAAGGCGCCTTGTCTTTGGTAGTGGTTAACAGAAGAATGCTTTAGTTAGCTTCATCTGGTCTTTTTGACACAGAAAGAGGCATTCTCTGAGTTTACTGAGAGAACAAGACAGATCTTTTATGTCAGAGCATGGCAAAGCATTATGGTAGATTAAGCACAGAGTGGGTCACAATGGCTGTCCTGGTTGACCAATCCAGGTTGGGGGTTCAAAATGGTTTGTGGAGAGGTCTACAAGATGTAGAAGGAGGGAGTGTTATTTGAAGCCTGGGTTAAATGTATAGGAAAATCAAGATGATAGAAATATGGTTTTGAACTTCCTTTGGCTATCACTCTTGTATAATTATTTTCAAGTGGTTGTGTGTATATATATTTTTGAATATGTGTAATGGCAATCAAATTAGGATCTTTTGATGGTTTTGTTTTACTTGATGTGCCTCTGATTGAATAATATAATTAAAGAATATCTTTTCCATTCATTGATGGGCCTGCCCATTGTGGGAAGCTTAATTAGGAGAATTGTTTTGTAGGAGGGTCCCAAGTACCTTTCTCTATCTACTGAGGCACTGGGTCAGAGGGTTATGCCCTCTGGCTCTAAAAAGTGTATAAATATTCTTTTTATTTAGGTTTTACTTTGGGGCTTAGTTTTTGCAAGAAGGTTTGAGTGCCAGATATGGACTCTGGGAAGCCACTAAGGAGACCACTGGCTTTGAGAACCCAGATGTCATGCTTCCCTCTCTGGTAACTATGGTCAGATAGTTTGGGTCCAACTCTCTGTTGAATTTAGACAGAGGAAACCACGTCTGCTGATATTCTGATTTCTTTGTATTTTCTTTGAAATTCAAGGTGCTGACTCCCCTGAACTAACTGAATGATATATGTACTTAATTAAAGTGATTTTTAACCCCTTAAAAGTTGCCTTTCTTTTTATGAATATAGATCTAAGAACCTGTGATAGGCCCTCCTGTGTATGTTGGGGTGCTTACTGATACAACATGCAACTCTTCTCCATGGCTATTCCAAACCTTTCTTGTTTAACCACTCACTACCTTTTTT
This sequence comes from Notamacropus eugenii, assembly GCF_028372415.1. NCBI lineage: Eukaryota > Metazoa > Chordata > Mammalia > Diprotodontia > Macropodidae > Notamacropus > Notamacropus eugenii. The sequence goes on along the minus strand of NC_092877.1, from coordinate 42,213,276 downwards.
CCTTTCTTTCAGGAAACCTTGCCCCTCACTTTACTTACAAAATAAAGTCCATTTATCATGAGCTCCCTCTTCTAAGCGTTCTCAGGCTTATTACAATGTACTTCATTTGTATCCACCCCAAATATTCACATGAACTCTCTGTGCCCAACTTGTGGTAGAGCATTTCGAGTTCATATTGGTCTGATTAGCCACAGTCCGACACACTGAAATTTTACTTTATCATGGTGATGTCCTTTTGGTCCTCTTCAAAGATGGACAACAACCAACAATGTACTTCCTTTGTTGTTGTTCTGTTACGCCCAACTCCATGAGAATAAGGTCCATGGGTTTGGTTTTTTTTTTTTGGCAAAGATACTGGAGTGGTTTGCCATTTCCTTCTCTAGTGGAGTAAAGCAAACAGAACTTAAGTGACTTGTCCAGTGTCACATAGCTAGTAAGTGTCTGAGGATGGATTTGAATTGAGGTCTTCCTGACTGCAGGTCTAGGGCTCTGTCCACTGAGCCATCTAGGTATCCATCTTAAACAAAGTGGATAGAGCACCAGTGCAGGAGTCAAGAGGACCTAAGTTCAAATCTCATCTCAGACACTTGACACTCACTAGCTGTGTAACCTTGGGCAAGTCACTTAACCCCAATTGCCTCATCCTGGGTTATCTCCAGTCATCTTGATGAATATTGGGCCACTGGATTCAGATGACTCTGGAGGAGAAGTGAGGCTGGTGACCTGCACAGCCCTCCCTCATTCAAAACAAAGTCAAATGCTGTTGAGGGCCAGGATGGAGTGTAGTTGACAAGTTCAGGATAGACCTTCTGGGAAACTGTTCTTTGAGACTGTGCTCATTATCATCCAGAATGGCTCTCCATGCCCCCACCCCCACCCCCCAGATGTTGCTGTCTCCGTGAGAAAAACAAGAGAACTACACAATACAAGGGATATGTAAAATAGATGCCCTCTAGGCTAAGAGTCAATAAGACTGGCCAAATCACTAGGACAGGAGATGAGCAGAGTGTCACATAGACTTGCAGTTTGTGTCTATAAATACCCTGACCCTCAGATCAATAAATGGAGTTGCCCTATCTATGCCCACCTGCCCGTGCCTTTCTTCTTCACCACATCACTGAGCCACATGGGGATGCAGGCCATCCACCACAAATGGCGCCTCAAACAGGGACCTGACCCAGGAATGGGACTCATCTTTCGGTGATAGTGGCCCCTTGGGAAGGAACTCCAAGCTGTGACAAAGCAACTAAGGTAAGGGGAAGCCTTGAAGAACCCCTGCGGGGGCATTTCACCTTATCCAAGGTTCACACAGACACAGTAAAATCTCAGCAATTACAGGCTTATGGGGAGAACTGTGTTAACAGAATCAAAAAGCAGATTCTGTTCATAAGAAATCAAAACTGACAGGTAAATAGCAAAAGTAAGGTTAACTGGGTCAGATACTTTTTAAGGGCAGAAACACTCAGGTAGGGGCAGATGTGGAGAAGGAGGAAGGGGGAGAAGAGTTGGACTCCTGGTCAGAGGAAGCCTTAGCACCCCCAGAACCCTCAGCTCCCACAGAGCCACCATTTTATACTCCTCTGGAAAGGAGAACACCAGCAGGTCCTTTATCCAAGGCTCATCTTCCACCTCTACCACCACAGCCTCCTAAAAGTCAGCTATCACTTTTAGAAAAAACTTTTCAAGAGGCCAGGGAAAAAGGAGAAGAAATACCTTTGGAAAGGAGGCTAGCATTGCCAGTGACAGAAAACCCAGATCCCAATAACGCAGGAGGAGTTGCAAGAGAATTCACCCCTCTGGATTTTAAATTTTTAAAGGAATTAAAACAAGGGGCAATCAATCCTTGGACTAAGAATTGGACCAAGCAATCCTTACATTCAGTCTCTTCTAGACAGCATTTCTCAGACAGCCCTATGCCCCACTGATTGGTGTAATTTAGATAAAACCACTCTTGAAGGAGATTGCTTAATGTGGAAATGTGCCAAACATAAAGTATGTTTGGCACAAAGTAAAAGAAATCAAGCCATAGGTCTAATTTCTGCAGAGGATTTCTGACAATCTTTTCTCGGTTTTTTGAATTCTTTTTCTATTGTCTGTATATGTATTCTGTCTCTGTGTTCTGTGTGAGTGTGTTTGTGTGTTAATCTCTTTCTCATGTTTTCTCTTTCCTTTCCTCTCATCCCTTCTCTCTGATGACTGCAGCATCAGGGAGGAGTATGGGAGAAAGAAAGAGAGAAACTAATCTTATATTGCTAAAGATAGTTTCAGGTAAGGTATACAAGGAAATAACATATGTGCAGTTTTAAGGAAAGCATAAAAGTTTTAGAAATTGTTGGAAAGTTGTTGGTAAAATCCTCTCCCTCTTTCTACCTTCTAACCCTGGCCAGGTTGTGAAGGTGGAGAGAAAGACAAGAAGAAATCAGGGAAGCTTTTTCCCTCATCTCAGAGAGGCAGGCTGACTAGCATTTTAATTTTCTCATGCCTCACCTAAAAGAGAAAGTTTTTGTATAATGGGAAATAACCAAAAAGTAGTTATTCTGGTCATATTTTAAGTGAAACATGTCACTCCTAATTGGATGGTTAAGACAGGTCAAAATTTGTTATATTATTTGGCACTAAGGCAAATTGGAAAAATGCATAGATCTGAAAAAGAGACACCTCAGTGGAGATAAAGCTTTACACTCTCCAGTAGAAAGGAGGGGACTTGGCGCCACTGGATAGCTGTCCAGAATCTCCCTCACTTCAGCTGATAGATTCAAAAGCCCTCTCCTTCAAAGAAGTTCTTAAGGAGTGGACACAGAAGTAAAATTTACTTGAGTAAAGGTTAGAACCATTAAGATTTCTTTTTGCCCTGCAGTCCCAACTCATCATCCAGCAGGGCTACAGTGAATTGTAACTCTTATCATCCCAGATTAGATCAAGGGAAGAGAATGCTAAAGAATAGTAGGGAATTTAATTTACCTTCCCCAAGAGTAGGGGTTGGGTCACAGCAGTATCACAAGCCAACCATTCCCTACATTTAGTAAGCTCAGTCTTCTATTAATAATATTTATGTGATGGTTTGGAAATGTAATTAATGACACCTAAGGTTCACTATTTGTGTACTGTTGTGCTTCTAAATTGTAATAGTCTTGTACTGTAAAAACTGAGTAACCCCTGTAATCCAGAAACAGTGTAAGAGAAACCAATTTTTAATCTGAATTTTGTTGAAACTAAAAGATGTTGGGAAAATTGTGTGAAACCAGCTATCTTCTTTTAAATTTTATCTGTCCTGCTAACCTGGCCTTATAATGTTTTGTTTTTCGTAATTGCCATTTAGAAAACCAGGTATTTTCACCTTTGCCTGTTAAAGAAGTTTCAGGTAAAACAATTGGGCTGTCATTTTAAAAGTTGTCAGATGTTAAGTTATTCAGAGTTACTGTTTTAATGCTAAACCTAAAATTGTTCATTGATTACTGTGTGTAGAAAGAAAGGAATTGAATGAAAACTTTATTTAGATTCGTTCTGCCCATTCAGAACAGTCCTGTATGCTTGGGGGTTGACAGGCATAGGTGCGGTGCCAATCTCCTTATTCCTGAGTCTGGCTGTGAAACAGATACTACACAACTGAAGAATTTTACTCTTATCTGAATTCAAACAGAGTCAAGGATGTTTTACCCTGTCATATTTGCTATGTCACATGTCCCTGTTTTCTCTTTCTCTAGCAAATTTCTATGATCAATAGCAAGTGACCAACAAAACATGTGAGCTCCTTTTGTGTAATCTTACTGGGAAATCTAATATGGCTTTTATCTGAAATTAGGACATGTTCAGCAATTTATGTACACTAGTGAAGACTCACCTAACATGTCCCCATTGTCTAAAAGGATCCTATAAGCAGTAGTGTTTTTCTGTAATCAGTCTCTTACTGTGGTGAGATTATATTGCACCTTTTTGACTAAAGCATTTTGTGTTATCTAGGAATTCTGTGATAATTAAGAATTGGTTTGTTCTAATACTTTGGGCATTCATATCACTTAAGGACATTTTCATACCAACCAAGCTTTAAGGGATTTTAATTTTAAAGGTTTATTTTTGTTTCAAAGTAATAAGAGAACTATCATTTTAAAGGTTTTCAACTAATTTTCTTTATAAAAGTTTAGTGACTGTTAACATCAGGACAAATTTTAAACTGTTTTAAAACAAAAAAAAACACTTTTAGAAGAAATATTTTAAAACAATCTCTTGTCAAGCCTACTAAATTTTCATTTTCAAGACCATGTATTGATAAATTAGTATGAAATGATCTATAAAGCAGAAAAGAACTTGCTGTTTTAGTCTGAATTTGTAGTCATTCCATGGCCTAAGCAAAAGTTAAATTTAGTGTTTGAACTAATTAACAACTTACTTTCTAAAGTTTTTCTTCCAGTGTATGTAATCAGAGAAGGAGCAACTAACCTGTGAAACAATGATGTACATCTATTCAGTTGTAAGGTTCAAGTTTGAAATCTCTTTTGTTTAAGACAATACAGTTATAACTTGTGAGCTATCTTGTCTATGGTAGAAATATAAAGGAGAGTGAAGCAGTCTGAATGATAGGGTTCAGACTCTGGCAACCTCCCTGAACTCCCCTTGAATCTTCCCACTTAATCTGGCCTTTCATATTCAAATCTGTTGCCCTTGGCCTAGCCTGGCCTTCCTTTGTCTGTTATGCCAGGGAAATTGTCTTTTATATTCCTTTTGTGCCTGTTTGGTCTTTGTCTAACCTCCATGCCAGGTTTGTCTTTTCCAGAGTGCAAGCCATCAACTTCCAGATAACTGCTCAGGCTATGTATCCCTTGAATAGGACCCATCAAGGCAGGGACAGCTCTGCATCCAATCTCAGCAGGAAGCAATTTCAGAAGCTGAGATCTTCATGCCTTACCCCAAAAGATCTTGGGTCCCATCTCATACACAACTGAGAGGGCCTATTTTAGAGGGAAATGAACACTCAGACAGCTTGTTCACACTGACAATTTTAGAAGCACAGCATTCCCACAACCAGTTTCATCAGTAGGCTTCCATGCTTTGCAGGCAGTTTCACATTTCTAGAGAACAAGCAAGAATCATTTGCAGTAAAGTCTTGTCCACATCGCATTCCGTTTTTGCCAGCTCCATCTAATACATCTATCAATCCTGGAGGATGCAATCCTCTTGAAATATGGCAAATAGACGTCACACATGTCCCAGAATTTGGAAGGAATAAATACCTTCATGTGACTATAGACACCAATTCAGGTCATACTATTGCCACCCCACTGACTGGGGAATCAACAAAATTTACTATTGATCATCTGTTTAGGTGTTTTGCAACTCTAGGTATTCCACAAATTATAAAAGATAATGGTCCAGCTTATACTAATCAAGCATTTACTAAGTTCTGTTGTCATACAGAATACAGTACAGAACTGGCATCCCATATAATCCTACTGGTCAGGCCATTGTAGAACATCACAATCATGACATAAAAACTCTCCTCTAAAAACAACAGAAAGGGGGAGAAGGCAAAAGAATAAGAAGAGCTGACATGGTGTTGTATACCTGACACCAGATAGAAAGAGGCTTATGCCTGCTCAAGAACAGTTTCAAAAAGGCAAAACAGACCTCATTGATTGGAAAAAAGTGAAGGTGAAATGGAACAACACAAAGACAGGCCCTGTATTAACATGGGGGCGAGGGTATGCTTGTGTTTCCACAGGAAATGGTGAAGAAACGATCTGGATATCAGAAAGAAACATCTGACCTCTGCCATACATTGGAGAAGATATGGACTGAGGAAAAAGAAGAAGCCATGATCATCAGACTGACAGCACAATGAAGACACTCATTCTGCTTCTGGGCACCCTCCAGGTGACTATTGCAGCAGAAGGAACTGATAGAGAGGAAGATAGATGGACTTTTTGTACATAATCTGCCTTGGGTTAGGGTGGTGAGCTGGGGAGGGACGTTAGAGGAGGTAATTATGGTAGGATGTGGGTCAAAGGTTTTTGGGAAACAAATTGATATAGATGGAAAAAATTTTTGCTTTTATGATTGGAAAATAACATGCTTTAATTGTACTATCACTGAATACACTGGTTTTCATATAGCTAATTCTAGCATTATATCTGTAATTATGTGTCCTAGGTTTGCTTTAATGCCTATCAAAAGAAAAGGCTGGTGTATATCTGTATCTGATCAAACTTTTAAGCAGTTAATGTTGAAAGTAAGACAGAAAAGATGTATAAGTTGCATTATTTTAGGCATTTTAAGCTTTGTGGCAGCATTGGCTTGCTCTGTATCAGTTGGTTTATCTGTACATACAATTTAATGGATGCTTTAAGGGAAACTATTGTGGTGGGAAATGAAGTTGATGTTCTTGAAACAAGATTGTCCATGAGATGGGATTATAGGTTCATTTCTATTTGTGTTAACTCCTGTCTATTATAATACCTCTATATACAATTGGACTAATGATATAGATCCGGGCCTCCAAAGGAAATCTTGACCCCAATGAAGCTGCAAGTGTGATTTGGGATTATTTTGCTAATACACATCCCTTTGCATTCCTGTTCCATTGGCTCATGTCTATATTACCTCTATCCCTTTGTTTCTCTGCATCGGCCACCTATTTATAGGTGCCTTCTCTCTCATGGGTACCTTATCTCTGGTTATAGCAAAAAAAAAAAAAAAAAAAGGGAGGGAATTGTTGAGGGCCAGGATGGAGTGTGGTTGACAAGTTCAGGATAGACCTTCTGGGAAACTGTTCTTTGAGACTGTGCTCATTATCATCCAGAATGGCTCTCCATGCCCCCACCCCCACTCCCCAGATGTTGCTGTCTCTGTGAGAAAAACAAGAGAACTACACAATACAAGGGATATGTAAAATAGATGCCCTCTAGGCTAACAGTCTTTAAGACAATAAGACTGGCCAAATCACTAGGACAGGAGATGAGCAGAGTGTCACATAGACTTGCAGTTTGTGTCTATAAGTACCCTGACCCTCAGATCAATAAATGGAGTTGCCCTATCTATGCCCACCTGCCCATGTGTCTTTCTTCTTCACCACATCACTGAGCCACATGGGGATGCAGGCCGCCCACCACACTTAAGCAACCAATTTTTCATCCTTCTATTTTGTAATAGACAAATCCTTTCTATTTTGTAATAGACAAATAGCCCACATTTACACAGTGCTTTAGAGTTACAAGGCATTTTTTACATAGCTCAGTTGACACACCAACCCTGGGAAGCAGGAAGCCTAAGTATGTTATTATAGGTGCTTAATGACTGAACTGAATTTTAGGGATTAGGAAACTGAAGGTCACAGAAATTAAATAATCTGTCAAAAATCTCCTTGAGGTAGAACTCGACTGAAATTAAAGAATGTCAGATTGGAAAAGCTATCTGAGGCCACCCAGTCCAGCCTGTACCTGAACAGAATTCAAATATCACAATCCAAAAATGAGGGGATCCCTCCCCAAAGGGGGCATGAGGTTCTTCTGTTTATCCTTGCTTTCTTCCAATGGATTCACTACTTCCTGCTTGTCTACTTCAAGATGTAGCTGTGGAACAGAGTAACTCTCAGCCCCACTGCTTTTGATTAATAAGTAAGGCAAGGGAAACTCCCTAAGGGTTCCCATTGTCAGGGCAAATATGTCCAGTTCTTTGGATGCTCACAGTAAAAGACCATCCTGGCAGCAATCAGGGAGTGATGCATCAATTACACTTTAATAAGGCACATGGAGAGAGGCAGATAGGACATGGATAGGAAAAAGGTAGCAGAGGGAGGCAAACAGCCTGGGGAAGAGGAGGGAAGAAGAGGGACACACGTAATCACTTATGTAACTGGATTGGATTTGGGAGTTGCGGGGAGGCATGGACCTGATGAGGGGTGGAAAGAGAGAGGTACAGGAACCCCAAGGCTGGAGCTCCCTGCATGGGTCTTCTGGAAAAGAACTTACAGACTCAAGCATTGTTGAGGTCAAGGTGGTAAACATACATTATGCTTTTCAGCAGGCTTGAGCTCTTAGGGAAACCTGCAACCTTAGAGGGGAACAGGTAAAGTTTATATGTGCCAATTATGCTAACGAGGTGAATCAGGGAAGAATTAGGAAGTGGTTAAGGAGTGGTTAGTTCTTAAAGGAACATGCACTTTTGGTAACTACTGCACAGGTATTTTACCCAGAGTTCATCGGGAAATAGCCAAAGAGGGGCTACATGGAGGTGTGGTTTTATGCCTGAACTGTCACTAAGTCAACTTATGGTCAGGGCTGACCAAGGAATACCAGGCTACTCTCATCAGTCTTGTTAGACAAAACAAATGTAAGGGAGTGTGTGTGTATGTGTGTGTGTGTGTGTGTGTATGTATATATACATATATATGTATGTATGTATATATACATATATATGTCTAAGTGTGTGTGTATACACATATATGCATGTGTGTGTGTGTGTATATATATATATATATATATATATATATATATATATACACACATATATATATGTCTAAGTCTAGGATACATACGATTTGATTGGTCAGTGAGTAGTAAATGTCATTATGAGCCAGTACACAGCCAGCTCAGTGAGTACATAGCTGGTTCAGACTAATCAGTTCTATAGCTGCAACTGGCAGGAAAAGAGCTAAAAGTTTTGCTAGGGCAGGTTGTGTCCTTAGGCTGGAGAGAAACTGCCTGAGGCAGTGTTTTGAGGCTAGGAAGAAATGTGATTTTTAAAGAGAAATGTGATTTTAGAATTGGGGTCCCAAGTACATGCACCCAAGCACCCCATCAGACCCTTATCAAATGCAGAAGCAGGAGTTTAAGGTCCCACTTTTAAAGGATTTTGCTAGTAGGGGACAAAATATTATCCATGCCACCTTAGATAGTTCATTAACATATCAACAAGTCACCTTAGGTATCCCTCATTTACATAACATTGCTGGTTTTACTGTGCATGTCTGGAGGTCATCTGCCACTTACTGAGGGCAGTATAGTGGGACTGAGGGGTCATCACTTTGGAGTCTCTGGCTTCTATAATGTTAATGAGAAATCTTCCCCTCCCATTAATAGGCCTCACCTGGAGCCCATTAAGGGGAGCTTGATTAGGGGAAGCTTGTTTTGTGGGAAGGCCTTCACCTTTTGTTAATTTATGAGGCACTAGGTCACATGCAGTCTGGCTCTGAAAAGTGTATATATATTCTGAGGTAAAGTTTTGTTTTGGGGGTTTACTTTTTGGAAGAAGGTTCATGGGCCAGATGAGACTTTGGGTAGCTGTTAAGGGCCTCCCCCACCCCCTTTGAAAACCCAGATATTGGTGCTTCTCTCTCTGGTTAACTCGTGTATATGTAATGGTCAGACAATTGGATCTGTCTGTTCATTTGTCATGTATTACTTATGATCAGACCTGTCTATTGGTCTTTATTTCTCTGCTTGTATTTTCTCTGTTGGTGAATGTAATTAAAGAAGATTGTTGACCCCTCAAAAGTTGCTTTCCTTTTAGAAAAGTAGATCTTGGAACCTGTGTAGCAGGTCATCCTGGGCATGCAGGTTGCCTGTGCTACAGCTTCTCCTAATTTAACATACAGTTTCAGGATGTGGCTTCAATTTATGACAGTTCTTAAGTGGCTTCTAGGCTCCCTTAATTTACGCGACAATTTTCAAGTGACTGCTATGTTTTCCTTTACATTCTTATTTCCTACTATTGTTACCTTATACTAATTACTAATATACTTATACTAACTGGTTGGAGGGGGGTTGAGAAGGGAGACCGGAACAAGATTTAATTTCAATACCAAAGCCTTTTCATTTCATCCTCGTGGTGATGCGGATAAGAACAGTGCCCTAAGAGTTAAAAATAATATTGATTGACTTTGTGAAGCCCTTGGTGCCCTAAAGTCTCCCCTTACCACAATTTCCCCTTATCCTGGACCATACAATTCCCTGTCCCCATCCCTCATCCTGGGGAATGGAATTTCCTTATGTTGTGACATTCATAACCCTCACCCGGTGCCTTTATCTTGCAAGACTTATCTCCAACCCCCACAGGGAAACCCTAAAATCATCCTACAAAGGTCTGGTCCTTTTCCTATACCATGGCCTTTGTTTAGCTCGTTGCTAAGTCTCAGGCCCACTGCTTTTGTGTCAATAAAGCTCCCAGAGGCTACAGAGGTCGAAGTGAATTCATTCGCATTTTGAACCAGCTGTCCCTTCTCTCTCACTTCAACAACAGGGTCACTCAGACTCTGCTTGGAGAGTCTGAAGGGGAATTTAACTATTCAGTGAAGGAGAATCCAATACCTCCTGAAGTTCCACCACTTCTAGATAGCTCTAATTATTTGGAAGCTTTTCCTATGTTAGCCTAAAGTTCCTCTCTCCAACTTTTCTACTCATTGCTTTGGGTGTCGCTTTCTTGGATGAAGCAGAACAGGTCTAATTCATCTTCCAAGTGATAGCACTTCAACTTCACTTCAAATAAAGATAACTACCATAAGACCTTGTGACCCTCCTTCCTTCCCTTCCCCACCACCAACTCCTCTTTTCTCTAGATTTTTTAAAAGTAGGCCTATGAGCTCCTCAACTTACAGAGCTCTTGGTGAGAAACTTTCTCTACCAACTAAGATTAATTAGCACCTTCTCTCCAATTTATAACCTTAGAGAATTACCTGGAGGACAGTGAAGAGTTCATTGACTTTCCTGGGTTCAAAGAGCCTGTATAGAAAAACACCTAGATGCTTGAATGGCATAGTGTTCATTCCCATCACCATATTGATTGCTTTACTGTGGGTGCCCCTTCAGTACATAATGACCTGTTACCAAACTTCCCCCTCCCATCACAAGCTTAGCTCACAAAATAGTGCGTAGTGTTTATTGCCTTATTTCTTCTACTCTCAGGACCTCGATGACAGGGACCTTGTCTTTATATACTACTTTCAACATTTTATACTCTGCAAATATTTCTTGAATGAAACATCACTTCCCTCATGACTGCACATAGACACCCTCATGAAGACATGTTTTGAGGCTTTCGATTCGTAAACCGAGGAACAACGAACCCAAGGAATATAGTCTTGGGACCTGAAGAGACTCCAGAAGGAGTTCTATAAACATTACAAGCAGAATAAAAATTTTAAATCTTAACCAAAGAGAGTTTTTGGTGGATAGTTATTGCCATCCTTAGCGAAGAGGGGTGGGGGAGATTAATTTACATTGCTTGGTCTGGAAAATATATGTGCATTTATGCATTCATCATTAAGACTTTTCTTCTCAAGTTAGTATCTTGGTATATAAGAAGTTTATTCCCCCCCAGAATCCTCAAATAAATCTCTTTTATAGACGTCTTGGGTATGACCTTTCTCCTTTTCCCATTTCTGGTGCAGATGCTGGGTTACTACATGATTTTACTCCTGGGGGAAGGCATTATCAAGCAAATTTGGGAACTGAAATGGGTAGGAGAAACTGATCACATTTCCTCCTTTTAAAACTCTCCAAATACATAGACAGCCCTCATTCTAACTTATATGAGTGGCCCTAATTTAACACTGCTCTGTGAAAAAAAATTTTTTTAATAACATAAATTTTAAAATAACAAAAAATTAAAATAAACATATTCACAGTGATTGGATCTTGGAGGATGTGGGTTGGTAGCCTATGCACTGTTTAGTTTTGTTTTCAACTAGTGATTCATCAGAGCCCTGCCTACAATTCCAGAAAATAACTGTCACTGACAATCAATCAAGACCACAATTCCTATAATAGCTGCATGGAGTGGGGAGAATGATAGCTCTGGGTATCTCTAAGGATTAAACTACAAGTAAATAAACCAAGGTTTCTGTAAACTGACTCCTAGGACCAGGCTCTGGCATGGTTCTTCCAGAATCCCTTAATATCGCCCTTCACTCAGATGAAGAGACAAAGTATAATTTATTGGACCTATGTACTGTTGACCTGAAAACTTGGTTAAAGAAAAGGCAACAGGCTAAATGCATACATTTTATGATTTAATTAATTAATCAATCAATTCCCTATTAAAGACAACGGTAACATAATGCATTATGGAGCCAGAAATATTCTGGCTACCCAGTGCAGAAATCTTCTGGCTTATATACATTTTGCCATGAGAAAGGAACTCTCCTAGTTGAACAAATCATAAATTTAGTAAGACAAGACAATTAACAAAGTAATGTCGGCTGGGCCTTGCGATTCCAGGCTGTGTAAACATATGTCTCTGTGACAAGGAAGGAAATCCCACCACTAGTGAGTGGCAGGCTTCCTGCCCTTAATAGATAACTGACATAGGAAAGGGTAAACAAAGTTCAATAGAAATTATGACCCAAGATGTCTGTGTTTTCTTTACCATTAACATGCCATAACATAGCATATGTTTACAAATATTAAGATATGGAAAACATCTCATTATTCAAGATAGTGTCTTAGGTTAAAGGTCTCTTAAGGACTGTTAAGTCAGCCCTGGCAGGCTTTTGTTGACATAGGAAGAGGCATTCTCTGAGTTTGCTTCAGAGAGAACAATTTTATATTAAACATTATCAGTACATATAGGTCAAACAGATACAAACTAAGTTTTTATTACCAAATTCCAGAATGTTAAGAGTGGAAAGGTGCTCCAAAGAGCATTGAATTCAGTCCTCTTATGCTACAGGTAAATGAAAAGAACATGGATACATAACGCTGTGTAACGATGTGGTAAGATCTACAATTTTCATTTTAACTGCTATATGTAATGATCATACTATTTGTAACTGTACTATTTAGATGACTTCAGGGAAGCTGTTGGAGCTTCCCCACCCTCTAAGGGACCCTGACTTGGAAGCTGAGGTTGCAGCCTAAGGGATCATCCTAACAATCCCTGCTTATAAGCAAACAGAACCAGGTGCCCAGCTGGCTTCTGCTTCTGGCCACGCTGACCCTGGTTCTGTGCCCTGCTGAATGACCCTATCGACTTGAAGGCTGTTCATACAAGACTCAAGAATGTCTTGTGGTCAAGCCTGTGGTTTTCATACTTAAAAACCTTACCCCTATATATAAGCGGGAAATTGAACCTGTTCGATTCCTGGCTCTGGCCTCTCTGTTCTGCCCCAGCTATCCACAGGTTGGAGGCCGGTCTGGTCCCGTTGACATTAATGAAAAAGGACAAGCTCGGACCCAATAAAGGATACAAAAATGCTGTCTCCTCCCTTTCTTGCAGATATGAGGAATGAACCGTGAGAACATACTGAGGCAGCTGGTTCGGCTGAACTGTTTTCTCTTTTTCTATTCTCCATTAGGAAAGGTGCTTCCCTCGTAGAAGTGGGCAGATACAATTTTAAAATACAAACTCCCGAAGTTTAGGAATTTCCCACGCATCCAAATCTGGCGGACAGTATTTACTAAAGACTTTTCTCCCTGACAGCCTGGGGCCACTTCTCAGGCTCCCCCTCTCCCTCATGGATCAGATGCTCACGAACCACTCCACGGGCCCCCGCCCACCAGGATAGAGCCGCTCCTGAGGTCCTGGGCTTTACTGAACTTCAGTTGGAAAGGCAGGAGGGTCTGGAACACAGGTCCTCCTCCTACCTTCGGGCACCAGGGAATGAGTGAGCGCTGGGGCGAGTTCACACGAGTTTAAAATAGTATGCGAACACCCAACGTGAAGCCAGTGGGACTCCCGAGCGCCCAGGCCTGAAGGCAGGGGGCTCCCGAGCGCCCAGGCCTGCGGGCAGGGGGCTCTCGTGGGCTCCCGAGCGCCCAGGCCTGAAGGCAGGGGGCTCCCGAGCGCCCAGGCCTGAGGGCAGGGGGCTCCCGAGCGCCCAGGCCTGCGGGCAGGGGGCTCTCGTGGGCTCCCGAGCGCCCAGGCCTGAGGGCAGGGGGCTCTCGTGGGCTCCCGAGCGCCCAGGCCTGCGGGCAGGGGGCTCTCGTGGGCTCCCGAGCGCCCAGGCCTGAAGGCAGGGGGCTCCTGAGCGCCCAGGCCTGCGGGCAGGGGGCTCTCGTGGGCTCCCGAGCGCCCAGGCCTGAGGGCAGGGGGCTCCCGAGCGCCCAGGCCTGCGGGCAGGGGGCTCTCGTGGGCTCCCGAGCGCCCAGGCCTGAGGGCAGGGGGCTCTCGTGGGCTCCCGAGCGCCCAGGCCTGAGGGCAGGGGGCTCTCGTGGGCTCCCGAGCGCCCAGGCCTGAGGGCAGGGGGCTCCCGAGCGCCCAGGTGTGAACTCAACCAGTAGGCGCCCAGGTGCGAATTCAGCCAGTAGGCGCACGCAACCAGTGACATATAAATCCGCCCAGGATACAATTCAGTTCAGCTCGCGAGGAGGGACCCGACTGCAGCCGATTCGAGTCGCGGCCCCAGCAAGACCACCACCGGACCCAAGAGATCACTGGAGGCCACAATTCGGCCAGACCGAACGGCGAAGCTCAAGCAGAGGGACACCACCTCCAACTTCCGCAGACCGAGGCGCCGATGCACCACTCTCCGGCCTCACCGCCCCTGAAGCCTCAGCCCGAGCGTTTCATTGGTCCACGAAGGGCTTGATCCCGCCCCTCTAGGCGGTCGCCAAAGGCCGAAAGTCACCTGACCCTCTGTAACGTGTATCCGGTATAGAGTGCGGAAGCTCTCTCGAGTGACGCACGAAACGGGGTGACGCAACCGAGATCTCATAGGTTGCCCCGGAACGGGGGAGGGCAGAGTGAGGGCTGAGGGGGGTCTTCCAAATTTGGAAGGCGCCGGAAGTAGACGTGGGGTGGAGGGCGCGGGTAGGGGAGCTCAGGGGGCAGCGGTAGCCGCCCGGGCGCCCGGCTGCGCCCGTGAGCCTCCGCGCTGCTCTGGTCCGGCCGGTCCCCAAGGCTTGGCACCATGGACTTCCGGGACATCCTGATGGTGGCGTCGGAGCAGCAGGGACTCAACATCATCCCGGTAAGTGGAGCCTCGGTGGGGGGGGAGGACTGGGCCGGGGGAGGGAAGTTCAGCCGCTGCGCTCGCTCGGGGCCGGCCGTGGGCAGGGGGTCTCCCGGCCGGAGCTGGGGGGTCCCCGGCTGTGGCCACGCGCCGGCCCCGCTGCTAACGGCCGGGGGTGTCAGGACGGAAGGCGCCTACTAAGTGCCCGTCGCCTTGCGTCTGCCTGGGGCAGGTCCCCTTCCCCGGTCGGAAACGATAGGGATGCCGTCTCCCAAGTTGTTTCCAACGGGAAACTCGGAGCTCCTGCGGAGTCGGGGGCCGCGAGCGGAGTTCCCCGGCATCCCCGAGGGTGGGAAGGACGGACGAGAAGTTTGTTCTGCCCTTGCTGCGGATCCCCCGGCGCTCCCCCGTCCGGCCGCTTCCCGAGCGCCGCCTCCGTGCTCGCCCATCCGTAGACGGGTGGCTTTGCTCTCCCCTGGCTTGACACCCTCTTTTTTTTTTTTTTTTTTGTCTCCATCTGGTCGCGTGATAACCGAGGCTCGCGGGTGGCGGTCGGGATGGCTTGGGTCTCACTTTTTGTGTCCCCTCCCACTCTGCTGCGGCAGCCAATGAGGGGATGCGCGCCCTCCCCCCACCTGGGCTTGTCACCTTTGCTGCGGAGCCTACCCAGGAAATGTCAATAGTACGTTTAATCGAGTTACGTGGGGGAAACTTGTTGGGAAACGAAGCCGACTTTGGAGTCCGCCAGCATCTGACTGCCTGCTGGGAGGCGAGCGCGGTGTCGGAGGCCTTTCTAGTAGACTCCATACGCGGTTAACCGTGATAAAAAAATAATGAGCAGGAGCATAAAGGAGGCGCAGGAGAAAGGGGTATAGGAGTTCCTTGGAGAGAAAAGGCATTACTCATGGGTAACCGTAGAATCTGGTAGGTTCGAGTCGTGTCAGCCCTGAAGGGCTATGGGAAATTGTCCTTCCCGGGGGACTTTGCTGTCCCTAGGTAGAACACCTGCTCAACTTATGCTCCCCATGTGACTTGTTCCCAGAATGATATAGGGTAGCTAGCTGGGTGGCAGTGGATAGAGCTCTGGACATGGAGTCAGGGAAGACCTGAGTTCAAATTCAGTTACTGTGTGACAAGTCATTTCACCTCTCTCAGCCTCAGTTTCCTTACCCATTAAATGGGGGCAGCAGCACCGGTCTCCTAGCTTTGTATAGTAAGGACCAGATGAAGTGTTTTGTAGAGCTCACTGTCAGATGTTGGAGTAAAGGATGACTTAATGAAGAAACCTTGTTGCTCTATTTTTGAGGAGGTAGCGTTTGGGCTCTGTGCTTAAGGGGCAGGATACTCCCGGCATAGAATACCATGAGGCTTGAGGTGCGATATCTGGGGGACAGTGAGGAGTCCATTTCTGCTAGAGCATAGAAGTGGGTGGAAGTGAAATTGTGAAAGGGCATAAAGTCTACCTAATGCCAAACCAAGTAAGGAAGGTTAAACTTTGCTTGATATGCATTAAAAAGTAGGAATGATAAGCCCGTGTCTGTACATGAGTAAGGAAGTTGCTTGGCAGTAATGTGAAGAGTGTTTTGGGGGCAAGTTTGGAGGCATAGACAGTCCTCATAGCTGTTAACGAAGGACCTGCAGCACTGGGGATAGAGATGAATCTTGGTGAGACTTCAGGGGAGAATCCAAGTGAGAATGAATGAATGGTGGTTCTACTGACAGTGAAGTCCAAAGAACAGATTTTGGGGAAAAATAAGTGGGGTCTGTGCTGAAAATAGCTAATATAATGACACTACCTAGGATTTATACAGTGCTTTGAGATTTGCAAAGTGCTTTTTGCAAGTAATACTTCATTTTATCCTCACAACAGCCTGGGGAGTTTTTATCCTCACTTTACAGATAAGGAAAATGAAGCAGGCAGTGATTTTCCCAGGGACCTGCAAAATGCAAGAATCTGAGGCTTGATGGACACTCAGGTGTTCCTGACGCTCAAGTCCATCACTCCATCCACCGAAATCACTTAGCTGCCTAAATAATTTGTGTAGAGCTGACAGTTGGAACCATGGAAGTAAATAAAGTTTCCAAAGGAGAGCATGTAAAGAAAGAAGATGGCTGAAGACAGACCCTTGGATAGGTACACATTTAAGGATTTGGAAAGATGATAAAAACCAGAGAAGGAACAGTAGAGAAAGCTAGGAGATCCAGTAGGATACAATTGTGACCTGTCTGAACTCGGAGGAAGAGAGAGTCCTGACAGTGAGGTATTTCAGTGAGGTCGAAGGAAAGAACACTTATTGCAATATTTGAGTGATTAGGACACATTTGAAGCTAGCAGTTTTAGTGTTCTTATGGCATGAAGCTTTGTAAATCTATCCAGTGTTTGTCTTATTCTTTTGGGATTCACTGAATACATGCTGGGAATATAGATAGATATAATCTTAAAGCTTAATCGAGGAAGAATAAAACATGGGGGTCAGCTGTTACCTTTCACATATAAATTGGCTGTTTCTCTATCTTTTGGATGGTACTTACAGCCCAGGTGCACTATAGTAAGGCTCATGGTGATACCTGTGGTTTGAACAGTCAGGAATAGAAAGTAAACATCTGTGCTAATTCAAATCAGACGATATTTATCAAGCACCCTGTGTCTCTATCTGAAAGACTGTAATTCTCAATTTGTCTTTATTAACTTTTTTTTTTTACCTTTGAGGTCTCCCAAAATTTCTCTCCAGAATTGTACAGCAGCCAAATGATTTTTAAATTACACATATACCTCCAAAAAGTCTTATGTATTAGTTTTTAAAACACAAAGATGGTTTGGTTTTTTTCTGAAGTGCTGTGACTAATCATTTTCCTAAACTATGGAGTCATAAATTCTGCTGGCCAAAATTGTGTATCATAAACCTCTGAAATCTTGAGAAACAGAATTATTTTCAGTTTGTATGAATTTCCTAGATAGGTTAGTAGTGAGTCCAATAAACCTTACTTCCTTTTTTTTTTTTTACCCAATACCAAGGTTGAAGGAATGGAACTGTATTTTTCTAAACAGTGCATCTTGTGCATAAATCATCTCTATATTTCCACCCAAAACTGTTGGCTTTGATATTGGAGAGTCCGTTCATCCAGTTTTCAAATTAAATGTAACCAATCTTAACTAGTTGCTTGAGTGATTAACTGGTGATGATATGAGTAGGAAAAGTCCTGGACTGAGAGTAGACCTAGCTTTGTTACTAACTTACTGTGTGACTTAAGCATCTTTTAATTTATTAATAACCTATCCTTAGATACTTTATCTGTAAAATCAGGAACTTGAGCTAGATGTTTTCTAAAGTCTCCTTCAGCTCTAAAATTTTGCCTTTATAATAATAATGGTGAGAACAGTAAGAATTAACATTTATATAGCACTTATTTTGTTCCACGAACTGATCTAAGAGCTTCAGCTACAATTTTTCCTCATGGGTTTATTGTATTTTTTATTTATTTTTACAGCTAAACCTCCCATATACAGAGCCATAAAGTTTAGAGCTTACAAGTCTTGATTCCCAGGCTCTGCTCTGGGGGCATGCCTAGTTTTAGAGATAACTAGAAGGGACTGGTCTGGTACATTAAAACCAAGAAATAATGATAGTTTCATTTAAGGGCCTGAGTGCCCAGCTGCCTCTAACACCTGCACAGACCCCTAAGTTGCATTACTTCTTTTGGGGGTTGGTTGTGAAGGGGAGTGGTTACTGTCATGGTTGACTTCAGAAACAAAACAAAGCTTTCCAAGAGGAAATAGCTCTGCTTTTTTTTTTTTCATTTTGAAGAGAGAGAGAACTCTTTAAAACAAAGACAGGATTGCATCATGCTGAAAAAAAAAATTAGGTACCCTGAATTATTTCCCAGTGGAAAACTAAGAAAATAATAGTTGGTTCTAAGATGATATAACTAGTCACACTTTATATTAAGTAAAAAACTGTTAGAGTAGCCTTATGAAATTTCCCAATTCTGGTTTATGCCTTGCTGGTCTTCCTGTCCTCTCCCACTCTCTCACCAGAAAGACCCTTAGTAATTTATAAAGTGGTGGTTTAGATCCCTCAGAAAAGAATCTAATTAGATTCCTTCTGTATAGTCAAAGATCAGAATTAGAACCATTGGGAGGCTGGGGAGGGGGGCGGTGCAATGAAGGCTGAAACAAGATTTCAACTCAGTATAAGGAAAAACTTTATAGTGGTTAGAGGAATTCTTTTCAGAGGCATCTGAAGCCTGCAAACTTGCTGGAGGTCCCCCACTGTTGATATCATTTCTTTTCTCTGCTTCTGACAGCTGTACCACAGCCATTAAAGTGTTTTGGAGTATCAAATTCTAATGTGGGGGACTAACCAAGTGGAAAGGCATAGAGGACTATGGAGGATCTTTTGTGTGTGGAACATCAAAAATAAGCCAGTATAGCTAAATCACCTAGTGTGCAGGAAGACTTGGAAAGGTATAGGAAAAAGCCGGCTATTAAGAGATTTAAATTTCTTTTTTTTTCTTTTCTTTTATTTATTTTCTGTGTTCTACAATCACTACCATATAACTTAGATTTTTTTTCCCCTTCCCCTCTCCCTTCCTGACATGGCATATAATTTTATATAGGTTCTACATATACAAGAGATTTAAATTTCAAAGGGGAAAAAAAAGCAGGAAAGTAAGGAAAGGGAGGGGTGTAAAGAGGAAGATGGTATGAGGGAGGAAATTGTCTCAAGTAAAAGAAACTTCCTGCTCCTGAAGTGGTTGTATTCAAAGGTGGTGAAAAGGAAAAGAACTGTCTAAAGGGGATACCTTAGATCTCCTCTTAGAAAGTTGGAGAATGACCAGACCAATAGTGGTATATAAATAAAAGGGAATATTATTGCACTGGAAATAATGGCAAAAGAGACTATTTCAGAGAATCCTGAATGGTATGGCCTGACACAGTGAAGTGAGCAAATGGGACAGAAATTTATACAGACAGAAGCAATAAAGAAAAATTGTTAAAGGCTTAAGAATTCTGGTCAGACCAGTGACCAACCATGTTTCTGAAAGACCCATGATAAGGCATGGTGTAACCACCCCCAGACGGAAAGGGAATAAACAGAGACGTAAATGTTACTTTGGACATGGCTGCTCTGAATTCATTTTGCTTAACTATGCTCATTTGTTCCAAGGGTTTGATTTTTTTTTTCTTTCAGTTAATTGGGGGTAGGGGCAAAGAGGGTCATTGTAACATTTTTAAAAAATGCACAGAAGAGCACAGATGGACTTTTTTAAAAAAATTAACATATAGAATTATATACTTTTATAAAAGCAAGCAGTGTGAAATGGAGATTTGTGGTTTTGCATACTCTTTATTATGGAAATGCTCTTTTTTGGTGTCTTTTTTTTTTTAAGTAAAATTTTCAAACAGAAGGATTTATATTTCTAGAGGCAATAGGAGTTGGAGGGAGTGGGGTGTGACATGATGAGACCTGAACTTTAGGGAAATCATTTTGGCTGCCATGGAAAAGAGGCTTGAGGCAGGGAAACCAAATTAGGAGGTCATTGTAGGCCAGGGAAGAGTTGTTGAGGACCTGAACCAGGTGATGAGTCTGCATAAGTGAAGAAGAGGGAACTTGCTGAAGAGGGTGTAGAGATAGAATCGAAAGAATTGGCTGTGTGGATTTGCTATGTGAGGTGAGATTGAGGAGGATGACACTGAGATTACAAAGCTGGATGTGACTGTGGGAAAAATAGTGCCACCCTCAACAATAATAACGACATGCAAAAGAGGGGCAAGTTTGAGGGAAAAGATAACGAGCTCTGTTTTGGTTGTGTTGTTGAGTTTATGATGACATCTGGTTATAAATGTCCTGGAACCGGAGAGAGACACTAGGGATTTATTGATTGATAGATCTAGAAGTTATCTGCATAGAGATAACAGTTGGACCCGTGGAAGTTGATGAGGTCATCCAGAAAGAGATTTAAAGTGAAAAAAAGGAAAGGGCGCATTTATAGAACCTTGGGGTGCACTCACAGTTAGAGTGGGAGTGATACTGATGACTCAGCACATCAGACTTAGGAGAAAGCTGAGTAATGAAAACCTGAAGAGGAGAGAATATCCAAGGAGAGAAGAAGCGTTCAATTGAATCAATGAAGTCAAAGAGGAAGGAGGTTTGAGAGCATTGGCATCATTAGATAGCACAGCCGTTGAGTGAGGAAGGACGACAGACAGATCATGGAGAGTTAAGAAAATAATGAGAAAGGAATGGAATTGGAGGACAGGTATAATGACTTTTTCGAGGAGTTTGGCTGAAAAAAAGAGAAGACATAGGACAATAGTGGGTATGGTAGGGTCTAATGGTAAGGTTCTGTTGGTTTTTTAACCATTAGCAAATATTCAACGTTGCCATACTGTTCTTGGAAGGATTGCCCACTCACCATCCCTATCACTTTCAGTACCAAAGGGCCCCTTTCTCTGGCACTATTAGAATGACAGAGCTGTGACTGTCTTTGCTTTTATAGCTCCAGAGCTTAGCCTTGTTCTTGGCCTGTAATGCTTAGTGTTTTTTTGTTCATTTGGAGTATGTACTGACTATATAAGAAGAAAAGTGAATAGGATCGAATGGACAAGGAATCTTGAAAACTTAGAGGAAGTGAGTGAAAAGTTATTACAATTTTGTGTTGACATAATAAGGATCCAGGAGGAGAAGGTTATCAACTGTGACAGATACTTCAGAGAGGTCAAGATGCCATCTGACCTGGTAATAAGACATCTTGGTGAAATTTAAAGGTTATTTTCAGTTAAAGGAGAAGCCTAGGAAGGTTGAGAACCTGTGAGACTTGGAAAGATGGTGATACCCTCAGGGAAAAAGTGAGGAGAGGTGGATTTGGATGTGTAATATGTATTGTATAATCCTAGCCTGAGCTCTTTCCCACCAAAAAATGAAAGTGTCCCTTTTGGGGAGGCCTCATCTTTATGCTTGACTGAGCTACCACCATGGTGGAGTATAAGGCAAAGAGAAAACAGGAACAAGGCAAGGAAGTTTGCCATTTTGTTTGTCTGAGTCAGGTTAGGTTCTGATTTCTTGAGGGCCCCACTTCTGGATAAGGAGTGGGAGGATTTTTTAGGGAATATTGAAGAGTGGTATAGGTGTAATAAACCCATTCATGATTGACTTTCAGGAAGGATTGGACTGGCTTCCCATCTTCTAATTCTTCAGTCAGTTGAGATCAAGCCTTAGTCCCCTTTTGGGAGACAGTCACTCTAATGGTCCTTCTGTTTTAGGGATGGGAATCTACCAGTTTCACCTTCTCCAAAGTCTTCACCCTTCATCCTTCCCCTATAATAGTTCAAGTACTTTGTGAGCTCGGGCTGTTTTATACTTTTTACATTCCATATTAACTGGTACAAGGCTGCTGTTAATGTCATTTCAATTGCGTCCAGTTTGGGGTTTTCTTGGCAAAGATACTGAGTGTTTTACCATTTCTTTCTCCAGCTCATTTTACAAGGGAAACTGAGGTAAACAAGGTTAAGTTCCCAGAATCACACAGCTAATAAGTGTGAGGCCGGATTTGAACTCTGGTCCTCTGGGTTCCAAGCCCTTCACAGGTCATCTAGCTGCCCCAGTACGGAGACAGGTCAATTAAATACCGATTTATTGATTAGTGTTTTACTACCACAACCACCACCAGCATTTTCTGTGAGTTCAGGAAGCCTGAAGTACAGGATGACTAAGGATAAACATTTGGATACCTCAGTTAGTATTTCTGTTGGTAGATGTTTGGTGCTGGTAACATTGCAGTCGTTACACAGGATAAACTTGTTAGATTAGATCTGGCTTCATGAATAAACTCACTTACCAGGCACTTTTAAGCTGTTTCAGAATGTTCTCTGCCCTCTTTTCCACATGCATCTATATGGATCCTTAGATTTTCCTCTCCTGGCATTCTGGGCACTTTGGATTTGAGATTGCTCCTGTTAATTTAACTTGCTGTCTTATTAATATTTTTCATTTCACCAAATACATTGGATTTGTGATAGACTTCTTTCTCTCATCTGATAAATTTCATGAATGAAATGTGGGATAATCCTGGAGCTAATTCAGACCCAGGCCTATATAGTGATTAGTTTGATATTTAACATAGGTCTGCAATAAGAGTGCCACATTTTGTTTTCATTTTAGTAATTCAAATAAACATTATCTTAGTTTTAGTCATTTCGTGACTATATTTCATAAGAATTAAAACCCAAAGAAATGCCATCTGTCTAAACTGGTGAGGCATTCAGCAGGAAGGATAGTAGCCATTTGGAAGTAAAATAGAAACCTGGCTGAGAGTCAGGCAGTTGACTTTGTAAATTAATATTTAACTTCAGCACAAATCCTCCACGTAGATGCTTTAGAAATATTTTTGAATTGAAATATCTGAACTGTAGAGAATTCAGTTTACAGAGAAGGATGCACTCATTATCCTAAAAGCCTAAAGAAAGATGATCATTATGCAGTTAGAAATGTTCATCAGCTCTAGTTTTTTCTTAGTATTCTTTCTTATCTTAAGCCAAGGACAAATTTGAATGTCTCTATTCAACTCAGACTGACCATTATTTTTCAGTTATACTGTGTGCACATTTTTTTCCAGGATTGGAGCAAGGTAATAGGGAAATACTTATTTTGCAACTTAATCATTTTTGAAAGGTGGAATCTTAATTATTGAGAACTCTGGAGGCTGAGGACCCATTCTGTAGTATCTGCTAGACAAAAATTCCCATCATGGGTCTAAGTGTGGGGGTTCCCAAGCCTTTTTCAGTACCCATATGGCTTCTTTGCCTTTTGATACATGGTATTATGACACCCTCCTCCCTTTTCACTATGAAAGGAAATAAATTCTACAGTTTACCGTGCGTGTACACATAAATAAAGATGTTAATTAAGCTTGATAGGATAATACAGTTGTTTGTCAAATATTCATAGTACTTTCCATTGATGTGGAAGTATCTCATACCCCCTGGATATATGTCCTAGGCTCTGAACCCCTGGTCTAGTGAATTATCTGCCATCACCTGTTCCTACCTAAGACCCTCAAGTATCTAAAGATGAGTCCTTTATTCATAATGGGGAGAGATGTGTTAAATTTGTTCATTATGATTTGAGGATCTTCGGTACATCAAAGCATGCTTTTTAAGATAGACCTTGCCCATCCCTTTTTTCAGTGTACTGACTATTTTGGAGAGTGAGAAGAGGAAAGGCTTAGAAGTGGAATTGAAGTTAATCTTGCATGGAAGCTATGGATGCTTAGAAAAGTATGTGTGTGTCTGTGGGTCATAATGAAAGGGAGGGGGCAGAGGAACAGTGAGGTTGACTGGATAGTCATAGCATCATCAGAGGAAATGTCAGAAAATAGAGATGTCAAATAAAAACTACAGCGAACGCTAAATTGTCCAGATTTGCCTAGTTTGGATCGTTGCTGGTCCTCAATGATCCAAATATGAGGTTCTCCCTTCATTTTGTTTTTGGCTTAAGAAACTCTTCATGTGTGGGATTGAATCTGTTCATTTTAGGTACAGATGCTCATTCAGCTCAGGTCTGGAATATCTCCTATTATGTGAAAAAAATCAGATATGTTAGGAAATAAATGGGCTATGGGATGTTTCAGAGGCATAGCATGCTTATTGTAACTCCTTTTTCTTTTCCTTTCAGAAAAGATACAGTTTGGCAGTAGGTCCTCCTAAAAGAGATCCCAAAGTCAAGGGTGTCCAGTCAGCAGCAGTGCAAGCTTTCCTCAAGCGGAAGGAAGAAGAGCTAAGGAAAAAAGGTATTTCATCAGTTTGCCCTCAGTTCTTCCGTCATCACAGTTCCTTTGTACTTGTCATTCTTGTTTATAATGTAAAGGATTTTAGTACTTGTCCTATGACCCTTATTAGATTATAAATTCCTTGAAGCCAGAGACTGGGCCCAGTTGACTATGGCTGTCAGTATCTTATCATATTTCAATTTAATGCTTTTTTTTTTTTTTTTTTTGCTGAGAACAGCTTTCTTTTAAGACTAGCTATAGGTATGCTATACTTTGTGTTCTTAAAATATACAACTAAATGAGAAAATCAAACAGCTCTGAATCATTTTTACAATTCAGCGCATTTTGTAACTTACTCTGTTGTGTACCTCTGTTCTCTGTTTTGTATAACAGCCTAAGCCCCTTGCCCTTGCCTATAAATGAAGAAGCTTATGAGTTCAAAACTTTAGTCTTTCAGTTAAAATACAAGTTTTGTTTTCCTGTCAGTCACTTGTAATTGAAGAAAAACTCTGAACTAAGTTTAAAAGTTCAGTGCTCTCATAAAACACTTTAATTCAAAGGAATTGTTATCTCAACAGTACCCGCAAATCACTTCATATCAGGGAAACTTGTCATCTTCTATACCATTAACTGTACTGGTTCAATGCCAGGACATGTGTTATCTCTGTCAGCCAGCATGGTGCCCTTCCAGAAAATATAGTCTCTGACTATTTTTGTACAACTAGAGGAAATGTATCTACCATTAGTTATTCCTGCAAGATTCAGGTGAACAATATCCATCAACATTGAATGGAAGGCAGGGTTACCTGCCCACATTCTAGACTTTTAAACAGTCATATCATCCCCACCCACATGATACTGTCACTTCTTTAACCAATCGTTTTTTCCCCACCTACCAATTTCTGTTCTTGGTTCTATGCTTATAAAAAGGGGCTGCCTGCCTCTCCTCCTCAAGGTCTTTGGGCCTGCTGAGGAAACCCTTAACCTCTTTATTAGTAAATTCACACTTTGCTAATAAACTGATAGTACTCAGAGCTTTGTAACCCAGTTTATTTGATTTTACTTGCAACATAAAACATATAGTAATATAAAGGCAATGATGCAACTAATAAAATAGGTAAATCTTAGTAATTGTGAAATTCAGGAAATAATCATGGTTCCTTCAGAAGGCAAATGATTAACTTGAAGATTTTTGGAGACTGAGTTAATTTGTGAAATTAGCTTGCTTAAACCATTTTGTTTTGATTGAATAACTAAGTCCTTCATGTGCTTAGTCATATAGAAAACTATGTATAACCTACTCATTATGTGAATGAATGACATTATATGATACTTGTTTAGAATAACTTCCTTACTCAATTCCAGAAGTTATAGCTTGAATCTTGTCTTTCTCTAGTTTCAGAAAGGCAAGTTGTTACCCTATTGTTGTGTTAACATATTCCTATATATCATGTTTAGCCTTAGAAGAAAAGAGGAAAAAGGAAGAGCTGGTGAAAAAGCGCATTGAGCTAAAACATGACAAAAAAGCAAGAGCCATGGCGAAGCGGACAAAGGACAACTTCTATGGTTATGATGGGATTCCTCTTGAAGAAAAGTCAAAGAGAAAGCATGTAGTTGAGGCACCCCCAAGCCTCAAGGGGGCAGACCAAGAATTTTTGAATGAGGAAGAAGCAGAACCTTTGGAATATTATCAGACAGAGTCAGAGCATGAGGAGTCAGAAGAGTATGAGGAGCAAGAACCCCCTCTGAAGGCTGTAAGTAAACCAAAGGCTCCCCTCAAAAGTGCCCCTCCGCCTATGAACTTCACAGACTTACTCCGGCTGGCAGAGAAAAAGCAACACGAACCCGTGGAGATTAAGATAGTAAAGAAAATAGAGGAACGGCCCAGGACTGCAGAAGAACTGAGGGAGAAAGAATTCTTAGAGCGAAAACACAAAAACGTAGATAGAGGAAAAGAGAAAAAGATACTTGAACGAGAGAAAAGACTGGCTCCTCCAACTTTGTCTAAAAAGGTTCCTTCCCCCAAAGAGAGTGTTAGTGCAAGACATAAAGGTCCCGGGGACAAACATTCCTCTTCCAGGGGGGGCCACCTTCCCCAAATAGGTGCTGAGAAAAAACCTAGACTTACTGCAGCCAGTGAGAAACCTGTGAGACTGCCATCCACTAAGTCCCAGCCAGGAGAGAGGACCAAAGCAGGGTCTGGAGATGGCTTCCAGCACTCATCAAGTGAAAGCCACAGCCTCTTGCTTAATGGGACAGAGAAATCTCGCCCCAGCTCCCATTCTATGGGCACAGGGATCTCAAAGACTGTCATTCGTGGGACTCAAAAATCCAATGAGCACAGGCCCCCAAAAACCTCTTCTCATCCTAGTCATTCCAGGTCTGGGGCTCTCTCTGCTCCTCATGACAAGACAAGAAATTCAGGTGCCAAGCAGCCAGGGAACAGTTCTAGCTCAACCTCAGGGCGGCCAGGTATAGGGACTTCTCGGCCGATCCTAAACCCAAGCCCTAGGAGGCACGGTGGCAGCTCCACCTCAGGACCTGAACAGCAAACTAATGGATCCAAACGCTCGATTAGTGGCTCAGGCCCCACTGGCCGACCTGTGAGTGGCTCAAGTGACCGTGGGCATTCTACAAGCAATTTAGGAAGCTCTAGCCGTTTAGCCAGTAGTACAGGCTCTACAGGGCGGACAGTGACCCAACCTGGGCAACCTTCCAGTGGCTCAAGTGGCCCTGGGCGACCTAGCTCAGGTGGTCCTGGACGACCCATGAGTGGCTCGGGTGGCCCTGGGAGACCCATGAGCAGCCAGAGGGGCCCTGGACAACCCATGAGCAGCTCAGGTGGCCCAGGCAGACCCGGGAGCGGCTCGGGCGGCCCGGGCAGACCCGGGAGCGGCTCGGGAGGCCCGGGCAGACCCGGGAGCGGCTCGGGAGGCCCGGGCAGACCCGGGAGCGGCTCGGGAGGCCCTGGCAGACCCGGGAGCGGCTCGGGAGGCCCTGGCAGACCCGGGAGCGGCTCGGGAGGCCCAGGCAGACCCGGGAGCGGCTCGGGAGGCCCAGGCAGACCCGGGAGCGGCTCGGGAGGCCCTGGCAGACCTGGGAGCGGCTCGGGAGGCCCTGGGAGGACAGTCAGTAGCTCAGGTCCCCCTGTGAAACCCAGGTGCACAGTTGTTTCAGAAACTATCTGTTCCAAGAATCTCATCAGCCGACCCAGCAATGGGATGATGAATGGGATGAGGTCTCCTCCACCTGGATACAGACCTGCAGGATACCTACAAGGTAAGACTTGAGTTCCTAAGGAAATGTTGCCTACGCTGGGGGAACAGCTTGGCGTCTGTTGTACGGTCTCTTTCAGTGTGTTTGTGTGCTGATGAAGGACTGGGGCATCATCTTGCTCATTCATCAGAGCTGCTTGAAACTTCCTGGATTACAATATGAGATTTTAGCTCTTGATATAAAGGTGCCTTGGAAGCCACTCCTCTGGGAGAAGCTTTGGATGCTACACTTTAAGCTTTGTAGCCCCCAAGAAATATCCTTCCTGGGGTCCTCCCCTGGAGCCCACTGGGGCTCTTATTCTGGGGGTTGAGTTTCTGGAGTGCCAGCAATGAAGCACTTGGCTGTGTGCTGGAGGAATAAAGGTGCAAAAGGCCAAGGATTCTTGTCAAAACATACGCACTAAAAATAGCTGGAGAGCAATGTAATAGAATCCAGGATGAATTGGTAATATATCACAGGTGACTTGTAGAAGGAAATTGTGGGTTGGAAAAGACAGATTCATTCTATCCCTGCTGACTTCTTTACATCCCAATATATAATTTGATCACCGAATTACACTAAGGCTGGCTTGGTAGAGTTCATCTCTCAAAGGCACCTCTCATTGTATTGATCAATCAAGAGTGTTATCTTTTCTTTTAAAGACTTGATAGTGCACTGTTAAACAAATATGGGATATGTCTGTCTTTGCATTTTATTATAAAACAATTATCATCGCCTTAGAAGTACAGTTTTTCTGTGCTTAGGTATTCAGAGATCCCCATTTCCCCCTATGGCCCGGAAACGGTATCCTGAGGAAGATGAAGATGAGGAGTATGACTCGGAAATGGAAGACTTCATTGATGATGAAGGAGAGCCTCAAGAAGAAATATCAAAACATATTCGAGAAATCTTTGGTTATGACCGTAATAAGTAAGTTTAATGAAGATTCAGCTATGTCATATTTGTCCGTTGTGAATAATTAAAATAATACAAAAATAGAATTTAGTAGTACAGGCATTGGGCAATCTAAATGTCTTAACATTTGGGGAATGGATGAACAAATTGAGGATGGGTATATCAGTAAGTTGGAAGGATTGGATATCGCTGATTTTTATATTCATCTGAGAGAAACCAGTGGTACCCTAAGTACCAAACCTAAATTTACCTAGTCAACTAATAAGACTTTATTTACTTTTCAAAATAAGATTGTGTGATCTTTAGTTACTTTTATAACATTAATTTCTGATTTTCAGATACAAAGATGAGAGTGATTATGCCTTACGTTACATGGAAAGCAGTTGGAGAGAACAACAGAAAGAGGAAGCTAAGAGGTATGTGTCAGTAACGCAGCTGTGCCAATCATCTGTGCAAGTCCTTTCCATTTGTTACATTGGTACTGGCTTGATGTTCATACCTAGTCACAGCAGGGACTTCATTTTTTAAGAGATCTTTGCTGGTAATACAACAAATACTTCGTGAACTCTTCCTTTATGTGAGACTATGAAGACATGGATAAAAAAGAAGTGTAATTGGGCTTTGTCCCCTCAAGGAGCATGCAAGACAATCCAGTCAGAGACAAGATTTTACTCATAAAATAGTAACTAAAAAGTACAAGGTAGTACGTGGTGAAGAGCCCTAAACAAGATGGTCTTCGAAGTTTCAGGTGAAAGAGATCATGGTAGGCAGCGTGTCCAAAACAGAACTTAACGTATTTTCCTTCCCAAACCCTTTCTTTCAAACTTCCCCGTTTCTGTCAAGGTCATCACCATTTTTCTTTTTAAATAATGCTTTTGATACCTTTATTCTTACATAACCTATATTTCCCACTATATTCTTCCCACTGCTCTCCCAGAGAGCCATCCTTTATAATGAAATCTAAAGAAAAAAATTCTGTAAACCTGAGTAACATGTCAAAGCCTGACTTTATACGCATTATCCCAAGTTTGGTCATAACTTTTCAGCATTGTTTTGATTTTGTGGTGGTAATTTTTAACATTTTGAGAAAATCAAATTGATTTTGATTCTGTTTTGTAATTGATTCTATTCTGTATCACCACTGCATTTTGTAAAACTACCTAACCTCACATTCCTTTGTCTTTAAGTTCAGAAGTTCATATTCAGTTTTCCTATAATGACTAGTTTTCCTGTGAGTTTAAAAGTTGAGCTGTCCTATAAATTAAAAGAAATTCATTATCTACCACCAGATGTACTTGCAGAATTAAAGGAAATGGAAAATAAAAGGAATCTGTATGCCATTAGTTATTCTTGTAAGATGCAGGGGGGCTCAATCAGTCAGCAATTTCCTAGTGACAGCATAGGAGGACGGGTTACATTCCACATTCCTAGTTTCCAGCCAGTCATATTATTCCCCAAACCTATGATGCTTCTGACTTTGTATCTATCTACAATACGACAGGATTTTAATCAATCATGTTGTTTTTCCCATCTATGATGCTGCCTTCTAATTTTGGAATGCTCCTTTTATCTCTAAAAATGACCCATCAACCCTCACTCCAGGTCTTTTGACTTGCTGAGGAGCTAACACCCCCTTTTTGGCAACTGCTAGCCTTACCAATAAATGAATTGTGCTTGGAACTTTGTGCTTTAGTTCAATTTCAATCACAGCAGTTTACATTGTTGTTATCATTGTGTATATTGCTTTTCTGGTGCTGCATATTTCATTTTGCATAGGTTCATATGAGTCTTCACAAGATTCTCTGTATTATTTCTTACAAGATAATATTCTGTTACTTTCATATACCACAGCTTATTTGGCCATTCCTCAATGAACAGGCACCCACTTTGTTTTTAGTTCTTTGCTACCACAAAAAGTGCTGCTCTAAATATTTTAATGTGGTGGGGCCTTTTTGTCATTGACTCTAAGGTAAATATATGTCACCACCATTTTTGCAGTTATCCAGGTTCACAACTTAGGAATTAACCTTGACTCTTTCACCCTTTCTTTATTAGTTCAGTTGCCAAGTCATCCATTCTGTCTCCACAAGATCTCTTACTTTCATCCCCTTCTTTCCATTTATATCCAAAACCACCTTAATGCTTTCATCACTTCTTACTTGGACTGTTCAGTAGCCTTCTAGTTGATGTTCCTACCTCCATCCTCTACCCTCTTCAATCCATCTTCTTAACAGTTGCCAAATTGATATTCTTCAAGCGCAGTTCTGACCAATGTTGACATTCTTAGTGTAGTTTGCTACTTCTATTCTGCCTTTTGAAGAGGGCATTTGTCTTGTATGGCATCATAAGAGTATTATTTCTGTTCTTTTACAGCTTAAGACTTGGTATGCAAGAAGACCTTGAAGAAATGAGACGTGAAGAGGAGGAACTCAAGCGCCGGAAAGCCAAGAAAATGAAGTTGCGTTAGCTGCAGGTTTTTACCATTGGGAGAAAACACTTTATTGAGAACTTGCTATAGACTGGAAAAAAAAAACCTTTTTCCCTTTGGTTTTTATTTGGGGACTAGAGAAGGAAATATGTAAAGGAAGCACTGGAAAAAACAAGGCTATGGTTTGAACAGAAAGTATTTATTTTTAATACTTGCCTGGGTTAAATCTGTAATGCAGATGAGATGTAATATTCATTTGAATGTTTCTATGAAATTCGCTGTTCAAAGATGCCAGCAATGATACTAATGAGCTATGCACACTGACTGTGGGAGTCCACTCACCACTTGTTAGCTAGTCACCTGTTATTTATTTGACACTTAAAAATTAAGTGAGGATTATTGTTCTGTTTTCATAGTTACTGCCCAGATCCACGGGTAGGACATCCCTGAACCAATAAGATCATGTCATAGGCTTCTCTTAAGAATAGTAACCTGGAACGTCAGTCTTTTCCATAAGTGTTGCCAGCAATAAAGGAATCTGCCCTGGCCTATGTATTTGAGAATCCTGGGGTCTTAAAATAATAATTTGACAATATAGAATAGGGTTCATAATTTCAGAATGGCTGCTATTTCTATAATTTGAAATAAAAGTGTAATAAATTATCTTGGACTCCACATTGTCCAAGGATTGGATGCTGAGCATTTTCAGTCACAAATGTGTGTGTTATATTGGAGTTATATAAGCTATGCTTCTTGATAAGAATATTCTTTACCCAGTTTTCTTTACAGTTTTCTTATGATTACCCTGGTTTTAAGCCAAGGTAAAGTAGAAAAGGTCACTGTGTAGACTAATTTTATTTTTAAAAATCCACTTTTATATTGGAGAAGGAATATTCCTAAGTAAAGAAGTTCCTTTATTCTAACATGAGATTTGGGAGCATTATATCTAAAATAGAAGCTGACTTATGGCTTGCTTTTCCCCTCAGAGTTCCTCCAAGGTACACTTTTAGTGCCTCTCAGTATTAAAAATTTTCATTAAATAACTTAGTACCCATCATTTCATGGCAGAAAACAAAATGTAAGTTTATATTGAAAACATCCCCTCTTGCTGGCATTGTACTTTTATTTCAATCTATGCACTGAAGAAAGCCCACATTGTCCCCAGCAGTGCTTTCTTACTGAGCTGAAGATGATTCCTCTCATTTGTGTTCATCTCACTCTCCCCATCCCTCAGTCCATGTGTTCTGTGCTTTGAGCCACCTTCTCATGTATTTCCAGCAAGAAGACTTAGCTTCCAAAGAATAACTTAAAAGTCTCCAGGAGTCAGCAAGTGAATTGACTCATGAAATAACCTTATAGAGGGAAAAGCCTGGACCTTAACTTGTTAACTGAAAGTGGTAGAACATTGGTGGCATATCTGCTTGTGGAACACATTCTCCATTGACCTATATATAGTGTCTCTAGGGGATGGTGGGGGCTGGGGGCAGTCTTGTAAGGGTGCTTAGTAATCATATTTGTTTCTTTGAACAGAACTTTCTGTGTACTTCCCCACACCTTCCTTTTAGTCTTCCCACTAAACAAAGAGAATAAAGAACCTGTGTGAGTTTCTCTTCTATCCAATAAATAAGACTGTGGTCATATATTAGCATCACTTAATGGGGCCAGATGATTCTGTTTACAAATTAGTTTGCTTGAGGCAAGTTCCTTTTGAGCTATGAATAGATGGATGTACATTTTGCTGTGGTGAAGCTATAAACTTAGGCAGACCAGTGCCTGAGCTACGTAATTTAAAGTTTAAGACTTTGAAAGATCATGTCTCATTTGGACCTAGTGAAAACTATGCATTTTCTTTGTCACTAGAAAAACATCCATTCATCTATCTGTTTAGAGTATTCGTGAGCCACTGATATAAAATCCTGGTGGCTCCTTTTCACTCTCCTCCATGCTGTAGCCACAGAAAAGACCAGTGCATCTGGTTCAAAAGACATCTGAGGTTTTTCCTGTTAAACTGAGATGATTTGGGATGTTGTTTCGCTTATCACTTCTGTGCTGCTTTTTTCCTCTTAAACAGTAGATGATTGTTTATTTTCCATGTAGATTTGTAAAAGTATTGAGGCTCTGGAATAGAATACTACAAAACTTTGTGACTTAGCTGACAAATTGTTAGTGGCTTTTCACCTTGTTTTAGATTATGAACTTTTCATGTTTTTGTGCAGTTATTACATACAATAGGAAACGTCCATCATTTAGGCTCTTGGATTTGGTTGATTGCGTGAAGTTACTCTTCCTTCCTTGTGTACGTGGGAACACATATAGCTCTCTTTGTAATGTGGTCAGCTTGTGAGGCAGATTTTAGTCTTGTTCCTCTCAACACCAGCATTACAATAGGGTGCTTCAGCTACCAATTTTTCATGTAGTTGGAGGAGGCCTTGGGGTTTGTATTCATCTGTTTCTAAATCCTGCCTCCTACTCACCAGAAAATTCATTTTAAGTCAGCCTGCCAAACTTTGCGAAAAGCTCATGTAATTGACAAGCTAAGAAACCAGACTAGGCTGTTATTCATAAAGAATCCCACATCAAGTGTTTGATTTTAATGTATATTTTCCTTTTTTTTTCTTCCAAATTTGGGGATATTTTAATTCAGTATTTGAAAATGTGCCTTTTTATTAGGTAAAGTTAATTTGTGAATGTACCATAATGGGTGCAGCATTTCTGAAATTAATAATGTGAAAGTAGTTTTCATAAAACCCCAGTGTGGCTTTGATTGCACAATTACTGTCTATGCTGTTGCTAAGTCAAAATAAGGGCACTTTCTATTTAAAGCTACTTCCAGAAATTGTCTTTGTATACTGTAAATGTAACGTAATGTCCACTTGGAGGCCAGGGTACTGCACATCACAGACAGTCTTAGATAAAGAAGACTATGCTGTGAACAAGTGGGAGTTGGAGGAGTATCTCAGATTACCTGTCTATGAGAAGCTGTTAATTTTTTATGTGAATCTGAAGATTTTCTCTGAGAAAAATTATTTTTATTCTGTTTTGCATTTTGTAATTTAAAAGTGGCTGCAGAACATTTCTAAAGTATAGTAGGAGACCAAAACACACTTGGAGAGAGAATAAATATATGACCGGTTGTTTTATTATCAATGTTTGAATGTATCAGACTAACATTTGGTGAGTGGACATGATGCAATATGTTTGTATAATTGAGGGTAGGCCCTAGCTTTTTCTTGAAGTTATTGTTCAAAGTCATTGTGTCCTGAACACAATGTGAAAAATCAGGTGTAAAAAAAAATCAAACAAAAAAAACATTTTACATAGCTGTCTTTCTGGTGCCGTTGAAGTGCGAGAATACTTTTGCACATGAAGAAAATATAGGTGAAAGTTTTTCAATTGATGTATAAAAGAAATTATAGGTATTAAAATTTTTATTTATACTTTCACTGGTTTGCTTTTATTTACCTAAAAAACTTGAGGTTTTCCATAGACTCCCTTAATTCCAGACCTTTTTGCCAGGTAGAAGCCCCAGAGGTACCAGGTTTGAGGTATAGAAGTGTAACTTTTTTCCTGCCCTCACATTTCTTCCCCCTTTCACTCACCCCTGCCTTTAGCTAGACTCACTGATCAGCTGCTGCTGCTTTTTCCTGACAACCAAATAACAGTCTTCTTGATCAATATGGGAAGGAGTACCTGAGTAAAAGGGGGCAGAGCTAGAAAAGTAATGGGGTAGGAGGGGAGGTGTCATGGAGAGGTCCATGACAGAGGGAGGCATGGGATCTTGAAGCCTAAATTTGAGTTCAGGAAGGAATGGGAGCTGGGTTTAATAATGCAAAGGAGTTCTACTCATGTAATAAAATCAGATCACCCTTAGAATGTGAGAACTCTAGGTATGTATGTGCTCATAAGTTTGCATGAAGCCTATTTTAAAATCTGAATTCTAGTAGAGTCATGAGCTTGAAAAGAGACCTTAGCATAGTCCAACCACCTTCATTTTGTAGAGGAAACTGCCCAGACAGCAGAAGACAACGTTCCTTGAATGCTTGGAACTTTGCCGTAGATGTAGTTTCCTTCACATTACTTTTAGTTCCAACACCTCCCTCCTCTGCTTTTTTTTTTATTAAAATGAAAGTGATGGGTGCAGTAAGGTGGTTTGTAAACATGTCAAGCTTAAATATGGTCACGTTTTAATATAACATTTCAGTATAGACAAAATTTTCCAAGCCCTCACTAATGTTTGACCAAAACAGCACTATGCCCATGTAACTAAGGAGCCATTATAATGAAGTCTGACTTTGCTGGATAAGGGTCTGCAGTCCACAAACTACCTTTATACTGATGGCAGCTAGGTGTCACAGGGGGTGGTGCCTATGACCCACTTCGGAGTCAGGCTGACCTGAGTTTGAATCCTACCTTGGGTGTATTACTCTGGGCAAATCACTTAATCTTTCTGTGTTCCTTTACCTGAAAATGGGAATAAATAATATCTACCTTATTACTTCATATAAGGTTGTGAAGATCAAATGAGTTTAATATATAAAGCTCTTTACAAATCTTAAAGTACCATATAGGAATACTAGCTTTTACCTATTTTTCCATGGTATACTCTTTAGAAAAAGATAAATGGTAATGGTTCAATTTGTGTGTGTTTGTTCTCCCTTCAAGGAAAGAGTTCAGGGGCAGAATTGACCTGTAATGTCTGGTCTCCTTCCATTTCAGTCTTCAGTGTCTAGTCAGACCCCACACCTCCTTGTCATAAAGACCTCATATTCCTAGTCAAAGGAGTTTCTCTCTCCTCAGTCCTAACTTGAGAACACACTTGAGAAATGGCAGTTGGTCTGATACCCCCCAAAACAACTTCCTTGCCCTAATATGGATGGGTGGTGCTGAGGACCAAAGGGAAATTGCTATTTCTGTGAGTGTCCTTATACTCTTGGGCCCTAATAACCACATTTGGACAACAAATGGATCATTACCCAAGTCTGGTTATATACATATTTTGAGCCTTAGAATCTGGTAAGGTTCTGGGCTAGCTTTGTGGCTATAGAATAGGTTATTCTATGGATTTTTTTTTTAAAGGCATTTAATCTATTTTTCTTGCTAAGCAGCACCCAGCCCTGTCTAAGGAACCACACTGCTGTGCTCCTAGACTTACTTATTATCACTGTCTTATGAAAACAGTGCCAGCCAGCATTTTGAACAAGTTGGTCCTGGATTCATTGTTTTCCTTCACACTTTGATTGTGCCGCAACCTCTGCATACATCTTAGGATTGTTGAATCCCCAACCTCAGAAGAAAAAGTGTCTTTGTCATAGCTTTAAATGGCACCTCTAGGACTTTCTTCTGGGAAGCAAATGCCACGTTCATAAAAGTCTTGGCAGAAATTACCATCAACACCTAGAGACATTTATTTGATTAGTTATCTAATGCTAAAGGGGAGACAAGCTAGAAGAAAACCTGGATTCCTGTCCCACAGCACCCTCTACCAGATCCTTCTGGGGATGAACAAGCAGAGGTGAAACCTCTGCAAGAGGAAGAACTAACACCATTTTGTTCCCTGCCACCAACATCTCCCGTCCACCCTCACCACCACCACCACCACCACCAGCAGTTGCGGGCTAACAGAATACCAAGTCCTCATTCATCTTAAAAAGTTCAGTAACTTTTACATAAAATGACAAAATCACTTGCAATTGCTTTATGCGAAACCAACAACAGGAACTGTACAGCTAGCCAGGTTTAGCTTTAGAGTTGCATTGGTTCACCAGGATCTTCTTTGCCTAGTTCCAGCTGGGTCTGGAAACAGGAAGTTGTGAAATATGAACTGGTTTGAAGGGGTACTACCTGTGTAGCAGTTGGGCTGAAGGGAATCTCATGTACCTCCTAGCCTCCCCTTTAGGCTTAGTTCTTGCCAAAGGGAAAAAGGGCACCATGTCTCTATTTCCCTTTCCCAACACAATGCTCCTAGAAACATCTCCAAGACGGGAGGGACAACAAAATTCATTAGAAAAGGGTTGGAAGGTGTGGACTTTCAGAATGAGGTCAATCCCAACCAGGTTTATGAAATCAGGTGATGAGATGGGCTTGAGTTTGGACACAGACCCCAGGCAGGGCAAATTATAAATGTCCTTAATCTTACAGAGGGCCACAGGGACACTTAAGAGATACTGTGACTCTCTAAGTAAAGGACAGTAAGTGTACTCCTCAATTTTGGGTCATGGTCTGCCTTTGGGTCATTCTCTTTTTAAAATTTATTTGTTTTCAGTTTTCAACAATCACTTCTGTAAGTTTTAAATTTTCTCTCCCTCCCTCCCTGAGATGGCATGCAGAGTCGTTTTCTTAGCAAGGGATTTTCTCCTCTATCATTCTAACTCTACTTTGAGAGCCACTAACATTTCAGAATAGGGGAATGAAGAATGAAGTAAAATGTGCACTTACCCCTCCTGGGGGATACTTATACCCCTTCCACATTGTTCCTGCAATGAGAACCATCCAGAAAACCACAATCATTGTGGAATTCCTTGCAGGGTAGGGGAGGTGATGTGTGCAGTAATGTGGCTTGTGGAAGGTCAGATATGTGATTCCCCGGGTCCCTGGAGCTGAGAAGTCCTCATCACAGAGGGAAGGGTAGAAAGCCTGGCATGGTCACTTTAATCCCTGACAGGGTAGGCCTGTAGTGTCGCCTGAACTGAAGTGGTCCCTTAGGCATCACTGGGAGCATAACTAGGCCACCAATTGTGACATCTAACATGTGACACAGAGACTGTGACTTCAGCATCCCACCTACAGATACTGAACTAATGAAGAAGGGTCAGGGCAGAAGACTAGTATTTGGACTTGATCAGATAGACTGCTTCCTGGGTAAATGACCTTGGGCCTGAGCTGTTGTGGCATGGCTGGAGAAGGGTCTGCTTTCCCACAGACTAGCTCCATTAAAGAAATTGTGTGTACTTAGACATAACCAAAGTACCCCTCAACCCATTCACGTGCAAAATTGGTTTTTACCATCTGTATGAAATTAGATATCTAACATTTTTATATGAGTGACTTAAAAGGGCCAAAAACATCAGAATATCCAGTGGAAGAAACTAGATAAAGTGAAGGCATAGAAGTCATTCTACCTACTTCTATGAGGCTTGGCCAAAAGGAGAATAGAAATCTGGCCTTTCAGAAGATACACATTTTAAGAGTTCCAATCTCACTATGCAAAACAAACAGCCTGGGGTGTGGGTGGGGAAAGGGCAGGGCAGAGAACTGTTCTCTATAGCAGTAAAAGGAGGATAAAGTGACAACCAGCCTGATAGCCATAGTTTGTTGTTCTTCCCCCATGAAGAGCTGATTTATCAAAGATTACCCTCCTATCCCTCCCTGTATAATTTAAGTATAGGAAGATGAGAAAATCTTTGGGTAAGGGGTTCAAAATCATCTACTGCTCTTGTAAGGATGCCATCCTACTTGAGAAAAGTGAGCTATGGAATCTGGTGAACTGTTAAAACCCAGAAATTGACTACTTTCTCTACCAATGGGAAGCAGCCTGGAGTAACAGTGATGTGATGTGAAGAAATCAGGGTGGGATGGGAAGAAACCCAGGGAGAACTATGGGCCAATGGGAGGTGATAGGATGAGGCCTAAAGGTATAAGGAACACCTTACAGACCATAATAATGGAGTCATCCAGCCATCCAGAGACCTGTTATCTAGCACCATTTGTGCCTAACTTGCTGCATAATCTTGGACTGTCTTTCTACCTTAGTTTCTCCATCTCACAAAAGAGGATATTTAATACCTGGTCTTATATGGTTTTTGTGAGACCCATAGGCAACAGATGGATGGGATGAAGTATGAAGGATGATGCCTGGATTCAGAATATACATCATTTGACTAAGGACAGCACCTCCAGTGGGCTTGGTCCCATAGTTTCCCCGCTAAACTGATATGTCAGTGTTGTTCTTTCACTTGTTCATCAGATTCTCTGGAGGAAAATCACTTTGCACTTACCGCACCTGGGGGATATTTATACCATTTCCACACCACTCCTGCAATGAGAACCATCCAGAAAACCACAATCACTATGGAATTCCTTTCAGTGTAGGGAACCTGGGGTTCCCCACCAGGAAATGGGCTTCTCCAGACAATGTCTTATGGGGGGGAGCATAATGGGAAAGTTGGGGGTGAGAAGAATATGAAAGGCCTAAGTCAGTACTCACATGTCCTTGGCTTTATCCAAAAACACACTCCTCAGTCGACCTTTGCGCTCACGAATAGGATGAACAGGCTGTTCTATCCATTTTAGTGTGGGATGCTGGGCGAAAAGAAAACCAAGAGACAGGATCTACTCTACCCAGAGGCAGAGGGGGCTGCCTTCTATGGGGAATGGTTGGGGGCAAGGGGAAGAGAATGGGACAGAAAGGCCCCACCTGCCCCAAACTCTTCCCCCACTAGCTCTTTATGATGGGGCTGGCCCACCCTCCTCTCTCATCACTGGGATGAAAAAAATGAGTTTAGGAAGGCAGAGCATTCACTGACTCTCCCACTCCAAAAAAAATAAAGGTTACCTGGGGACCAATAGTCTGCTTTGGGAGGCTGGGTAAGGGCTGCAGATTCAGGAAAGGTCCCCTTCCCCTTTCCCCCATGAGGACCTGCAGGGGCTGGCCCAGTTGTTACTTACCATTGCTTCAGGAAATGCCCCCAAATAACATGCAAGTCCAACAAAAAGTATCCAGCCAACCACAATCATGATAGAGGAGATATTTGTTGGAGCTTTTGCACTCCGAACACTAGGGTGGTGACAGAAATTATTCACCAAGACCACGTTCCTGAACTGTCCTCTTCAAAGTCTCAGTTGTTAGAGATCTCACATGTCAGTTCCAGTCCTTGCAGGGCTCCAAAAGCCTCTCTGGTTCACATGTGCAAGTGCCTGGCCTGAGAGCATTGTGATGTCATGGGTCACATGGCCTGTCTGCATGACATCATCCCTACCACCCCTACCCCCTGAGAAACAGCCTAGCTGAGAATGGAGCAGCCCACCTATCCAGTGCTGTTAAAGAAAGAGCTTCTTGTCCCACTCTCTGCCTCAACATAGGGGCCAGGGGTATGCTGGAGTCATGGAGTCCTGAGCTCTGCCACTTAGCTGTATGACCTTGGACAAATCCACCCATCCCCTATGGGGGAGATAATGTAGTGTGCTTGGGAGTCATGAGACCCTGAGTTCTAATCGGCACTACCACTTGAATAAATCTCTGGGCCAAGTTGGGTTGGACTAAATAAAAGGAGGAGAAAGGGAAGCCCTTATATAGCACCTACTAAGAAACTGTCATAACTGCACCCCATCTTGTAAACCAAATCAATTACTGTTCTTCATTTTGTGCTGTTTCTTGTAAAATGTGTGTTTTCTGGTAAGTGGGGGACACAAACCACAGAGTTCTCTATTCCCTGAATGTGCTCAACATAAGGCTGAGACAGGGAGCTGGTGGGCAGAACACTGGGCAAACTGGAATGTTCCAGCCACAGAATTCTTTGTTCCATCTACAATTTCCCTGTCCCCAGATGTTCCAACCTCAACATCTTTGTTTAACTTCTCTCTTCAAACCTCAATTTCCCTGTTCTGATCAATCAGCTAATCAAAAAGAAGCAACACCTATGTTGTCCAAGATTATACAAACAAGCTGTGTTCCTCATGAATAGCTATAAAGATTCTCTGTTAGCCCTCAAAGGGTATTTTGGCTGCTGAAGAGCACTGGATCCCGTTTATTGGCAATTGTTAGCTTTGCTAATAAATTGTGCTCAGAACTTTGTTGCCTCAGTCTATCTCAGATTTCTATCCTTAACACTACTATGTGACAGGCAGTGTGCTAAGTTCTTTACAAATATTATCTCATTTTGATGGGGTACAAGCCCAAGCCAAGACCTTTTTCCCCTGGATCACAAGGGCTTTTGTCCCATTTGTCTGAAGGGCCCCTGAAAGCCTGGCCTTGGGGGATGGAGTTCCTTGGATTCCCCTTCCATTTTCTCCCAGCCTGGATACTCCCTATCTTATCAAAATCCAGTTGTCCAGATTATTTAGCATTCTCTTCATATTTCTACCTTTCATCCCAGCTTCCTTTTGATATTCCTGACTACTTAGCATTCTCTTGAAGTCCAAGTTGCCCAGGCTGGATTGTGGATTATGGATTGTTGGGACTATCAGCCAGTCCCATCGGGATCCTCCCTAGATTTGATCTACCCCAGACTAGTTGGCAACACCTGGATTCTTCCCTCAGTCTTTTTCTGTATTTAAATTCCATCCCACTTCCATGAAGGCATTCAGGTTTAATCCAGCACAGACTCTGTCTAGCTGAGATTCTATCTGGCCCACTTGTCAATATGAGCATTACAAAACATTAGGCTCCTTAAGAGTCAACCCAGCATGGTGAATCTTTAATAAACTTTGGTTTTCTTTGGCTTTAAGAAGCCTTGTGTGGAATTCATTCGAGCTGGACCTGGCATGTTGATATTTTGGGGTCCCCACATCACCTCAAACATAAACA
Source organism: Notamacropus eugenii (assembly GCF_028372415.1). Taxonomy (NCBI): domain Eukaryota; kingdom Metazoa; phylum Chordata; class Mammalia; order Diprotodontia; family Macropodidae; genus Notamacropus; species Notamacropus eugenii. Next base: position 42,171,510 of record NC_092877.1, on the reverse strand, counting down.
ATTTGATCCTCACTGCAACCCTATGAAATAAATGCTATTATTAGCCCCATTTTCAGTTCAGGGAACTGAGGCAGAGATTAGTTAAGTGATATGTCCAGAGTCACACAGCTGATCTGAGGCTGTATCTGAATTTAGATCTTCCTGACTCCAGGCCCATCACTCTATCCACTGCACCACCTAGCTAGCTAGCTCCAGAGCTATGATACTATGACCTTTAAGCTACCTTCTTTGCCTATGCCCTGTTTGATTTTGGACCAGTCACCCAACCCTCCTCTGTATCCCCTCTAAGGAATCTTTAATCTGTTTACCACCAGGCTCTTCCCTCTTAAACATATTTAAGCCTCCCCATTTGGGGGAAGGGAGGGGCAGAAAGCTAGCTTTGGATTATTTTTGCTTTGTCTCAAAACCTAATCATTTCCTTTCAGGCACAAACTTTTCAAATGTGTGATCTAGGATCCCCTAACTTTACTTCCTATTCATTCACTCCTTATTCCTTTTGATTTCCATTCCTACCATGTGACTAGAAATTCTCAGTCACCAAGGACCTCCAGGTCCAGTTCCCAGCTCTCATCTTCCTTCATTCTATAGCATTTCTCATTTGTCAAGCCCTTTCTCAAAATTCTCTGGCCCTTTGACATTCCTTCATTCCTTAGTTCATTCAATAATCATTTATTATATGCAAGGTGCAATGCTAAATTCTGATAATACAAGGAAATAGTTAAACAGTCCTCACCCTCAAGGAATTTATATCCTACTGGCTTCTATGACACTACATCCTCTTGGTTCTTTTTATCTGATCTCCCCTTTTCTGATTTCCTTTGCTTTCTTCCCCCTCCTATTCCTCTAATACAAACTCCATAATGGCTCTTTGATATTCTCTTTTCTAGCCATAATCTCACTTGGGGGAATTTGTCCTTAATCATCAGTCTTCTCAACTTGTACTGATGGGGTGCTTGGGTACATGTGCTTGGGGCCCAATTCTAAATCACATTTCTCGTTAAAAATCACGTTTCTTGACCTTATTGGACACATAGGGCTACCAGATTAATTGTACTAATGCTCAGCTTTTATCTCCTTAATCTTCTGCTTAAAAGCTTCTAAGCGGGGTAGAGGCAAGATGGTGGAGTAGAAAGGCACACATACACGGGCTCTCCCCACACAGCCCATAAAACACCTGTAGAGAGGGACTCTCAACAAATTTTGGAGCAGCAGAAGTGGAGAACAACAGAGTGGAGGAGATTTCCAGCCCAGGGTGACCTGAAAGGCCCATGGGGAAACACGAGGAGCACAGCCCAGCCAAGAACAGCTCTTGGGGCAGAATCTCCAGACCCAGCAGCAGCGGTCCAACCCACAGGTGCCAAAGGTCAGTGACAGGTTTTTTCAGCTGGCCGGGAAGGGAGAAGGGCCTTCCCATAGCTCCAGCCTCAGACAGCGGCTACAGTGGCCACATTGGGCAGGTACCAGCAGTTCCTCCGTGTGTAGAGGCCCTGAGGGAACTGATCTTTATCTCACACTGAATGGTGGCCCTGCCCATCCAGCTTATCTGAAAATCAGCCCCCAGTGCTGACTTGGTGGAAATGGAGACCAGGTGATTGTGGAGAGGTAACTGCGAAGATTCTGGGCACAAAAATCTCTTCCTACTCCCAGACCAGTGTACACACTTAATTGTGCCACCTTGGAGGAACTGAGATCTTGCAGATTCCCAGAGTATATCCTACTCTTGACAAAGGACCCAAAAGTCAAGTAACTAGTTGAGAAAATGCCAAAAAAAGGGGGAAAAAAATAAGACTATAGAAGGTTACTTTCTTGGTGAAAAGATATCTTCTCCCTTCCTTTCAGATGAGGAAGAACAATGCTTACCATCAGGGAAAGACATAAAAGTCAAGGCTTCTGTATCCCAAACATCCAAAATAAATATTCAGTGGGCTCAGGCCATGGAAGAGCTCAAAAAGGATTTTGAAAATCAAGTAAGAGAGGTAGAGGAAAAACTGGGAAGAGAAATGAGAGAGATGAAAGAAAAGCATGAAAAGCAGATCAACACCTTGCTAAAGGAGACCCCAAAAAAATGCTGAAGAAAATAACACCTTGAAAAATAGGCTAACTCAATTGGCAAAAGAGGTTCAAAAAGCCAATGAGGAGAAGAATGCTTTCAAAAGCAGAATTAGCCAAATGGAAAAGGAGGTTCAAAAGCTCACTGAAGAAAATAGTTCTTTCAAAATTAGAATGGAACAGATGGAGAGGCTAATGACTTTATGAGAAACCAAGAAATCACAAAACAAAACCAAAAGAATGAAAAAATGGAAGATCATGTGAAATATCTCATTGGAAAAACAACTGACCTGGAAAATAGATCCAGGAAAGACAATTTAAAAATTATTGGACTACCTGAAAGCCATGATCAAAAAAAGAGCCTAGACATCATCTTTCATGAAATTATCAAGGAAAACTGCCCTGAGATTCTAGAACCAGGGGGCAAAATAAATATTGAAAGAATCCACCAATCACCTCCTGAAGAGATCCAAAGAGAGAAACTCCTAGGAACATTGTGGCCAAATTCCAGAGTTCCCAGGTCAAGGAGAAAATATTGCAAGCAGCTAGAAAGAAACAATTCAAGTATTGTGGAAATACAATCAGGATAACACAAGATCTAGCAGCTTCTACATTAAGGGATTGAAGGGCATGGAATATGATATTCCAGAAGTCAAAGGAACTAGGACTAAAACCAAGAATCACCTACCCAGCAAAACTGAGTATAATACTTCAGAGGAAAATAATGGTCTTTCAATGAAATAGAGGACTTCCAAGCTTTCTTGTTGAAAAGACCAAAGCTAAAAAGAAAATTTGACTTTCAAACATAAGAATCAAGAGAAGCATGAAAAGGTAAACAGCAAAGAGAAGTCATAAAGGTCTTACTAAAGTTGAACTATTTACATTCCTACATGGAAAGACAATATTTGTAACTCTTGAAACTTTTTTCAGTATCTGGGTAGTTGGTGGGATTACACACACACACACACACACACACACACACATAGAGACAGAGACCACAGGGTGAACTGAATAGGATGGGATCATATCTTTAAAAAAATGAAATTAAGCAGTGAGACAGAAATATATTGGGAGGAAAAAGGAGAAATGGAATGGGGAAAATTATCTCTCATAAAAGAGGCAAGTAAATGACTTTTTAGTGTAGGGAAAAAGTGGGGAGGTGAGAGAAAAAACATGAAGCTTACTCTCATCACATTTGACTAAAGGAAGGAATAAAATGCACACTCATTTTGGTATGAAAACCTATCTTGCAATACAGGAAAGTGGGGGAGAAGGGGATAAGCAGGTGGCGGAAATGATGGGAGGGAGGGCAGTGGGAGGAGGGAGCAATTAGAAGTCAACACTCTTGGGGAGGGACAGGATCAAAAGGGAGAATAGAAGAAATGGGGGGCAGGATAGGATGGAGAGAAATACAGTTAGTCTTACACAACACGACTATTATGGAAGTCATTTGCAAAACTTCACAGATATGGCCTATATTGAATTGCTTGCCTTCCCAAAGGAAATGGGTGGGGAGGGAGGGATGAAGGGAAGTTGAAACTCAAAGGTTTAGGAACATCTGTTGAGTATTGTTCTTGTAACTAGGAAATAAGAAATACAGGTAATGGGGTATAGAAACTTATCTTGCGCTACAGGACAAAAGAGAAGATGGGGATAAGGGAAGGGAGGGCAGATTGGTGATAAGGGTAATTAGAATGCTCGGCGTTTGGGGATGGGGGGAGGGGAGAAATGGGGAGAAAATTTGGAACCTAAAATTTTGTGGAAATGAATGTTGAAAACTTAAATAAATAAATTTTTAAAAAAATCACTTTTCTCCCTAGCCTCAAAATACTGTCTCAGGCAGTTTCTCCCTCAAGGACACAGCCTGCCCTAGCAATATCCATTATCTCCCTTCCTGCTATAGTAGCCAGCAACACCTATAGAACTGATTAGTTTGAACCAGCTGTGTACTGGGTCATAATGACATTTACTACTCACTGACCAATCATATGTATCCTAGACTTAGACATACCTATACTCCCTTACATTAATCTTGTCTAACAAGACATTGACAAGAGAAGCCTGATTTTTCCTGGTCAGCCCTGACCTTTGGTTGACTTAGTGATATTTCAGGCCTAAAACCACACTTCCACGTAGGGCTCCCCCACCTTGGGCTATTTCCTGAAGAATTTTGGGTAAAATACCTGCCCTGTAGATATCAAAAGTGCATATTCTTTTAAAAACTGACCACTCCTTAACCACTCCCTAATCTCATCCCAAAACACCTATTTAGCATATTTGGCACAAGTAATACTATAGAATATACTATATAAACTTTCCCTGTACCCCTCTAAGTTTGTAGGTTCCCTAAGAACTCTTGCCCACTGGAAAGCATAATAAATCTTTACCTTGATTTCAACAATGCTTGAGTTCGTGAATTTTTCTCCAGACAACCTGCCCCTGGTACCCTGGTCTTTGTGGGGGTCTCACACTCCCTTTCCAGCCCTCATCAGTATCACCAGCTTGCCTTCTAGTCTCATATCTCCAGCTGTCAATCTGACATTATTTCACTTATTGATGAGTGAATGAAGTAATGGATAAATTTTTTAAAAAAACATTTATTAACCATGTTCAATGTACCAGCTACTATGGATACTGGTACTAAAGCAAACAGTCCCTACCCTCAAGTAGGGCATTAACAATTGCATTCTAACAGATAGAAGTTATATGTATTATCTATCTATCTATATCTATCTATCTGTCTGTCTGTCTGTCTGTCTATCAATCTATCTATCTTGACCAGGGAGCAATATTTTGGTTTGAAAAATTGCTGGGATGGTGAATGAAGCTAGACGGGAGCAGACTGACATATCCTTTTCCTTAAAAATGACTATGTTGATTTTATTATGGTTCTAGTACTGAAACGAGTAGCGGTGTGTAGAAGGCATGTGCTACATCAAGGGAATATGGACTGGGAAGTCAAGAGATGAAGCATGGCAGAGGCCTGCCTACATGTTAAAACAGATTACATCAAATGTACTGGGATAATGGTTAAATCTTCAAGCCAGGGAGTAAAAAACAAAAACATTGACTGCTTAGCCCCTGATGCTAGCAGCTCTTTGGATTCAGGGACTTTCCTTTGGGGATTTCCCCTTGGGCCTTCCTTTCTAAATAAGTTGTATCTACCTGGGAATTACAGTATCCTTTAAGTTTTCCATTACTGTTAATGAAAAAAAAATAATTCTCAGTATTGTCAATTTGAAAAAACCCACAACCTATAAAGTGCCCGACTCCTATATATGCATGGTTGTATACATATGCTCCTGGACCATCATTACTCCCCAGGACAGTTTCCAGTCTCTAATCTAGAGATAGGATGTGCTTGTAGTGTTCTGTAGGGTCCATCAGGCATCTAGGCTCACCTTGTTCAAACACGTTCCCCTAAAGAAGGGATACATGTGTAATTGACAAACCATGAGAAGTAAACTGGGCGGCTGGATACAGCACGCTGCCCTGGAGCCAGGAAGATTCATGATCTTAAGGAGTTCAAATCTAGCCTCCTGCTGTGTGACCCGGGCAAGTCACTGCATCCTGTTTGCCTCAGTTTCCTCATCTGTAAAATGAGCTGGAGAAGAAAATATCAAACCACTCCCGCATCTCTCCCCAGAAAACCCCAAATGGGGTCAGGGAGAGTGGGGCACAACTGAAAAACGATTGAATACATCTTTAAAAAACAACTGCATGGAGTCAGCTGAGCGCCTAATACATTAAGCCATTCCCAAACCGGCGAGCCAAGGCAAGGTTACCAAGGCGGCAGATGGGACCGTTCCACGCGAGCAGCAGCCGCGCTCGGGCTGGGGCCACCGGCTTCGCTAGGTCGACCAGCCGGCCCTTCCGTCGGGGGCGGGGCCGCGAAGCTGCGGGGCTGGATCCTCGTCGGCCGCCGTCCTAGGGCGGACCCGGAAGACACCTGTGAGGCGGAGGCTTTCATTGAGAAGACCATCCGTGCCGAGATGGAGTTAGATCGCGAGAGTCTGCGGCGGCAGCTGGGCAAGGTGCGGGGCCGAGGCAGCCCCGGAGTCGGGCACGGCGCGGAGGGTCCTGGACGACGGCCGGGGGCCAGACTGGGGCCAGAATCTGGGCAGGGTGGGCGGAGACCGGGCCGCTTACGGAGGGGGAAACTGAGGCTCAGAGGTCCGGCCAGTGTGAACCCGGGCCGGCCCTTGGAAGGTGGTTAGTGGTTAAGTGGTGCTCTTTTACCTCGCAGGCGCTCCCCTCCCCCGCGGAACTTTGAGTCCGTGACTCAACCAGCAGGTCCTGGGGCATTTAAGTACCTGCTAAGTGCCCCTGAGGCCGGTCCTGGGGCACTTAAGTACCTGCTAAGTGCCCCCGAGTGAACTTGGAGTAGGGACTGAGCGAGCGGCGGAGCCCCCTGACAGCGTCCGCTCCCCCTTCCCCCCCCCCGCACACGCACTCACACTCTGTCTGTCTGTCTGTGCCTTTCTGTCTCTGTCTCTCTCTCCCTGCTCTCCAGGAGCTGGTTCGCTAATGGAGGAAACTGCTTGCAGACACCCATGTACAAACAGGACAGACAGACAGACAGAATACAGTCAGAATACAGGCCTTGGGGGGGGGGGGCGGGGTTGGGAAAGACTTCCCGAACCAGGAGACTCGGAGGCCACGAGTCAGAGAAAAGGAAGGAGAGGATTCTAGCCATGGGGGGACAGACCCTGAAAGTGCCCAGATGGTAGAGTGCCTTGTTGGAGGAGGAGGAGGATGTAAAGTGTAAGAAGACTGGAAGGAGCCCGCCTAAAAGTCAGAGAGATTTTGTAGCTTATCTTGGAGTTTATTGGGGTGAGGGGTGTAGCAGCTGAGTGGAAGTTCATAATCATAACCCGGAGAGCCCAGAGACTTGAGGGAGGAAGACCAGCTACCAGAAATCCAGTGCAGGCAGTGTCAGAGAAGAGAAAGAAAACCTATATGAGATGTTGTGAAGGTAAAATTAACAGAGGTGGCAACAGATTGGATATAGAGGGGATAGGGAAGAACTAAAGAGGTAGTGACCATGGGTGACTGGAGATGGGATTAGGCCTTCTAGAGGAATAATCCAGAAGGAATAGTTCACAGGTTACAGAGAATCAGGAACCACAGCATTCTCTGTAGTCCTGAATAATGAAATAAACGTTTAGGGTAAAATCCTACAATGGATTTTACAGATCCATGAACAAATGTAAATATATCTAGGAATTTTAGAGGATTACAGTATTTACTGAGTGAACAGATAAATCACTTTTAGGCCACATTAAGGGCTTGTGAAAGATGAGTTCAGTTTTGGACATGATGAGTTAAAGATGCCTATGGGATATCCAGTTTTAGATCACCAAAGGCAATTGGAGAAGAAAGACTGGAGTTCAGGAGAGAGGTTAGGGCTGGATCAGTAGATCTGAGAATCAGCTATGTAGAGGTGGTAGTTAAATCTATGGGAACTGATGAGATTGAGTGAAACAGTATAGAAAAGTGGTAGTTATTATTTCATTGTAGGAATGATCCTTGAGGGTCATCTACAATTAGTAAGTGAGACCTGAATGAAGATCCAGCAAAGACTGAGAAAGAGCAGTTAGACAAGTAGGAGGTGGGAAGGAAAGAAAAGAATTCTCTTTAATTGAAAAAAAATTAAATAACCTGCTACAATAGCAATTTTTTTAAAAAAGAGAAACAAGTGGAGGCATTGAATGTAGGTGTCTTGCAAGGAATTTATCTGAGAAGGGGAGGAGAAATACAGAAGATAGTCTGAATAGTTGGATCAAGTAAGGGTTTATTAAAGATGTGGAGACACGAGTATGTTTTAAAAAGCAGAGATGGAGCCAGTAGATAGATTAAAGATTAGAGAGAGTGTGGACAATGTCTAGGGGAATTACCTGAGAAGATGGGAGGTGATGGAATCAAGAGTGCACATAGAGAGATTTGCCTTGGAAGGAGAAAAGTCACTTCTTAATTTTATGTAGGGATGAAGGATAAAATCGTGGAGGTGGGATGTCTGAATATTTTGAGAAGAGGAGGAGGGGAAGAGGGAGCTCTAGATGAATGGCTTTAATTTTTTTCAGTGAAATATGAAGCAGGGTGAATGGAGAGTAGGATTAAAGGGTGTCATGGGAGGCTTTTGAGGAGGTATAAAAGAAAAGACTTGGAGTAGCTGAGGTTGTGAGTGAGACAGTGAATCAGTTATGAAGATGTAAAAGAACTGATTACTGTATGGTCAAGGACAGAGTAGTACAGTGGATAGAAAACTGGATTTGGAATCAGGAAGACTCACCTTCTTTAGTTAAAATCCAGTCTCAGACATTTCCTAGGTGTGTCACCCTGGGTGCTTAAGTCACTTAACCCTGTTTGCCCTAGGTCCTCATCTGTAAAATGATCTGAAGAAAATCACAAACCATTCCAGTATCTTTGCCAAGAAAACCCCAAAATGGGGTCATGAAAAGTTGGATAGAATTGAAAAATGGCTAAACAGCAGCAACCGTCAGTTAAGATTTTGTAGTGGAACCAATCAGTATAGTTTGTGCTATCCCCTCAGCATCAGAATAAAAGAAAAGGAACAGATGTCATTCAAGGTTGGGATTGGTAAAGCATAATTGATGATAGGATGCAGTAGTAAGGATTTAAGTGTAAAAGATAGTGTAGAGTGGAACTAGTTCACCAAGGTATTGAGATAGGAAAAGAACTGAGGGGTAGAGGGATTTGGGTTAAGACTGTTGAGGGGGTGTCAGTATGTACCTTGAAGTCCCACAGCATGAGAGGAGGAGTTGTGGTGGAAACACTAAACCAGACACTGAATTCATTGAAGAATAGAGGGGAATACCATGGGTGTAGATAGATATGAGCCACCAGAATCTGGATTGGGTGTTAAAGTTGAATAGCATGAACCTCAAAGGAGAATTGCTGAGTGCTAGCTGTAGGGGGGAGTCTGGTAGTGTCAGTGGGAAACAAGTGTTCTGATTCCCTGACCTTGGTATGATGGAAAATGCAACTAATATTGGAAAGGGAGCTGTGTCTCAGTGAGTTCTAGAAGATAGGAAGAGTGAGGAGAACAGTTTAAAATGAAAGCCACTCAGTTCTGGAGCAGGCATTCTAGAACACAGTGGGAAGGAGTGGGCAGATCTAGAAAAGGATTCTGAGGGAGATAGGAATGGGGAGGTGGGGTAGGGGGCAGGGTATGTACACAGCAGCTAGGGTTCAGAATCACTAGTGTATGAAGAGTATAAAGGGAGGGGAGTATGCCAACCATTGAGGAATGAATCCAAGCAGAGTATTAGTGATTAGAAATAGGTGCCTGATTAGGCCCTTTAAGTTCCTCTGGCAAGGTACTGTTTCCTAGCAGGTGTTGATATTATACTGTAAGAGGCGTGCCTCACAGCAGGCTGCAGTTTTTGGAGGTATGGCCCAGGTGAATCCAGTAAGGAAATAAGTAGGCCAAAGAAGGGCTGGGTGGATGGAGCTCTGGTGGGGGTTAGCTTCTGGAGAGGGAAATGGCCCAGAGGCAAGGATAGAGGTGCCTGGTTTGGGGCTGGAGCAGAGCACTAGGGAAATTTGGCCTCAAAGAGGGTAACTCCAGCTGATTCAGGGTGCTCTGAAGGCCCTGGGGTGAAGACAGTAGCTAAGAAATTTGTGACTGGGATCTGGGTCTTTTTTAAGGCACGTTCTACCTCTCTGGCCAGAACATGTCATTCATATGTAATCTTGGTCCAGAAATTCAAGTCCTCTTTTTAGATACTATCTCCTTGACCATCTACTCCTTTTTTTCTGTGGCCCCTACTTTTGATCATCTGTAAAGATAAGAGCACTATACTCCTTTGGCCTTTCATTTCTTGGCCAAGACTATACTCCCCAGCAGCGCTTTTCAGGGTCTTTGTTCTTGTCATCTGGTTTGACAAGTTTTAGGAGGTTCTTTGTTATGTCCTAAATATATGACTCGGGAAGACAGCATACCTCCCTGTTGTTATCAGGTCAACAAATAACTTCCTTAGTACTCCTTAGCAAGGATCGATATAGTACTACTTCTTATCTCTTCTGACTCTTATCTCTCCTTCCTGTAGGTCCAAATCATCTGCTGGAAGATAAGCAACTCCTTCCTCCTCCGAAGGTTCAGATCCCCCCTATTCATACTTATTGCTTTGCTCAGACTCCCAAATCTGAATTCATTTTTTCCCCAACCTCAAACTGACCCCTGCTATATATACACCCTACAGGCAGCTGTGGAGTGCCCAACTAGGCAAATATCTGGCCTCTGCACCCCTAGCAAATTTTGGTTGAGAATAACAGTCTTGGTTATAATTTCTTTCTGATTTGGGGTTGTAATTTTTCTTTCTTTTCAGTACAAATTCAGGGATCTAACTGTGGAAGAATTAATGAAAGTAAATATGTCCTATCCAAATTTCAAATTCTCCATGGACACTTATGGTAAGAATCATATCCCCCTTTTTGTGTGTTTTTCTGAGTGTTGATTTTAGAGACTTTTGAACTTAACATAATTTTTCTTTTTTTGTCTTTTAACATCTGATTTTAAATTTTTTGTTTCCTATGGTTTTTGAGGAAACAAGTTAACACAGTTCATGTTATTAGTCTTGATTGCTACTAACATTTTAGTTATTTTGTATCATATTTTGGATTAAGAACAGATTTGTGAATAAATGTTCTGATCACAATCTCCTGTCTTTCCATCTTTCTTATTGCCTAACTCTCATAAGTCTGTTCTCTTTGCTGTCTCTCCTATTGTCTCTTCATCCCTCCCTGTTCAATTAGTCTCTCACTGCCACTTTGGTTTCATTTCCTTCTCTATGCTCTTGACCCTACAGTATAGCATTTCAGTAATGCACTGTGCCATTTGCTTGGAATGTGTGCCCTTCTGCCCGTATCCTGGCTTCCTGTGGAAACTTTCAATGCTCAGCTTAAGTGTCACCTGTTCCATAAAATCCTCTCCAGTTCCCCTGAATGTAGTCGCTCTCTCATATTTCGTACAGCACTTTGACTAGATTCCTTTGCTTTGATTAATCTTACCTTTCATCATGCCTATCTTGTTCCCTTATTGGAGTATAAGCTCCTGAAAGGCAGGAATGAAGATTTTTCTTCTTGTATCCCTAGTGCATAGCATAGTTCCTTGCACATATTAAGTATTTAATAAGTATTTGTTGAATTAAATTAAATTTACCTGAATGCCAAATAGATACCAAAATACCAAATACCAAAAATACCAAAAAGATACCTGATCCAAAGTCTTGCATGAAGATGCTGTCAGAAGTACTGCCTAGTTTTCAAATGCACATTCAAGTTCATTTGTGTTTGTAGCTCTTGTACATGTGGCACTAATTAACGTGGATGGAGCCCCTGGAGCCAGGGTTGCTGTTTATTCCACATAAGAATTTCCTGGAATAAATCCTATTTTCAGAGTGATGCTTTATGATTTCACTTTAACCTTAATTCCTCTTCCCACAAAAATTTTAAAAAGATTAAGATTAACATTAGCAATTATGCTCCAGACTTTAATTTCTGTTTTGATACAAAACAGACATCTTCTCATTCATTCTGGCTCATAATCTAGGTGTCATCCTCAACTTTCTACTTTCTCTCACCTCCATATCTAGTTTGTTGTCAGGTCCTATCCTGCCTTCACAATGTCACTTGAATATGCCTCTTCTCTCTTTTGACACCAGCCTGGTACAGGCCCTCGTCACCTTCACCTTGTATTATTGCAGTAGTCTGCCGGTGGTTGTGCCTTTCTCTAGTCTCTCCCCTCTCAACCCCATTCTCCATTCAGTTGCCAAAGTCATCTTCTGAAAGTGCACGTCTGACCATGTCAACCACCTTCATCTTACCACAAGATCAAATATAAGATCCTCCATTTGATTTTTAAAGCCTTTCATAACCTGGCCCTTTCCTGACTTTTTTAACCTTATTACACTTTATTATTCCCCACCTTGTTCTCTACAGTTCTAGTGACATTGGCCTTCATGTCAGTCTTAACACAAAACACTCTATTTCCCAACTCTGGACATTTTCACTGGCTGCCACCCCATGAATGTTCTCCCTTCTCATTGCTGTCTCCTGGTTTCACTGACTTCCCTCAGATGATGGTTATAATCCAGCCTTCTTCAAGAAGTCTTTCCTGATCCCCCTTAATGCTAATGTCTTCCTTCTGAGATTACTTCTAATTTACCTGATATATGTCTTGTGTGTATATGTGCGTGTGTGTGTATACATATACATACATATGTGCATGCATGTGTGCAATTGTTTGCATGTTATCTCTGGCAGTGAAATATGGCTCTTTGAGGGCAAGAACTATTTTTTTCTGTCTTTGTATCATTAACACTAGGCACAGTGTCTGGCATGTAGCAAATGCTTAATAAATGCTTCTTGACTTGAATTATAATAAATCTTAAAATTTCTTTACACTTGCAGAGTATCATCCTGCTTGGTTAAAATGTTTATTGCAAAATTTTCCATTTATTATGGAATTCCATTTATTATGGAATTAAAATTCTCTTTTTGTCCCTGAAATAACATTTATAAACAACAGCATATATTTTCCTTCATATATTTACCTATCCATATATTCAAGTTAAGCATTTTTATTTATCTTTATAGTGGCATTACTATAATATATGTCATCTCAACTTCCTTTTAGCATGCATTCCTAATATTTCTTTGTCATCTCATACCATTTATTAAGGCTTCCCTTTGATTAGGACCTAAGCAACCCAAGCAATTTATATAGGGTTATTATTTCCTGATCAGAATTAGATTCTTTTCATTGTTTAAATTATTCACAGTATCACCTAAAAAATTTATAATTTTGCATTTGTTTGTCTTACTGGTTTCTATGGTTTTAATATAGTTCTATGGTTTCTATATATTTCTCAGCTTATTATGTAATATTTACAAAGTTAAACAGCAGAGATGATATTCAAATACTTTATTTACATGTAAAAAATAATTTATATACATGTAAGAAAAGGAGAGCTACAAGAGAAGAATTCAGTGAAGCACACCATGCCCAGCTTCTTGATATTGGGCTAACTGAAACCTTGTAAAAGGTCTTATTCTTTCTAGAGCAGAATTCATTGAAATGGGCCCATAACTGATCCCAGGCAAATGGTTTAGTTATTAAAATTATCTAAGTACTTCATTTAAGGAACTTTCGTGATAAGGACTCTGATATACAATTATTATAAGAAAGGTTTAATGTGTATTGATCATTAGCAAAAGACAAATATATGGACCAGGAAGAGCCAGTAGACTTAAGCTTTTCAAATAATAAATTTCAACTCCCAAAGCTCTTCGAAACAGCAAAAGAGAAGCCAGAGTTATTATGTAATAGAAGGCCATTTTAAAAGAGTTCATTACTGACAGCAGTAAGGCTGGTTTTGAGGTTCATCAGTTGAGTAATATGTGACTATCAGGTATTTGCCACACAATTGTGGAGTGATTATTTGTTCATGGTATGAGGCCCTTGGAGTGACTAGAGGGCTGAAAGTGCCGATGTTTGACTACAACACTAGGATGAATGCTTGTGATAATATAAACCTGTTCTGGTTCTCCTTCTACAGTATGCTGGAATTTGGCTGACCAGTATGAAATTCTCACACATTTTACTAATTTACCATCTGCAATTTGGACGCTTCTGGTTTAGGTGAATGATATCTACTAGTTCCCTTGTCCATGTTTTTATTGACTCCTAGACCATAATCTTCAGATAATTTGTACTTATTTTATTGTGGATTTTCTGCTTTTAATTTGATGTTTTTTGGTTTGGTTTTTTTTTTAGTTTTCAAAGACAATTCTCAGAAAGAGCTATTGAATTTTACTGGCACTATTCCTGTGAACTATCAGGGTAAGAGTGACAACCCCCAAATTGGGGTGTTCTTTAAGTATCCAAGTATTTATGTTATCATACTAACTTATCTAGGGAGGTATAATACTTTCAGGTTTATGAAGCACTTGCAATTCTATTGTCTAATTCCCTCCTCATGGAAACTGCATTAAGTAGTGGGATGAAGAGATTTGGGCTCAGAGATACAACTTGCCCAAGGTCACAGGACAAGTAAGTAGTACAGCACTGACTGAAACTCAGGCCTTTTCATGATCTGGAAAAGATTCTATAAGATCTAAGTCTAAAAGAGCAAGTTCTCTTGCTCTTCTCTGTCTAGCTTAGTAGATGAAGATGTTCTTGAAACCAACAGCCCTATCATTGTAGTAAGGTCAACTTCTTGCCCTGGTGCTAATATTAAATGACATACATTTTCAAGGTGCTATTGAAGCCATAGAAATTAGAATGTGCCTAAGGCCTCAGAGAAGCCCAAAAGATTTTGAGTGAGTTCTTCTTTTCTCCTTTGTGTACAAACCTGGACTTCACCCACTTAGGAGGACAGGCTCATTTTCTCTACTCTTGCCTCAGCAGATCTTCCACTTCTCATTTCCCTGAACATATAAGAGACACTTTCCCTTCCCTCTGCTTCTCTGTGGTTGTGAATAGAATGGAAGGTATGAGTGAAAGATGGCCAGCAAGGGCTTAACGTTATTAGCGACTATAGTGATTTCATAGTGTTGTATAGTGTCAAGGTCAGGGGCTCTTAACTTCTATGGAGTCTGTGAAGTTGGTTTTTTATTTTGGGGTTTGATTTGTTTTTTTGAATTCTGAGTTTTCTTCCTCCTTCCTTCCCAACCATGCATTAAAGAAGTCCAATATTTGACACATAGATATATATGTGGAACCATACAATACATACTTCCGTCTATCAGTTCTTTCTCTGGAGGTAGATAGTTGATTTGAATGTTCATATTACTTAGAATAGCTTAGTCATTCACAAGTAACTGTTACTCTTCGAACAATATTGCTGTTAGTCTATACAACATTCTCTGCTCATTTCTCTCTCATTATTTCATGCAAACCTTTCTGTGTTTTTCTAAAATCAGGCTGCTCATCATTTCTTACAGCACTGTGGTATTTCATCTCAATCATATATCACAGCCTATTTAGCCATTTCTCAGTTGATGGTCATCCTCTCAATTTCTAGTTCTTTGCCACCACAAAGAAAGCTGCTTTAAATATTTTAGAACATATAAGTTGTTTTCCTTTTTCTGTGATTACCTTGGGAAACAGACTTAATAGTAGTATTGCCAGGCAAGGAGCATACAGAGTTTTATAATTCTGGGTTGGTCTCCAAAATAGTTGGATTAGTTCACAGTTCCACCAACCATGTATTAATGTGAAGCTGTGTTTTAAAAAAATGTTTTTATCACATGTTTCAGTGTGATTGATTTCATTTGTGGTCCTACTTTATATTATGCGTCTAAAACCACTATACTGAGAAGGGGTCCATAGGCCTCACTAGACTTCTAAAAGGTCTGTCACACAAAAAAGTTTAATACCCTTTGCCTGAGTGTTGTTGTTCAGTCATTTCAGTCATGTCTGACTCTTCGGGACCCTGTTTGGAGTTTTCTTGGCAAAGATATTGGAGTGGTTTGCCATTTCCTTCTCGAGCTCATTTTATAGATGAGGAACTGAGGCAAATAGGGTTAAGTGACTTGAGGGTTAAGTGACTTGCCCAGGGTCACACAACTAGTAACTGTTGGAAGCTGGATTTAAATTCTATAGCTGCCCTTGGCCTAAAAAATCGTCTCTTTGATGTGGATTAATTTAATTAGCTTACTTTCCTAACACCCAGCTAAGATCAATAGCATTGAAGGAATAAGAGATTTTATGCAGTTAGGGAGAAAGGAGGACAGATCTTAGTAAAGCATTTTGGGAAACCAGTAGAGAATGGGAGTTGCTGAATAGGGTAGGGAAATGGAAAGCCATTTGCTCCTCATTTCAGTCAAGATTGGCCTTATAAGTGGTCAGAGTTGGCAGTGATTTATATACTAGGACTTGATGAATCTTGAAAAAAATATTTTCCTCTTGCAAGTGGTATGATGCCATCAGAAAGTAAGGTTCTTGGGTATTACGTAAACCCATTGCTGCCACTGTCTGCTAGGAGCACCCTCCCCAAGGCAGGGAAACCCAGAAGCAAACTCAGCTGATGCATTTCAGACCAACAGCAGTATTCTTTCCAACTACTCTCGTAGCTAATGGCAGTCAGACTTTTGACTGGGTGATTAGCCATTAGGGTAGGAGTTCTTTAGCTGTGGAAACTGATGAAAAATATAAGGTCCAAAATCACCCTCAATCTTGTGTAGCCTCTACTTACCTCTGTTGTGATGGCAGTGGAATGGTGAGGGAAAAGTTGGTAGAAGATCGAGAAATTTCTTTTCAGACTATATAAATGTTCATTTCTAACCTAGTGACCAGCCTCCCACTCTCTGTACTTCCCTTACTTTATACCCTACATATGAAGTCAAAGACCACTTTAACCTTAATGACACAATCTTAGCCCTAAAAGACATCATCAAGGACATATGTGATTGGAGAGGACTTGGTTTTGTAGGAAGGAGATATTGTGCAAGCCCAAATATTACAATAGTGGTCAGGAAAAGACCTAGAGGGAACATCTTCACTGAAGGCTTGGCACTCTTTGCAGGATCAGTGTAAAGACTTAAACAAAAATACCAGGGAATGAGACTGCCTAAATTAGTTGTAATTGTCACTTGGGTGGGCATACATATATGAATGAGATCTTGGATCTATTGAAAATTTGAAGAAATTACCAAATCCAGTTTGTTGTGTCTAGAACTGGATCTAACACCTTAAGAGAAGAGCTTTGTCCCAGGGTGCTGACATGGAGGGAGAAGGGACACATGATTGCCATTTTGTCCTCTCTGTAAGCCCATCACCCCCAAGTGACAGGATCATAGCTTTAGATCTGGTAATGGCCCATCAGAGATCATGTGATAGAGTGTGTAGAGCCAGGGTTGGCATCAGGAAGGCATAGGTTCAGTTCCTGCCTCTGCCATATTCTGCCTGTGTGATCCTTTCAGACAAGTTTCAGAATAGATGTTTTATCTATATTGGTAGAGGGAGTCCCTATACTAATAAATGTTCATTCTTACCTAGTGACCAACCTGTTGCTGCTGAATCTTTCTATATGTAGCTAGTGAGTATGATCTGGATAAAGTTCTATCAAAAGGTACTGAGAAGGAGTGGTCATACACAAAGGAGGACAGCCAGGAGAGGGCAGTCAGGAAAAGAACCTAGAAAGGAGATGGTATCCAGAAGGAGAACGAAGGTAGTCAATACTCTCTCAAGTCAGTGGATATTTCCTGTGACTTGACTTTTATGTATTTGGGTATGTAGCTCATTTCCCTGATAGATTATAAAATTCTAAGGACAGAGAACTGTCTAGGAAGACCAGGGTTTAAGTCCAGTCTCTGACATATACTGGCTATGTGATCCTGGGCAAGTCAGCCCTCTCAGTAGTAGTCTAGACAACTCTCTTAAGACTATTTATAAAATTATAGACAGTGAACAGACTTGTTTGAGTAGAGGAACATTTCTCCTAAATTGCCTGATACTTCACCTGGAAGATGATCATCTACCTGAAAGCCAATGGCTTCAAAACATGCCAAGGAATGGTTGGTACAGTGTTTGCTACCCAACAACCCCAGGAGAAATGCCAGGAGCAGAACAGAGGTCTGTACACAACATTCATAGATCTCACCAAGACTTTTGATACTGTCAGTCATGAGAACTTTTGGAAGATCATGAAATTGTTTTCTAGGAGAAATCCATCATATTGTATGCCAGTTCCATGATGACATACTTGTACAAGTTCTGGATAATGGACAATGCTCTTGTGCTTTCTCAATCACCAGCAGAGTGAAGCAGGGCAGTGTGCTTGCTCTCATGCTTTTTAGTACGATGTTTTCAGTGATGTCGGATACCTTCAACAAGGCCCAAAACAAAGTCAGCTACCACGCTGATGATAAATTATTTAAGTTGAAAATGCCACAAGCCAAGATTAAAGTAGAGGGAGAGTTTGGTGCATGACTTTTTGTTCACAGATGATTGTGCAGCCTCTGAGACTGAGATTCAACAGAATATGGATCAGTTCTCTACTGCTTTTGCTAATTTTGACCTGACGGTTAACACCAAGAAAACAGAGGCTCTTCCCCCACCAGCACCACACCATCCTTATGTGCAACAGATAGTTTACAGCAAGTGGAGAAGTGTTGAATGTTGTGGATAAGTTCTCTTACCTTGGCAGTATACTTTTCAGGGATGTACACATACATGATGAGGTTGAGGCACACATTGCCAGAACTAGCTCAATATCTGGGAGGCTCCAAAGGAAAGTGTGGGAGAGAAGAGGTATTGAACTGCCTACCAAACTGAAGATGTACAGAGCTGTTGTGCTGACCTCATTGTATGCCTCTGAAACCTGGACAGTATGCTGGCATCATGCCAGGAAAATGAACCAGTTACATTTGAATTGTCCTAGGAAGATTCTGGAGATCACCTGGCTAGATAGGGTACCAGACACTGAGGTCCTTTCTCAAGCTAAACTGCTAAGCATTCAAGCTCTTACTAGGGAGAGTACATGCAACTCCAATAGACTGGCCATGTTGTTCAAATGCCAAAAGTATATTTAAGTAGAGAACTTTTTATGAACTCACACGAGGCAAACGCTCACTTGAAGGTCAGAAGCAGTACAATGATGCTCTCAAGGTCTCTATGAAGACTTTGGAGTCAACCTCCCAGCATGGCACGCCCACATCAAAGAGGGCACCATGCTCCATGCTCTGTGAGGAAAGAAGAATTGCAGTAGCTCAAAAGAACCATGAGATGCACAAATTTAGAGACATTTCCCTCCAAATGTTCATATGGACTATTTGTGCCTGATCTCTGGTAGACCTTCTGTAAAAGCAAGTGAGGAGGGCCTGCTATCACAGGTTCTTATATCTGCTTTTCTAAAAGGAAAGGCAACTTTTGAGGGGTCAACAATCACTTTAATCAAGTGCATGTATCATTCACTTAGTTCAGGGGAAAAAAG
The DNA here is from genome assembly GCF_028372415.1 of Notamacropus eugenii. Lineage (NCBI taxonomy): Eukaryota > Metazoa > Chordata > Mammalia > Diprotodontia > Macropodidae > Notamacropus > Notamacropus eugenii. The sequence goes on along the minus strand of NC_092877.1, from coordinate 42,152,500 downwards.
TGAGCACCCTGAACTTCAGAGAAAATACAAAGAAATAATGATTAACAGACAGTGCTTCCAATTGTCTGACATAAGCAATGCATACATCATAGATCAGCAGACAGATCCAGCTGTCTGACCATTACATATATGCATAGTTACCAGAAACAGAAGCACCAACATCTAGGTTTTCAAAGCCGGGGGGCTCCTTAGCAACTGCCCAGAGTCTCTTCTGGCCGTAAAACAATTCCAGTCAGTAAGCCCCAGAGTAAAACCTTACCTCAGAGTCTTTATACGCTTTTTAGAGCCAGAGGGCATCACAACCCTTGAGAAACTAGTGCCTCATTAACAAAAGTAGGCCTTCCTACAAGTCTTCCCAGGCCCATTAATAGGTATGGAAGATCTTCTTTTATCACATTATTCAGTCAGAGGCACTTGATTACACTAAAACAAAAAATGGATTATCAGTACACCTTCCAAGGCCATATTGGTCTGATCAGTTACAGTTGGACACGCTGTACCTTAACCCCAAGATAGTGATGTCATTTTGGTCCTCATTAAGCATGAAGGACAACAACCAGATATATACATTTACATATAGTAACAATGGTGCACATTTATATGTCACCCACTACGTGCCAGACACCGTTCTAAGCATCTTACAAATATTATCTCATTTGATTCGTACAACAACCCTTCATGGTAGGTACTGTTATTGTCCCTTTTTTGCAGATGAGGAAACTGAAGCAAACAGAAGTGAAGTGACTTACCTAGAGTCACACAGCCAGTAAGTGTCTGAGGCCAGATTTGAACTAAATTCTTCCTGATTTCAGGCTCAGTGCTCTTATCATATATAAACATATGTATGTATATTTTATAAATACCTAAGTGAAAGGGAAAAGTTCTAAGATCTTAGGAGCTGAATTAAGGGATTCCCTTGTATTGGATACATTTTTATATTCTTTATGTAAGAATGAGGAAGGGTAAAACGATAGAGGGATAGAGTTTTGTTCAGTCATAAGTCTTGCAAAGGAAAATGAACTGCAGATGAGAACATAACTAGTATAACTAAGTGGAAGGAGTAGGAAGAGTCCTAGATTTGTAATCTAATTCTAGTGCTGTGGTTACTGACTTACTATGACCTTGGATGAGTTACTTAGTTTTACCAGGTCTCACTGCACTCATTTAAAATGTGGAATTTAAATGGACCTCAATGAACATTAAGGGCTAACTCTAAAATTCTCTCAAGTCTAACTCAGCTGGTATGCTCAAATGCCGTAAGGCTCCATCCCATTTCTTTTTAGAAGTGTTTACTTTTAGTCCTTTGGGGGATATTTTCATTACGGAAATTTATCTACAATTTTATAATGAAAGTAAATTATAAATTTCATTTTCTCCATCTAATAGAACCTCTCCTAAGTTATAAATTCCACTTCGCATGTGGAATAACCTCTCTCACATCTCTGCCTTTTGAAATCCCTTACTTCAGGATGCAGCTCAGGTGCCTTTAGACCTTCACCAGCCCTTTTCTTAAAACTACCCAGTAACCCTTAGTTCAGATCTCATACCCTCTGTTTGAATGAGTAGAAATCCACTCTGTGGCTTACTTGACAGGAATGAATTTGTTCTACAAAGCTAGGCCTCCCTAGACACAGTTTGTATTTTGTTATCTTTGAAAGATGAATTTACCACAGATTTTGTTTTGTCTTAAATAGGTAATACATATAATATACCAATACGTTTGTGGATTTTGGATTCTCACCCTTTTGCCCCTCCCATTTGCTTCTTGAAGCCAACTCCGAACATGGAAATCTCTGTAGGAAAACATGTGGATGCTCAGGGCAGAATATATCTGCCCTATCTACAAAACTGGAGTCATGTAAGATCCATTTAGTTTTTGTTTTTAAAATTGTTTTTCCAAGTATCTCTCTTCCATACTGATAGTACAGATAATGAAAGTGCTACATTTTTCTCCCACTCAAATAGCTCACCTTCTTTTAAAAGAATGCCCTGCAACTAAGAGAGAATGAATGAGGAGGTGCTGTTATGACTGTCATTTTATAGATATATAGATATAAATATGCTGTTATTTTATAGAAAGAAGGATAAGTAATATTAAACTTGATACAGATTCTGCTGACAAAAAAAATCAAATAATTAGGATTAATTAAGATAACTGGGTTACATTTTTGTGATGTGAATTTGCAAGATGGAAGTTTTTTTCATGATTTATTCTTAATATATTGTTCTTCAGCTAACCAAAGTGTGTGAGTAAATATTTGGGCAAAGTTTCAGAATTTTTGTAGTAATATACTAGTTTTAGGTAGGAAGGATCCTCATAGTTGGCATATATAAATTGACATTTTAAAGTTAAAAAAAACATTGGCATTGAATTACAGAACAGTTTCATGAGTTACTTCCCATCCTGACTTTAAATTTCTGAACTTCTATGAGTTCACTAGTTAGGAAGGGGAGTAGAATTTAAAAGTTTGAATTTTTATGCAGAATGATTCTAGTATGCCATAGACCTCAGGTTATATTGTTGTTGTTCAAAAGAACAAATCCCAAAATCTGAAATAGTTTTGGACAGAATTTTATTAGGTCACTTGGTAGAAAGAGTGAGCTGGAAAGAAGGTGTTACTCCCTCCCTTCCAGGCTCTAGAAAGTTTACATTATAAAGATTTAGACCAGGGCACTCATACCACACAGTACAGCATTAAGCAGTTTTGCTGAGAGGACATCTTTAAAGCAAGGTAGATTGATATGGATATCAGTAAATATAAACATTCAATAAGATTTGGTTGAAACTAAAACACAAGCTTGGAAAGACTTAAAACAAGATTTGGGTGTTTGGGGTGGATCCAGAACGTGTAGGAACCCAAAATTCCTTGTAAGCTCTTTTTGGCATTCCTGGAGAGTTACTGAGGTCAGGGTGATGTTTTAGGTTCAACCAGGATGTAGTCACATAAAATTAAGTTTAAACAGTAAAATAATAAGTTTTCCAGCTGATACAATAAAGAATTTTCCACAGTCAATTTCATCTGGATTAAAAGCTAAACCTTTGTATTTGGCTATTATATTTATCAAATCATTTTTTTAATGGTAGGAGAAGGAAAACGTTGATTCCCCCAAACTGATATTTGTTATGTCATGTCCTCTTAGAAATAGAATAATATTTTTGTTGTTATTCTTCACCGTCCTTTTTTTTTTCAAGCATGTGGCTCTAATTTGACTTGCTTTCTGTGATATGTCCGGTTGATGACTAATCGGAGCCTTTCTGTTTTGTTTTTTCTTACAGTCCCTGGCATAATTGTTAACATAGTATTTCTTGCTTTGACATGATTCTCTAAGTCGGTTGAGGCTCTTACTCATTTGAATATAAATTCATGGTGATTTTATATTTCTGTTCTGTGCTTCCCTGTGATAAGGAACTCGCTGAGGTCCTAGAAATGCTCACTCTTCTCATTATGTTTGTTCCCTAGCCTAAATCAGTCATCACTGGATTAATCAGAGAAATGATTATCAAGTTTCAGGAAGAGCTTCCTCTCTTCTCCTTATCATCTTCTGATGAGGCTCAGCAGGGAGAATTGCTAGCTTATATTTCAAAGATCACCCAAGGTTTGTATTCTTGTAAGAGATCAGAATGTTGGAACTTTAAAACCCTTACTGTCATTCTCTTTCTTCCCTTCCTGTTTATAATTGAAAATCACTGTGTGTCATGTCTGTAGAAGTAGCATATTGCTTGTAATAGTTGTTGGAAGAGTGGTCCTTTGTACTTGGAAGCATTTAAGGTTATATAAGCCATCTTCAGCATTGGTGTTCTGGCACTTTCCCTTCTGAGGAGCTGACAAATTGCAGTTTTTTTCTCCTGTGTGAATGGAGTACCTATTGAAAACCATGCTGTCAGATTTTGTCTCTCTCTGAAAATTTGGTAAGATGATGAAATGAACACATCTGCATTGCATTACAGATATTACTAAACAAACTGACAAAATTTATTGTAACAAAAGCACTTTGTATAAGTTAAGGTGCTAGGTAAACATGTACGGGTATTAATTCTTAGGACTAATGTTTTGTGAAACTCAAAAATCTTGATTTGATCAGTTTTGTCTCACTTTCTGAGATCTGATACACTTTGAAAAACATAACAGGGCACAAGCTTCAGAATCAGATATGTTTTAGACATAGCCAAAATGAGAATTCGTTTTGTTTGACTCTCATATTTTCTACTATTTGGGCTTTGTTTTATTTTTTGTTGTTATTGTTCAATTTAGGGCCCGGATAATAGGAAGAAGGGCTTTCGGGATAGAGTATCCAAAAAAAGAGAGAAAAGAAAGAAAAAACATCAGTAAGAATTTTTTTTGATATACAGAAGTCCACAGAAGGAAGACCAGAAAGAATCACAGATAAGGGGGACAGCTTTGAAAGTTACATGTTCAGTGTCTTTTGTATTTAAAAAGAAAAGCAAGTTGTACATAATAGAAATTTGTAGTTTCATGTACAGTAATACTCATTTTCTTTTCTTCTGTGTATCTGGAAATTCACATTTTATTTAATGTTTGTTAGTTCATAATGAAAAAGGAAATTAAGAAATGTTGAAGATTTTCTGTATCATTTGAGAATTTTGCTGGCAAATTTATTTCTTTTTTTAGGTATCTCGGATATGAACTCAAAACATCAAGAAAACCAAAGGGTCAACAAAGTTACTGTGGTTGGAGGTGGAGAGTTGGGAATAGCTTGTGTGTTAGCAATTTTAGCAAAGGTACAAGAATTTTACCATGATGGTTACTAATGCCATTGTTGAACATATTAACAGTTTCGGGTATACTTTTATTTTGAGTCAGATATTTGATATGTAAAAAAATTGTTTCTATTTGTCTTAGAAATTTATTAGCTCTTTTTCCCTTAAAATATACTCAGTAAGTTGATAAAAACCAGCTGGAAGCTTTCATCACTGATGTCGCACAGTTAGCACTTAGTCATGAAATGTGCTGTGAAACAGTCATTTGAACAATGTCTTCCTTATAATCAAAAGAAACACGGCAACTGAATATCTGATTTAGTCACATAGATTCTTTGTGTCTTTTGTGAATCATTCGGCCTTCATTGAGCTTGCCAATCTAATATCGTCCTTCTCCTTTAGTTTTCATTTTTTTTAGCTCTTTTTGAAATTAGCATTTTAGAAAATGGTGACTTTGTTTTTGGATGTAGTTCTTTCTTTCTGGTTAAACATAGTCCAGCCTTTGTGGAGTGTCTCAGCTGTTTCCTTAATTAATATTCTTTGACACTGTTAACCCTGACTTGATAGCTTATGATTTATTTAGTTGTATTTTGTAAATGATATATGGCGTGCATATAAGTTGTATTTTTCATAGAGTTCATACATATCTCTTTCACTGTTTCTTCATTTTGCAAGGTATGTCCAGATGGGTTAAATTCATCTTCTAGAACAGCTTAGAAAGTGTGCTAAGCGATTTGTCCAATGTTAAAATAAAGGTTCCATTAGGAAGTTTCTCGGCCTGAGTTTGTGGAGATTTCAGGGAGAATCTCATCCACTAACTAGATCCACTGACTGGTGGTCAACTAACCCAAGTAGCTAAAATGAAAGGAAACAGATTTATTAGTTGATAATAGCTTCACCTTCCTTCTGATACAGATTTGGTTTGTTCGCCTCTCCAGGTTTTCTTAGAATACACAGCCAAAAAGCAGCATCCTAGGGCAAGTTAGGATTCCTAAGTAAAGCATCTGACCTCAGTATCAGGAGTAGAGTAGAGAAAGGGGGAAATCTGCCTAGGGAAGAAGGAGATGACTCTGTGGGAGTAATCATCTGGCCACTGGGAGGGTCTGTTATCTGAAAAAGAAAGCATTCATTCCCTGTGCTAGGGCCAAAAGAAGATACTACATTTTTACATTTGTTAAAGAAAAGTCCTTTTGATTTAAGTCAGGTAACAGGGTTGAGGCAACTACTTATTCAGAGCTGTAGACAACAAATAGTTTTTCAAAATGGAAATTTTGATTTCAAAAGGAATATATAATCCTAAGATGAGCAGCAAAAATGTAATAACTCTACTTGTACCCTATCATTTTCCCATGTCATTCTCCATGTGATTTTTAAATGCATTTTTGAAGACCAGCCTGTTCTATCAACAGATGGACTCGATTTTGGGGCTCTGATTCAAACCTTCCCAGAATCTTGCTTTTTCGCAACCAGACCAAATAGATCCCATTCCTTAATTTTTGTATTCATCAGTTGTTCCGTTGGTAGTCTTTTGACATTTTTGTTATTTTACAGAAATGAAATCTTTTTCATCTTCAGATATCACATGGGATCTGTCTGCATTGAGTTATAGGTGTTACTGTTCATTGTTTAGCATGTTCTAAAATGTGTTGAATCTTGACCTGATCGTTTCTGAAGCGAATGCCATTGTTTTCTTACAATACTTTTACACAGGGTATAGCAGACAAGGTCGTCCTTATAGACTTTTCAGAAGGAACAAAAGGAGGAACAATGGACATGGATATTTTTGAGCTGCAAAATGTGGAAATCAGCAAAGGTATGACTATTATGTTTAAGATAAGCTTGCTGTATGTCCTTTCATCTTCATTTGAAGAATTTTCAGGGAGAAAGGGAACATTTTAGACATTATGTAGTACAGAGGAAATAGACTGGGCAAGGTTAAGTGACTTGCTCCAGGTCTCATAGCCAGTTAATGACAGAACTGGAACCAGGTTTCATTCTTAGGGTATTGATAGTTTTCCTACCCAGTCCTGCCTCTTGGCAAGTGACTTTGTCGCTCTGAATGATTCTTCTTGGGTTTTATACTGCCTAACTGACAGCATTTATCTCTGATTCAGATATAGCTCAGTCAGGAGGACTCAGTCAGGCTACAGCAGCTGCTGAGATATTCATGTTCAAGCCACACTTTGATGCTGCTTACAGCAATGTTGTGTTTATAGGAGGATGGAAATAAGTTATGTAGAAACACTGCCAGAGTTTTCCAGAAACCAAAGAAACTGTTTATGGATTAGCTAGTGTAGATTTTATTTAAAAAGAAAAGTAAAATGTTTTTAAAGGTCAATTTAAAAAAACTTTGTCCCCTAAAATGTAGTCCCCTCCATATGCTGATGTTTAGGGGTGCTGGGACTCCAAAATTCGAGGGCAAGCAATGCAGGCCCTGCCTCAAATTCTACCCAAGCCTTCTGTCAGCAAACCCCGGTTGGGGTGGGCGAGATTTTAACCCAGACTCTTAAAGAATCTGAGCATTTGTATCGCCTAATCCAAGTGGGCCAGATTCTTAAGGAATCTGAGCAACTTAATGAAGGGCAAGATGGACCTCTTACACAGAAAGACTACGAGAAGGATCTAGGAGTAGCCAGGTAGTCTGAGGTAACTGGAAGGTAACAGAGGAGGACTTGGAAGGGCCAGATGCCCCAGGGACCTGCACTGCAGGGAAGGAGTCCAGATGGAATCTAGGAGTGGTAGTCTAGCCTGGAGCCAGGTATAGACAGTGAAAGGATTATTAATTGGGAAGGGCCAGGTGCCCCAGGCGAACGCTGGGCCCCCGGTAAAAGTCCAGGGGGTTTTCCTTTATGGGGTCCAGATCCCAAAGACATGATCTTTTCCTTTTAGAGGTTCAGATCCTATCCCCCATCACATAGCCCAATCCTTTGCACATAGTAAGCTCTTAGTAAATACTTTAATGAATGGTCTATTTAACTTGAGTACTTTTTTAGCCCAATTCCAAGCTAATGGATGAAATAAAACACAAGTATGGTAGGTGTTGGGAGAAGGTGATTTTTTTTTTTAGGTTGTTGTTTGTTTCATGTCAGAAATTAAATGTAAGAAGTGGCCCCAATCCTTATTTCTGACCTTGTAATGGTAGAATTGGAAGACTCATTCATGACAAGGAATTATGATGTCATAGTTAAACTTTAGCTTTGTACCTGTCTACTTTCTTATATGTTTTTTCTGAAGGAATTTTTATCCATTCCTTCAATATTCATTTGAAAAATATTTATTTAGCATACATGTGTCAGGTGCATTGGGCTAGGTGTTATTGGAGTTAATACCTCAAAAAACTTTGAATCTAGTTTGTAGATAGTTACTATTCTGGCTTTTTCTTGAGGACACTCTTGTTTTTAATCTCCCAGCAAAACCCATGTTAATCTCTACTTTTTCATTTTGTTAATTTAGCTTTAATATTTTGCCTTTAAAAACATTGTTTTGTAATTCAATTTCCCTATATCTCTTAACTACTCCCATTGATGGAGTTTGTTTCTGAGCTGGAAATCTCTGGCTCTAGTTTGAATGAGATCCACACAATTTTTATGACATTATATATTATAAAGCTATATAAATTTTGATTTTAGGACCTCCCTATAGTGGGGAGCTTGAATTCTTGAAGACTATGCAAACCCTGGTAGCCCTTCCCTAGTCAGAAAAGCTCTTCAACCATATGTCATGTTTAACATCAGAACTGACCTGTGGACTAAGCATTGGCTCACTTCTGAGAGTGTCTTCAGTATAATTGGTCACCATGTGATGATTTTTTTTTTTGACTACAGCAATTCATGAAAATTGCCTAGTAGGTATAAGTCTATATACTTAGGCATCAAAGGGTTTTAATCTGCAGTGATGAAAAGAGCCATCAAAAATGAAGTAATGGATCCTTGTTCTGTTGAATTATACTTAGCTCTAGTTTTTCCCCTTCTCTTAAAGTCCTATTTCCATCGCTTACCATGTGGAGGCTCTGCTATGCTATGCTATGGCAGGGATAGCCAAGCTCTAGCAGATCCTATCAAACTAGAAAGGTTCTGAGAAGTCCAGAGACAGATATGTGGAGAAGATTATTTTGATAGCTGTGTAAAGGATAGATTAGGCAGAGACTATAAAGATCTGTTATAGTGGTTAAGGATTCAGTTGAATGTGAGGAGAGGGAACAGGAAAAGTCATTTCTGAGGTTTTGAGCATCAGTGACCGATGAATAGTTTGGTTGAATGGCAAAGATATCTTCTCATATCTCTTCTTTTGAGTCAGAGTTGGTCATTATAATTTTACAACATTCAATCTGGTTGGTCCTATACACATATTCCACAATTTGTTTAGCCATTCCTTAATTGATGGGCTTCCATTTTGTTTCAGGTTTTTGCTACTACAAAAAATGCTGCTATAAATATTTTAGTATATATAATGACTTTTGTTATTGACTTCCTTGGGATATATTTTATCGGTGGAATGTATGAATCAAATGGTGTAAATATCTTAGATATTCTCTACTGGTTTTGAGAATGAACCATTTAATGTCTCTACCAGTGGTGCATTAAAATACCCATCTTTCCATAGCCACAGTAGGAGATACTGACCTAGTTTTTACTAGGTTGGTCACCTACAAAGGGCTAGGTATTCACATATCCCTACTTGTCCTGAGAAAACGTTCTTTCCTCTGTGTTTAAGGGTTAGAAATCAGTGATTCATAACCTTGTGGATTATTCAAATCAAATCAACAAGTGTATATTCATTGTTGTGCTAGGCACTGTGCTGAGCTTTGGGGATATAAAGGCAAAGACAGACTGTGCTCTCAAGGAGTTCGCAATCTAATGGGGTAAGCAACATTCAGACAACTATGTACAAATGACATGTAGACAAGATAAACTGGAGGTAACCTCAGAGGGGAGGCACTAGGGTCTGGAAAGGCTTCTTGTAGAAAGTGGTATTTTAGTTGACACTTGAAGTAAACCAGAGAAGCTAGGTTGAAATGAGGAGGGAGAGAATTCCAGGCATAAGGGATATCCAGTGAAGATGCCCAGCACTGGGAGATGGAGCAAGTCACTGTCACTGGAACTTAGGAGTATGTGGAGAGGAAGTAAGGTGTAGGACAACCTGAAAGGTAGGAAGTGGGCAGGTTACTGAATGGATTTAACATCAGCTTCACATCCACCGGGAATAGAGTAGAAATTTTGATGGGCTTAGGAGAATGAGAGTAAGAAATAATTTTTGAGCATGGGGCACTTGGGAGACAGATTTGGACAGGGTAATGAGAGGATGCTAGAATCCTAGAAAGGGAATCCCTAGAAAGGGAAATGGGAATAGATTTTTCTGGCTTACCCTTTTTTTCTTTTCTCTCAAGGGATAAAGGATTTGTCTTTTACTTTGTTAGTTATATATTTCATAAATATTTGTTGGCTGACTGGCTGACTTCTCCAACCTAAGTGGTGATTTCAGAGGAAGTGAGGAGTCAGGGTCAAATCAGCTGCCCCAAACTGGCTTTTTGGAGAAACCTCTGAGAAACCCGAGGTCCAAGATTATCTGTGTGAAGTAAACATGTCTTTTACATAATTGTTGCTTAACGTATATATTGAATTGAATTAAAATTTGGAAATTACCATTTGTAGGAGGAGAGGGTCATGCACAGTGCTTAATGGGAACTGTGACTGAATCCAGAAATGGTACAACTATATTATAGACATTACTAAAAAGAAGTCATGCCTCAGGTGAAGAATCACCATGTGTGTCTTACCTTTTATTTCACCTAGAGTAGGTTTAGTTTGGTGTTATATGCTTTGTAAAAATGCGTTATGGCATATGGCTTATTTTTATTTCTGACATTTGAAAGTCTCCGGAGAGAAGAGCGGCCTTAGTGATCTTTTGGCAGGCCTTATATGGATTCTCCTTTGGGAGTGCCATGGGGAGCCAGATTTTTCCCAAGAGGCCTAAGGTTATATCCTGAGTTAAAGTTAAAACAGTTTCAAATCCCTAGTGAACCATTTAATGGACGCACCCTAGTGGATGTGTTGTCTCAGGATTTGAAGTAATTATTGTGTTTTCCTAAGTCTCTTTTCTCGGACACTGATGTTTCATAATTTGTTACCGTGTATTTATTACCAAGGAGAGAATATTGGTGTTAAAGAAATGAATTTTTGTAACAATAGTTTAGGATCTTTGAAAGAAAGCATGGCACAATTTCCCAAATACAATCTAACCTGATTTCTTCTTAATTTCTTCTTTGTACTCATTTTTGGGTCTAGTTCATTGTCAAAAATATACCTATCAATAGACTAATTTACTTGGATACCTGTTTGGCTGTTTAATATAATGGGAGCAAATTGTACCTCTGTCTTTTGTGTTTTAGACCAATCTTTTTCATTGTCATGGATTTCACCGGGGAAGCTTTGTAGTGTTCCAAGGTAATTCATACAATAATCAAAAAGGAGATTTTGGAGGACCTCATCATCAATAGGAAATATGTCTTTTGTTTGGAACCTATGTAAGACATCTAAGTTAGACCCACCTTCCAGCAACTGGAATGAGGGCTTCCTAGATTTGAAGAGTTTAAAATTGAAAATACTTCCTAGTGTCTCCTCAGTTCTTTCATTTGGCTGCAGCTGTATTTCCAAATAATTATGATTATGTGGTAACCCAAGCACTTACATTAGGAAAGGAGGTAAAAGGAATTCCATGTAAAAGACTTATGTGTCCAAATAGATTTTAAAAATAGATTTTACAACTTTTTGGAGATAAGAATGGGATGATATATGCCTTCAAATTGGCATCCAGACTGGCACAGTGGTTTGGCAGACCCCCTGATTGTGGTGAGGTGGCAGTTGCAAAGATGGTTTCTCAGCTTTTCCATTTTTGTACAGGAAAAATGCCATTTCTGGCATATTCGAGATGCGAGCTTCCTCCTTTTCAGGGGCCGTATCTGTCACCTCTGCTTTGAAAGCTACACTTTGGGATCTTCAGGCCCAATAATTGGGAGAGGAGTATAAGGGTATGAAACTGGCATGTTACCTGGTTGACTCAAGGTTAGTTAATGAGGGGGAAACAAACCTTCCAATCTATGAAGCCAGGTGCTATGATGTGGGTAAAAATTTATCTATGAAATTACCAGGAAAAGAAAGTAGAATTTGAGGGCTATTTCCAGGGCTAAAAGCAAAAAGCAAGGGATAGTTAACACTTTCATGTCAACTGAAACGGACAGAATTCCCACAGAATTCAGAAGCAATTCCAAGTTGAATGGTGTTAGGTTATTCTTCCACATGAGAAATCTAACACCTTATAATGTTCTTGTTTTGGTTTTTACCCCCTTGGGATTTTATATGTGAATGTTAACTCAGATTTCGTGAAGAAGAGACAATAAATTTCCCATATACAAATATTCTGTTAAGGCCTTATTACTGTAATTATAAATAAACATATGTTTGGATGTTTATATTCCGTAACAAGGAATATTGCTTCACACACATTCTTTATTGGGAGAAAGCATAGCACCTGTAGTTTTAAAATTCTGTGGAGCAAAATCGTACCCTTATATACATAATAAGGAGGAGTGTAGAACTACAGAGACCAGACATTATGGAAAGCATTAAAAACAGTTAATGGTTTATTGACACTGTTATGTGTTTCATGTAGACATTGGCAAGCATTTGTGGTGAGCATCTACCAGTTTGAATACCTCATGTGTCAATCACATTATGTCACTGAACAACAACCTTTGCATTAATGCCTGTCATATTCTTGTATGATTTTCATGTATTTATGAGAGAAACCTTGCCTGAGAAGAGCTTTTAATACTACATTAAGTTTTGTATTTACAATGTTGTTAATATGTAAATTGTTTTCCCAGTTCTCACTTCGGTCTGTATTAGTTCATGCAGATCTCCTCAGGTTCCTCTGACACTGTTCGTTTCATAATTTCTTATGGCACAGTAACATTCCATTATGTTCATAGACCATACTTTGTTCAGCTGATTCTCAGTTGATGGGCACCCCCTTAGCTTCTAGTTCTTTGATACCGCAGAAAGAGCTGCTGTAAATATTTTTGTATATGCAGGATCTTTTCCTCCTCCTTTGATTTCTTTAGGGGCATAGGCCTAGCAGTGGTATTGCTAGGATAAAGAGCATGCACAACTTAGTGATTTTTTTCGGCATAATTCCAAATTACTTTCCAGAATTGTCTGTACCAATTCACAGTTCCACCAATAGTGTGTCAGTCAGTCAGTTAGTATTTATTAGGAGCATACTATGTGCCAGGCCCTATGCTAAGTACTGAAGATTAAAAAGAAAGGCGAAAGACAATCCCTGTCCTCAGGGAGCTCACACTCTAATAGTGTGAGCAGACTTGCAAACATAATCGTAATTATTTGGAAATACAGCCGCAGCCAAATGAAAGAACTGAGGAGACACTAGGAAGTATTTTCAATTTTAAACTCTTCAAATCTAGGAAGCCCTCATTCCAATTGTTGGAGGGTGGGTCTAATTTAGATGTCTTACATAGGTTCCAAACAAAAGACATATTTCCTATTGATGATGAGCTCCTCCACAATCTCCTTTTTGATTATTGCATGAATTACCTTGGAACACTCAGGGTCAATAAAACATTAACTGTTTTTAATGCTTTCCATAATGCCAGATCTCTGTAGTTCTATGTTCCTCCTTATTATGTATATAAGAGTACGATTTTGCTCCATAGAATTTTAAAACTACAAGTGCTATGCTTTCTCCCAGTAAAAAGTGTGTATGAAGCAATATTCCTTGTTACAGAATATGAACATGCATACATATGTTTATTTGTAATTATAGTAATAAGGCCTTAATAGAATCTTTGTATATGGGAAATTTATTGTCTCTTCTTCATGAAATCTGAGTTCAGATATAAAATCCTAAGGCGGGGAAAAACCAAAACAAGAACATTATAAGGTGTTAGATTTCTCATGTGGAAGAATAACCTAAAGCCATTCAACTTGGCATTGCTTCTGAATTCTGTGGGAATTCTGTCCATTTCAGTTGGCATGTATTCTGTAAGTGTTAATTATCCCTTGCTTTTTGCTTTTAGCCCTGGAAATTGCCCCCAAATTCTTGCAAACTGCTACGTATAACCAGGCCATATACAGGAGAAGTAGGAAATAATCCACAGTGGGAGGGCAGTAGTATTAAGAAGGATTGGAAAGGTGGCTTCCTTAGGAAGTGGGACTTTAGATGAAACTTGAAGGAAGTCAGGAAAGCTAAGAGGTCTAGATGAAGAGGGAGAGCATTTCAGGAATGCAGGAGAAACAGTAAAAATTCCTGAAGCTCAGAAATGGGGGTCAGTATCCCTGGATTGAAGAATACGTGGAGAGTGGAGGATATGTGTAAGATGTAAAAGGACTTGGAAAGGTGGGGTGGGGAGGAATCGATTATGAGGGGCTTTGAACACCAAACAGGATTTTATATTTGATCCTGTGTAATAAGGAACCACTAGAGTTTATTGAGTTAGGGAGTGTGCCAATCACTTTGGCAGCTGAATGGAGGATGCCTATTTTCCCGTAGCTTCCCCAAATTTGTTATTTTCTTTTTTTTTTGCCACTTTGATAGGTATGAGGTAGAATTTCCAAACTGCTGTAGTCTTCATTTCTCTGGTTATTAATGATTTGGAACATTTGTTCATGTGCCTTTTGATAGTTTGCATTTCTTCTGTCTATTGCTATGGCTCTTATTCTTATAAATATGAATCGGTTCCTTATGTATTTTAATGATACCCTTATAAAAGAGAAACTTGCTACAAAGATTTTTTTTCCCCAGTTACTTACTTCTCTTCTAATATTAGTTGCACTTTTCTTGGTTTTGTTTTGTTTTACAAAAACTTCTTAATTCTATGTAATAAAAGTTATCCTTTTTAATCTTCTGTTTTCTTCTCTTTGCCTTGTTTGGCTACAAATTTGGTCTTTATCCATAGATCTGAAAAGTTATTGTTCCTCTGATTTTTTTTTATGATGTCACTCTTAATGTCTAAGTCATATGTCCATTTGGGGCTTGTTTTGATTTATAGTGTGACACTGCTCTGGGCCTACTTTCTGCGAGACTACTTTCTAGTTTTTTCAACACTTTTTGTGAAATAATGAGTGCCTACCCCTCCATAACTGGGGTCTTGGGGTTTAATCAAACCCAGCGCTACTGTGTTTATTTGCGTACCTAATCTGTTCCAGTGATTGACTTTTGTTTCTTAGCCAGTATTAAATCTTTTGATGATTAATACTTTATAATATACTGCTAGATCCCCTTCTTTACCACTTTTCCCCCATTATTTTTTGAGATTCTTGATCCTTTATTCTTCTAGACTTGATCCTTTATTCTTCTAGATTAATTTCATTATGTTTTTTCTAGTTCTAGAAAATAATACCTTGGAAGTTTGATTGGTATGGTACTGAATAAGTGAATTAATAGAGATATTAATGTCATTTTTATTATATTGGCTGTAAGAAAATAACATTTTTTAAATTATTTAGGTCTGTATTTTTCTAAAGAGAGTTTATTAGTTGTATTTCTATAATTCTTGTGGGTGTGTCTTGGTAGGTAAACTTCTAAAATTTTAATATATTTTTTGTTATTTTAAATGGAATTTCTCATTCTGTCTCTTGCTGCTCGGTCTTGTTCATAATATACAGAAATACTGATAATTTGTGTGGAGTTATTTTATATCTTGCTACTTTGCTGAATTATTTTTTTATCACTTTTTACCTGAATTTCTAACATTTCATAAGTGAACCATCCTATTATGTAAAAAGCAGTCATTTTATTTCCTCTTATACATATTCCCTCATTTTTTTTTCTTATCCTGTTTCTGTAGCTAACATTTCTAGCACTATGGTGGAGGTGATAATGGGCATCTTTTCTTAAATTCTGACTTTATTAGAAAGACTTCTAGTTTATCTCCAGCACATATGATGTCATGGTTTTATATAAACACTATATATCATAGTAAGGAAAGGTTCATTTATTGCTATATTTTCCAAGTTTTTTCACAGGAACAGTTATTATTACATGTCAAAAGTTTGTTTCTGCATCTTGATATAATCATGATATCTATGGCCTCATTATTAATATGGCCAATTGTGTTTATATTCCAAATCTATTGAACCAAGCCTATGTTCTTAGTATAAATTTAACCCATTCATAGTGTAATATCTTCACAATATATTTCTGTAGTCTCTTTGTTAATATTTTATTTAAAATTTTTGCATCAGTGTTCATTAGGGATAGTGGTCTAGAGTATTCTTTCTCTGTTTTGACCCTCCTTGGTTTAGGTATCAAGACCATATTTGTTTCATAGAAGGGATTTGGTAAGACCCTTTTTTATATTTTTTCAAACAATTTATATAATATTTGAATTAATTGTTCTTTGAATATATGATAGAATTCACAAGTCCATTTTGTCCTAGGCTTTTTTTCTTTGGGAACTAACTTATTTATGCCTTTTTCCGTATCTTTTTATGAGATTGAATTATTTGAATGATCTTTTTCTTGTTTTTTCATTCTTGACATTTTACGTTTTTGTAAATAATCATATAGTTAATTTAGGTTCTTGGTTTTATTGACACTTCGGTGGGTAAAATAATTTTTAATAATTCTGTTTATTTCATTTGCATTTGTTGTGAATTCTCCTTATTCATTTTTTATATTGGCAATTTTACTTTCCTTTTTATTTTTTAAAAATAAGATTAAATAATGGTTTATTTTATTTTCAGAAAGAGCTTTTTTATTTAGTGGATTATTTTTACTTTCTGATTTATTAATTTCTTTGATTTTGAGAATTTCTGTTTGGGTGTTTAACTACAACACAAGTAGATTCTTATTACAAATTGCAAATAACCCAGAAAGAAATGAAAAAAAAAGCAGTAGGCATTATCTTGAGAACTTTTAAGAGTGGAACTGAAATGAGGACCACAGTTGGAAAATTGGGAAATGTATAAGGATTTTTATAGCAAAGTCTTTTAACAGTGAAATATAATGGACACATCTACACTGTAAACACCACAGTGGCAGATCTGCTTCATGAGAAAGCTAAAATGACATCAAAGAAAATGAAAATGGAAAAGACAGTGCAGCTAGACTAAGTATACAAGGAAGCAGTCCATGCTGGAAACAACACAGTTTGGAGGGCATTAAATTCTTAAGGTGTCTGCCAAAGGCTTAGGAAGAAATCTTTGATTTTATTACCCCAAAAAGCAAAATTAGAAAATATAAATAACTTTTGGCTCCTTTACCTTTTCCATTTTTACAAAACTTCTTTACATTTGCCTTAAATTAACAGAATTATTTGCAGTTGCATTTAGGATATTCTTGATGAATGTATGAGAAAGAAACACACAGACTTTTGCTAATGATCTTTTTTGAAATAAAGTTTTATTGATTTATTTTGCTTTTACGTTTCCTGAATTTGCTTCTTTAGCCCTCTTCTCCCTTCTGAGAGCCTTCCCTTATAGCTAAGATTTTTATTTTAGGAAAACCCATCAAACCAATAAATATGTCTTTAAAATCTGACTTCATATGCACTTTTTTCCTACAACCAGGGACCCCCCATATATACAAATTAATGTTGTGGGTGTGCCTTCTCATGTGTCTGATTAGGGCCAAGCTGTTCTTTATAATAACGCAGTATTCCTTTTTGGTTGTTTTGGGCTGGTTCTTTCCATTTGCATTGTTGTAGTTGTTGCGAAATTCTCTCAAGGTTTTGAGAGAGGCACACCCCTGAGTGTGCAGTCTGGTCTGATGACTGTCAAAGATAGATGAGTCTGAAAGGAAAGGGATTCATTGGCAGGCTAAGGAATCTGCTATTGCTAATCATAGCAGATGCAGATTCCTAGGAATCCTGTAGATTCATACAGATTTGATTTTTTATAGCCTTCAGGCCCACTTAATGAGCAGCATTCTGCTGCAGCTTAGGATAGATAAGTAAAATATTTCAGTCAACAGGCAATCACAACATCCTAAAAACCAGATTTACTGATTACAGAAGGAACGAGCATGTATGTGGAACACAGAGTTCACCATCCATACCGAAGTTTGTATTTTTATAACAGCTGGACAAAGGAAAGAGGAGATAACAGCAAGGGATGTGGCATGGGAAGGGGAAAGATGGGATGAAGGATGAAGTTAGGAAAAAGACAAAATCCCTCTGAAAAGGGAGAAGCAAGGAGATATCAAAAGCTGCATTCTTTTCCCTTCCTAGTGTGGGGAACCTGAAGTCTCCAGGCCACATGTGGCTTTCCAGGTCCTCAAGTAGGGCCCTTTGATTGAATCCAGCCTAGGAGATTTGTTATGTGAAGTTTGGATTCAGTCAAAGGGCCAAACTTGAGGATCTAGAGAGCCACATGTGGCCTCAGACTCCCCACCCTCACCAGGCTAGACTATGAAGATAGGAGGATCTGCTGATCTGCAAAGGACCCCAGCTGCACAAGCATTTTCCCAGGCTGGCACACATTGGCTGGCACCTGTCTTGCCTCCCAAGGACACACAGAAAAATCAGACTTGGGGTGCAAATCATGTCAACTGGGAGGGGGAGGGCCTTTGTCCTTGACACATTCAGGTTCTCCTGCATGCACTGGGTCCAGCGTTTCTGGAAAATTTGGCAACTCAAAAAGACAAATTCGGGGGACCCTTTAACAGTCCTTAACATTTCCTAGGAGAGGGGAGTAGAAGGGGGAAAGTGAGAAAAGGCGGAATATTTGAAATGTACTTAGCAGGATTTATTATTAGAGTAAGAAAACATTCCAATTCAAGGTCAGGAGACATGGGAAAGAGACCAGACACTTTTAGAATTGTAGAAGCAGTCATTTATTAGATAGAACTTCAGCGTCTTTTATCCAAGGACAGCTGTTACAGCAGTGGACGAGACCATCTGTTTCACCATGCTTAGGGGTTTAGGGTCTTTCTAATATTAGGCCACTGAGTGGTTGGAGGGATTTCCACTTTGTTAGTCTAGCAAAATGTAGCGAAAAGATTGTGGTTCCTATTTTTTTCCCCACGTAGTTATTTAATACATTGTTTTTTCTGGCTCTACTTATGTCCTTTGGCATCACTTCATATAAGTCTTTACATGCTTCTCTGAATTCATTTTTATTTTTTTACATCACAGTAATATTCCATCATATTAATTTACCACAATACATTTGACCGTTTCCCAGTCAAGTAGACATCTACTTTTTTTCCAGTCATTTGCTGTTACAAAAAGTGCTGCTCTAAATATTTATTGTACATGGGGCCTTTATCTTTGTCAACAACCTTCCTGGAGTATATACTTAATGGTGGAGTCTCAAAGGATGTGAATATGATTTGCGTAATTTAAATTTGTTTTCCAGAATGATTGTACTAATTCATAGCTCTGCCAACAGTTTGCTATTGTGCTTATCTTTACCCAAGCCGTCCGCTATTGACCATTCCCATCTTTTGTCATTTTTGCCAGTTTTCTAGGTATGAGGTGAAACCATACTGTTGTTTTGATTTTCATTTCTCTTATTAGTGATTTAGTATATTCTTTCATATGGTTGTTAATAGTTGTTCAAATGCTTTAACCACTTCTCTACTGAGTGAAGATTTTTTTTTTCTGTTGCTTAATTGCTTAAAGAGAACAAAATTAGAACTAAAAATTCAGATAGAAAAATCACCTTGGCTGCAACGTATAGAATGGATTGGAGTGGGGAGAGAATTATTTAGGCGATAGGAAACAAGAACTGAAAATAAAGTGAGATCTGCATGAATAGGGAGAAGATAGAAATGGGAGATGTTATAGAGGCAGAAGTAACAAGATTTGGGTGAGTGTGTGTGTGTGTGTGTGTGTGTGTGTGTGTGTGTGTGTGTGAGAGAGAGAGAGAGAGAGAGAGAGAGAGAGAGAGAGAGAGTAAGGGAGGGAGGGAGGGAGGGAGGAGTCAAGGATAAACTTGAGCTTGTGAGCCTAGGACACTGGAAGGGCAACGGCTCCTCATGCCTTATTCCTTTCCTTTAGATCTTGCAGTCTTTGCTCTTTCAGTGCAGCATTGGTCACTCTAAAGTGTTTTACTTAAGTCTTTACTCATATTGAGTAACTGGTCCCCCTGCCTCAACACAACTGCTGCGGCCCCCTGATCAAGCATCATTCCCATACACTGAGCCATTCTGCATCCTTATAAAACTTGCTACTCTTCTTAACCCTGAAACTTCTGTCCTGGTTTTTTATGTGCCCTTCCTTGGTTCCTCAAACCTTACAGTCATCTTTCTTATTCACCCAGATATTAAGATCTGAAGCTGGAGGGGAAAGGGAAGAATCAAATTAAAATCAGGGATTTTCTCAGTATTCTGCCACGTGTAAAGCCATGTACACATATCTGTGGCACTAAGTATGTAGCCGTCATTTAGCTGGGGAGACAAGACCTAAGTGAAAAGCTAAAATAATATAAGAATTAAATGACAGTTCAAGAGAATACTAGACATGCTGTCATAAGGTGGTACCAACTACAGAGGATTAATGGTATATAATGTTTTATGGAGGTGATACTTGAACTGGGCCTTGTAGAACAGATAGGAGTTGATGAGACAAAGAGCAAGGGAGAGGGCACTATTTATGGTGAAAACAACTTGAGCAAAAGGATAGAAAAGGGAAAGCACCAGGATGTATTCAGGGAACAGTGGAAAATAAAGGTGGAATGATAGTGCCAGGTTACCACCATAGTCACCATTGTGGGTAGTTTCTGGGTGTTGAGTGAGACTCTGGCTTCATCAGTTGTCCATTGAGAGTTATTGTCCATAAGAACCACTCAAAATGATCAATGTTACAGCTGCTTTGTTATCAGACTTAGTAGCCAGATGTTCACCTAAATATTTGGGGGATGAGGAACTTTTCCCAGTGGATGATACCACATTTTTACAAAATGTTCCCCTCTGAATTGTGTGCAGAGAGGCAGCCTTTATAATAATATATATTAGTATATATAACCATTGCTCTTGTCATTCATAGTTTATAACTGTTAATGCTTCATGAGAGTCACTGTAGTGTGGTAAATGGAAAGTAGCATTGGAGTTTAGAATTCCTGGGTTCCCATCCTGCCTCTGACACATACTGGCCATGTGACCCATGGCAAATCATTTAACCTCACAGTGTTCTAGGCAACTCCAGACTATAAATTATAGAATAGACACTTATCAAGAGAATTTGTTCACTGGGAATCCCCTACGCCAATGAAATCACAAATCTATAACGCCCCCCCCCCCACAAATTAATTTTTCCTTATCTATCTGAACATGTATTTATATACCATACATTGTGTGATAGCAAGGTTTCCTTTTTTAAATTACTTTACTTTTTTTTACGATTAATAAGCATTTATTTTCTCTCTTTCCTCACCCCACATTGAAAAAGAAAAGAAAATAACAAATTTGCAGCATAGTCAAACAAAGTCCATTCCTAAGTTGACCACAATCAAAGATGGTTGTCCCATTTGACGTTTTGAGTCCATTACGTCTGTCAAGAAGCAGGTAGCTTCTTCATCGTTGGTCTGATCCTGCTCATTTCTCTCTGATAAAATTCCCAGACTTCTCTAAAACTATCCCTTTTGCCATCTCTTATAGCTCAATAGTATTCCATTACATTCATGTACGGTAGTTTGTTGAGACATTCCTCAGTTGATGGACCCCTCCTTCCCCCTTAATTTCCAGTTCTTTGACACTACACCAGAGAGTTGCTACAAAATTATTACATGTATATGTCCTTTTCCTCTTTCTTTGCTGTCTTTGTGATATGGGCTCAATAGTGGTATTGCTGGGTCAAAGGATATGTACAGTTTAGTGGCTTTTTGGGTATAGTTCCAAATTGCTTTACATAACGATTGGATCAGTTTATGGTTCCACCAACACTGCATTAATGTACCTATTTTCTTGCAGCCCCTCCACTCTTTTTCATTTTGCTTCTTAGTCATCTGTTCTATTCTGATGGGCATGAAGTATAGCCTCAGGGTTGCTTTAATTTAATGATTTGTAGCATTTTTTTCATCTTGTTTCTAGTTTGTATTTCTTTTGAAAACAGACTTCATAATAGGGAGATTTTCCAAGCAGTATTATATGTTTACACTTTCTACCTCTCTGGCTGTAGTAACAAAGCCAATTTATGTTCCAGGGCCAAGTAAATCACAAAAAAAGAGTTGCTCTATCTATCTTTCTATCCATCCATCCATCCATCCATCCATCCATCCATCTGTCATCTATCTATCTATCTATCTATCTATCTATCTATCTATCTATCTATCTATCTATTTAATCTATCTCCTTTTCAACCAGAAGATAACCTCTTCTGGCTTATCTCCCTGCCTCAGATTTCTCCCCACTCCAGTCTGTTTTCCAGAGCTCAGCTGCCAAAACGTTCTTCCTAAAGTGCAGGTCTGCCTATGCCACACACACCCCTCATTTAATAAAGTGCAGTAGTTCTCTGTTACTTCCAGGATTAAACATAGAATCCTGTTTGGCATTTAAGAGTTCTTTACCATTGGGTCCCCTCTTACCTTTGAGTCTTCTTACACCTTCCTTCCTTCCATGTACTCCCAAGATCCATTAACACTGCTCTTCTTGCTTCATCACTTGGTAGTGGGCATTTTCTCTGCTGTTCTCCATGGCCGGCTTGCTCTTCCTCCTCATCTCTTCCTGGCTTCCCTAGATTCTTTCACATCTCAGTTTCTGCAAGAAAACTTTACTGATCCTCGTTGACGCTAGTACCTTCCCTCTGAGATTATCCTGTTTTATCTTGTTTGTACGTAGTTGAATGTTATCTCTCCCACAGCATTGTGAGCTCCTTGAGGGCAGGTACTGTTTTTGCCTTTCTTTGGTCTGGCACCAAATTGAGACATAATTAATGCTTTTTGACTGGAAGACTTAAATGTTGATCTCTAGCTTAACCCTGAATGAAAGAGAGCACCCTCTCCTTAGGTGGTCTTTGGGGCCAGTCTTTTTAGAGGTGGGAGGCATGATCTTCTCTAGACTAGTCTCAAGTTCTGCTATCGTTCATGTTATCACAGGAAACTACCATTTCCCTATGAAAGGTCTTCGTTTTTGTTCTGCTCATTGTTCTAAAAAGAAAAGTCTGGGAAAAGATTTTACACTGGAGAAAAAAATTCTTAATATTTTCAGTTGAACTGAAACAGTTTTTTAATATAGTTTCATTGTTGTCCTGTGTAAAAGTTCAACATTAAAAAAAACAGAAACAGGACATCCTGTTTATTTTAATTATTGCCAGATTCATTTTGCCAGATGGTGCAGTTTTTTCTTTCCCTGCTGAAAATAGTGAACTAGATATCTTTTTGATAGGTTCTCTATCCTAAAAACATCTACGTAAGGGACTATATTGCAAAAGTAGAACTTGTCTGCCATTTTATGGAATTTGACAAAAATAACAAAAATTGTACCTTGACATCATAATGTTCTCTCTATTCATCAGACTTGGCTGCCTCTTGGAATTCCAGAGTGGTGATCTTCACCATTAACTCCTTAGGTAATTCTCAGACCTACCTTGATGTCGTACAGAGCAACGTGGACATGTTCAGGGAGCTCGTCCCAGCTGTAGGACATTACAGCCCACAAAGTGTCATACTTGTTGCTTCTCAACCAGGTAAAATTGACGTCTGATTTCTTTTTGACTTATTTTAAGAATCATAACAATAGTCATCTTTCTGTCTTCTTTCTCTCAGAACTATATAACCATGTAAATTTTGATACAAAATACACGGACACATGGAAAGCAGAAGCACTCACACAACACAGAATTAAAATAGCCCCTAAAACGTTGGGCAATTTTAATCAACTACCCCTCAGTGATCTTTCAATACTGCTTCCTCTTCTGCAAAAGGATTTCATGTAACTATAATCTGGTGCAGACCACAGATGCTAAAACATGACTATTTTTAGTGTCCTTGAAACTCCAATAAGAATTGGCATATATTTTGGCATCCTCAAGTCTCAACACATGGCCACTACAAGTCCCGATCAGCTGTCATTTGTTTGACTCCTGAGAATAAGATTCACTTGTGCATGTGCATATTCAAAATCGTCAGTTGAATCTTCTTGAGAAAGAATGTACTCAGATACTTTCACTAAAACATAATAGAGTTGAGCACTTTTAACATATTTTGTAAAATGCCTTTTAATAATTTTACTTCATTCTTTAAAAAAGTTTTCTTTCCTAAGGTAATGTTGTATCCAAGTATGAGAATAATTTTAAAAAATAACCCCTTTTATGTATGTTGTTTCCTGCTAGTTTTGATTTGCTAGTTAACTAAGTAAGAAACAATCTCACATGGTCATAGATCTAGACTTAGAGAGGGACCTTTGAGGACATCTGGTCCAGCCCTGTTATTTCACAGGTAAGGAAACATCTAAGGTGAGTCATCCAGATTCTAGATTCCGTTCTAGGACCACCTTCTGTAGGTGCCTTCCCTCCCTAAACTACCTTGTATTTCTTTTGTATTTGCTGTATACTTATTTGTGTGGGCTTCCCTAATAGAAATTAAGTGCCTTGAGAACAAGAGTGTTCCATTTTTCTTTTTATACTTAGAGTGGCTAACATAGTGCCTGGCACAAGTAGACACTCTCATGGGTTCAGGTATCAAACTGGACTAAGATTTTTGGGACAGCCAATATATACCCAGCCTTCACTACTTTTATTATTATTGTAATATACAATAAAGGGGAGGGGGAAGACTTATTTAATGCTGTACTGAGAAGCAATGTAGTATAGAAGATAAAGATAATGTAGTATAGTAATAGTAAGTATGTATATATGTATACATACATACATACATATGTAATGTAGTAGATAGAGCCAACCATAGCGTCAGGCTGACCTGGCTTCACGTTCTGTCTCTGATAGTAAAAGCTATATGATCCTGGTCAAGTTGCTTAACTTCCTAGGGAATTCTAAGACTATCAATTGAGGAACAGTTGTTGACCTGTGTTGGTGGATAGAATTTCCTTTTGAGGGATACCCTAAATTCATGAAACCTTAAGCCCAAACTGCCTCTCCCCTCTTCAAATAAAACAAAATTCTGTGACATTATAATACCATGTAGCAATGAATCTCATTTTAAAATGCCAATTTTAGACTAATGAGAAAAGCAACTTGATTGTTGAGAAGAAATTTTTATTCTGTGGAGTAATATTAAGTCATAAAAGTGAGTATTCCACCCCTTGTCATTAACTTGTTCTTTTAGGCATCTTTAGGAAACTACTAACTTACTACAATTTTAACAGTTACCTCTGGATGAAGAAACTCCATCTTCCAATGCAGATTTGCACCAGCTTTACAATTTATAAGGCTTAGAGAGTGGCTCGATGCCCCAAAAAGTGAAATAATTTGCCCATTCACCTGCTTTAGGTCAGAGATGGAACTTCAGTCCAGTCCAGGCCTTTTTGACTCTGTCCACTGTGCCGTGCTGTTCTTTTAACATCTTATACTATGATAAAATAACTTAAACAAGTTTTAAAATCTAACTTCTACTGTCAAACATATGTGTAAAGTACATTATGTTAAAACTTTCTTTTAACAATATTCCCTATAAAGCAGGGTTCTTAACCTTTTTTATGTCATGGACTCTCTTTGGCAGTCTTGGAAAACCTATGGACCTCTTCTCACAACAGTATTTGTTGCCTACATTCATCATTAAAGAAAAGCTAAATTTCACTTAGTGAAAATAAATATGCAATTTTATTTCTCACAGAAGTTCACAGATCTACTGAAATCTGTTTATGAATAGAGCCAAGGTTAAACACTCCTTCTGAAGAGTAAAATGTAATATATGGAAGATTTGTATTGGAGCCTATCCCAATGTATGGGTTTCTAGAGTACCAAAAGGACTGTGTTCATGGATACCAAGAGAAGTGAGGCTCCAGCATAATTGATTTCATAAACCATAATGAATGTTGATTTTCTTCATGAGCTTATAAAGTGATGGCCTGCTCAGGAGTAATGCTTTACTTTTCCTGTTTGTACCCAACGCTTAGTTGAAGTCATGACATATGCAGCATGGAAACTGAGTGCCTTTCCTGAAAATCGAGTGATAGGAATTGGATGCAATCTGGATTCAAAGAGATTCCAGTATATTCTTTCAAATATTTTGAAAGCACAGAACTCAGGAAAGGAAGTCTGGATTATTGGTGAACAAGGGGAAGACAAAGGTAAAGTCCAAATTTATTTTTTTAAATTTGTAACATGATCACAAGTGGTCTTCGGGATTCCTTTATGTTGTACCCTGGAATATAGGAGTTATAAGATTTCAGAACTTGTGGCCAGTAACTTTACTACCAAAAACAAAATAGGAGTTTCTAGGGGAACTGTTCTCTTTTACATATCCAGTTTTGTCAGATATGATATATAAGGTAACTTTTCTTATGAAGCACAGTGCCCACGACTTACCTTGATGCCAACTTTCCATTCCTGTAGTTAACTAAAATACGTGAAACACGTGGCTTCCTCACTGCTCTTCCCTACGTAGGAACTTTCTTATCTTCCAGTTGTCTTCCTAACCCTTGACTCCCTTCAGTTCTCCTCCTCTGGGATGATTTCAGTGTCATTCTTCCTCTTGATGCTCCCCTAAACTACCATCTTCCTCCTCCTCCCCCAGGCATTCAATCCAGAGTGACTTGAAAGTGTTATGTGTTAACAGTAATCAAGGCCTTATCTGACGTAAGTCAGATAAGATTCATTCAGCAAGTATTTATTGTGTACTTTTTCTGTGCATAATGATACAGAAAATCTAAGGATTCGTGGATCCAATCATATTTATCAATACATGGAGACATTTTAAAATCAATTTTGTTATATGTTCAAAACACAGATTTAGGGATCTAAATGGCCACTGGACAATGGACAAAGTTCTCCTAAGGCTTATATAGTTTCCAGTTACAACAGAGAAAGAAAGAAAAAAAAAAGGTACTGCTGCCAAAGGGAAAGGGAAAAACATACATTTTAAAGGTATATTTGTGGAATTTATAGTAAACTAATTTAGAAAGAAGTTTACATTGTCAAAAGTTACTTAAGGAGAAGATTACCTCAGTCCAATTTGTAAACTGATCAATAAACATAGAGAGGAGTTATCTGAAATTTATAACTACCAAAGGGCTATCATAAAACTAAGCCAGAAATTCTTTTACCCCTGACCAGTTTCTTGCCTTGGTTAAAATAACTGAAAGTCTCAGCTAAATTACACCATAAGGAAAGCTTTATCTGGCTACATGATTTTTTCTTACAAATAAAATGGCCATACTGGAACTAAATAGATAGGAAATTTTAAACTCTTATAGTAGTGTTGGGGAATATTTAAACCTGAAGGTCCTAAGATCTTTCTGGAGAATAATTCTTTCCACCTTGTTCCCTCTGTGGGCCACCTAAGTGGTGTAGTAACAGGGTGCAGGGCCCGGAGTCAGAAAAACTCATCTTCATGAGTTCAAATTTGGCCCCAGAAACTTACTAGCTGTCACCGGGCAAGTCATTTAACCCCATTTGCCTCAGTTTCCTTATCTGTAGAATGTGCAGGAAAAGGAAATAGCAAGCCACACCAGTATCTTTGCCAAGAAGACCCCAAATGGGGTCACAAAGAATTAGACAGGACTTTAAAATGACTGAAAAGTTCCCTTTGACTGAAGGTCATTAAATCATTAAATCAAGAGGCAAAGATAGGGGCTAAAAGTTTAGTTAGCATCAGCTCATGGGTACTGGTCAGGTGGCTAACGAGTCTGCATGATAGTGAGGCTGTTCAATGACTTTATTTTGAGAGATTGAATAATAGGTACAGGATATTACATGATTTGGGGGAGAGAATGTCTTAACCTTGGTGTCCCCCAAGATCAGGTCTTCTCCAAAGGGGTTATTTCCCTGTAGTTAATCCCATCAGAATATTTAGGTGGGACAGAAGAGTGGAGACCTCCCAGCTCAACCCTGCAGGTTGACCATTTCTTTGCCCTCTGATGGTCCTTTTAAATGCTGGAAAGGTGAGAGAAGATGGTTCTCCTAAACTCATAGTTTATAGATTTTGTCCATTTCTTCCTCAGTAGCCCTGTTCTAGGCATGGTGAGGGGGACAGAGAAGATTCATTCCTTTCTTTCAAATGAGAGCTTATAATCTAACTGAGGAGGTCAGACATAGCAGTGAAATAAGACAAAGACTAGGGAGTCATCAAGGTGAGTTCCTTGGCAACTCTCCTCCTTCTTAACTAAGTTGGAATTTAAATTGACACAAGTCTCTCAGTAAGTTCAGTGCTGAGACTATCAGGATTGTTATGGTGGAAGTATCTCCTCTTTGAGTTTACTGCTGCTGAATAAACCTAGCACAACACAGAACTTACAGAGGTTTTATTATGTTTAAACACAGGTTCAGGAGGTAGAAAATTATCTCTGAACCAAGATTAGAGTTTCTGACAAGCCTTTACAGAGAAAATTATGTCAGAGAGGCAGAGAAATAATTTTTTAACAAATCTTTATGGCCACTTAGACCAACAAGATTACACAGGCCTAGTCAGATTCATTATCTTATGCTCCACTGAGTTAAGGAAGAGCAAAGCAAAGGAACTGAGCAAAACTAAGTTAAAACAAATTAGTAAATAGACTGAGTTTTAGATACTAACATTGAGTCTGCCAAATCCTACATTTACCGAACTATAAGACCCCATCTTAAAGACGTCACAGTGGGCTAATTGAGGGAATTTACATATCACCGAGATAGCCAAAAGCTCAGTCAGGGAAATTCTTCCATGAATCTTTTTGAGAAGTTTTAAAGATGTTGTACTTCTTCTCCTTTGTTTCTTATCTCAGGAATGTGAAAAGCCTTCCCTTAATACTGTCATTCCCTGATTTAGGGTTTTTTTTTCTTTAGCCTTGTGAGGTTAATACTAACAGAAAATAGGCTTCAGTTAACCAAAATATTTAAGGAGGGATGGCATAATACAGTTGAATAAAAGGAAGATGGAAGATTGTTATTACAGAATTTAGCCTAGAATTTCAACTTCAGTAAAAACAGAAAGCATGTTTCTGAGCCTTGTACCTTCTGCTGCTTCTGACCACGAGACACTAGATTGCTAGGATCATGGAAGACGAATCTAGAACTTGGCTTTGTTCTGTAGCCACCATGCTAGCAATGAGGCAGAGTACAGTAGAGAGAGCAGGGATTTCGGAGTTGAAAGACCTCGCTCTCGATTCTGGTTCTGAAGCTTAGGTGATGGTGGACAAGTACTTACCCTGTCTGAGTTCACCTGTAAAATGAGGACAGTTAGATTAAATGATTTCTAAAACTCCTTCTAGCTCTCAATCCTAGGATTCTTGTTACCTCACATCTGGACTCACGACATCCAGGTTCTTTTTCACCTATGTTTGAGTCACTAGCTGGGTGACCATGGACAAATCCCTTAATTTCTATGAACTTCAGTTTCTATATGTATAAAATTAGTAAAGAATCTCAGAATCCCAGAGGCCATCTAGTCTAACTGGTACCACCAGCTGACAATTAGAGCATCTAGCCTTTGCATATAGAACTTAAATAGAAAAGGCACTAAAAGATTTTAGTGGATTGTAAGCTCATTGTTAACAGTGCGACATGTCATCCAAAATACTGGTAGAGTAATTAGAATAAAACATTGGTAGAATGATAGAATCCCAGTTATAGTCTGGTCCTTATTTCCTTATCTCAGAAGATTGACTTCTAGGATTGTATGAACTGTTCACATGCTGGTCCTCCAATTAAAAGCTAGCTTTGCACTCCCTCTGCTGGTGACAGCATTAGATAGTCAGATGTAGAGGTCCCAGCTTTTAGGTTTAGCTCAGGGCTTCTTAAACTTTTTCACTGGCAACCCCTTCACTTCTTCTTAAACTGCGGATCTTGATGGTCACAGCTCACAGTTTAAGGACTGGTTTAGCTGATGTTATCTGGTCATTTGATGAAACTAGGTGGCTACATTTGTTTTTCAGGGATCCGAAAAAAGACCAGGGATATAAAACTTAGAAAGGTTGGAAATGATGTCTCCTCATCTGGAACCTTAATTGACCCAAGTTTAGACACTGGGAAAAACTACTCTGGGCAGCAACCTTTTTTCTATTTATTGAGGTTTAAAGTTATTATGAACATGACAAAGATCAACCGACCTGAATGTTTCCACATACAGTCAGCAGGAAATAAAGATTGTATATAAAGCCTCAAATCTCTGTTCCATACGGCTTGTATATATAGCTTGTTAAAGTCAGCATGTTAGTTTTAAAACTGCCTTATTATCTGGGAGTTCTAGCACCTCTGCTGTGAAGGCTTGCCAAGCCCTTTTTCAGGGCTGTTCATCCATCTTTTGTGTCCACCTGATTTACCCCACTATCACCTGTGGCTCCAAGAAGCTGTAGCATGTGCATAGGCCACACCCTGGTAAACTGTCTATGGGCAGATGGGCTAAACCAGGTTAAGGGTAATCTACAAACCTCAAGACTGTCAGTGAGTTAGGGGAATGTCGTAGGAAGACGTTTCCCAGTGGAATGGTTGGACGAAAACAGTTTGTTGCAACAACCCTGACGGCAGCTAAAGTAAGTACTGTGGAGTGCTTAGAGCTCAGTCAGTCATGGAAGACCCCAAGGTCATCCACCGCATCCTGGGCCATCTGCAGTCATCTTGACTTTTGTCCTGCCACTGGACTTTGATGACTCAGGAAGAGATAGTGAGTCTGAAGACTTTGTGCAGCTGTGCCTCACTTAAATCCAGGTCACAAGAAAGTCAAGACACCACTCGGTGATGTAATTGGTCCCCTTTGAAAACAAAGGACAAACAACAATATCTCCCTTTGAACTTTTTTCTGTTCTTTTCTGTGCATTTTAAAAAATGTTTCATTTATGGGTTTTTTTCTTCTTTTTTTATCTCAACATCAGTATCAGCAACACTCTTCTCCCCAACTCTGGCCATTTTCTCTGGTTGCCCCATACCTGGAATGCTCTGGTTTCCTTGAAGTCCCAAATAAAATTGCATCTTCTACAAGAAGCCTTTCCCAGCCCATCCTAATTTTAGTGCCTTCCCTCTGTTAATTGTATCTTATTTGTCCCGTATGTTGCTTGCTTTGTATACATTTGTTTGCATGTTATCTCCTGCATTAAATTGTAAACCCCTTGAGGGCCTTTGTCCTCTTTTCATATCCCCAGAGCTTAGCATAGTGCCTGGCACATTATAGGTGCTCCATCAACATTTATTGATTAAATCACATCTGAGCATGGGAAAAGTCTCAGAAAAGCTCTGCTGATTCTACAGTAATATGGAAGTGACTGTATTTCCCCAGCACCCACAAATTGCTCTTAATTTTGTCTTTATTCATGTTAACATTATGTTGAGAGGATTAATCGAGGAAATACCCCTGAAAAACAAATTAGTCATTTAATCTGGTATCTATTAAGACACTTCGCTAAGTGCTGGGAACATAAAAACAAAGAATGAAAAAATTCCTACTCATGATGAAGCAGCAAGCTTACATTCTAATGGGGGAAGGAGTACAGATTTTATATATGTATAAATTATATATCATAATATATCAATTCTACATTATATATTAATAATATATTTTATATTATATTTGTATTAATATATTAATTATGTGTAACAAATTACATGATACAACATGTTCTATAACATAATATATTTATATAATTATATTAATATATAATATATGTTAATAGTATATAATAAATTATATATCACATATAAATTATATATCATAAATATAATTAATAAAAAGTGTAAACAAAGTAGTTAAAATAATTTGGGAGGGAGGGTGCTCATAGTTAGGGAGATTAAGAAAGGCTTATGAAGATGGTATTTGACCTATGTCAAATGGTTTACCTTCTCAATGAGGGAAGGAAGGAGAAAATTTGGAACTCAAAAATTTTGAAAAACAAATGCTAAAAACTGTTTTTACATGTAATTGGGGGAAGTAAAATACTGTTTTTTAAAAAAGATGGTGTTTGCACTGCATCTTAAAGGAAGCATTTATTAAGCACTTATTGCTGACGGGCACGGTGCTAGGCAGCGGGAGTACAAATAAGAAGAATGAAACAATCCTAATTCCCAAGAATCTTACATTCTGACAGAGGAGACAATAATAATAATAGTACCTGAAATTTATATGGCACTTTCAGTTCCTGTTATGTTCATTTTATGGATGAGAAAACAGGCTGACAGAGGCAAGTGACTTGCCCAGCATAACACAGCTAATAAATGCCCTAGGTAGTATTCAAAGTCAGGCCTTTCTGATTCTAAAATTCAGCTCTCTTTCTACCATGCTACCCAGTGACTAGACAACAAATACATATGTAAGCATATGCAGAATAAATATAAATAGAGTAAATCAAAATAGTTAAATACAAAATAGTTTTGGAGGAAGAACTCTGAGATTCCAGGATGAGAAGAGACTTCTTCTAGAAGTTGGTACTTGAGCTGTGTTTCAAAGGCAATTTTGAGGCAGAGGTGAGGAGGAAGGCCATTCCAGACTTGTGGAATGGCCAGTGCAAGGTTACAAAGATTGAAGGGGAAGTGTAGTGTGTGCTGAACAGAGAGAGAGCTAGTTTGGCTGGATCTCAGAATGTGGGAGTGGGAATCAAGATGCTGAAAAGATAGTTTGGAACCAAGTTTTGAGGAGTTTTAAAAATTAAACGGACTGTGTAGGCTTTGGTGCAACAAAACACCCCTCACCTTCTAGAAGTTGCCTAACATCTCTTTGGAGACCATCGTAGAGATTATTGCACTGGATCTGCCCTGGAAGCATGCTCCAAAGACTTGTAAGAACCTTGTAGAGTTGGTTTGACATGATTAGTTCAAAGAAACCAAGTTTATTCGGGCAGAAAAAATTTCGTGGTCCAGAGTGATGATTCATTAGGATCAATCAGTTGTGCATCTCTATAGAAAACAACTTGAAGATTAAGTTCATGAAAAATTGAAATTCACAGGGACTAGAATTTTTTGTAGTGGCCAATGCAGGGCCAGACCCCAGTGGCAGCCAATTCTTTGTGACCCTGACCTCCATCCAGTGTCTTGATGGGAAACATTCTATTTATGCCAAGGCATAGATATAGATGGTGAATCAAGTGAAAATAGTGGAGTTAAATTCTCAGAATGTGATGATGTGGAGACTGTCATGGATTACACATCTGGATTAAATCAGTGTCTGAGCAGATGTGTCCAAAGGCTGGTCTGTCCCATCCATTTGCATTTACATTTCCTCAGAGCTTATTCTGTCAGCCATTCCTCAGAAGACCTGTGGATATCAGGGCTAAATGACTTCTAAATTCTCATCTGTATATTCTTGAGTCATCATTGGACTTGCTCATCTGGTTTCAGTTTTGTCCTTGCAGGTAAGTCCAGCAGCTTAGATGCACTAGTAATGGAAGTATGTTTTAATACATTATTTCTTTTCTTCTCACTACATAAATATAAAACTTTAATACATGCATACATTGCTGCAACTGATCAGACTGTTTGTCTCCTGTATTTGTTTCTTCTGATCTATCTGGGAAGTAATTAAATATAGAATGAGGAGATGTTTTAAAAAAAGCTGAATAGAGAACTTTATATTGATGTTGAGGCAATAGGGGGCTTCTGGAGTTAATTGAAAGGGGACTGATGTGATCAGATCTGTGCTTACAGAAATTTACTTTTGCAACAGTGTGTATGATAGACTAGAGTGATCAAAGACCTGAAGTAGGGAAATCATTTGGGAGGCCATTGCAAGAAGTGAGGAAGGCCTGAGCTAAAGTGCTGGCTATGTGAATAGAGAGAAATGATCAGATACAATGGATTTTAAGTAGGTAGAAACAGTAAAGTTTGGCACCTAATTAGATATTTGGGTGAGGGAAAGTGAGGATTTGAGGATAACCATTTGAGGTAAAAGGTCTTTCTCAGTTTGAAGCAATCAACATTATATGTGGGAACTTCAAATAAAAATGTGATGATAGTACCAAGAAGGGGAAAAAAGACATTTTTACTAGGTTCAGTATGGGCACAAAGGGTCTCTTATTGCTTCTTAATCCATAGAAAGAAACTGACCTAATAAATGTACAAAATATATTTATTTAATTTCCAGTACCTATTTGGGGTAGTCCAGAAGAAGCAGTGGCTCCCAACTTCCAGGTTCAGCTGTCCAACAGGTAACAAAATGATTTTTAAATAAACTTCATACTGTGTCAGAAATGTGATGACCCAGTGGCCTCTTTTAGTACTCTTTCAGTAATCCAGTCAACCAATTGTTCATTGAAATGAATGTATCTTAAGGAATTTTTATGATTTTATTTGTACAGATTCCAGTTGTACACGCTGAAAATAAGAATCCATTTAAGTACAGATTTGCATTTAGGGAAGGAGACTAGACCTGTGATTTCATTGGTATAGGGAATGTTGGAGGGCAGGGGGTGGGGAGAAGGGAGGTCAGGTTGCCTTCTGTGCTGTATGAGTACATACATACCTTGCCCAAGGTCCCAGTATATTTCAGAGGCAGGACACGAACAGCCAAGTCTTCCTGGCTTCAAGACCAGCTCTTATGAAAGGCCATGTTGCCACTGAGATTGACATTTATCAGAATTTTAAAATGTAGGCTTCATAATCTGTACCTGTAATAATGACTTAAATATTTGTTGACCATTGTAAGTAAAATTAGTTAGCTTGGACATATGTAAAATTTGTAAGTATTGCAGATTTTACAGTTCTTTTGTTTTTGATATGTACTTTACAGATTTTGTCTTAAATGTGTAGATAATATTTATTGGACAGTAGAGTGAAATAAGCAGGGGGTTTTGGAATTTACAATTTATTATTTTTACTGATTTCTAAATGGTTTTAAGTATTAAGCTTTTTCTCATGGAATTTTTTATGGTGTGAGAGAGTGACTTTCCTCTCTGCTCAGACTGATGTTCTCTAACTGCCCGTACCCTGGTGAGGTTAACTCCTGTTAGTAGCCCTGGTCTTCAATTCTGTAGGCTCAAAAACTCAGTTTTATCAGTCTACCCAGGGCAGATTAAGCTCTCATCACAGTACTAGACTCATTGGAGGCTGACTCTTTGGTTGCTTTTCTTAAAAAAAAATTAATTTTTTAATTTATGGAAGAAAGCAAATATTTCCATAACATAAGTATAATAAAAAAGATGATTGCACATGATACTACACAAATATTATGTACAACTTGCTATTCCTTTTAGATATATAATAAAGTTATCATGTAAATTTCTTCCCCCTCTTTTTTTCTTCCTTCCCCCTGCTACCTACCCTAGAGATGTCACAGATAGGTGTATGTATATGTAAAATTATTCTATACAGTCTTCTGTTTATTAGTTCTTTCTCTGGATGCAAATAGTGTCTTTCTTCATATTCCTTTAAAGTTCTAAACCAGAATTTAAATTTACTCATTTACATTTTTCAGTAACTAAATGCACGCCTGCTATTTCCTTCTTAGTGTTAAGGTACCTGGAAAACTAAATTAGTAATCCAAACATTGTTTGGTAAGCCTGGGATCAAAACAAAGGGAATCATAGTCTTGAGACATATTTCTTCCAGGTTGTGGTAAAGTGTAGGGAATTACCCCTCCTCTATTATAGCAAATACCTTTCTTCTCATTCTGCCATATAGTCTCTCTACCCCTTGGACAATCCTGGGTAAACAAGAGCAAATTTTTTGTCTTTGGCTTACCTTTTTAAAATGTCACATAAGTCACTATCCTATTATGACAATATCACCTTGGAATAGATGACAGTACAATTTAGTTTAGTTTAGTTTGTGTACATTTTAGATTGGCATCTCCTGAGGGAACTTTGGGAGATAGTTTATTCCCCTTCACAACCCATTTACTAACCATGTCTTAATTTGGATTACTTCTGCAGCTGACTAATCTTATCCATTTTATACTACCTCTTGATAGTTGTCATTTCAGGATAATTTCTTTTCCTTTTTTTTTTTTTGTAATATATAATTTATTTATTTTTCAGTTCTCAACATACACTTCCACAAGAATTTGAATTCAAAATTTTCTCCCCATCTCTCCCCACCCCCTCCCCAGGATAGCATGCACCCCATCCACCACTTCTTCCAGTCTATCCTGCCTTCTATTACCCACCCTTCTTCCATCCCCCTTTCCCTCTGTTTTCCTGTAGTGCAAAATATATTTCTATACTTCATTGCCTATATATCTTAATTTCCAGTTGCATGCTGAAACAACTTTTAACATTCATTCTTAAAGCTTTGATTTCCATATTCTCTCTCTCCCTCCCAACCCACCCTCATTGAGAAAACAAGCAATTCAATATAGGTCATCCATATGTAACAGTGCAAAGCACTTCTATAAGTTACGTTGTAAAAGACTAACCACATTTCCCTCTGTCCTATCCTGCCCTCTATTTATTCCATTCTCTCCCCTGACCTGTCCTCCCACAATTAGTGTTTGCTTCTGATTATCCCTTTCCCCAATTTGCTGTCCCTTCTATTATCTTCCATCTCCTATCCTCTTCCCCTTGCCTTCCTGCAGAGTAAAATAGATTTCCATATCCAATTGAGTGTGTGTTATTCCCTCCTTAAGCCAAATCCTATGAGAGTAAGGCTCACTTATTTCCGTTCATCTCTCCCCTTTTCCCCTCCATTGTAAAAGCTTTTTCTTTCCTCTTTTATGTGAGATGATTTACTGCATTCTGCCTCTCCCTTTCTCTTGCTCCTAGTACATTCCATTCAACAGTAAATTTTTTTAGGCATTCTCCCTTCATATTCAGCTCACCCTGTGTCCTCTGTCTATATGTGTACATACACACACACACACACACACACATATACATACAATATAGATACATATACCTATGAGTACACATACCTACATATATATATATATTGTACCCATACATACCCATACATACCTGCACAGATATGTATGTATGTATATATGTATATTCCCTGTAACTACTAATATTGAAAAAGGCTTCATGAGTTACAAATACCATATTTCCATGTAGGAATGTAAACAATTTAATGAGTTCCTTAAGGCTTCTCTTTCCTGTTTATCTTTTCATATTTCTCTTGATTCTTGTATTTGAAAGTCAGATTTTCTATTCAGCTCTGGTCTTTTCAACAAGAATGCTTGGAAGTCCTCTGTTTCATTGAAATTTCATTTTTTTTCCCTGAAGTATTATACTGGTAGGTGATTCTTGGTTTTAATCCTATCTTCTTTGACCTGTGGAATAGCATATTCCAAGCCCTTTGATCTCTTAGTGTAGAAGCTGCTAAATCCTGTGTTATCCTGATTGTATTTCCATAATACTTGAATTGTTTCTTTCTGGCTGCTTGTAATATTTTCTCCTTGACTGGGAACTCTGGAATTTGGCTATAATATTCCTAGGAATTTTCCTTTTGGGATCTCTTTCAGGAGGTGATTGGTGAATTCTTTCTATTTCTGTTTTACCCTCTGGGTCTGGAATATCAGGGGAGTTTTCCTTGATAATTACTTGGAAGATGATATCTACGCTCTTTTTTTGATCATGGTTTTCAGGTAGACCAATAATTTTTAAATGATCTCTCTTGGATCCATTTTTCAGGTCAGTTGTTTTTCCACTGAGATATTTCACATTGTCTTCTATTTTTTCATTTTTTTGGTTTTGTTTTATAATTTCTTGGTTTCTTATAAAGTCATTAGTTTCCATATGCTCCATTCTAATTTTTAAAGAACTATTTTCTTCAGTGAGCTTTTAAACCTCCTTTCCATTTGACCAATTCTGCTTTTTAAACTACTCTTCTCCTCATTGGCTTTTTGGATCTCTTTTGCCATTTGGGTTAGTCTGTTTTTAAACGTGTTATTTTCTTCAGCATTTTTTGGGGTCTCCTTTAGCAAGCTATTGACTAGCTTTTCATGATTTTCTTGCATTGCTCTCATTTCTCTTCCCAATTTTTCCTCCACCTCTCTTACTTGATTTTCAAAATCCTTTTTGAGCTCTTCCATGGCCTGAGACGATTGCATATTTTTTTGGAGCTTTTGGATGTAGAAGTCTTGACTTTGATATCTTCCTCTGATGATGTACTTTCTTCTTCCTCATCTGAAAGAATGGAAGAAAATACCTTTTCACCAAGAAAGTAACCTTCTACAGTCTTATTTTTTTCCCCTTTTGTTTGGGCATTTTCCCAGTCAGTTACTTGACTTTTGAGTCCTTCGTCACGTGGAGGGTATACTATCCTAGGCTTCAGAGGTTTTGTGCAGCTGTTCTCTGAGACATCTCTAGGGACCTATAAGTTCTCAGTTCCTCCAAGGTGGCACAATCAAGGGAAAGGAGTTTGCTCCTCTCCTGGCCTGCACTCTGGTCTGGGAGCAACCACAAGCACTTTTTTCTGCCCTGGAACTGCGAGTACGGTTCCCTCTCCACAGCCACCACCAACTCCACCACACCAGCGCTCTTCCACCCCAGGACCACCACTCAGGACTGAGACCCAGATCAGCTGCTTGATTCCCCCAGGGTCTTCAAGGCTAAGTGCTCCAAAAGTGGATGCTACTGACACAGTGGCTGTCACTACCATGGGACCAGGACTGGGGTCAGACCACGTTCCCCTCTTACGTAGGAGAAAAAGCTTTCTTACTGATCTTTGAAGCTGTCTTTGGCATTTGGGGTTGAGGAATCTGGGAACTGCAGCTGTCTGTGACTCAGCACTCTGAGGCCTGCTCCAGTCCTGTCTGTGCTTCGAGCCCCAGGCAAGGCTGAGCTCCTCTCTGTGACTGTTGTGATAGACTTTTCTTGTTGGCCTTCCAGGCTGTCTTGGGCTGGAAATTTCTTTCGCTTTGTCATTTTGTAGCTTCTGCTGCTCTAAAATTTGTTTAGAGTCATTTTTTACTGGTATTTTATGGGGTATGGGAGGAGAGCTAGAGCAAGTCTGTCCTTCTACTCAGCCATCTTGGCTCTGCCCCCCAGGAAATTTTTTCTTAATGTCCCTAGTTCAGGCTTTACAGCTTCCTTTGCCCTTACTGCAGCTGTCTTAGGAAGATTAATAGTCCTCCTTGTGCTCTATACCATTTGAAATGATAAAATTCTGTCATCAAATATTTTTAGAATCTAACATCAGGACCCCCTGTCATGAACTTATAGGAGAATCTGAACAAGAGTTTCACAGGATGGACAGAGATGGATGGGCAGCAGTCTGCCTCATTGGAGGAAGCATCTAAATTGATAAGATTTAATATTCCAATTGATACTCCAATAGAGTATCTAAATGCCAAAATGGGGAAATTTCTGGTCTAGTTCTAACTGAAGAAAGCAATATGTCTGCATAATGATTTATTTTCAAATTAATGTATGATCCTGTTTTAATTTTAAAAAGGAATAGAATATCTGTTGATGGAGATCATTTTTAGCCTTTAACTGCCTTCAAAGAAAACTTTAAATTATCATCAGATTTTAGGTAACTCACTAAAGTTCCTTAAGAAGTCGTGTTCAACTAATTCATTGTTGGTGAAGCTATGAGCTGATCCAACCATTCTGGAGAGCAATTTGGAACTATTCCCAAAGGGCTACAAAAAGGTGCATACCCTCTGACCCAGCAATACCACTTCTGGGACTCTATCCCAAAGAGATTATAGAAATGAGGAAGGGTCCCACATGTACAAAAATATTTATAGCAGCTCTCTTGTGGTGGCCAAAAACTGGAAATCAAGGGGATGCCCATCAATTGGGGAATGGCTGAACAAGTTGTGGTACATGAATATAATGGAATACTATTGTGCTATGAGAAACGATGAACAGGCAGACTTCAGAGAGGCCTGGAAAGACTTATATGAACTGTTGCTGAGTGAAAGGAGCAGAACCAGGAGAACTCTGAACACAGCAACAATCACAGTGTGTGAGGAATTTTTCTGGTAGACTTAGTACTTCATTGAAATGTGTGGACTTAAAAAATTTCCAATGGATGCTTGAAGCAAAATACCTTCCACATCCAGAGAAAGAAGTGCGGAATTGAATCACAGATAGAAGCAGACCATTTTCTTTTGCATTATGTTCTGTTTTGTTTATGGTTTCTCCCTTTCATTTTAATTCTTCTATGCAACATGCATTTAATAGGAATGTACATGTAGAACCTATATAAGATTATACGCCATCTCAGGGAGGGAGTGGGGAGGGATGGAGGAATGAGTGGGCGAGGGAGTGGGCAAAAATCTAAGCTATATGGAAGTGATTGTCAGACACTGAAAACAAATAAAATAATTCAATTAGAAAAAAGGTCATGTTCATGTGCCACGAAAGTTGTTATACTGTATATGGTATGTAGAGCTAAGTAAGAATAACTGTATCATTTCTGACCTTTTTTCCCCTTCTCAATTAGAGCCTTAGAAATATTAAAAGTAAAAGGTCAAAGATCCTGGTCTGTTGGTCTGTCTGTGTCTGACTTGGTTGACAGTATCATAAACAATAAGAAGAAAGTTCATTCTGTATCAATTTTAGCAAAGGTAAACTTTATTCTCTTTGTATCATTATGTTATTACTTTTAACATTAGTGTAATTTGATATTTTTATCTGCATAAATTGGCATATGATAATTATTTGGGGTGTTCGTGTTTTCAGTCCATTTCTTTTATATTAGACATTTGAAAATGACAAATAATTGGTTTTTTTTTTAAATCAGACTTTTATTAACTTTGTTCTCTGACTTATCTGCATTTAAAACTAAGCCACAGTTTAGGGTTGTTGGGTTCCCCCCACCCCTGCCACAGTTTAGTATTAATGTGAATCTTTGAAAGGTAGCTAATGTGTTAGATGATATGACTCTAAAAAGATTTCTACAGTCAGGAATCATGCTGAATTTTAACAGAAGGCAATAACTCAAAGGGAAAACTGCAAAGTCCTATATTTGGGGTTTTTAAATTACATAAGTACACTATGGGGAAATATTCTTTAAAAGCATTCTACATGAAAAGAGAAGTGAATTTTAGTTGACTGCAAACTTACTATGAGTTAACATTGTGATGAGCCAGCCAAAAAATTGATGAAATCTTAACTTATAGTAATGGATTTTTAATATCCAGAACAAAGAAGGTGATATTCTTTATTCTTTGCTAGTCAGGTTACCATTAGAATACTGGTTAGTTCTGGGTGCCATATGTTAGAGAGGACATCAGAAAACTGTACTATGTCCTTGGAAGGATGACTCAGTTGGTGAAAGAGACTCAAAATCATGTCATAGGAATTATGGTTGGAAGAAGTAGGAATGTATTTAATGTGAAAACAAGAAGACTTGACACTTGCTGGCTTTGTGACCGTGGCCACGTCACTTATTCTTTCTAAACCTCAATTTCCCCATCTTTCAGTTGCAGGAGTTGGACTCTTATCACCTCTAGGCCTTTCCAGTTCTAAATCTGTGATTCTATAAGTTGTAGCATGGCAAATTCTGGCTGTCTATATAGAATAATTTTCTAATATCAAAACTGTCCAAAAATGAAATGGATTTTTTTGGTATGATGGTAAATTCTCTTCCTCTGGAGGTATTAGAGTAGAAGCTGCAGGACCCCTTCTTGGTAGTGCCACAGAGTGGATTCATCCATGAAGCAGGGATAAGAATGCAGTGATTCCTAATGTCCTTCCCACCTCCTGGATTTTGTGAATCAGAAACAATGAGTATTGAGGCTTATGTACTTTCTAAGTACCATCAGTAATTT
Source organism: Notamacropus eugenii (assembly GCF_028372415.1). Classification (NCBI taxonomy): domain Eukaryota; kingdom Metazoa; phylum Chordata; class Mammalia; order Diprotodontia; family Macropodidae; genus Notamacropus; species Notamacropus eugenii. Next base: position 42,111,094 of record NC_092877.1, on the reverse strand, counting down.
TTTGCTTGTTTCTGATAATGAGGTCTCAGGTACAGAAAATAAGTGAAGAAAGATAAAAGAGAAAAATTCATCTTCTTAAAAAATTAACTTTTAAAAGAACAAATTTAAGATTTTAGCTTATTTTCTTTGTTAAGGATATATATCCACTATATAATCTTTATCTCTCCATTTCAGGGGTATTATAACATAAACAATGAAGTATTTTTAAGCTTACCTTGCATCCTTGGAGACACAGGTGTGTCTGAAGTCATCAATGCCTCAGCAAAGGAAGATCTAGTGATTGAGAAACTCCAGAGCAGTGCATCATCAATTCATAGTCTCCAAAACCAACTGAAACTTTAAAAAGAATTTTCAGTTTTGCAGTTTCTAGTACTAAAGTATACAGTTTTATAAAAGAGGTGGTTTTGAGTTTCTTTCTGTTCATATGACCGCCTAATCTTTATAATGCTTTACTTTATTTTTACAGAGGAAGTACATACCATTATAGCCCCTTTTTTGACTAGTGTTTTTTTGATTATTTGAATGCAAGTTAAAAAGAAAAATGATACCCTGGTGGCCACTTTCCTGTGAAATCTATGCTGTACTTTAATCTTGGGGGCAGTGCAAAATATTTGGACACTTTGCTTGCAATGTGTTTCATTTTTAAATATGTATATAACACACACAAAATTAATCCTTGGGAAATATTTTGAAAATGGTAAGTCTTTTTATTTTTTAAAAGATCCTGTATAACTTTATAATTAATAGATTTGCACTAAGTTTCTGTAGTTGATTCAAGGATTATGCAATTTTTAATAATTGTTATTAAAACTGACAGTTTTGCTAATTATTGAACATGGTATTAGTAAAATACTTCACTCAAGTCAAACATTTAATAAGCAGCTGCTGCTATGTGCATAGTCATATTCTTTCTTTCAATGAATTAACTACCAAAAATGGAAAATCATTTGACATCCACTTTAGAATAACAAAATTCATTTTATTGGTATATCTCAAGGAAATGAAATAACTGTTTTAGTCTTGTCTGCCAGAAGCAATTTTATTTATTTTAACTTCATTTTAATATCTAAGTGTTTCTAGCTTAAAGAGAGAAATGTCCAAAATGGTACAATCTTCCCTGGCTCCTCCCCCTATTCCCTTAGACATATCTCTACCTCAAGGCAATTTGACATAATATTTATAGGAATGAACAAGCAAAATGTCATTCTGTGTTCGAGCTTTATTGTCATTGTAGGTTAACTCTTGAAAAAATATTAATATTGTACTTGGTATTTTAGGTCTGCCAGAAGCAAGTTTATTTAATATTAATTTAATATATCCAGGCATTTTTATCTTATTTTTATCTACTTCAACAAGTAGAATAAATGGTCATGTAATAACTTCAGTTCTTTCCATCACTAGGCTAGTATAAAGTTGGGATTATTAAAATCTTAAATAAAATCATTTCTGGGCTATTTGATTGACAGTATGTTGTTTTCTTCCAGTAGAATGTAAACTCTTTAGGGGCAGGAATTGTTTTATTTTTGTTCTTGTTTTCCCAACAACCTCTCACAGTCCCTGCACATAGTTGGAACTTGAGAAATGCTTGTTGAGTTGAAGAAAGTTACTGTACAAAGGAGAAAAATATTAAATGACCAAGTTAATGCTTGGAGCCCATGTTCCTGAAGGATTGAAGGGGTCCTTTTCCTGGATCAATAATAACCATTTTTAAGTTAGAAAGTGGGCACTTCCTCTTAGGTAAATTACATGGCAGTTGCTTCAGGGATGGAGAAACCAACAAATAAAATCAATTTTAACAAGACAAGAAGTTCTCTGTCCAGCCAGTCAGTTAACAAGCAATCAATAAATGTCAAATATGTGCAGGAATGGCTTCTTATGGAAGGGAAGATTATAGCTGGGACATGAAGAAAAAGCAGGGAACTGGAGATGAGGAGGGAAGAGAATTCCAGGCATGAGGGACAGCCAGTAAAAATACCCAGAATTTGGTGATGGAGTGTCTTGTTCAAGGAACAGATGTCACTGACTCACAGAGAATATGGAAGACAGTAACCTGTAAGAAGACTGGAAAGGAAGGAAAGAGTCGGCTTTGATGCCAAACAGAGGATTTGATATTTGATCTTGGAGGCAATACGGAACCATCGAGTTTATAGAATAGGTGTAGAAGAGGGGTGGTGACAAGGTCAGACTTGTACTTTAAGATCAGTTTGATAGCTACGTGGAGGATGGACTGGAGTAGGGAGGGATTTGATTTGAAGCAGGGAGATTGAACAGCAGGCTAGTGCAGTAATCCAGGTAATAAGTGAATAAAATTTAGGCTACGATGTTGACAGTCAGAGGAGGAAAGGAGGTGTTTTCAAAAGATGTTGCAGAGGCACCATCAACATGTCTTTGTTACAGGTTGGATATGGGTGGGGTGATTGTGAGGAATCAAGGATGGCATCTGGTTGCTAGCCTAGGTGACCGAGATAGGTGGTACTCTCAACATTAATAGGGAAGCTGGAAAGGGGAGAATTTTAGGGGAAAGGTAATTAGTTCAGTTTTAGGCATAGTACATTTAAGATGTCTAATGAATGTCCTGTTTGAGATGTCCAGTAGGCAGTTGGAGATGTGAGTCTGGAGGTGGAGAGGCTAGGGCAGGATAGGTAAATTTGAGGATTATCAGCATAGAGGCAGTAATTGAATCTATGGGAGCTGATGAAACCACCAAGTGAAATAGTATAGAAGGAGAAGAAAAGAAAGACCCACAACAGCCCTAGGAAATCCCCTAGATTAAAGGGCACAGTTTAGATGAAAATCTAGCAAAGGAGGCAGTAGCTTGTCAGATAGGAAGGAAAGAGAAAAGATAGGGTCCTGAAAACAGAAAAGAATATTCAAGATTTAGTTTTCACCCTTAATCCATTTCTCTATGAAAGGCCTTTTGTTCTTGGCCTTCTTCATACTTTTAAAACAGGGAAAAAGTCTGGAAAATATTTTTATACTAAATCAATCAATCCATACCTATTATGCTCCTGCTCTAGGCCAGGGATACAAATAGGGAAAGAAAAAGACAGCTCCTTCACTCAAAGTGCTTACAATCTAATGGGGAAGATAATAAAAGGGAGCAAAAAGTGGGGCTGGGGAAGGTGACTGATGGCATGATGACATCATTGTCGTAACCCCAAAGGAATGCAGCCAGGGGAGAATGTTTATTTCTTAACCTTTCTATAGAAACTGAAAGGGAGATTATTAATATGTTCCTGCAAGTATGTGAATACAAAATTAATTTCCATCGCAAATTTCTACCTCAAATTTTCTAATATTTGATCAACTTATATATACATTTCAATATTTCATAAATGTTGAAAACTATATGAAGCTGATTGAATCACCAATGTGCAATTTAAAAAAAAAAAAAAGCAAAAATCAAGAACTAAGTAGACATGAGAAGCAGCAAATAACTGTTTTTTTCAAACCTTTGGGAACTATAGACTAAGAGAAAAATATGGCTAGAGCAATATAAATCTTTCAGCATTCCAGGGAAAAATAATACAAAGTATTCTTTGGTAATATGGGGAAATTATTAATTACTGAATTGGGAGAAAATTATTAATTGTTGCATTGTTTGAATCTAGCTTTCCAAGGCAAGAAACCAGACTTGTATTTAGAGACCAGACTAGTACAATGCTTAATTTAGGACTCCAGGTCAGGCCAACCCCGGAAAATTTCAAGAGACCCAAAGATTGATATGTGGGATTTCCTTGTAATACATTTTAGTTAATCTATGTGAAATTTAGTCTGTGTGCCTTATTTGGAAACGTATGTGCCAGCCAATCAGATGTTTTCTTGCTGTTTTGTTGGCAACCTATCTGATCTCTGGGGGGGTGGAGAATGCCCTGCGGTCACCTATTTAAGCTCTCCTCTCAACTGAGTAATCTAAACTCCTTCCTAAATTTCTTCAGTTTTTTTTTTTAATTTTATTTTTCATTTTTAACACAGTTCATATCACATAAAAAAATTCCAACTGCTGCTCAAGTGATAACTTCTTTTTAAAGCATTTACAATATAGACCACAAAAGAATTTTTTTGTTTATAAACATTAACCAACAGAGACACAAATAATATTTATGTATAGTAACTTCACAAGCCTTTTACCTAATTGTCTCCACAGTATTACTAAGAATTAAAAGACCCTAATTTATTGTTGTTGGTCTAAAGTCCTAAGCCTAATAGCTTAATAGCCTAATAGCTTAACCTCAGATGTTCCCCTACCAACAATCTATAATTTAATAGATCTGCCATTAAGCTTAAAAACCTTTTGACTATAGGAAATTGCTACTAAGAGTAGGAACATTGCAGGGAACCAATATCTCCCCAGTGTCATGTCAGTTCCAGGCAGGAGTAGATTGTCCACTTGCATTCAGTCAGGCTTAAAGTCTGCCAGGTGTCAGTGGGGAAGTTGAGTCAGGAGAATCCTACCTCAGCCCAGGCTGAACAGCTGCTCTCCCACCCTTCCCAGGAGATCACCTTTTTCAGTTCATACCAGCATCTCACAGGCTTACTGGCATCATAGATTGGAGGCTCAGACTGCCTTTGTTGCCATCTATACCTGGAGTTAGACTCAGAAGGTCAGTTAATAGTCCCATAGCATCTAAAAATGGCAAGTTCCAATAACCAGGTTTCAGATATGACTATAATTTCACTTTGGCTAAGAAACATCTTTTGAGGTAAGTCTTAAGTGGCTTACATGCCTTTCTAGACATGTTCTAGTTCCTGATTAAATAGGAATCATAAAATCAAATTTACCATTAAAACCTTAACTTTTCCATCAATGCCAAATTTTACCCAAGGTTACCTGCCTCTAGGAAATTTAGACTAAAATTCTTTTCCCCAAACTAAAGATGCCTTTGATTTATTCTCAGTAATTAATTCAGTGAATTGTTTTAATACTAATTGCTTTTACATCACTTTGTAACATGTTCGATTTTTCTCCCCATTACTCCCCTCCCCCCCACTTCCTTGCATTCTGATTACTCCTTCCCTCAATGTACCCTCCCTTCTATCACACCCCACCCTTCTCTTATCCTCACCTTCTCTCTTTTCTTGTAGGGCAAGATAAATTTCTATACCTCATTCCCTGTATTTCTTATTTCCCGGTTACATGCAATAAAAATTCTCAACATTCGTTACTAATACTTTGAATTACAACTTCTCTCCCTCCCTCCCTCCCTAACCATCCTCACTGAGAAGGCAAGCAATTCAATAGAGATTAAATATGTGTTGTTTTGCAAAAGACTTCCATAATAATCATGTTGTGTAATACTAACTATATTGCCCTCTATTCTACTCTATCCCCCCTTATTTTTTTTATTCTCTCATTTGACCTTGTCCCTTCCCAAAAGTGTCCCCATTTGCCCTCCCTTCTATCATTCCCCTCACCCCACTTGTCACCTCCTCCCCTACTTTCCCGTGGTGTAAGATAGATTTTCATATCAAATTTAGTGAGCATGTTATTCCCTCCTTCAGCCACATGTGGAGAGAGTAGCTTCACTTTTCCCCCTCCCCTTCTCCCTTTTCGCCCCCATTGAACAAGATTTTTCTTATCTCTTTTATGAGTGATAAATTTGCCCCATTCCATTTCTCCCTTTCTCCTCTCAACATATTCCTCTCTCACCCCTTAATTTTATTTTTTATAGACATCATCCCATCTGATTCAACTCAACCTGTGCTCTCTGTCTATGTGTGTGTGTGTGTGTATGTTTGTCCTCAGCCAATATCAATGAATTAATAGTATTATCTTCCTATATAAAGCATTATTACACCTCACTTGAAAGTAAAGGTTATGGATCTCTCAGTACTCCCTATTTGTAGTTTAAAACCATGAACTAGAGTTTAAAGGAGAGCTTTTTAGTCTCTGACCCTACCCTAACATACTCTATGGTGGTCCTGTGCATCCTTGATTTTATTGGTGTGGATGTTCCCTCCACTGACACAGTTCAAAGATGTGATGAACACAATGTAACACCTACAGATGGTTATTTGGTTTTCTAGCTCACAGGTAAGAGACAGTAAACCCTAATTTGGAGGGAAAAGAGCAGATGTGAAGGTAGAAATGACAAGATTTGGTAATGGGTTGGATTTGTGAGGTGAGAATAGTTAGTTGAAGATGACATAAAAATTGTAAGCCTGAGTAACTGAGAGGATAGTGGTGCCCTCAACAGGAATAGTTAAAGTTCAGAAGAAGAGACAATTTTGTTTTGTTTTTTTTGGAGGGAAGGATAACAGATTCTGTTTTGGACTTGTTAGAAAAATGATATATTACTTGAAAAATAAATTTATAATTTTAGATAGAAGAATAAAGAGGGAAAAATCCATCCTAATATTCTTTGTGGCCCTTAAAATATATATACATATATATGTATATATATATATTTCAAGATGGCTAATGTTTGACCACAAACTTATAAACATTACTACTATTATTTAGAAGGAAATGACTTATTTGTTGCCAAAAATATTTTTTCAATGTAGAAGTTTTCAAGTTCCACCTATAAAAGGACATTATAGTTTACCTGTCAGATTTATAGAAAACTGAAGAATTTATGACCAAAGAAGAGATAAAGAACATTATGAAATACAAAATGGATAATTTTGATTACATTTAATTCAAAAGTTTTTGCATATACAAAGCCAATGCAACCAAGATTAGAAAGGAAGCAGAAAGCTGGGAAATAATTTTTCAACCAGTATCTCTGACAAAGGCCTCATTTCTAAATATTTAAAGAATTGAGTCACATGTATAAGAATACAAGTCATTCCCCAGTTGATAAATGGTCAAAGGATATGAACAGGCAGTTTTCAGAGGAAGAAATTAAATATATCTATAGTCATATGAAAAAATGCTCTAAATCACTATCGATTAGAGAGATGCAAATCAAAACAACTCTGAGGTACCGACCTATCAGATTGGCTAACGTGACAAAACAGGAAGATGATAAGTGTTGGAGAAGATGTGGGAGAGTTGGAACACAAATTCATTGTTAGTGGAGTTGTGAGCTGATCCAACCATTCTGGAGAGCAATTTGGAACTCTGCCCAAAGGGCTACAAAAATGTGCATACCCTTTGACCCAACAATATCGCTGCTAGGACTGTATCCCAAGAGATCATAAAAATGGGAAAGGGTCCCACATGTACAAAAATATTTATAGCAGCTCTCTTTATGGTGGCCAAGAACTGGAAATCAAGGGGATGCCCATCAATTGGGAAATAACTGAACAAGTTGTGGTATATGAATGTAATGGAATACTATAAGAAATGATGAACAGGAAGACTTCAGAGAGGCCTGGAAGGACTTAAATGAGCTGATGCTGAGTGAAAGGAGTAGAACTAGGAGAACTTTGTACACAGCAACAACTATAGTGTGTGAGGAATTTTTCTGGTAGACTTAGTCCTTCGCAGCAATGCAAGGACCTAAAAAATTTCCAGTGGACTCGAGGCAAAATGCCTTCCACATTCAGAGAAAGAACTATAGCATTGGATTGCAGAATGAAGCAGACCATTTTCTTTTGTGTTATGTTTTGTTTTGTTTTATGGTTTCTCCCATTCATTTTAATTCTTCTATTCAACATGACTAAGGTGAAAATGTATTTAATAAGAATGTATGTGTAGACCCTATATAAGATTGCAGGCTGTCTCAGTGAGGGAGAGGAGAAGGAGGAGGGAGAGGGGAAAATCTAAGATATATGGAAGTGATTGTAGAAAACTGAAAATAAAATAATTTTTTTAAAAAAATGCAAATCAAAACTTTTGAGGTACCATATCACACCTATCAGATTGGCTAACATGACAAAACAGGAAAATGATAAACGTTGGAGAAGATGTGAGAAAATTAGAACACTTGCATTTTTGGTGGTTGTGAACTGATCCAACCATTTTGGAGAGCAATTTGGAACTATTCTCCAAGGGCTATAAAACTGTGCATACCCTTTGACCCAGATCATAAAAATGGGGAAAGGAGCCACATGTACAAAAATATATCGGCTCTTTTTGTGGTGTCAAAGAATTGGAAATTGAGGGGATGTCCATCAAGTGGTAAATGGCTGAAAAGTTGTGGCATGTGAATGTAGTGGAATACTGTTGTTACATAAGAAATGATGAGCAGGTAGACTTTAGAAAAACCTGGAAAGACTCACATGAGGTGATGCTGAGTAAGGGAAGCAGAACGAGTAGAACATTGTACACAGTTACAGCCATATTATATGATGACTAACTTTGATAGACTTAGCTCTTCTCAGCAATGCAAGGATCTAAGACCACTCCAAAAGACTCATGATAGAAAATGCTGATTACATCCAGAAAAAAACCTGTGGAGTCTGAATGCAAATGGATGCATACTATTTGTTCTTTTTTGTTTTGTTTTTGTTTCTTCTTTCTCGTGGTTCCTTCCATTAGTTCTAATTCTTTTTTACAATATCACTAATGTGAAAATGTTTAATATGAATGTATATGTTGAACCTATATCAGATTGCATGCCATCTTGGGGAGAGGGACTCAAAATCTTAAGGAAATAAATGTTGAAAACTAAAAATTAATTAATTTTAAAATAAGAAGGACATTATAGTACAGTGGAAAGCATGCTACATTTTGAGTCAAGAGACTTGGGTTTTTAATCCCAGCTCTGCTATTTAGGACTTGTATGACCTTGAACAAGTCACTTAACCTCTATGGGCCTCCATTTCTTCACCATGAAAATGAAAGATTTAGAATAAATGAGTTCAGCACTCTCTTAAAAGTCTTAATCGTAGGAAACAGTTATCACCCCTATACTGTCAGTTTCTTGTTTGTAAAACTTAACTCCTTATTTTCACTCCACTTTCCCCAAATTTATGCAATGAGTTATTGTTTTTTTTTTAAATATTGGTGAGATCAAACCTTGATTTTACTATAGAAACAAAAATTATTTTCCTAATTGTATTGTAATTTTTCTTGAATGTGAGAAATACTGAATAAAATTATCTGGTCTTTAAAATTGCTAGGTGGTGACACTTAATAAAAAACAATGTTATATGAGAGATATTATTTTTGCTCATCTTTGATGTTGAACAAATAGCAGACATTATGATTGTGTTATTGTGGTAAATAGTTTACTCAAAAATCTAACTTTAACATAAGTAGAAGAAAACTTGGCTTTGTGAGATTGATTTGTTTTCCTTTCTTGATGGCATGAAAAGCCATTTACCATACAGGCAGCAGTGTGTACTATACAATGTTGAATCACATTTGGCATATTCAGTGTCACCTTGAGCAAGTCACAGCCTTTTTAGGACTCAGTTTCCTCATCTGCAAAACAAGAAGGTTGAGAGGTGCCAGGGAGGGAGAGGGACAGCAGTAGAGAGAGAAAGAAGTCACTCATTAGATGCAAAATAAGGAGGTTGGAATAGATGGCTTTTCAGTTTCAGATCTGTCATCCTATGAATAAAATTCTGGAGAAAGGAACTATTTCATCGAGGAAGAAAAGGGATAAGTAAGCATACTAAAGGGAATGCTATCAATATACAGGAAGCTTGATGGCCGCCTTAGATATTTAAGACGTATATGAGATGAAAACGAGCCGGTAATTGAGGATGAATAGGGAAAACCAATGTTTCAAGGTCCTGTAAAAAACAGTGTTAGCAACGTTAAAGCTCAGAATGAAGCAAAAGCAGCGATGAATCCTAAGGAAAAAAAAGGCCTTGTTTATTTCTGTTGTGGGCAAGAGGAGAATCAAAGGCTGAATGGGTTTAAGGTTCGGAGTAGGTGAAATGATGATGCAGAGAGTCCATTCTTTCAAAAATCATTCACTAAGTAAAGGCCTGTGATGTATCAGGTCTTCAAGATACAAATAATAAACCTCAAAACAAAAACACTCAATCTCTGAGCCCAAGATAAGGCAAAACTATCCAACTTTTATTTTGCATCTGTTCCAAACAGTCTTTGTGCTGTGAAAAGAAGAACAAATATCAGAAGGAGGTGAAAACAAAGAAAAAGGAGTAAATCGAGAACTAAGTTATCCTCACTAAGTTCAAGCAGACCTGAATAATCTACATCTTGGGGTAATGGAAGATTTTGTAGATGTGATTGCAAAACTACTGTCAATATTATTTGAAAAGCCATGGAGAATGAGAGAAGGACCATCATGCCAATTTTCACAAAGTGTTAAATGGACACAATTCAAAAAGCAGAATAGACTTTGCAAAATACAGGTCAATGTTTATTTTTATTCCCAGCAAAATTCTAGAACACATTTTTAAATGAATTTTGTATTGTTATCTTTTAAGGGGCAGTCAGGTGGAACAATGGACAGAGGGGCAGGCCCTAGAGTTAGGAAGATTGTCTTCCTGGGTTCAAATCCAGCCTCAGACACTTATTAGCTGTATGACCCTGGGCAAGTCACCTAACCCTGTTTACCTCAGTTTTCTTGTTTGTAAAATAAACTGGAGAAGGAAATGACAAACCACTCCAGCATCTCTGCCAAGAAAACCCCAAATGGAATCATGAAAAGTCAGACACAATTGAAACGACAGAACGACAAATTGTCTTATGCCTTTATATCACCTATGATTCTGAAGGCATTCCCATTATTTCTCTTCACAGAATGCTATCACTTAAAACAATAAAAAAGAGGGAGGAAAAGTTTTGGCACAACTAACCTGCACGTTAAAAAAAGTCTAGCAGTAATCTTCAAGTCCTATTCCCATAGCTTCCTACCTCTATAAAGAAGGGAGGAGGTTCACTCTTACATATACTCTTTGGGATCAAGCTTTGTTATTGTCTTGGTTTACGTTTACATTATTGCAGTCTTTGTGTATAATTTTCCAGGTTGTACTAATTTTGAATTTCATTAACTCTAATATATTCCCATGCTTCTTTGCATTCACCATACCTATTGTTTCTTAGGGTCAGGGTTCTCATTTCGTAGGAATCTAATTTGTTTTATATTCTTTGCCACTAAAAAAAACATGCTATAAATAAAAAACAAAACACAAGAATGTTGAACTAGATGGTCGCTTTCAGATGTACCTACTGGAATCCTCTGTAACTTTGTGCTGGGGTACCTATGAGGAATTACATTTTGGAGAGTCATATCCCAATCAGAAATTCAACTGATCTGTCCAGAAAGCTGGAACCAATTATCCATTTACAAACCTGTTCTGGAACATTGCAAACTTTCATTTATCAGCTAGTTTGGGTGGTTGGCTTTCCTGATCTTTGGGTCATCTCTGTACTACATTTCTTCCTAGGTCTTTAGTATATAAGAGTTGAAGAGAAGAAAAAACTCTAAGCATTATGAGAGCCATTATAAGAACCTGTTTTATATGAACTTGTATCTTCCTTAGCACCTAGCACAGTGCTATACATATAGTAGGCACTTAATAAATGTTTGAATTATTTTATTCCCAGTTCCCAATTTTCCTATGTTCCTTGCCATGACAGATTTACTTCAGATCTGTTTTGAACCTTGGCTAGGATATCAACTACTGGGTTCCAAGTACCTTCTTTAGTTCTTCTTTTCCCTCATGTTTCTACAAGTAGAATGCATTGTTCCTTTTTTAAAAAATATATAACATGTATGCAAATATTAATTTTAAAAGGTTTTTGAAGGCAATTGTGAGGTACAATTTGGTTTGAATCAGACAGTTGACAGTTTAATAAAACTGAGTGCAGAACTGATCTGTGTCCATTTGACACTCAGAGATCATTCTTTACAAAATGTGATGTGTGAAGATATCCTTTACTCAAGGTTGTTATACATTAAACTACAATAAATGCCTCTCAGTAATCCAAATGTAATATTTCAATTGAAAAGAAACAGGTCCAAGTCATGTAAGACTACTGAGTAGGCTTTTCTCATTATTTAATACATTCATTATGGCACTAGAATAATTTTTTTTTTTTAAGTTTCAGGATATTGAGAGGTGAAGATGGCCTTTGTATAAAAAAGGAAAAAAAAAAGTTGGACATGACCAACCAACTCAATCTAATGAGAAGTCCAATCAGTCTTTTAAAAGAAAAAAGCAACTTAGTTGTGGCTGGTATTATGTCCCAAACACAGAAAACATAATCATTGATTTAAATACAAGCTTATCTAATTTACACAATTCCTCAGTTTTGACCTGCTGAACAAAATTTTAAAGATGCTATTCATGATCAGAAGTCAATGGTCAATGAAACCTGTTTAAATAGAGTAGGCTTATAAGATTAAGGAAATCTAATCACTAGGTAACAAATGAAGTATCAGACAACTATTATTTTTTGTACTTTTTTTGACATAGGTTCTCATATACTGTTTCTTCTTAATTCCAACAATGATCTTTTTCCTCCAGGGACATATTTTCTTAGGAATTTCCAATTGTTTCATAAATGCATCCTCTCCCCCTATGATGTCTTTGCTTTTACTAGCATCTATGTAAGAGAATCCTGGAACTTGACCAATCTTTCATCCAAAGAATTCACTCATATTCATTTTCTGCGATTGGGGCACTCTGCACACTCTTGAAAAAAATATCTTCTTATCCTATCACTAAGTTGACCCATTGTAACTCAGTCATTGGACTCAGTCACTACTCACTCCTATCCTGTTTTGTTGGGACCAAATCACATCAGCTCTTTATGAGATTCAATTCAAGGATGTTAAATGGCCACACCCACCAAAGAATCATATTAATGGTTGATTTCTCTTGGAAGGTGGTCTCCTAAAATATCTTCGGCATCAGTGTATTGAATCTGACTCCTTTAACATCCTTACCATTGACTTGAATAAAAGCATCCATGAAAGCCAATTTAACTGGAGTAATTATGTAAAATTAAAGAAAAATCTCATCAAATTTGCAGATAACATAAAGCTGGAAGGTATGGCTAATACTTTGGAAGACACTGTCAGGATTCAAAAACATCTTGCCAGGCTAAAACATGTTTTTAGGCTTCACAACTTAAAACATTAGCCTAAATAGAATTGACCCAAATATAATAGGGATAAATGTAAAGTCTTATAGAGGTTCAACAATTAACTTCACAAGTACAAAATAGGGGAGACATAGGTAGATTGTAATTGTCTGAAAAAGGTCTGGGAGTTTTAGTGGACTGGAAGTATGATATGAGTTAACAGGATAATGTACCAGCCAAGAAAGCCAACATGGTCTTTGTTGTTTAGTTGACTAGTTGCTTCCAATTCTTTGTGATCCCATTTGGGGTTTTCTTGGCAGAGATCCTGGACTGGTTTGCCAATTTCTTTCCCAGCTCACTTTACCAATGAGGAACTGTGGCAAACAGGGTTAAATGACTTGCCCAGGGTCATACAGTTAGTGTCTGAGCTCTCATTTGAACTCAGGTCCTCCTGACTCCGGGTCCAGCATTCTACCCAGTGCATCCCCAGGTGGCCCAATATATGTGCTCAGTGAAGTCTCAGGCTTCATTAAAAGGCATAACGTGGAGGGATGACTGTGAAGGAGGCAATGATTCCACCCTACTCTGCCCTACAAAGAACAAATCTAGAGTATTGTGTTTAATTCTAGGAACATTTTTTTTATTTTTGAAAATTTAATATTTTATTTTTTCCTAATTACATGTAAAAACAATTTTAACATTCTTTTTTTCAAATTATGAGTTAAAATTCTCTCCCTCTGTCTTCTTCCCCCATTCATTGAGGTTATACATGTGTATTCATGCAAAACACATTTCCATCTAAGTCATACTGGGAAAGACAACACACACACACACACACAAAACCTCAAAAAAAATAAAAAGAGTAAAGAAAAAAATATCTTGGGTCTGCATTCAGGCTCGGAGATGGACAGCACCATTCACAGGTTCTATGAATGTTTTAGGGATGACAAGCTAGAGCCTTCGGGGAAGAGTCAACCAATAGGATAAGAGTATTGAAGGAACGGCCAGCAGGGAGAAGCGAAGGTTTAGGGGGGGGGGGAACCACAGCTGTCTTACTGGGGGGGGGTACCACAGCTGTCTTTACTGGTGGGGGGGGTACCACAGCTGTCTTTACTGGTGGCGGATGCCAGAAGTGGAATTGAGGCAGGTGAAAGGAAGGCCTTTCTGACGATTAGAGCCAAGCCAAAGTGCAGTGGTCGGCCTTGGGAAACAGCGGTTTCCCCTCGAGACCACAGATGGACAAAGCGGTCACCGGGCGTGACCCCAGGGGCACTTCTCAGTGGCCTCACGGGGCCCCTCGAGGCCTGTGTTTTCTTGTACCCTGACAGCCATAGGACATACTTAACAGATGCTTAGGCTAGGCCAGCAAGCCCTATTCAAGCTGCCTGCCTGGGTGGCCGAGGCTCTCTCCAGCTCTCCCTGGGGTCCAGCCTCCCAAGTCCATACTGCAAGCGGGTCTCCTAGATGTGTGCGGTACAACACAGCAGAGGCGGCGCGCTTCATCGGACGTCCAATCCCGCTCCCTCACTGTGGAGGGGGAAACTGAGGCACAGAGCGCGCCGAGATCTAGCCGGGGAGTACCGAGGGCGCACCACGGGGCTTCGGCGCGTACGGGCGGAACGGGGTTACACGGGCTCCTTGGGCGCCGGGCCTGGAGGCCGAAGCGTCCAGGCTTCGCCTCCGCCTCCCCGGGCCTCGGAAGCACAGCCTCCGAGCGTTTCGGTTTTCTCCTCGAGAAAATGCGGCCCAGGAGGGCTTCACCTCCGCCTCTCGCCGCGCGTGGTCCCGGGGCTGGACGCGCGGCTCCCCCGGTTGCCGGGCCCTCCCCGCTGTCCCCCGGAGCCGCTTCTCCGGCGGCCGGGCTTGTGGCCGTGGGTCAGCGGCGGCCGGTGAGGCGGAAAGACGAAGCACCGGGACTGCGGACAGCGGCTCCTCGGCCTGTGGCCTCTAACCTCCCAACCCCCGCGGCCCCGGAAGTGACGTCACAGAAACGGAAGGGCCCGCCCTGTTCGCCCACTTCCTGTTGATCAAAGGGGAGGCGGAGGCGGAGGAAGCCGAAGGGGGGTGAGGAGGGCGGGGTGGCCGAGGCCGGGCTCGTCGATTGTGGAGGGCGGCCTGGCGCAGCGCCCGAGCGGCTGAGCTTGTGGGCCTGGGGGCGCGAGGTGGCCGTCATGGCGGTGCCGGAGAGCCAGCTGAAGAAAATGCTGAGCAAGGTGAGCCCTCGGACCGCCTCCCCGGCCCTCTCCAGGTCCTCTCGGATACCGGGACAACGGCTCCTGACGCGCGCGCGCCTTCCCAGGGCCTCCGCGGGTGGGTGCGGGGCCTCCCGGGGCTGCGGGGGCGGCCTGGCGGGCGCCCGGGCCGGCCTCTAGCTCCTGGGCCGCGCCTGCCGCCTTTGCCTTCCCTGAGGTCGGGCTCCTCAGACCCCCGGGCCCGGGGTTCCTGGTCTCCCGGCGGCTTTTCCGGGCTCTTCCCGTCCCTGCCCCCGGGGTGTGGAGGACGTGCGGGTCCGGGCGGGGGCGCTCTCCCCCAGTGTCGTGGGGCCCAGCCGGGGCAGGTTCCCCTTTAAACTAAGCCCAGGTAGCCCCTGGTCCGGACACTTGCTCGACATTTAACTGCCCTGTGGCGGAGGAAATCTGTAAACCCTGAACTTGGCCGCGCCGGCTTCACGTTTCCAAATTTAAAGCAGTTCCTGAGATTTTTTCCCCCCAAATCAACTTTGTCTCCGCTGTCAGAACGCTGCAGATGTTCTTGTCTCACTTGGCAGCGCGAGGAAAAGTGAATCGTTTCCCATTTAACATATTAATCCAGACTTTTGGGGAGAGAGGGCAGGACGTCCTGTATTGGAACAGAGGTCATTTTAAAAAACACCTAGATTTTTTTTAGTTTAAAAAAGAATCCAGTATTCTGGATAGTATTTTTCCCCCAACCACAAGCAACCGTATTTACGAAGCACTTAAAAAACCTTTTAAACTGTTATAGGATTAAATGGGAAGTAGCTTTTAGAGCTAAGTGACAGCTTAAATCACATTTGGCCTTCAAATGAGGTTACTAAGCAGGTAAGCTATTCTATATACAGTTTAGAAAAAGAAACCAAGTGATTTTTTTTTATGCTTTGTAGAATCTTGGAGACCCACTATCAAGTCCTATGGGATATAATAGTTCCCTTTAATTTTATAAATCTGTAGAGAACCCTTTGATTAGATTGGAACTATTGGTGAACGTCTTGTGACTTGCCATAACTTTTTTGAAAAAGTTAAATGTTTCTTTGTTGTTAAGTCAGATCTGACTCCTCCTGACCCCGTTTGGAGTTTTCTGTACAAAGATAGTGGAGTGGGTTGTCGTTTCCTTTTCTAGTTCATTTTACAGATGAGGAAACTGAGGCAAACTGGGTTAAGTGACTTGCCCAGGGTCACACAGCTAGTAAGTGTTTGAGGCCAGATTTGAACTCAGGAAGATGAGTCTTCCTGTCTCCAGGGCCCCTCCATCTACTGCAGCACCTCTCTGCTCTAAATGCTTCTAACACGGTTGAATGCTGTTCAATTAGAACAGAACACCTTCTTCCTTGATGATATATTGTACTTTTAACATGTTTTCACTTATCAGTATGTTTTATATAGTTTACTACAAATTGTTTTCCCCGCAGAAATCTGTTTTAAGTTTTTGAAGCTTGGATTTTTTCCAAAATAAACATTGATTTTTTTTATCCTTTTTACTTCCAGTTGTACTGTTAATCTAATGACTTTAAATACAGCATAAATAAGAATTATCTTTTGAAGTTTTGTTACAATGAATATACTTTGCTTGGGTTGATTCCGTTCACTTGATATGAAACAAGTAATCCCGACTTTGAGTTTAGGATCTAGTTATGAGTGTTAGTCTCATCTTCCTTACATCCCAAATATAAGGAAGGGGAGACAGAACATTACCTAGTGCCATTTAATAGTGTAGGGAACAAACTGCCATTTAAAAAGTGCTTTTCAAGTTCAGTTGCAGAGTAATTTACTTTCACAGTAAGTACTTTGTACTTTCAAGTTACTCAAACACAAAATTTGCAACTACAAAATTTGGAGTAAGGGAGAGAAAAGTAAGTGATAGGATTATAGCTCTACTGCTGAAAGAGACCTCAGGCCATCTAATTCAGCCTCATTTTATAGATGAGAAAAGTCAGGTCAGCAAGTTATTAAGTGCCTTCTGTTTGCAAGGCACTGAGGATACAAAGAAAAGCAAAAGACAGTCTGTGCTGTTAAGGAATTCACTGTCTAGTGGATGAGATGACATGCAAACAACTAAGTACAAACAAGCTATAGATAGGATAGATTGGAGATAATCTTAAGAAAACCTATAGTATTAAGGAGGATTTGGGAAAGCTTCTTGCAGAAAGGGGGACTTGAATTGAGACTTAAAGAAAGTCATAGAATGTTAGAGGCTTGAATGAGGAGGAAGACAGTTCCAGGCATGGTAGACAGCCAGTAAAAAAGCCCAGTCAGAAGGTGGAGTATCTTGTTTGAGAAACAGCAAGGAGGCCAGCGTTACAACCTTAGATCAGAGAGTACTTGGAAGAGCTTAAGGATTAGACTGGAAAGATAGGAAGGGGCTAGGGTATGAAGAACTTTGAAAGCCAAAGAATTTGATATTTGATCCTGGTTGTATTAGGGGTCCACTCATGGTTCGATTGAAGCATTTGACTATCGGCTGAATATAGGCTAAGTTGCAATGAGAAGAGACTGATGAAGGGGGACTGACCAGCAGACTGTTATGATAGTCAAGACTTGAGGTGATGAGGGCCTGGACCAGAGTCCTGATAATGCTGAAGGAGAAAAGGTGGTGTTACAAAGACAGGTTGTAAAGGTAAAAAAAACCAGAATTCTCAATTGATTGGATGTTGGGGGGGGTGGGGGGAGCCAGTTGAAGAGTAGTAGTATCTAGGTTGTGGGTCTAAGTTACTGGATGGAGGTGCCCTCAATAAGAAAATTATGTCCCAGGGAAGGTAAATGAATTACCCAGTGTTATACTGCTTATGTCACATTTGTACCTAGGTCCTCATAATCCAGAGGCTGTTCCGTTTTATATGAAGGGGAATGGTGGGGGTATTTTTATTTTTAGCTATGTTGTTGCAAAGACAAAAGAAAAAAATGTTGATTGGATTTAGTTGGGGGAACATTTCTGCTAGGTAATCTTTACATAACAATTGGACCGGGATGTAGGTTCTTTCAGATGATATCACCTTTGGTACACTCTTCCAGTACTTTTTTCTCTCCCTGAGTAAAACACCACATGTTGCTTGCTGCAACTCTGTTCTAGAGCTAAAAAGTACCCAACTGTCAACGTTTGTTTGGTTCAGGAGTCCCCAATGATTGCTCTTCAAGGATGACTTAGGTCAGTAGCTTGTTATCTGTTCATTTGTTGTTTGTCCTTTGCTGTGGAAGAGGACCATGGCATCAAAAAGGTGATGACATGACTTGCAAGCGAATTGGATTTAAGTGAGGGAGGACTTTGCACTCACTCACTTCTGAAGGCATCTGGGTTCGGTGGCAAGATGTAGATCAGGGTGACTGGAAATGGCCCTGTATGCAGTGGGAGACCTTGGCCTTTTTAAGCTAAGGTCTTCCCACATCTTAGTTTGACTGAGGCAACACCCATTCAGTGAGTAAGGCTAGTGAAGAAATGAAGTAAAGAATGGCCTCTTTTACCTAGTGGCTTCCCCTCCCAAAAATTCAGTCTGGAAGAGGAAGGACCCTGCCCCTGTTTCTGGTCAGAACTAGAACAATTGCTATTTAAATTCACTGAGCCATCAGAGCCCAAACAATGACCAGGTGAGGCTTGGACTGGGACCTATTTTGGGCCAATCTAGGAGAGCCAGAGTGATTTGGTTTTAAAACATAGTATTATTTCATTGCATAATTGTCGCAGAATTTATGCCAAATTTTTGCCCCAAAGTGGGGTGTGACCATTATGTGAAGCCTTTTTGTATGTGTTTTTTTAATTGTGTCAGTATTACTTAAAAATCATTTATTACTATTGACTGGTAAATTAAAAATTATTTATTACTAAATGCATTAAAATACATTTATTACTAAACTGCAGTTTAGCAGCACAGGAAGATGCACAGTCTTACCATATCACGTGACTAACTCATGGCAGCTTTTGCCTGCACCAGCTCCTTTTCAACCTACTGCTCTTCGTTGGGTTGAGTGATGATACCATTAGTACTGCAGCGCTCTAAACAAACCACCTAAGTTAGCTTTTGGAAATATATTGACAGCAGGTGTGCTGTCAGTAGGCTCAAAGCTCCCAGTGTCTGAGAGATAAATGCATATCCAGGCCACTGTTGAATGCGTTGCTGCCCTGTTTACCTTTTAAACGGCATGATGAACAGAACTGTACCATGCAATGATTACACAATAAAAGGTTATAAATAAATTTTTGGACTGAGAAACAGGGTGCAATGATTATGTGGAGGCGATGATTATGCACTGAAATACAGCATTGCCAATATAGCCTTCCTCCAGATCAAGTTCACTTCCACTTAAGAGTTGTGAATTTACATAGCATTCTTACCTACTTCGTATTACCTCATTGGGGCAGCTAGGTGGTGCAGGATAGAGCACCAATGCAGGAGTCAGGAGGACCTGAGTTCAAATGTCACCTCAGACACTTGACGCTCACTAGTTGTGTGACCTTGGACAAAGTCACTTAACCCCTATTGCCTCATCCTGGGTCATCTCCAGTCATCCTGATGAGTATCTGGTCACTGGATTCAGATGGCTCTGGAGGAGAAGTAAGGCTAGTGACCTGCACAGCCCTCCCCCACTCAAAACAAAGTCAAGTGCAAGTCATGTCATTATTTCTCTGATGGCATGGTCTTCTTTGGCAATGAAGGACACACACACCTCATTACTCCCATGCTCTTTTCACTCCAGAGAGTTGAAAAGTGTAAAAGGATTCACAATTTTAAGATGCTGTCTGTACCATTCATGTCAAACTCAGCAGAAACTAACACATACCAAAGAGCTATTAAATACCCAGAGAGGCTGGGCCTTATTATTGACTTTTATTGTTCAGTCATTTCAGATGCTGACTCTTTGTGGCCCCATCTGGGATTCTCTTGGCAAAGGTTCTAGAGTGATTTGCCATTTCCTTCTCCAGCTCATTCATTTTACAGATGCAGAAACTGAGGCAAACCAGGGTTAAGTGACTTGTCCAGGGTCACACAGGTCGGAAGTGTCTGAGGCCAGATTTAAACTCAGGAAGATAAGTCTTCCAGCCTCGAGGGACAGCACTGTATCCACTGGGCCACTTAGCCACATTGTTATTGACTACAAAACCCACAAATTAGCCTTGTATTTTTTTTTTTAACATTTTCCAGTTGCATTTTAATCTGATTCTTTCTACACAGTTATGAATTTGACCTCTCATTATGCACCCCAAAATTACAGAAATAAAAGTATATGTTGGTAATGTTCCCAAACATTTCATAGTATTTTTAAATTTTTCCAAATTTTACATTGCACCAGGGGGATGCTTCCTGTGAAGTGGGAAATGGAAAGGCATGAATGCCCTTTTTTTTTTTCACTCTTGAGAGAGTACTGATAGTGATGAGTCATAGACTTAAAGCATTCATATTTAGCTCATTTTAATTTTTGAAGCACTTTGATGTGACATAGGGAGTTGTTGAGTCCACTCTTAAAAGGCTTCATTGGAGAGGTGGGATTTGAGTTGGGCTTTGAAGTTTAGTTAAGAATTAATTGGAAGAGAAGAGGTAGGACCTGGCATTGTAAGTGGGAGAGCAGCAAGAGCAAAGCACAGGAGAGTAAGGTGAAAATTAGCAGATTAGTTAGATTGGCATGAATGGTTCCTGCTGGGGAAGTGAGAGGTAGGGCTGGAAAGGTAAATTTCCTGAGAAATTGGGGAAGTCATAGAATTATATATTTCAAGTTGAAGGGGCCTTACAGGCCATCTAGTCCAACCTCTTTATTTTAAAGTTGAGCAAATGAGCCCAGACAGATTAAGTGACAAGATAACCCAGATTTACGAATTATCATATTCATTTTCTATCTGGCTTCACTCCTCTAGATTTTGCCATCATGCCCCAGGAATCTTTATCCTGCAAGATGCCATCAGTGCTAGAATTCATACCTAGTTGGTAACTGCTGCCTCCAAAGCCCTTCCCTCCCTCTGATTGGAGGCTGGAGAACTTAGAACACCTTGCAGAACCTCCAGGCCTCTCTCTCCATTTCTCACCTAACTATATTCCTGGACTTCATGACTCTCACCTTCCCCACTTTTCACCTTCCTTTTGTGTGTTGTCTTCCCCTATTAGATTGTAAACTCTTTGAAGGAAGGGATTGTTTTTTGCCTTTCTTTGTATCCCCAAGGTTAGCACAGGGCCTGGCACATAATAGGTGCTTGATTGATTTTACTCTTGTCTAACCCCTCATAACCAGTCAGTTGCCAACTGTTGATTATATTTCCTTTCACTTAAAGTGGCTAGTTCTTAATTCAAACTAAACTATCACCCTCATTCAAAGTCTCTTCACTTCTTATATTTCAATATATAATTGATTTCCTTCATAATCTTGCGTGTTTTCTTTTGCACATTTTAAAACATTATTCCAAGAAGAGACCAGAGGCTTCACTGGGCTTGCCAGAGGATTTACCCCCTCCCCTGACTCTAAAAGGTTGAGAACTCTTGCTATAGGATAAAGACAAATTCCTCTGCATTTTAAAGATGTTCACTGCCTGGCTTCAGCCTACCTTTACAAATTAATTGCATATTATTTTCTTTAATGCTCTGTACCTTACAGATGAATTAGTCTACTTGTTCTTCCCATATTTTATAATTTCTCCTTTCTCTGTGTATTTGCACACATTTATCCCTGTATATGAAATGTACTCACTTTTTACCTGTGCCTTGTCAATACCTCAATTCCTTTACTCCTCTCTGTTCAGTGCCATCTTCTACAGCATTCTATCTGGACCTATCCCTCATGTCCACTCCATGCCCATCTTGCCTAGTGCTCTCTCCCTGGCAGTTGCTCTCTGTGTATGTATGTGTATTTTTTAAAATTAACTTTCCCTTTCCCCAGTTGATAAATGGTCAGAGAGTATGAACAGGCAGTTTTCAGATGAAAAAATTAAAGCTATCTATAGTCATAAAAAAATATTCTAAATCACTGTTAATTAGAGAAATACAAATCAAAACAACTCTGAGATGGGAGTGGAATCAAGATGGTTGAGTAAAAGCAGGGAATTGCTTGAGCTCTCCCCCAATTCCTACAAATACCTGTAAAAGATGACAAAAAAATTCTGGAGCTATAGAACTCATAGAATGATGGAGTAAAGCAAACCTCCAGCCCAAGACAGCCTGGAAGATCAACAGGAAGCATCTATCATGCCAGGCTGGAAGCGGAGTGCAGTTCAGCAAAAGCCAGTCAGGCATAGACAGTGCCACAGCAGACCTCAGGGGACTGAATCACCAGCAGCTATGGTAGTTTCCAGATTTCTCAACCCCAAAACGTCGAGGAAAACTTGGAAAGTCAGTGGACAAAAACCTGTCGGACCTGTGTGAGAGAGTAACTTGGTTGCCCCCAGCCCCATGGGGGTTGAACTTGCATTGGTAGCAGCAGCAGCAGCAGCTATTTTTGGAACTCTAGATGCACAGGTGGATGGGAAATCGAGTGACTGATTGGAGGGGGATAGCAGGACTCTCTCTGCCAGTGCTGAGGCATGATTCTCTTGCTTTGCCTTCCTTGGATCTGGGTGGCAATCCTAGGATAAGGAGGAGTGCTGATGTGGTGGAGCTTGTAGCAGCGATGGAGAGGAAATCCTCCTCATAGTTCCAAGGCAGAAAAGCATGCATGAGGTCATTCCATGACCAGAGCACAGACCAGGAGAGGAGTAAATACCTCCCCTTTGATTATACAATCTTGGAAGAGATGAAACTTTGCAGGTCCCTAGAAGTATTTCTGAAAACCAACTGCACAAAACCCCTGAAGCATGGGAATAGTGCAACACCCACCCACACACACACCTCTACTGAAAGCAGACAACTTCTTTGATAAAGAGCTCAAAAGTCAAGTAATGGGCTAGGGAAATGAGCAAACACTGGGGAAAAAAATCAGACTATAGAATCTTTGGTAACAAGGAGGATCAAAACATACAATCCAAAGAAGACAACAAAGTCAAAGCTCCTACATCCAAAGCCTCCAAGAAAAATATGAATTGGTTTCAGGCCATGGAAAAGCTTAAAAGGGATTTTGAAAAGTAACAGAATTAGAGGAAAAATTGGGAAGAGGAGTGAGAGTGATGTAAGAAAATCATGAAAAACGAGTCAACTACTTACTAAAGGGGACCACAAAAAATACTGAAGAAAATAACACCTTAAAAACTAGACTAACCCAAATGGCAAAAGAGGTCCAAAAATTCAATGAGGAGAAGAATGGCGTTAAAAGCAGAATTGGCCAAATGGGAAAGGAGGTCCAAAAGCTCACTGAAGAAAATCATTCCTTAAAACTTAGAATGGAGCAGGTGGAAGCTAAAGACTTTATGAAAAATCAAGAAATTATAAAACAAAACTAAGAGAATGAAAAAATAGAAGATAGTGTGAAATATCTCATTGGAAAAACAACTGATCTGGAACATAGATCCAGGAGAGATAATTTAAAAATTATTGGACTATATCTGAAAGCCATGATCAAAAAAAAGAGCCTAGGCATCATTTTTCAAGAAATGATCAAGGATAGCTGCTCTGATATTCTAGAACCAGAGGGTAAAATTGATATTGGAAGAATCCACCAGTCACCTTCTGAAAGAGATCCCAAAAGGAAAATTCATAGGCATATTGTAGCCAAATTCCAGAGTTCTCAGGTCAAGGAGAAAATATTGCAAGCAGTCAGAAAGAAATAATTCGAGTGTTGTGAAAACACAATCAAGATAACAAGGCCTAGCAGCTTTTATGTTAAGGTATCAGAGGCCTTGGAATATGATATTTCAGAGGTCAAAGGAACTAGGATTAAAACCAAGAGGGCATAGGGTGAGTTGAATATGAAGAGATGATATCCAAAAAATAAAATTAAGGGGTGAGAAGAATATATTGGAAGGAGAAAGGGAGAAGTAGAATGGGGTATCTCACATAAAAAACAAAAGCTTTTACAATGGAGGAGAAGATGGGGGAGGTAAGAGGGAATGAGTGAACCTTACTCTCACTGGATTTGGCTTAAGGAGGGAATAACATGCATACTCTGATGGGTACCCTACAGGAAAGTAGAGGGGAAGGGGATAAGAGGGTAGGGAATGATAGAAGGGAGGGCAAATGGGAGGAAGAGGTATTCAGAAGTAAACACTTTTGAGGAGGGACAGAGTCAAAAGAGAGAAGAGAATAAATAGGATAGGATGGAGGGAAATAGTCTTTCCCAACATGACTTATGGAAGTGTTTTGCATGACTACACATGTATAACCTATATTGAATTGCTTGCCTCCTCAGTGGCAATGTGTGGGGGGGGAGGGACGGAGGGAGGGAGAGAATTTGGAACTCAAAGTTTTAAAAATGAATGTTAAAACAGGCATTGTGTTGGGGTATAGAAATTTTATCTTGCCCTATAAGAAAATAGAGGGGAAGGGAGTAAGAGAAGGATGGGGGTGTGGTAGAATGGAGGGCAGATGGGGGGAAGGGGTAATCAGAATGTATGTTATTTTTGAGTGGGGCAGGGGAGAGATGGGAAAAAATTTGGAACTCAAAATCTTGTGGAAGTGAATGTTGAGAACTAGAAATTATATGTATAAAAAAAAGCATTTTATGTCCAAAAGCCCCCACCAAACAACTCTGAGATACCACATCACATCTGTCAGATTGGTTTAACATGATCAAACAGGAAAATGTTAAATGCTGGAGAAGATGTGGAAAAATTGGAACACTAATGTATTATTGGTGGAGTTGTGAACTGATCTAACCATTGTGTATCGGAATTTGGAACTATGCCCAAAGGGCTAGAAAAATATGCATACCCTGTGACCTAGCAATACCACTTCTAGGGCTGTATCCCAAAGAGATCATACAAATGGGAAAAGGGCCAACATGTACAAAAATATTTATAGCATCTTTTTGTATTGCCCAAGAATTGGAAATTGAGGGGATGCCCATCAAATGGGGAATGGCTGAACAAGTTGTGGTAAATGAATGTAATGGAAAACTATTGTGCTATAAGAAATAATGAGCAAATGGACTTCAGAAAAACCTGGAAAGACATGTGAATTGATGCTGAGTGAAGTGAGCAGAAGGAGGAGAACATTTTACACAATAACAGCCACATAGACAGATGACTAAGTTTCATAGACTTGGCTCTTCTCAGCAATGCAAGGATCTATGACAACTCCAAAGGTCCAACGATGGAAAATGCTGTCCACATGCAGAGAAAGAGCTATGAATTCTGAATGCAGATTGAAGCATACTTTTCACTTTCTTGTTGTTACTTTGTTTGGTTTCTTCTTTCTTGCACTTCCTCGCATTGGTTCTTCTTTACAATATAACTAATGTGAAAATTTTCAAAAAATTAATTTTCCATGTGTCTGTTCTGAGTTTGTCAGTTTTTTCATTGTATTCCCAGCACAATAACTACATAGTAGTCAAAACACTTCATAAATATCTGTGGAGCTGAATTGTTGGACTATTTAGGGTCATCTAGTCCTCTGATTCTAAATCTAGAGTTCTTTCTCGTGGATGACACCCTTTCAGGCAATTCTAATGAATTGAATCTTATCAACTCTTTTGATAGAATGTGACGTCTTAGGGAGGACCTACAAGAGGTATATATGAGCTACATTTTCACATTAAACTTTTTCTTTTGTCTTCTAGTACAAGTACCGAGACCTAACTGTACGGGAAACTGCCAATGTTATTACACTGTATAAAGATCTCAAACCTGTACTGGATTCTTATGGTGAGTTTTTCTTTTGTTGTTGTTATTTGTTTGTTTTTGAACTTAAAAATCTGTAGTGTACTGCAATGTTACTGTTTGTTTATATGATTTCTTGTTTCCTCTTTGTCAAGTTCATCATCTGAAAATTAGCTTTCCTCACTTGTAAAAGTTAAGGATGATGAGAAAATAAAATGTTCAGTTCTTCTGCATTCATATGCTTATTTGTAGTTAAGGTTTAAAAGAGCTAATAATTTCACTTTTTAATTTTAAAAGCTTTTTCACATGGATTATAACATTTTAGAGCTAGAAATGCACTTAAGACATACATCCAATCTAATTCATTTTACAGGTTAGGGAATTTGCTTCATTGATTCTCAAGTGAATAGAATCACAGATGAACATACTTTTACTTTTATTTAGTGAAACCAACAAGAAACTTTCCTATAGCAAGTCAATCCTGATGAAAATTTGACCCCCAACAATTGTTTGAGTTTATGGGATGTGTTTCTTGGGTCTATGAGTAGTCAAATGCGCCAGCTCAGCCCTGACCCCCAGGAAACCAGGAACAGGCCTGGGTAGTGACTGAATTGGCAGTGGCAGTGACTGCTTCCAGAGCTCTGAGCCCACATATGGTAAGAGGGGGGAGGGAGTTGAACAACTGGTCAGAAGGAAATTTTAGGCATCTTTTTGCTAGCATTGAGGCAGGACTCTGTTGGTTTGCCCATACTTGGATCTGGGTCACAGTCCTGGGTGGCAGTCCAAGGACAAGGAAAGCAGTAGCACGCCAGACTTTGTGGCCACAGTGGAGGGAGGGACCCTCCTCACAGTTGTAGGACAGAAAAGAATGCTTGTAGTTGCTCACAGGCAATGAGAGTAGTAAACTTTTTAAATCATACCAGCTTAGAAGAGCTGAAAACTTATAGGTCTCTAGAAGTATCTATCTAGAAGCTATCAAAATAGCTTCACAAAACCCCCGAAGCTTGGGACATTGCATCCTGCACCCTGGAAGCAGAGTCCTACTTTAATAAAGAGGTAAATGTCCAGTGATAGGCTGGGGAAATGAGCAAACAAAGGACAAAAACCTCTGTCTAGAGAAAGTTACTATGGTGACAAAGAAGATTAAAACACACAGAAGACAACAAAGTCAGAGCTCCTACATCTAAAATGTCCAAGAAAAATATGAATTGATTTCAGGCCATGGAAGAGCTCAAAAGCAGGTAAGAGAGATAGAGGAGAAATTGGGGATAAAAATGAGAGTAATGCATAAAAATCAAGAAAGATGGATCAAAAGCTTGGCAAAGGAGACACAAAAAAATACTGATGAAAATAACACTTGAAAAAACAAGAGTAGGTCAGATGGTAAGAGGTCCAAAACTCAATGAGAAGAATACCTTAAAAAGCAGAATTGTCCAGATGGAAAAGGAGGTCCAAAAGCTCACTGAAGAAAATAATTCCTTAAAAATTAGAATGGAACAAGCAGACATTAATGATTTTATGAGAAATCAAGAAACAATAAAACCAAAGGAATGAAGAAAAATAGAAGACAGTGTGAAATATCTCATTGGAAAAAAACTGACCTGGAAATAGGTCCCGGAGAGATAATTTAAGAATTGGACTATCTGAAAACCATGATCATCTAAAAACGAACCTAGACATCATCTTTCAAGAAATTATCAAGGAAAACTGCCGTGATATTTTAGAACCAGAGGATAAAATAAAAATTGAAAGAATCCATAAATCACCTCCTGAAAGATTCCAAAATGAAAACTTCCAAGAACATTATAGCCATATTCCCGAGTTGTGGGGTCAAGGAGAAAGTAATGCAAGCAGTTAGAAAGAAAATTGAAGTATCATGGAACTGTAGTCAGGATAACACAAGATTCGGCAGTTTCTGCTTAAAGGATTGGAGAGCTTAGAATATGATATTCTGGGGGGTAAAGGAGCTAGGAATATAATGAAGAATCACCTACCCAGCAAAACTGATTATAATTCTTCAGGGGGAAAAATGGACATTCAGTAAAATAGAGGACTTTCAGACACTCTTGATGAAAAGACCAGAGCTGAATAGAAAATTTAACTTTCAAATACAAGACTCAAGAACAGGAAAGGGAAATCGTAAGGGACTTAATAATTTTAAATTATTTACTGGGAAGATAATGTTGGTAACTCATGAAACCTTTCTCATTATTAGGGTAGTTAGAAGAAGTATATATAGACAGAGGGCATGGGTGTGTGTTGAATATAAAGGAATGATATGTAAAAAAATAAAATTAAAGGGTGAGGAATGTACTGGGAGAAAGGGAAAGGAAGAGGTAGAAAGGAGTTAGTCATCTCACATAAAAGAGGCAAAAAAAGCTTTTTACAGTGGAGGGGAAGAGGGGGGAGGTAAGGGGGAGTGAGTGAACCTTATTATCATCAGAGTTGACTCAGAGAGGGAATAACACACTCAACTGGATATAGAAATCTATCTTACCATACAGGAGAGTGGGAGGGATGATAGAAAGCAGGGCAGATTCAAGGAAGGGGTCATCAGAAGCAGAACACTTTGGAGGAGGACAGGGTGAAAGGAGAGAGAATAGAATAAATGGAGGGTGAGCACAGGATGGAGGGAAATATAGTTAGTAGGGTAACTGAAAAAATTTTGAAGCAAGTTTTTCTGATAAAGGTCACATTTATCAAACATAGAGAACTGAGTCAAATTTATAAAAATAAGCTACTCCTCAACTGATAAATGATCAAAAGATGTGATCAGTTTTCAGATGAAATAAAGCTATTTGTAACAATATAAAAAAATACTCTAACTCACTAGTGATTGGAGAAATGCAAATTAAAACAAATCTGAGGTACTACCTCATGTATATTAGATTGGCTAATAGGACAGAAAAGATAAATGACAAATGTTGGAGGGGATGTGAGAAAAAGCAGATATTAACACATTGTTTGTGGAGTTGTGAACTGATTCAACCATTCCAGAGAGCAATTAGAACTGTGGCCAGAAGGCTATAAAACCATGCATACCCATTGACCTGGCAATGCCACTACTAGGTCTGAATCCCCTAAGAGATAAAAAGCTAAAAGGAAAAGGACCTATATGTACAAAAATATAGCAGCCCTTTTCCAGGGGCAGAAAATTAGTAATTAAGGGGATGCCCATCAATTGGGGAATGGCTGAACAAGTTGTAGTATGTGATTATGATGGAATATTATTGTCTGTGTTCGTCCTTCATTTTCGAAGACGACCATGCCATCAGAGAAATAATGACATGACTTGCACTTGACTTTGTTTTGAGTGAGGGAGGGCTGTGCAGGTCACCAGCCTCACTTCTTCTCCTGAGCCATCTGGATCCAGTGACCAGATATTCATCAGGATGACTGGAGAAGGCCCAGGGTGCAATGGGAGATCTTGGCCTATTCAGGTACTCATTTAGAGTGAGGTAATGCCCATTCAGTGAGTAGGCCTCTTTAAGAAGTAATCAGGTAATGCCCTCTTAAGAGACAGTGAGAGCAGGATGCTTTCAGAAAAACCTAGAATGACTTACATAGACTGATGCAAAGTGAAATGTACTGTGTGCAAAGTAACAGCAATATTGTAAGATGATCATCTGTGAATGACTTAGCTGTTCTCAGCAGTATAATGAATGATCCAAGATAGCTCTGAAGGGCTTATGGTGAAAACTGCTATCCATCCCCAGAGAAAGAAGGGATCTTGTCTGAATAAAGACTGAAGCATACTTTCTTTGTTTTTCTTGACTTTTTTGTCTCTTTTCTTTCACAACATGATTATCATGGATATGTTTTGCCTGACTGCACATGTATAACCTATAGTGAATTGCTTGCCTTCTTAATGAGGGTGGGTGGGGAGGGAGGGAGGGAGAGAATTTGTAATTCAAAAGTTTTTAAAAAATGAATGTTAAAAATTGTTTTTACATGTAACTAGGGGAAAATAAAATTATAATTTTTTTTTTAAAAGCCTTGGGGGACACCATACTTGTCCTTCACCTTGATTTCTCTTGGTTTTCGGTTTCTCTTCATTCTCTACACTCAGCTTAAATTCCACCTTATGAAGGAGGCTTTTGAGGCTTTTTCTGGTCCGTCCATGTGGTATCCCTGACCCATATATCCTTATTCCCCTTACCTTCCCTTACCCCCATCCAATGATGATTATTATCATACAATCCCAGTGAGGTTACTTTCCATTTCCAAGGTCCATAACAGTTTTTTGCATGTTCTCCCTGCCCTTTCCACTATTAGAATGTTAGTTCCTTGAAGGAATCCATTTCTTTTTACCCTTTCTATCCCCATTGCACTTTAATAGATTATTATAATAGCCTCCTAATTGGTCTGCATCCCTCAAGTCTCTTGCTGTACTACTTTCAAAGTAATTTTATTTAAGCTCAGATCTCAACATGTGATATCCCTACCCAGTTAGTTTCACTGCCTTTCTTCCTACATCTAAGATAAAATGCAAACTCTAATGTTTAGATCTTTAAAGCCATTCACAACCTGGTCCTAAACTATTTTTCCTTTCTCATTGGTTTTTATCCCCTCTCCTGCACTCTTCAATCCACCCAAATTGCCCTCTCTATATATCATTCATACCCTGTCTCCTGTCTCTGTGCTTTTGCACTGGTCACACCCCTTCTCCCTCCCCTTATTCCCTACCTGCTAGTGCCCTCTTTCCTACACTGCCTTTAAAATAACTACACTGTACATATGTTGTCATTTGATATGTTTGTTTTTATCTATCCCCCAGTTAGCAGTGACCTTTTTCCTCATACTTTAAATTGTATTTTGTTTGGTAACCCTCTAACACCTTATTTTCTTACTAGACTGTAACCTACTCCTGCCTGAAATACACTTCCTCATTTCTACTGTTTAAATTCCTTTTCTTCCTTCAGTTCAGATACTCCTATCCTGATCTCCCTACCCTAAGTTTTAGGTGTTCACTTCCCCCTCAGATTTTCCCAATATACTTTGTCTAGTTATTTCATATCCTATTTCAGGGATTTTTAACTCAAAAGGGCTTAGGTTTTTGGAAAGATTTTAAGGGGTCAGTGCTTGTGAGAACTTCAATATAATTCCTTTCTAATTCTATTTATTTTGTTTTATGCTTTTCAAAGTATTCTAAGAGTCTATCTCTCTCCCCTTCCTAGCAGAATGCAACTTCCTTGAAGACAATAATTTGTTATAAATTTTCCTGTACCTAGGTTTAGCATACACAGTGTTTTACTAATTATTTACTAATTCTTAATTGAAAGGCAGTGAATTAATTAAATCAGTATTAAAATAGGACTTGTGTTATACAGTAAAAGCAAGAAATGTTTTAAATTTTCCAATATTTCATTTAATGGCTTGTTAACAACTCCTCTTTGAAAAATGAAATATTATGAATTGAATGTAATGTTTATAGTAGCATTTAGTCCTTAAACTATGCATATTGAAATGTTAAGCTCAATGTAGTATTATTTTATTGATTATGTATATAAGTACGGTATTTTGGGAACCATATCTCAACCTCGTGTGACTGATAGATATGTGTCCAGCATGTTTTCCATCCATTTTTTCAGGGAATTCAGAAGCAGTTTTCTTCTGATGTGCATTTTCACAAGCATATCTTATTGTGTGACTCAGCAAATTATACTTTGTTGGTATGGCATGCTTTGTGGATAATATATTGTACATTTGAAAGATTTGTCAAAGACAACATCAGTTTTAACTACATTATCTGGAAGCACCTACTAAAAGTGCACATGATTAAAACCTTGTTTAATTTCTTTTAGTCTTTAATGATGGCAATTCTAGGGAGCTAATGAGCCTTACTGGAACAATTCCTGTGCCTTACAGAGGTGAGTATCACAAATTGTGTTTCAAAATAGGAATGTATGTCATAAAGCATTTGGCTAAAAAATTATATGTAAATATACTTTTACAGTTAACTGAATTATCAATCAGGTAGTTAATAATTCATCTTCATTTCCTAATGGGATCTCACAGTTTTGCTTAGTTTCTCAGCCTTTGTCAAGTAGTGACCTGTAAATATGAATTTAGGTGGATTTGGGGATCTGATTCCCCTAGTCTTATAATGTGGAGTTGGAAGGAGCCTACTAGCCAGTGCAAGAACCCCATGACTGAGCAGTGCCCAGTGACAAAGTGCTTGCTACTAAGTGGCAGCTTATCTCCAAATCCAGTAAACATTTTTTAATTTGTCAAGAAGCACTTATTAAGTACTTGCTATATGCCAGGCATTCTGCTAAGTGATAGGAATACAAAGGCAAGCAAAAAGAAAGACAGGCCTACCCTCCTGGAACTCAGATTTATTAATTAATTAATTTATTTATTTTTGGCAGCATTCTTTTTTGCATTCCAAATTTTCCCTCTACCTTTAGCCTCTCCCCTTCTCATTAAGAAGGCAGGCAATATGGTCAGTTATGTATGTGAAATTATGCAAACATTTACATATTAGCCATGTTGAAAGAAAATAGGCAAGAAAAATAAAGTGGCAAATTTATACATCAGTCTGCACTCAGTTCATCTATTCTCTCTCTGGAAGTGGATAGCATTTTTCATCACAGTCCTTTGGAATTGTGTTGAATCACAATAAACTTTTGTTAAGCATTGTGCTAAGCACTAGGCATATAATTAATAAAAAGAAGGACAGTCATTTCCCTCAAGGAGCTTACAATCTGATGGGGGGAGATAACGCAGAAAGGAGGCCAGAAAGTAGGAGGCCAGGGCAGATTTGGGGTACCCAGTGTGGGGACATCTTGTTCCATGTAGTTGAAACTAGGCAGAGGAGCAGATGCAAAATGGAGTGAGCTGAGTCCTGTTCCTGCCTTCTGTAAAGGAATGAATTAGTAGGAGTGCTGTGGTCCTCTGCACTCCAGTCAAGGGAGAGAGGCTAAGGTGTCAGTTAAGGCTTGGGTTAGCCGCATAGGGATTAGACAGGATAAACTTAATACCAGAAGGACATATTGTCCTGTGGAATTGAACTCAGGCAGAGCAGCAGAATAAGCCGACCTTTAGTATTAGATATTCCAATTTAGACATCCCCAACTCCCATGACAGGCACCCCAGTGAATCCTCTTGAGTGTCAACCCTTAATTAGCAGCTGAACATCTGAAACTACGTCTCACAGACATCTCATGTCCAAATCAGACTCATTCCCCTACATCTTCCTCTCAGCCGAGCATTCCTGTTACTGTCAAGGACACCTCCCTCCTTCTCATATCACCTAAACATGCAACCTTGATATCATCCTTTTCTCCTCACACCACATATCCCATTCGTTTTTTTGCTTGTTCCTTCACAGCATCTCTCTTAGACATCCCTTTTCTTCTGCTCACATGGTCACTGTCCTAGTACAGGTCCTTGTCACCTCTCGACTGGACTATTATGGTAGTCTTCTGGTTGGTCTCTTGGCCTCACAGCCAGTCCATCCTCTGCTTAGCTACCAAATTTTTATTTTATTTCTTTACAATTTTATTTAAAATTTAAAGTTATTAAATCACAATGGAAAAAATAAAAAGAACAATGCAACAATCCTGTAATGTAGGTAGATCCTGTCTCCGATGTGCAACCTGCCTGACCACCACAGGTAGTGTGTTACCTCTTCTAAAAGGCAGTGGGTCAAAGTGATTTCCATAAACATGGGTCTGTCTGACATGTGGTCAAATCACTTCCTGATCAGTAAGCTCCAGTAGCTTCTTAGCACCTTCAGGTCAACTATAAAATCATCTGCTTGGCATTTAAAGACCATCACAACCATACCTCTTGCTGCTTCTCTTCTTACACTTAGTTTCTCTCCATGCACTCTCTGATCTAGAAACATATTCTTTATTTGCTCTGCTCACACACAGTTCCCCCATCACCATGCCTTTCCAGTAGCTATCCCCCATGCCTGAAATGCCCTGTTCCTTCACCTCTGCCTCTTGGTTTTCCTTGCTACCTTTAGGACTCAGCTTCAATCCCAACTTTGCAGGTTTTTCCTGCTCCTCCTTCCCTGAGATTTCTTCCTATTTACACAGCATATATTGGTGCAAAGTCTTTTGAATGTTTACTCTCTCATTAGAAACGCAGCTTTAGAGCAAGGACTGTGTTCTGCCTTTGTTTTGTCCACAGTGCTCAGCACTGCGTTGGGTACAAAGTAAGTGCTTAATAAATGCTTTGTACATTGTAGCATCACCAGTTTATTTTGTATATTTAATATTCTTAGTGTACAGTTTACCTGTACTTGTTAATGGATTGTGATTTCCTGTCTGGAAAAGAAATGTGAATTATATAGACCTTAGTAATGATAGGACATTTAATTATGCTTTCATACAACTGTACTTGGGGTAGAATTTGCTTGGTAACAGAATGATATGACTTGTGTTCAACAAATCAATGCCATTGCACGCTTTAAAACATTTTTTTATGATCCACTAGGAGGGGAAAACTTAATATGAGTAATGTCAGGAAAACTTTAGTTCTTAGTTCTGAATGACTTGAATGCTAGAAATGTCAGCTATATTAAGGTAGTACAATAGTCTTTGTAAGCAAGTAACAATATTTATTGACAATTTGATTGTGATCCCATCTTGCTGTAGATGATGCTTTAGAAACTTACTGGTCTGATGATTCAGTCTTGTAAATTGCTTTTCTTTGTTTTTAGGAGGCAACATGGCCCAGTGGGAAGAGTGCTGGCTCTGAAATCAGAGGAGCTGGGTCCAAATCCTACTTCTCATTCTAGCTGTGTGACCTTGAGAAAGTCACTTAACCTCTTTAGGCTTTAAGTTCCTCATCTGTAAAATGAGGAGGAGGTTCTGGATGGCTTCTTCGGTCCTTGTCAGTAGTAGAGCTGTCATCCCATACTGTATTCTCCTATGTTTCCCAGCCTCTGTACTGTTGTAAAAACATAAATGACAAGAGTTGCATAACCAAGAATGGATTGTATCAAAATGCATTTATCTCCACTTTATCCTACTGAAGTACTCTGCAAACTAAAAACTTGAGAAATACTTAATCAGTGTAATTCTGAAACCCAGGAAATACACTGATGAGGCAATATGGAAAAATGGGAAGTTCTTCAAGTTTGGATTCCTTTGAATTCAAATCTTAGTTTTCCCACTTATACCTCTGTGACCTTTTACAAATTACTTAGAAGGTCTTTAAGCCCCAGTTTCCTCTTTTAATGAAAGGATTAGAGTAGATGATCTGTAAGGAATTTCCAGCCTAACAAAAATTCCACATCTTCATATATGTATTGTAGTTTAACTTGGTGCTATTTTATTGCAGTTATTTACCTGTTAGGGTATTGAAAGATCATAAAAGATCTAAAAATAGAATAATTGAAGTCTCTCTTTTTCTTTTTAGGTAACATATACAATATCCCAATTTGCCTGTGGCTTCTGGACACATATCCTTATAATCCCCCTATCTGTTTTGTTAAACCTACTAGTTCAATGACCATTAAAACAGGGAAGCATGTTGATGCAAATGGAAAGATCTATCTTCCTTATTTACATGAATGGAAGCATGTAAGTATATGACGTATATGCTGATTTTAATTTTTAGTTGGGTTCTAAGTTTTCCTTCAGTAAGAAACATATTTAATGAGCATCTGCTATGTTCAGGATACTTCAGAATATACAAAGAGATACAAGACAATACTTGACCTCAAAAAGTTTGTAATCTACTTCAGTTTATAATACATGTACGTTAAAGGACAACCTACAGTAAAAGATCATCTATGACCAATGCCATTGATAAGTGGTATAGATAGACTTTATTTTCTGAAATGCTGGTTTCATTGTAGTTTGAGTAGGGGCTTTATTTTATAGAGCTTTGATCTCATAGATCTGGAAATTCCTTTAGTACACAACTCAACCCAGGAGTGTTTTTTCAACTTGTACAGGTCTTTCCTATGACCTCTCATAATTGCCTGGGGATCTACTCAAGATGCTAGAGGCCATTTTCTCTAATATTAATACTAATTTCATATGAAAAAATTATATAACAAGTATTATGTGCAAAATACTTTGGAGGGTGAAAATAGGATTTAATATTCCATATTCCTTAGATCTTACTCCCCCCCCCACCTGTCTACCTCCCAGTATATTTTGTACTTGAGTAGAGGGAAATCACTATGGGTTCAGGTGAATAGGAGAAAGCTTCCTAGTCTGATTTGTTCCAGACTTTTAAAGATAGGTAGTTTTCAGATATATAAAAGACATTTTAAACAGAAATTGCAAGGGATGAAGGCACAAAGGTGAGAATGCATAAAATGTTTAGGAAATAGTTTTGGTCAGAGCAGAGAGATTGTGGAACGAAATGGTTGAAGCTAAGAATGATAAAATAGGTTGAGGGCCATATTAGTAATGAGCCTTGGATGCTAGACTAAATAGGTTAGATTTTTGTCCTATGGGTAGTGAGGAACCATTGAAATTTTTAAGCAAAGGAGAAGTAGGTAACTTATATGTAGAAATGGTGTGGGGAGGTCAGTGGAAACTAGAGGCTGTATTTTTTTTTTTTTTTACCATGTTCATGTTGAGTGTGTAGGCTCTAAAATGAGAAAGTTATGCTAAGTAATTTAAATCTTTTGTTTTGACCTTGGAATATTCTGTCAGGTTAAGATCAAATTATTGTAGCATCATATCTAGCTATATTTGTATTGCAGCAAAACCTATAAGTCAACTAGACAGATGTCAAAAAAGACAACTAGAGCCACCACCTTGTGACAGCAAAACTAATGAGTGGAGAGCTGAAGGTGGGGAAAGGAGCAGCAGCTCCTCAAGGGTGAGGAGATAGGAATCCAAGGGCTTACAAGCAAGGGGTTTTCTTTGACTAGCATTCCATATACTACACTTGGAATGTGGGGAGTATATGTATTGATGTAATCTTCAAGGGTCTCTTGGTGAAAAACCCCCAAAAAGTGAGGATTCTACTGATCTAGGTGCCTGAGGGAAAAAACAGTTATATTGTTCAAATTAAAACTGGGTGAAATGATAAATAACTACAGTCTTCATTGTAATTTTCACTGCAAAAGCTGTAGATTACAGAGGAAAAAATTAGCTTGACGGCATAATGCTGTAGGTGACCAGAACAATATCTAACCCAATACACAAAGTCTAATTTTTGTGGTCGAGTACTGAGAAGAACTTATGAGAGTTGTCTCCTGTCGTTGTTTAGTCATGTCCTACTCTTTGTGACCCCATGAACCATAGTACACTAAGCCTTTCTGTCTGCCACTATCTCTCGAAGTCTGTCCAGGTTCATGTTCATTTGTTCCCATGATACTTATCTTACCATCACATCCTCTGCCATCTCCTTTTCATTTTGCCTTAAATCTTTCCCAACACCAGGCTTTTCCAGTGAGTGCCATCTTCTTATTATGTAGCTTCAGCATTTGACTTTCCAGTGAACAATCTGAATTAATTTCTTTAAGTATTGACTGATTTGAACTCCTTGCTGTCCAAGGGACTCTCAAAAGTCTTCTCCAGCACCACAGTTTGAAAGCACTGATTCTGGAGTGCTCAGCTTTCCTTGTAGTGCAGCTCACAGCCATATGTTGCTACTGGAAAAAGCATAGCTTTGACTATATGGACTTTGGTGGCAAGGTGATGTCCCTTTTTAATAATACTCTCCAGATTTGCCATAGATGTCCCTTTTTAATAATGCTTTCCAGATTTGCTATAGCTTTCTTTCCAAGGAGTCTTTTAATTCCAAGTGTCTTTTAATTCCAGTGTTAACAATCCTGTCTGCAGTGATCTTCTAGCCCAAGAATATAATATCTGACATGGTTTCCGTTTCTTAGTATTTGCTAACAAACAGTTAGTTTTGCTAATAATGCCGCAAATGCAGCTGAAATCACAGATCAACTTAGATGGTGTTCTCTTTGTCATGAAAAATGGTACCTCCAAGCCATATGTACCACCAGTGGAAATGGGCTCTTTGAAGAACTGGACTGATTTGGCTACTCAGCTCCAAACCTAGAAATGAAACGGTAGAAGTTCTTCCTTTTTTTCTGTTTCCTCCATTAACCCTTCACTTTAACGGAGCAAACCGTAATACTACTTTGCCATTTGAGTGTGAAAGTTTTTTACTTTGTCAGCATATGTATTGCACAGTGTTGTAAAGTGGCAAATATTGCTATGCCTAAAATAGGTTTCTCATTTAATATAAGTTTTTGTTTTCATTAGGGCAGTTCCTGCCATTTTTTTTGCAGTATTCTCAGTTGTTTTTTTTTAAATCAACCTGTTTAGTACTGAGAAAGATACCTTAAGCACATTGATATTTGGGTTGCCAGGGGTTAATATAGTAAAGATGAATACTTTCCTTCTGGCTTGTGAGATCTGTGTTCAGATGCATTTTGGAGGTTGGATTTTAACTAGAATTTGATGTGTTTTTTTTAGTAGTTAAAAAAAGCTTAAAAAATAAAAACATTTGAATAACCAGAAAGCAGAAGCATTGTTTTATGTAAATTTTGTAGTGACAACTTTGAAAGTAGAATTTTTTTTCTTTCTCTATGCGTGTCTACAGAAACAGAAGATACAAAACCTTGTATTTCGTAAGCATACCTGATCATTTAAAACAATTTCCATGTTGACTACGTCCAAAAATTGTTTCCCACTATACTTGTTAGTCCATCATCTCTTTGTTGTGAGAAGGCTAGCATTTTTCATCATCAGTAGTCTTGATCGTGGTTGATCATTGCATTAATGGTTCAGAGTCCTTAAGTCTTTGAGAATTGTTCATTTTCGTGCATTGATGTTACAAGTTGTACTGGTTCTATTTACAATGCATAGAAGTCTTCTGAGATTACTCGGAAACCTTCTCTTCCTTTGTTTTTTGTAGCATGATAGTATTATGTTACATTCATGTACCATGATTTCTTTAGCCGTTCCCCAATTGATTGGTGCCCCCTTAGTTTCTA
This sequence comes from Notamacropus eugenii, assembly GCF_028372415.1. NCBI lineage: Eukaryota > Metazoa > Chordata > Mammalia > Diprotodontia > Macropodidae > Notamacropus > Notamacropus eugenii. The sequence goes on along the minus strand of NC_092877.1, from coordinate 42,072,368 downwards.
GTTTTTTGCCACTAGAAAGAAAACTGCTATAAATATTTAGGTACATAAAGGATCTTTTCCTCTCTTTGATCTCTTTGTGGAGACCTAGTAGTGCTATCACTGGGTCAAAAGATGTGCACAGTTTAGTAACTTTTTGTGCATAATTTCAAATAGCTTTCCAGAGTGATTGGACAAATGTGCATTAATGTGCTCTTTCCATGTTTGTCAATTGCTTGTCTTTTTTGTCATCTTTGCAGAATTGTTTTAATTTGTGCTTTTCTCATTTTTAGTGATTTGGAACATTCTCTAATATAACTAGACTTAACATAACTGGATTTCTTCTCTTAAGAACCTTCTGCCTGTTACATCCTTTTACCAATTATCAATCAATAAATGACTTCATATAAAGTGGAATTATTTTCTTTATCTTGAAATGAGGCTTTTGTGTTTGTAACATGATGTTGCAAAGGGGTTTTTCCCCTAATTTTCCTGATAGGCTGTATTCTTTTTGTACAAAAACTCTTTTAGCATTATGTAGCCATAATTTTTCATCTTTTCATGTGTGATCCTCTCTGTGCTTTGTTTGATAACGAACTCTTAGCTACCTATATATCTGAAAGGTAATTTCTTCGTCATTCCTCTAATTTGTTTATGATGTGACCTTTTAGATTTTTTACACGTTTCCATCTTAAGCTTATTTGGCTATATGATGTGAAGTGTTATCCAAATTTAATTTTCACCAGATCGCTGTCTTAATTTTCTCAGTGTTTTTTAAGGGGGAGGGGCAGGGGGTAAAATAGTGAGTCCTTATCACAGTAGATAAGATCTAATCCTGGGCTACCAGGTTTATTTGCAACTTTATGTTGTGTACCTAAATCAGTTCTGCTGATAAAGCTCTCTGTTTTTTAGCCTAATACCAAATTGTTTTGGTAATTAATTAGTGCAATGTAGTGTAGTTTTAGAAGCAATACTGTTGTGACCATTAATCTCTTGAGAGCCTTGTTTTTTTGTCTTTTTGGCCTCTAGATGAATTTTGTTATTTTTTTCCAGTTCCATAAAAGAATTCTTTGGTAGTTTGAATAGGTATGATACTAAATAAGTAAATTTTTAGATACCATGGTCATTTTTATTATAGCAATTTGGCCTACCGATGAACAATTAATATTCTCCAGTTTTGTAGTTGTGTTCATATAGTTATCTGTGTCTTGGTAGATAGACATGTAAATATTTTATACATTCTCTATTCATTTTAAATAGAATTTTTCTATCTTACCTGAAATAACTTTTAATAGTGAGCAGTTTCTCTTTTGAAAGTTGAGAAATCACAGTACATAGTGAGCAGTTTCTCTTTTGAAAGTTGAGAAATCACAGTACAAATCAAACAAATGATCAATTTTGCATGTTTAATACAGTTCCATTGCAGCTCTGTATTTGGATCTTTATAGATTTCAAAGAACTTCTGCATACCTGATTTACGGGGGTGGGGGAAGCTTTAAGGTTTTGATTCAGAACATCCTGCACATTGAAAGTAATAAATTCAGTCATAAACCATTTGTGAATCTTAACTCTTACAGTTCAAGACAGTTCATGATCAGTTTTCTATTACACTGGAATAACTCTTATGAAAAACATAATGATGTCTGGTTATAAAATTGAGAAGAATTTTTAGTCATAAGTTTGGGAAGTAAAAATCTTAACATAAATTTTGGTCAAGTATGTAGTACTATTGTTTGAAACCACTCTAGAAATTTCTTCCCAGAGTATATAGCCTTCATTTAGCCTCAGAGCTTGATTGAAGATATTTCAAAGGTATAGGCAAGAACATTAGGCATTCTTCTATAGTGTCTTAAGGTTTGAAAGAAAATAATTGAGTAAAAAAGGATTAAGAATCATTCATTCTAAAGGTATTCCATCCTGTTTTAGAACAGCACCCCATTGGTATCTGTGTGAAGTGTCCTTTAATACCACTAATACTAGGAAAAAGAAAACAGGTGAGGAAGGTGGACAATGTTACTGCAAGTTTCTCTGCTAATGTCCTCATTTCTCAAATATATAGAGAACTGAATCAGATGTGTAAGAATACAAGTCATTCTTCAGTTGATAGTCAAAGAATATGAACACGCAAGTTTTCAGATAATGAAAATTATCTAGAGTCAAATTAAAAACACTAAATCAGTATTGATTAAAGAAACACAAATTAAAACAATTGGGAGGTGCCACTTCATACTTATCAGATTGGCCAATATGACAGAAAAGGAAAATGACAAATGTTGGTGGAGATGGGAGAAATTAGGACACTAATGCACTGTTGGAGTTGTGAACTGATCCAGTCATTCTGAAGAACAATTTATAACTAGGCCCAAAAGGCTATAAAACTATCCATACCCTTTGACCCAGAAATAGCACTACTGGGCAAAGAGATTAAAAAGAGGGAAAGAACCCAACTATACAAAAATATTTGTAGCTCCTCTTTTTGTGGTGGCACAGAATTGGAAGTTGAAGGGATGGCCATCAATTGGGGAATGTTTAAATAAATTTTGCTATATGATTATAGTAGAATACCATTGTGCTATAAGAAATGAGTAACAAGATGCTTTCAGAAAAACCTAGAAAGACTTCTGTGAACTGGCAAGAAGTGAAGTGAGCAGAACAAGTAGAACACTACCTAGTGACAGCAATATTGTGCAATGATCAACTGTGACTGACTTAGCTATACTCAGCAATATCATTATCTCATACAATTCCAAAGGATTCATGATGATAAATGCTGTCAACCTCCAGGAAAGAATTGATGGCATCTGAATGCATATTGAAGCATAATTTCTTTTTAGTTGTTTCTTTTTTTGTCTGTTTTCTTTTACTCCATGACTAATATGGAAATGTTTTACATAAATGCACATAAATACAACCTATATCAAATTGCTTGTCTTCTCAATGAGAAGAGAGGGAATTTGGAACTCAGAATTTTAAAAAAATGAATGTTAAAGATTTTTTACATGTAATTGGGAAAAGAAATTATTTGGTAAAAAATACTAATACTACAATGATCAGTTTGCTGGAAAACTTGGGAAAAAAGTTTGTTTTGGAAAAAGTATGCTTGTTTTTATTTTGACAAAAGCTGAAGAAATTGAGACTATTCAAATTTATCTCAGCACCGGTCTGTGTGATGTTGTACATAGTGCATTCAGCATACAATTAGTTATTAAAATCAAGTAAAGACACACAGGTGAATTCTACATATGGCTTGAAATACTTAGTAATAAATTTGTTTTTGACCTTCAGAAACAGCATAAACATGTACAAATAAATAAAGCAATCACAAGAAGGAATAGAGGATTAAGGTGAGGTGAATTAGATAATCATTGAGGAATACTTACTAAATGAGGTAGAGTTTATCGTTTAAAGGAGGGACAGCCTTCAGTTTGATATAGGAAAGAAGAGAGAAGATTTCTGAAAACTGGATATCTTGAATAAAGATTTAGAAGGGGGAGAATTAAGATTGTTACGTAGACCAATAAGAACAGGAATATTTCCTTTATTAAACTTTTGTTACATTTAAATTTTATTCTTTGCTTCTTTATTGGTACACCAGAATGGCATATTAAAAAAAATGGAATTTACAAGATTGGGGTCAGGCATTTACCAGGAGAGAGGCAATGTGGGAAAAAAGGACCCAGCTTGGTTTTGCCGTGGGTAAAATCTTATCTTCATTTCATTCATATGTCTCCTAGGGTTAACAGTTCTTGTCCTGGTTGCCTTCTCTGGCTATCATAAGGAAAACACTTCCTTGAAATTTAAAAGAAAGCTTTATAAACTTGAGCTATTTTTATTGTCATTGATGAAATACTGCTAAACTTTACTCATTTTCTCTTTAGCCACAGTCTGACTTACTGGGTCTGATTCAAGTAATGATTGTGGTGTTTGGAGAGGAGCCTCCAGTGTTTTCACGTCCTACTGTTTCAGCCTCCTATCCACCATACCAAGCAACAGGACCACCAAATAGTAAGTGGAATCTGGATTTAATTTTTAAAATGTATTATCACCATTATAAAAACAGAAATGTGGTATTTTAATCTCTTTCTGACCTTTTATTTGCTGTAAAGCTTTTTAAGTTAGTGAGTCTGTTGAAGCCCCATTTTATTTTAAAACTTCCCTTCCCACCTTCATCCTGAGGCTGGCATTTGGACTTCTGTTTGTGGGTAAAAATCTAAACATTAGTGTGTTGGCTTCTAAAAGGGAGGAAGTTGCAGTAGAGCTAGAATTTCTCCAATTATACATATCTGAAATAAGAGTATGTACTGCCATCTGGATCATTAGAGTCCTAAGTAATTTTACAGCAACAGATAAAATAGAAAAGCTAAATAACTTTAGAATATATCAGTAGATGGAGAAAAAAACTGTCTAGAAAATCTAGCTACTTCAACCAAAAAACTAATGGAATTCATCAAAGTCCTGAATACATCATTCACCCACATCACATGCATTCTTATAATAAAGATTGGACTTTACCCTTAAATATACTGTTTTCAAAATTCCATCTAGATTTTGTACTAAACTGCCAAATTGAAATTACAGCATTGCAAATAGTATGTTTTTGTGTTTTAGTTACTTTTGTATTTTTTTGTATGCTAAATACTCCCAAAAGGTCTTTGATAGGTTAGAATGATAGGATGAATCTAATAAGATGGATTTTTCAATTCAGTGAAATTTTCAATTTAATTTAAAAATTCAGTTAAAATGAACTTGGATTACATTTGGATTAAAAAAGTTAATAGTCCAGAGTAAGGAGAAAAGTGGCTAGCCCCTCAGTTGATCTCAAAAAGATAGAATTTTAGTGGGTAAGGAATTCTAAATGAGTTAGCATTGTGATATGACAGCCTAAAAAGATACTGTTCTTAGTTGTATGAATAGAAACATAATGTCCAAAACAAGGGAGGTTCTGATCCAAATGGCAGGTATCATTCAAAGGATGGTGATGGGTGGTGTTAGGACTGGAAACTATTCTGTGTTAAGATAAGTTGAAGGCCCTAGGAATTTAAATTGGAGAAGAGAGGACCTGAGTGTGGAGCTGAAGGAGGGAGGTATTATTATCCCCAATTCTGGTTGAGAATTACAGAGGAAAATTTTTATCTTCATATGAGGGAAATATACTTCAATATGTTAGTAGATCTGTGCTCTCATTAATGTGGGTCCAACCTCCACCAATGTATGTTGCATCTATTCTGTGCCTTCTAGTCCTCTGTAATTTTTGTTTAATTTCTTAAATAAATCCTTGCTAGAGAATTGATTGTCTGTACTCAACGACTTCATCTAGACCTTTTAACATAATTCAGTATCAGAACTTGAGCTGTCTGTTGTTTCACGTTGTCATTGAATTACTGACCTTTGGGTAATCTTTGACATTTGTCATCATTGATGACATGCTATAATTTAGTTAGATCTATCACACATTTCTATTACCTTTTATTTCACCTGCAAGGAGATTTGGTACATGTTCCATGATTTGCAGTTGTAGAACAACACTGAGAGAATAGATGGGTTTTTGTTTTGGAGATTATCTGCTTTTTGAAAAAGCTGTGCAGTTTTCCAAGTGATCTTGTCTGCTCTTGATTTCCTGATCAGTTCTGGGCCCAGCTCAGCTGAGTACCTGCCCAAGATAGTGATACTGATGGCCTACTTAAACGAATTTAAGGAAATGGTTTGGACAATGTTGACATTATTGGAATGAGTATATTTCCTTCAAAAGTGACTTTTAAAAGGTGAAAATACTCTGTATTTATAAGTTTTATTGTCTTTGTTGTAATCATTTGTTCCTTTGTATTTCTCTTTAAAGTCAAGTATTTTAATGCTTATCTTTTTGATTTCTATTAGTCTGTTATGTGAAGTGTTCTAATCCCTTAGTGGGCACATTGTAGTTTGTTGGTAACAAATGTGCTCTGTACATCTTTAATATATTAGCCCAAATGACTTCTGAGACACACACACACACACACACACACACACACACACTCTCTCTCTCTCTCTCTCTCTCTCTCTCTCTCTGTCTCTCTCTCTCTCTGTCTCTCTGTTTCTCTCTCTTTCTCCCCCCTCCCTCCCCCTTTCTCCTTCTCTCTCTTACTCTCATTCTCTCACACTCTTTCTTCATGAGATTCTGTATAAAGTTATATATAAAGGAGATTTTAGTTTCACTTGAGGGTAACAGAAGACAAAAATATGTTTCCAGCAGTTGATAAATCCTTTATAATCAGTCTTTCATTGTGAAAGACAGTAAAAAGGAATTATTATGCTCAATGATCATTTTTAAAGCTTTAACTGCTCAGGAGTTTGATCTTCTGTCAGGGAGGCAGCATGCTAAAATGGAAAGAACAGACCTGGAAGTTTGAGTTCTTCAAGTTCCTTTCAAAAATTGAATGAGAAATTAATTCCAGATTCACCAAGAATAGTCAGGAGAAGAATGGTTAAGGAGACGGACCTTATTTGGCATGCTCTGCAACCTTGAGCTAAGTTCTTATTCTCTTGTTTTCATTCCTCTGGAGTTAAGATTGGTCACTGAATTGTTGGCCTTAGTTGTTACATCAAGTATTTTGCAACGTTTACTAGCAATGTAGCTCTCTCTTGTGGAAAAGAAGGAGTATACTAGATAATAGAATAGCTAGGTGATTTCAGAACCTGATATCTGCCTGAAAGGAAGTCTTTTGTAGAATGTCATAGTGCTCTGTTCTTGGCTCTTTTGCTATTTAACATTTTTATGGATGACTTTGATAAATACATATAGAGGGAATTTGTATAAAATTTACAGATAACACAAAGCTGGGAGTGATAATAGTTAATGCAATGAATGACAGAATCAAGATTTATAAAAACCTCAACAGATGAGAACATTAGGTTGAATTTAATAAAGTGCAGTTTAATGGGAATAAATGTAAAACTCTAAATTGGGTTCTTGAAATTAACTTTGGGGGGGTGGAGCCAAGATGGCAGAGTAGAAAGGTGGACCTACTCTAGCTCTCCCTGCAAAGCCCATAAAATACCTGTAAAAAATGACTCTAACCAAATTCTAGAGTAGCAGAAGCCACAAAACGACAGAGTGAAAGATATTTCCAGCTCAAGACAGCCTGGAAACCGAAAGGAAGGGTCTGTCACACCGGGCTCAGAGCAGAGTGTAGACTAGCCTTGGCCAAGCGGCACCAGCGAGGACTGGAGCAGGTTTCAAGGCATGGAATCCCGAGCAGCAACCGTGGTTCCCAGATTCCCAACCCATAGATGCCAAAGATAGCTTCAAAGGTCAGTGAGAAAGCTCTTTCACTTGAGTGAGAAGGGAATGATGCTGTCTGGCCCTGGCCCCAGGATGGTGGCAGTTGCTGAAGCAGGACTGTCCATTTTAGGAGCCCTCACCCTAAAGCCCCTGGGGGAATCAAGCAGCTGATCTGAATCTCAGCCCTGAGTGGCGGTCCTGGGGTGAGAAGGAGCTCTGGCATGGTGGAGCTGGAGGCAGTTGTGGTGAGAGAACCTTACTCGCAGATCCTGGGCAGAAAAGCTTATAGTTGCTCCCAGACCAGAGCACAGGCCAGGAGAGGAGTTAATTCCTCTCCCTTGATTGTGCCACCTTGGAAGAACTGAGAACTTACAGGTTCCTAGAGTATACCTTCCACTTCACAAAGTGGAGTAGCAAAAGTCAAGTAGCAGACTGGGAAAACGCGCCAAAAAGGGAAAAAAAATAAGACTGTAGCAGGTTACTTTCTTAGTGAAGAGGTATTTTCCTCCCTTCCTTTCTGATGAGGAAGAACAGTGCATACTATCAGAGGAAGACCTAAAAGTCAAGGCTTCTGCATCCAAAACCTCCAAAATAAATATGCAGTGGTCTCAGATCATGGAAGGGCTCAACAAAGATTTTGAAAATCAAATAAGAGAAGTAGAGGAAAAAATGGGAAGAAAAAGGAGACCAATGCAAGAAAATCATGAAAAGTGAGTCAATAGCTTGCTAAAGGAGACCCAAAAAAATACTGAAGAAAATAACACCTGCTGGAGATTCCGTCCCTGAAGCCTGCTCAGATCTGCTCCTCTAGGTGCTGTGCGGCCGAGGCAGGGCTGGGCTCTGCTCTGGGTCCGGTGTGCGACGGACCTTTCAGGTCAGTTTTTCAGGGCTCTCTGGAACAGAAATCTCCTCTGCTCCATTGTTCTGTGGCTTCTGCTGCTCCAGAATTTGTTGGGAGTTCTTCACAGGTATTTTATGGGCTGTCGGTTTGGAGCTAGTATATGTGTATCTTTCTGCTCCGCCATCTTGGCTCCTCCTCCGAAAATAGATTTTTAATGAAATACAGGGTTTCCAAGCATTCCTGAAGGAAAGACCAGGTCTGAGTAGAGACTTTGAAGTTCAAACACTGTAATAGGAGGAGTGATATGTATGTCTCCATTGAACTTCATGATCATCAGAGATGATAGAGGGAATCTAATTGGATAAGTCCTGGGAGTGATCTTTTTTATGTCTTCATGAGAAGAATGAAAAGGGAAAAGGAATATATTGGAGAATGGGGAGAGAAAGCTAAGTTAAGGAAAACTATCCCACATAATCTGTGCAAGTTGACATCTATAAAGACAAGGAGTTGGGGGAGAATGGCTAACTCTTAAACCTCACTCACACTTGAACTGGTCAAAGGTGGGGAGAGAACACACACACAAACTCACACACATGGAAATACATTTCAGTCAGCAGAGGAAAAGGAAAAAAAGGGAGAATTTAGAAATAGGGTAGGTTAGAGAGGAATTAATCTTAAGCAAAACAAAGTTTAACATAAGGATGTACAGAAATATTTAGTTTTCTTAGAGAGTGGCAAAGAATGGGAATCTGAGGGTGTATCTATACTTCTAGAATGACTGAATGAGAATGGTATATAAATGTAAATCAATAAACATTTATTAAGCACCTATTATTTTCTAGGCATTGTGCTAAGCATTGGGGATACAAAGAAAGTCAAACAACGGTTCCCACTCTTAAGGAGTTCACAGGACAGGCTTTGCAGAAGGTAGGACTAGAGGTAGAGATAAAGAGGGAGAATAATCAGTGCATGGAAGACAGTAAGTGAAAATGCCCAGATTCAAGGATGGAGTGTCTAGAGGAATATCAGAGAGGCAAGCATCAACTGGGATTTGGTTTTGTGGGGTGGGAGTGGTTTGAGCAGAGGCTATGAAAGGGTTTAAAAACCAACCAAACTGAGAATTTTATATATAACTGTGGAGGTGATCAAGAGATATCTGAGAGTATTTGTGGTGAGTTGGGGGAGGAGGTTGTAATATGGGTACACCTTCACTTTAACATCATTTTGGCAGTTTAGTAGAGGATGAACTGGAGTGGAAGGTACTTGTAGTAAAGAGAGTAACCTACAGGCTTTGAGGAAATGATAAGAGAATATAAATTTCAGAGATACCTTTGAAGACTTACATTAACTGATGTGGAGTTAAGAACAGAAAGAACTACTTATATGCCAACAAGAGTATAAAGGCATATAGCTTTGGAAGACTTAGGATCTTTTGATCAGCTTAATGGCAGATCATAATAATGGAGCACTAATAATGAAACATGTTGCCTACCTCCTGATAGTGTAGTAAGAGTATGTGTGTTCTTTTGGACATGATCAGTGTGGAAATTTGTTTTGCTTGATCAGTGTATTTGTAACAGGTTTTGTTTTCCTTTTGTTTTCAAATTAGGGGTAGGGAAGAGAGAAGGTAAATTTTTGCTGATGGAAAAAGAAATAAGTGGATTCTGTGAAGGTGGCAGAAAAAAAGCAGGAAATTACATGCTTTTTCCAAATTCCATCACAAAATAATTTAAAATGAGGTCTCAAAGTGAATATTAGAGTAGCAGAAATAATTAAAAGTGGGAGTAAAGCAGTTGTCTAGACTTGGTTGATTGTTGTCCCTCGTTCTCGAAGAGGATCAAGATGACATCACTATGATAAAGTCAAATAATCGTCCAACTGGCTGATCAGACCAATACAAACTTGGAATGCTCTGCCACAGATTGGGCACACATGGTCAGTGTGAACGTTTGGGGTGGATACTCTAAATTTGTGCATCCTACATATCCTTTGAGCTATTTCAGTTCTGCTTTGCCCATAGATCACAACACCCTTTCTGATATGGGTACACCATGCTGAATGGTCATGTGCCAGTGTCTCCCATGTCACCCAATCAATTCCAAAGCTCTTGTCCTTGTATCACCTCTTCTGACAATCATGTGAACACCTACTCCATGTGAGTTCTCTATAAAATAGTCTTTTTGGCAAGTGTATGTTTTGCATTTGAACAACGTGGCCAGCCCATTGAAGTTGTGCTTCTGAAGCATAGTTTGAATGCTTGGCAGTTCAGCTCTAGCAAGGACTTCAGTGTCTGGCACCTTATCCTACCAGGTCATCTAAAGAATCTTCCTAAGACAGTTCAAATGGAAGCGATTCAGTTTCCTGGCATGGCGCTGGTGGACTGTCCATGTTTCACAGGAATACAACAATGAAATCAGCACAATGGCTCTGTAGACCTTCAGTTTAGTAGTTAGTCTAATACCTCTTCTCTCACATACTTTGCTTGGGAGCCTCCCAAACACTGAGCTACCTCTGGCAATGCCTATACCAACCTCATTATCAGTGTGTACATCCCTGGAAAGTATACTACCAAGGTAAGGATTCATAACTTGTCCATTTGCTATAATTGATGGTTCCACGTATAGATGGTATGGTGGTGCATATGGATGGAGCACCTATGTTTTCTTGTTGTTAATTGATAGGCCAAAATTAGCACAGGCAGCAAAGAATTGATGGTCAGCTTCAGATGCTACGTTGAGCGCAGTCATCTGCAAACAGAAAATCATGCACCAACACTCTTCTCCACTTTGGTCTTGGCTTGTAGCCTTTTCAAGTTGAAGAATTTACCATGAGTACGGTAGCTAACCTTGATGCTGTCTGTGTTAATCCTCATTGAAAGCATTTGACATGACTGAAAAAACCATGCTAAAAAGCACGGGAGCAGGAACGCAGCCTTGGTTCACTCCATTGGTGACTGGGAAGGCACAAAAGCATTGTCTACTATCCAGAACCCCGGGCAAGCATGTTGTCATTAAATTGACGTACAGTACTGATGAGCTTTTCTGGGCAATCAAATTTTGACATAAATTTCCAGAAGCCCTCACGACTAATGGTATCAAAGGCCTTGGTCAGATCTACAAATGTTGTATACAGATGTCTCTTCTGCTCCTGGCATTTCTCCTGGAGTTGTCAGGCAGCAAACACCATATCAACTGTTGCTTGGCTTTTTTGAAGCCACACTGGCTCTCAGGTATATGACCATCTTCCAGGTGAAGGATCAGCCTATTGAGGAGTCCTCCAGCAAGAATCTTGCCAGCAATGACTAAGAGACAGATGACCCCCCCCCCCCGCCCCCCGCCTTGTTGTCACAGGACAATTTATTTCCTTTACTTTTATAGAGATGGACAATGGAGACATCCTTGAACTTCTGGGGGATAACCTCCTCTTGCCAAATAACCTGGAAAATTTCAGTCACCTTTTATATGAGCAATGGTCCCCCTACCTTGTAAATCTCAGCTGGAATAGAGTCAGCACCATGTGCTTTGCCACATGAAAGGAGCCTAATGGCCCTCAAAACCTCTTCTTCAGTTGGAAGTTCAGCTAAGGAGGGATTGACTTGAACTTGAGATAAATGGTCAGTGGCCTCAGCATTGATTGATGATGGTCTTTTGAGAACACTTATTGAAATGTATTGAAATCTCTCCAGAATCATGTTCTTATTACTAATCAATGTGACTCCATCAGCACTGAGTAGTTGGGATGCACCACAGGTTTTTGGTCCATAAATAACATTCAGGGAAGGTTATTAGATTGTGGCTATCAACATAAAACTAAATTTCATCTACCTTCTTACTGAGCCAGAAATCCTGCATCTCTCTAAGCTTTGTTTGTACTTTACTTTTGATGGAATTAAATGCTGCCTTCTTAGAGATGGATGAAGTATCCTTCCGGTGAATCCTGTGGAGTTCTCATTTTTCATTTATCAGCTTCTGAATTTCCCAGTCATTTTCATCAAACCAGTCTTGGTGTTTGCGAATGTTTTGACCCAGATGAGCAAATGCAGTGGTGTACACCAAATCTCCAAAAACTGTCCACTCCTTTTCTGCTTCACTGTTGCCAACTATGTGTTGGCTTAACTTTCCCTCCAAGTTAGCAACAAACTGTTCATGCTCAGAGAAGAGCTCTAATTTGTTGACATTAATTCTTTTGGTAATCATTTTGCCTTGGGGGCGGTGCTTTACAACTTGGAAAGATATTATTAGGAAAGACCTGACTTCTAGGGTGGTGATCTGACTTGACTGAAGTGCAGATGTTGGAAAATCAACAAACAGTGGGAGCAACAATGTAGGCAGTAGCCTCAGCTTCAGTAACTTTCACCCCGTGCGTAGTGTTGGGGTCAGATGGTTGATCAGGGGGAGATTTCAGGGCCTTCTGCTGGCTCTAGATTCTGACCACACATGGTCCCCAGCTGTGTCTGTGGGTGGGCAGGAGTGAGTGAGTGCATGCTGGTGAGTGTGGTTGCAGAGGGGTGGGGCCTCTGCTGATTGTGATAACTTGAAAGAGTGGAATTCTTGGTTTTGGTACATAGGTGAATACAAGCTTGGAGCTTCAGGAGAGACTGCAGGAAGTAAGAATGTTTGGGGTGACAGCTTTGCTGTGGACCCTGGTCAAGGCTCAGGGGCATAGAAGAGTAAAATGGAAATTGAAAACATCCACTGATCACCACCTGAAAGAGATTTCAGAATGAAAACTCACAGGAATGTTATAGCCAAATTTCAAAGACTCCTGAGTCAAAGAGAAAATGCTACAAGCAACTAAAAAGAAGCAATTTAAATACTGTGGAGCTACAGTCAGGATGGTTCTACATTAAAGATTGAAGGGTAGAGGGCGGAGCCAAGATGGCGGAGTAAAAAGACGCACATACGCTACCTCCGAACCCACTGCCCATAAAATATCTGTAAAAAAAGAACCACCGGCGAATTCTGGAGCAGCAGAAGCCACCGAACAACGGAGCAGAGGAGATTTCTGCTCCAGAGAGCCTGAAAACCTCTCACAAAAGGTCCGTCGCACCCCGGACCTGGAGCAGAGCCCAATCCTGTCTAGGCGGTGCGGTGCGGCGCAGAAAGGAGCAGATCCGAGCAGGCATCAGGGACAGAATCTCCAGCAGCCGCGCAGGTCCCCCACCCACAGGTGACAAGGGTCGGTGAGAGGGTCCCCAAGCAGGCAGGAGCCCAGATCCATTGTTGAAGGTCTCTGTATAAACCCCCTGAGGGAACTGAGCCCGAGAGAGGCAGCCCTGCCCTGACCTGAGCACCTGAACTTAATCTCACACTGAATAGCAGCCCTGCCCCCGCCCAAAGCCCCAAGGCTGGGGAGCAGCAGTCAAGTCACTGGCTAGGAAAATGCCTAGAAAAGGGAAAAAAAAAATAAGACTATAGAAGGTTACTTTCTTGGTGAACAGGCATTTCCTCCCTTCCTTTCTGATGAGGAAGAACAATGCTTACCATCAGGGAAAGACACAGAAGTCAAGGTTTCTGTATCCCAGCCCACTCAATGGGCTCAGGCCATGGAAGAGCTCGAAAAGGATTTTGCAAATCAAGTTAGAGAGGTGAAGGAAAAACTGGGAAGAGAAATGAGTGACATGCAAGCAAAGCATGAAAAACAAATAAACACCCTGCTAAAGGAGACCCAAAAAAATGCTGAAGAAAGATTGAATGGTATTGAGCATAATATTCTGAAGGGCAAAAAAGCTGTTTACAACCAAAAATAACTTAGCCAGTAAAGCTGAATCCTGTAATCCTGAAGTAATCCTGAAAAAAAAAAAAAAAGAAAATGGATATTTAATGAATTTAAGGACTTTCAGGTAAAGGAGATTTATCAATACCAGATGTTAAACAATGTTGTAAGCCAGTAATTATCAAAACTATCTGGCATTATTTAAGAGATAGACGGTGGAGTAGTGGAACAGAGTAGACATGTAATATGCAGTAGTAATGAGTGTAATTAACCTCATGTTTGACAAATGTAATGATTTAAACTTTTGGGATAAGAATTCACTATTTGGTCAGAATTACTGAGAAAACTGGAAAAGACTGGCAGAAATTGGGTATAGACCAATATCTTACACCATTTACCCAAGAAAAGGTCAAAATGGATACAAGACCTAGATATAAAGGGAGATATGAGAATATTAGAAGAATGTAGAACATTACCTATCAGATTTATGTAGGAGAAGAATGAAAGAATAAAGAAGAGAGAGAGAGCATTGAGAGTTGTAAAATGGATAATTTTAATTGCATTAAATTTTTTAAAATTAGAAAGTAAACAGTAAGTTGAGGGAGAATTTTTTTTTATTTTTTTTATTAAATTTATTTATTTAACATTTAACATTCATTTTAACAAAATTTTGGGTTACAAATTTTCTCCCCTTTTATCCCTTCGCCCCCCAAACACCAAGCATTCTAATTGCCCCTATCACCAATCTGCTCTCTCTTCTGTCATCCCTCTCTGCCCTTGTCTCCATCTTCTCTTTTGTCCTGTAGGGCCAGATAGCTTTCTATACCCCTTTACCTGTATTTCTTATTTCCTAGTGGCAAGAACATTACTTGACAGTTGATCCTAACACTTTGAGTTCCAACTTCTTTACCTCCCTCCCTCTCCACCCCTTCCCTTTGGAAGGCAAGCAATTCAATATAGGCCAAATCTGTGTATTTTTGCAAATGACTTCCATAATAGTTGTGTTGTATAGGACTGACTATATTTCCCTCCATCCTATCCTGTCCCCCATTACTTCTATTCTCTTTTAATCCTATCCCTCCCCATGAGTGTCGACCTCGAATTGCACTCTCCTCCCCATGCCCTCCCTTCTATCATCCCCCCCACCCTGCTTGTCCCCTTATCCCCCACTTTCCTGTATTGTGAGATAGGTTTGAGGGAGAATTTTATAGAAAGGTTTCTTGGGTAAAGGTCTCATATTTCAAATACATGTAGAATTTTATCAAATTTTACAAAAATATGAGTCATTCCCCAAATGATAAAGGGTCAAAGGATATGAACATGCAGTTTTTGCAGGAAGAAATCAAAGCTATAGATAGTCATATGGAAAAAATGCTCTGAATCATTATTAATGTGAGAAATGCAAATTTAAACAATTTTAAGATATACACTTATCAGACTGACTGAAGTGATAGAAGGGGGAAATAACAAATGTTGGTGAGGATGTGAAAAAATTGATAAACTAATACACACAGGTGGAACTGTGAGCCAATCCAACCATTTTGGAGAGCAATCTGGAATTATGCCCAAGGAGTTATAAAACCACGTATACCCTTTTACCCAGCAATACCATTGTTAGGTCTGTTTCCCAAGGTGATCAGGGAAAATGGAAAAGAACTTATATGTTGTCAAATATTTGTAGCAGCTCTGTTTGTGATAGCCAAGAAGTGGAAATTGAAGGAATACCCATCAGTTGGGG
Organism: Notamacropus eugenii; assembly: GCF_028372415.1. NCBI lineage: Eukaryota > Metazoa > Chordata > Mammalia > Diprotodontia > Macropodidae > Notamacropus > Notamacropus eugenii. The sequence continues at coordinate 42,056,840 of NC_092877.1, read as the reverse complement.
AATGGCTAAATAAGTTGTGGTATATGATTATGATGGAATACTATTGTGCTGCAAGAAATGATGAGCAGGTTGATCTTTAGAAAACCATGAAAAGACTTGCATGAACTAATGAAGAATGAAATGAGTAAAGCCAAGAGAAGGTTGTATACAATAACAGCAAAATTGTTTGAAGAAACACTGAATGGGGGGCGGAACCAAGATGGCGGAGTAGAAAGACGCACATACACATAGCTCCGAACCCACAACCCATAGAACGGCTACAGGGAAGTAACTCACGGCGAATTCTGCACCCAGAGGCCACGGAACATTGGAGCGAGGGAGATTTCTATTCCGGAGAGACCTGCAAACCTTTCGCAGGGGATCCTTCGCGCTGCGGACTGGACGCCGGGACTGGGAGCTGAGTGCAGCCCTGCCGCGGCCGCGGCACCGAGAGGAAAAGATCCGAGCGGGCTTCAGGGACGGGATCTCCAGCAGCCATGCGGGTCCCTCCACCCACAGAGGGACCTGCAAACCTCTCGCAAAAGGTCCGTCGCGCCGCAGACGCGGAGCCCAGCCCAGACCTGCTGCAGCTGCGGCCACGGCACCGAGAGAAACAGATCCGAGCAGGCTTCAGGGACGGGATCTCCAGCGGCCGCACAAGTCCCTCCACCCACAGGTGACGGGGGTCGGTGAGAGAGTCTCTTTGGCAGGTCGAGAGGGGAGTGGTGCCCCCATAATTCAGGCCCCCCCAGGAGGTAGAAGCTGAGAGGCGGCTGCAGACCAGGGCTCCCCAAGCGGGCGGGAGCCTGAATCCATTGTGGAAGGTCTGTGCGTAAACCCCCTGAGGGAACTGAACCTGAGAGGCGGCCCTGCCCCAACCTGAGCACCTGAACATAATCTCATACTGAATAGCAGCCCTGCCCCCACCAAAAGCGCTAAGGCTGGAAGCAGCATTTGAATCTCAGACCCCAAACACTGGCTGGGAGGATCAGGAGGCGAGGTGGGTGTGAGGAGAATATTCAGGGGTCAAGTCACTATCTGGGAAAATGCCCAGAAAAGGGAAAAGAAATAAGACTATAGAAGGTTACTTTCTTGGTGAACAGGCATTTCCTCCCTTCCTTTCTGATGAGGAAGAACAATGCTCATCATCAGGCAAAGACACAGAAATCAAGGCTTCTGTGTCCCAGCCCACCCAATGGGCTCAGGCCATGGAAGAGCTCAAAAAGAATTTTGAAAATCAAGTTAGAGAGGTAGAGGAAAAGCTGGGAAGAGAAATGAGAGACTTGAAGTCAAAGCATGAACAGCAGATCAGCTCCCTGCTAAAGGAGACCCAAAAAAATGTTGAAGAAAATAACACCTTGAAAACTAGCCTAACTCAATTGGCAAAAGAGGTTCAAAAAGCCAATGAGGAGAAGAATGCTTTCAAAAGCAGAATTAGCCAAATGGAAAAGGAGATTCAAAAGCTCACTGAAGAAAATAGTTCTTTCAAAATTAGAATGGCACAGATGGAGGCTAAGGACTTTGTGAGAAAGCAAGATATCACAATACAAAACCAAAAGAATGGAAAAATGGAAGATAATGTGAAATATCTCATTGGAAAAACAACTGACCTGGAAAATAGATCCAGGAGAGACAATTTAAAAATTTTGGGACTACCTGAAAGCCATGATCAAAAGAAGAGCCTAGACATCATCTTTCATGAAATTATCAAGGAAAACTGCCCTGAGATTCTAGAACCAGAGGGCAAAATAAATATTCAAGGAATCCACAGAACACCGCCTGAAAGAGATCCAAAAAAAGAAACTCCTAGGAACATTGTGGCCAAATTCCAGAGTTCCCAGGTCAAGGAGAAAATATTGCAAGCAGCTAGAAAGAAACAATTCAAGTATTGTGGAAATACAATCAGGATAACACAAGATCTAGCAGCCTCTACATTAAGGGATCAAAGGGGGTGGAATAGGATATTCCAGAAGTCAAAGGAACTAGGACTAAAACCAAGAATCACCTACCCAGCAAAACTGAATATAATACTTCAGGGGAAAAAATGGTCTTTCAGTGAAATAGAGGATTTTCAAGCATTCTTGATAAAAAGACCAGAGCTGAAAAGAAAATTTGACTTTCAAACACAACAATGAAGAGAACCATGAAAAGGTGAACAGCAAAGAGAAGTCATAAGGGACTTACTAAAGTTGAACTGTTTACATTCCTACATGGAAAGACAATATTGGTAACTCTTGAAACATTTCAGTATCTGGGTACTGGGTGGGATTACACACACACACATGCACACACGCACACATACATAGAGACAGAGTGCACAGAGTGAATTGAAGAGGATGGGATCATATCTTAAAAAAAAAGTGAAATCAAGCAGTGAGAGAGAAATATATTGGGAGGAGAAAGGGAGAAATTGAATGGGGCAAATTATCTCTCATAAAAGAGGCAAGCAAAAGACTCATTAGTGGAGGGATAAAGAGGGGAGGTGAGAGAAAAACATGAAGTCTACTCTCATCACATCCCACTGAAGGAAGGAATAAAATGCACACTCATTTTGGTATGAAAACCTATCTTACAATACAGGAAAGTGGGGGATAAGGGGATAAGCAGGGTGGAGGGGATGATGGAAGGGAGGGCATGGGGAGGAGGGAGCAATTTGAGGTCAACACTCATGGGGAGGGACAGGATCAAAAGAGAATAGAAGTAATGGGGGACAGGATAGGATGGAGGGAAATATAGTCAGTCTTTACAACACAACTATTATGGAAGTCATTTGCAAAACTACACAGATTTGGCCTATATTGAATTGCTTGCCTTCCAAAGGGAAGGGGTGGGGAGGGAGGGAGGTAAAGAAGTTGGAACTCAAAGTGTTAGGAACAACTGGCAAGTAATGTTCTTACCACTAGGAAATAAGAAATACAGGTAAAGGGGTATAGAAAGTTATCTGGCCCTACAGGACAAAAGAGAAGATGGAGACAAGGGCAGAGAGGGATGACAGAAGAGAGAGCAGATTGGTGATAGGGGCAATTAGAATGCTTGGTGTTTGGGGGGGAGGGGACAAAAGGGGAGAAAATTTGGAACCCAAAATTTTGTTAAAATGAATGTTAAAAGTTAAATAAATAAATTTAATTATATTAAAAAAAAAGAAACACTGAATGACTAAGTTATTTGGAGTATTATACTCAAATCAACTACAAAGAAAATATGAAGAAGGATGATATCTACTTCTAAAGAAAGAACTGGTAAATAGAAGTATATATAGTATGATTTTAAATGTGTGTATCTGTATCGGATGACAGCATCCTCTATCGTGGGGGAAGGAGATAGATCAAAACTAAAATGAAACAAAAAAAATTTTTTAGAAAATTCTTTTTATTTGGAAGACTTCAGGCAAAAGCTTATTACTACTTGTTGGAATAGGTAAACAGGTGATGCTTCTTTAGGTATGATTTGCACTAGATGGTCTCAGAGCTTCCTTCCAACTCTCGTTCTAAATCTGTAATGTTTTGTTATGTCACAGATTCTTAAGACAGGACATTTATTAAGAAGGAAATGGTGTTTACTCCCTACTTCTGTTTTTATTAAGTTTTTAGGAAAACGTGTTAACACTATTTCCTGGACTGTTGCCATTAGGGTCTGAAGACAGGTAATGATGATCCAGAAGGTGACAGATAGTGTGATTTGCTTGGTACATGCCACCTATTATCTCCTTCATAGTGCCTTGTTCCTTCACCTGGCTGCTTTAACTTTTTCCCTGCATGTGGCAGTTGGTAAGCAATTCATGAAGATGTCTCATCCCTTCACATGGATTGTTCCCTGGCTGATGATTGTGGGAGCTTAGCTAGAAGCAGAATATGTCTGGGAGTAATGTTGATAACCATGTTAAATGCTAGGGATATAAATGCAAAAACAAAACTACCTGCCTTAAAGGAGCTTAGATTCTCAATTCAGTGGGAAGGGCAATATGTACATAGCTAAGAAATTTGCATTATATGCAGATAATTTGGGGCACTGCTAATAACTGGGAGAATCAGGAAAGGCCTCTTAAGAAATTAAAGGAGTTAGCAATTGAGCTGAACCTTAATACAGCAAGGGATTCTGGGGGAAGAGAAAGCATCCTAGGAATGGAGTATAACCTGTTCAAATGCTAGGAGGTAGGGGATGGAATGTTGTATACAGATAATATCAAGTAGACTGGTTTGGCTGAACAGGCATTTTTTTTGATGACCTTTAGGCATCCAAAGTGGTGCTTCTTAATTTAGCAAACCTCCTAAAGTTTTCTAGCCTCTCAGTCCTATACAGTCCCTTCTCGAGACAGGTCCAGGTATCCCAACTCTCCAGAATGAAGATCATAGCCATATCCTTGAATGTCACCCATTCCTGGAGTGTCCTGATTGTTACAAACACTGGAGCCTCTCCTCACTGTTTTCTTGTTGAAGAGTACACCCCTCAAATGGCAGAATTCTTATAATGCGCACAGTTCTGATTCTATCTCAGTCCCAGTTTTTTCTGTTGCTAAGAAAGTTAAAACTTGAAACCTTCCTTTACCTCTTTATTGTCATCTTTTCATTTGTATTTATTTGTATTTAGTATTCAAATAGAGGTAATATCTATGGACCATGCTGATCACAATCCCATTGATGCCTCCCCATACATTTTTTTCTTTTCATAAATCTTCCATAGTAATGAACCTAATGTGCAAGGGGTCTTCTTTACTTTTTCTTGATGGGTTAAGGTTGTGTGTTCTTCCTTCATTGCCAAAGAAGACCATGCCATCAGAGAAAGGATGACATAACTTGCACTTGACTTTGTGTTTTGAGTGAGGGAGGGCTGTGCAGCTCACCAGCCTCACTTCTTCTCCAGAGCCATCTGAATCCAGTGACCAGATATTCCTCAGGATGACTAGGGATGACCCAGGATGAGGCAATTGGGGTTAAGTGACTTGCCCAAGGTCTCACAACTAGTGAGCGTCAAGTGTCTGAGATGAGATTTGAACTCAGGTCCTCCTGACTCCTGCACTGGTACACTATCCACTGCACCACCTAGCTGCCCCTTGTGTTAAGGTTACCATTGCAGTATATAGGCATCCCATTGCCACGTAATCATCTCATCTTTATCGTTTATACATTTCAGTGACAAATTTGCTCCTAGGTAAGATCTATATCATTCAAGAGAATATGGCTTAAGCATACACATAGGAAAAACCAAGCTAATGAAGAAACTTTTATCCAGCTTATGATGTGCATTTTTGTCAGATGGCCTGTATAGTTCGTTAGCATCTTAGTTAGATATTCCATATGGCTGAGTTGAATCCAAAATTAAGAAGAGAGTGGTCTGAATAAGTTTTGGGAAGTTTTGGAACTTCTTTAATGACAACAAACTTTTCCCTGAAACATATTCTCCCTTCTCTTCTCAACTTTGCCCATCCCCCTTTTCTAATTACCCATATCCTACCAGTGTTGTGTGGTTGTGAGTAGTAGAAGACTTGAGTCTCCAAAAACTTCACAGTGTCTATCTGAGGGCTCTTGAAGAAATGATTGATGACTCTAATCAACCTGCAAAATGGAACAGATATGAAGGAATCAAAGTCAGGATATATTCAGTAGTATTTCTTTCCTCATTCAGCTGATGACAAATTTAAAACTGATCATTTAAAGCTATAGTGAAAATTATCTTAGAAACTTTCTTAGAGACTATAAAAATAATTGTTTATTACTAAGAAAACTAAAAACAGCATGATGGACCTTTATCTTGCTTAAGCGAAATCTTTGTAAAACATCTAACTCACTGAATTACCAGTATTTTTTCTTTTTCATGATTTTCTTGCATCACTCTCATTTCTCTTCCCAGTGTTTCCTCCACCTCTTTTACTTGATTTTCAAAGTTTTTTTGGAGGTTTTTGATGTAGAAGCCTTGACTTTGATGTCTTCCTCTGATGGTATGCTTTGTTCTTCCTCATCTGAAAGGATGGAAGAAAATACCTTTTCACCCAGAAAGTAACCTTCTGTAGTCTTATTTTTTTTTTTTTTATCTTTTTTGGGCATTTTCCCAGCCAGTTACTTTAGTTTTGAGTCCTTTGTCAAGTGGAAGTATACTATCCTAGGCTTCAGAGTTTTTGTGCAGCTGTTCTCTGAGATGTCTCTAGGGACATATAAGTTCTCAGTTCCTCCAAGGTGGCACAATGAAAGAAGAGGATTTTACTCCTCTCCTGGCCTATGAGCAACCACAAACACTCCTTTCTGCCTTGGAACTGCAAGTAGGGTTCTTTCTCCACATCCACCATGCCAGCACTCCTCCTCATCCCAGGACTGCCACTCACACTGAGACCCAGATCAGCTGCTCGATTCCCCCAGGGTCTTTAGGCCAAGGGCTCCAAAAGTGGATGCTGCCACCCAGGGGCCAGGACTAGAGACATACCGCGTTCCCCTCTCACCCAGGTGAAAGAGCTTTCTTACTGATCTTTGAATCTGTCTTTAGTGTTCATGGGTTGAGAAATCTGGGAACCGCAGCAGATACCTATGATTCTGCGCCCTGAAGCTTGCTCCAGTGCTGTCCATGCTGCGCTCTGACGCTGGTGTGATAGACCTTTCCCGTCAGCCTTCCATGCTGTCATGGGCTGGAAATCTGTTTCACTGTGTCATTGTGGCTTCTGCTGCTCTCAAAGTCATTTAATTTTTTACAGGTATTTCATGGGCTATGGGGAGAAAGCTAGAACAAATCTGTTCTTCTACTCCGCCATCTTGGCTCCTACCCCCACCAGTATTTTCTGTAAGCAGATTTCACAGTTTTTTTTTAGCATTTACTCTAGAGTAAGTCAAGAAAATCAGGAAAATTATGAAAAGACAGTCAGCTAATTGTAGGGAAGGGGAAGAATCCAGAAACTTATGGAAGAAAATAACTCCTTAAAATATTAGAATTGGGCAAGGGGAAGCTAATTATGTGGTAAGGCACCAAGAAATAAGACAAAATGAAAAGAATGAAAAAACAGAAGATGTGAAACATTCTTTAGCAAAACAGCTGACCTGGAAAAGAGATGGAGAGTTAATATAAGAATTTGTGGACTACCTGAATGTTATGGGTTTTTTTTTTTTAAGTCTAGACAATATAAATGTATTTCCAGAAATTACTAAGGAATATTATCCTGAAGTTTTAGAACTAGAGAGTAAACTAGAAATTTTTAAAATCCACAGATCACCACCTGAAGGAGAAGACAATATGAAAATTCAGAGGAGCATTATAGACAAACTTGGAAGCTCCCAGGTCAAAAAGAAAATATGACACAACTAAAAACAAACTATTTAAATCTGTGAAGCTATAGTCAGGATAACGCAAGATGTAGCAACTTTTATATTAAAAAACTTTGAAGGGCATGGAACATGATATTCAAAAGAGCAAAGGATCTGGGTTTGCAACCAAGAATAACTTACCCAGCAAACAAGGCAGGGCGGGAGGAGAGATAGTTAATGAATTTAAAGGACTTTGGGGTATTCATGGGGAAAAGACCAGAATGGAAAGTTTCACCTCTGCAAGAATGAGGAGAAATATAAGGTAAATTTGAAAGACCAGTTATAAGGGATTTAATAACATCAAACTGTTTAATAATTCTTATGTGGGAAAATGTTATAACCACTAATGTTATCATTATTAGGGTAGTTTTGAAAGAGTATACATAGATAGAAGGCTGGGGGTTGGCTATGATGGTATGATTCTAAAAAAAATAAAATTGGATAGGGAGAGTAAAATGGAGCAATCATCTCATATAAATGAGGTCTGAATGAAAGAACTGTTAACCATGGAGAGCAGGATGGTATGGAGGGCTGGTAGTGCTAGAACCTTATTCTCATCAGAACTGGGTTAAAGAGGGAGTAACATAGTTACAGAATGGTATATAAGTCAACTTACAGAGATATAGGGCAAGGGGCTAGGATAAGAGAAGGATTCTTGGAAAAGTGTGCGAATTAAGAAATAGGGTAAAGGAAGAGGTGTAAGAGATTTTTTTTTGAAGGGGTGCAGATTAAGGAGGTGGTGGTCAGAAGTAAATTAGAGTTATAAGGAGGGATACTGGAAAAAAAGAGAATAATAAACTAAGGAAAAATAGGATGAAGAGAAATATACAACTAGTAGTTATAATTTTGAATATGAATGGGATGAATTCACCCATAAAATGGAAATTGATAGGAGAATGGATTAAAAAACAGAATCTGACAACATTCATTTCCATAAGATTTTGAGTTCCAAATTTTCTCCCCATCTCTCCCCTCTCCCCACCCCAAAACATCATGTATTCTGATTACCCCTTCCCCCAATCTGCCCTCCCTTCTATCACATCCCTCACTTTCCTTATCCCCATCTTATCTCTTTTTTTGCAGGGCATAATAGATTTCTGTACCCCATTACTTGTATTTCTTATTTCCCAGTTGCATGTAAAAACAATTCTCAACATTCGTTCCTAAAACTTTGAGTTCCAACTTCTCTCCCTTCCTCCCTCTCCACCATCCCCTCTGAGAAGGCAAGCAAATATTCCTCTCTCACCCCTTAATTTTATTTTTTTTAGATATCATCCCTTCCTAGTCAACTCACCCTGTGCTCTCTGTCTATATATATATGTATATATGTATGTGTGTGTGTATGTAAATCCCTCCAAATACCCAAATACTGAGAAAAGTTTCAAGAGTTACAAATATTCTCTCTCCATGTAGGAATGTAAAAATTCATCTTTAATAAGTCCCTTATGATTTCTTTCCTGTTTACCTTTTCATGCTTCTCTTGATTCTTGTGTTTGAAAGTCAGATTTTCTATTCAGCTCTGGTCTTTTCATCAAGAATGCTTGAAAATCCTCTATTTCATTGAATGACCATTTTTTCTTCTGAAGTATTATGCTCAGTTTTGCTGGGTAGGTGATTCTTGGTTTTAATCCTAGTTCTTTTGACTTCTGGAATATCATATTCCAAGCCCCTTCAATCCCTTAATGTAGAAGCTGCTAGATCTTGTATTATCCTGGTTGTATTTCCACAATAGTGGAATTGTTTCTTTCTGGTTGCTTGCAATATTTTCTCTTTGACCTGAGAACTCTGGAATTTGGCTACAATATTCCTAGAAGTTTTTCTTTTGGGATCTCTTTCAGGAGGTGATTGGTGGATTCTTTCAATATTTATTTTACCCTCTGGTTCTAGAATATTAGGGCAGTTTTCCTTGATAATTTCATGAAAGATGATGTCTAGGCTCTCTTTTTCATCGTGGTTTTCAGGTAGTCCCATAATTTTTAAATTGTTTCTCCTGGATCTGTTTTCCATAGCAGTTGTTTTTCCAATGAGATATTTCACATTGTCTTCTATTTTTTCATTCTTTTGGTTTTGTTTTGTAGTTTCTTGGTTTCTCATAAAGTCATTAGCTTCCATCCTGCTCCATTCTAATTTTTAAAGAACCATTTTCTTCAGTGAGCTTTTGAACCTCAGCATTTGGCTAATTCTGCTTTTTAAAGCATTCTCCTCTTTGGCTTTTTGGATCTCTTTTGTCATTTGGGCTGGTCTGTTTTTAAGAGTGATATTCAGAATTTTGGGGGGGGTCTCCTTTAGCAAGCTATTGCCTCAGTTTTCATGATTTTCTTGCATTGCTCTCATTTCTGTTCCCAATTATTCCTCCATCTCACCTGATTCTCAAAATCCTTTTGAGCTCTTCCATGGCCTGAGATCATTGCATATTTATTTTGGGTGCAGAATCCTTGACTTTTAGGTCTTCCTCATCCAAAAGGATGGAGGAAAATACCTGTTCACCAAGAAAGTAACCTTCTATAGCCTTATTTTTTTTTCCCCCTTTTTTGGGCATTTTCCCAGCCAATTACTTGACTTAGAGTCCTTTGTCAAGAGGAGGGTATACTCTAGGGAGACCCATAAGTTCTCAGTTCCTCCAACTGGCACAATCAAGGGAGAGAAGTTTGCTCCTCTTCTTACCTGTGCTTTGGTCTGGGAGCAACTACAAACTTTTCTGCCCAGAATCTGTGAGTAGAATTCCCTCTCCAGAGCCTCCACCAGCTAGTGCTCCTCCTTACCCCAGGACCCCCACTCAGGGCTGAGATCCAGATCAGCAGCTCAATTTCCCCAGGGTCTTTAGGCTAAGAGCTCCAAAAATGGACGCTGTACCTCAGTGACTTCCTGTGCCCTGGCCCCAGGGCTGTGGCCCTGCTCCCTTCTCACCTAGGTGAAAGAGCTTTTTCACTGACCTTTTAAGCTGTTTTTGGCATTTGTGTATTGAGTAATCTGGGAACTGCAGCTGCTCCTGCTGGAGCCCTGAATCTTGCTCAGGTGCTGTCTGATCCCAGCCATGCTGCTAAGGCTGGGCTGTGCTCTGCCCTGAGCTGGGAGCAATAGACCTTTCCTGTCAGCCTTCCAGGCTGTCTTGGGCTGGAAATCTCTCACTCTGTCATTTTGTGGCTTCTGCTGTTCTAGAATTTGTTTAGAGTCATTTTTTTGCGGGTATTTTATGGTCTCTGGGGGGAGAGCTTATGCAAGTCAGTCCTTCTACTCCACCATCTTGACTCTGCCCCAAGAAACACAATTTAAAATGAGATATATACATAGAATAAAAGTAAAGGGCTGGAGTATAATTTATTTATGCATTAATACTAATCATGGTCTCAGAGGAAGTTAAAGCTAAAATGGCTGTAATTAAAACAAATAAGGAAACTGTATCATAGGATAAAAATACCATCAGCATTAAAGCAGTATCAATACTAAACTTATATGCCCCAGATGCTATAGCATCTAAATTTTTAAAGGAAAAGCTCAGTGGTTTACACCGGTGAAAATACATAGCAAAACCACAATAGTGGGGAGCTTCAATCTTCCCCTCTCAGAATTTGATAAGTCTAACCAAAAAATAAATAAGAAAGATGTCAAGGAGATGAATACAATCTTAGATAAACTTGATGAGAGAGAACTGCTGTTGAGAATTGAATGGTAATAGAAAGGAATATACCTTTCCTCAATGATACATAATATCTTCCTTTACAAAAATTGGCCTTTTTATATAAGGGCATAAGAACTTTATAGTTAAATGCAGAAAAGCAGAAATATAAAATGTACTCTTTCCAGATCATAATGTAATAAAAATTATATTTCATGAGGGACTGTGGAAACAAAAATTAATTGGAGACTAATCTTAAAGAATGAGTGGTTTAAAGAGCAAATCACAGAAACAACAAATAATTTTGTTAAAGAGAATAATAATTATGAGACAACATACCAAAACCTTTGGGATGTAACACCTAGCCTGTTTGCCTCTTTAACCAAACTTTCAGGTCAGCACCATTGAATTTTTAAAAAGGAGTTGGTTTTATGGGAGAAAAAAACTGTAAAGTAGACAAACCATTGGTTAATATGATTTTTAAAAAGAAGAAAGCCTGATCACTAGTAACAAAAATGGAAAGGGTATACATACAATTAATGAAGATAAAACCAGGGCTGTTATTAGGAGGTATTTTGCCCAAGCGTATGTTAATACATTTAACAATTTAAGTGACATGGAAAATTACAAAAATATAAACTACCTAGTTTAACAGAATGGAAAGCAGAATATCTAAATTAACCTATTTTAAAAAAAGAAATTTAACAGGCCATAAATGAGCTTCCTAAGGAAAAAAGAGTCAAGACTAGATGGATTTACAAGTGAATTCTACCAAACATTAAAAATCAACCAATTCCAGTATTAATTAAAGTATTTGGAATAATGGATAAAGAAGGAGTCCTACCAAGCTGCTTTTATGTAGCAAACATGGTGCTGATACCTAAACCAGGAAGAACAAAACAGAACATTATAGACCAGTTTCACTAATGAAGATGGATGCAAGAATCCTAAATAAAAAACTAACTAGGAGACTACAACAATATATCACAAAGATTATACATTTTGGCCAAGTGGAATTTATACCATTTGACCATTTATGAATTGGAAATGGCACTTATTCTTTAAATTTGATTCAGTACCCTATATATCTTAGAAATGAGTGGTTTAACATAAGAAAAACTTCAGAAAAGTAACAAAAATCATATGATTATATCAACAATTGAAGAAAACGCTCTTTGACAAAATAAAACACTCGTTCCTATTTTTAAAAAAAATACTTGAAAGCATAGGTATAAACAGATTTTTTTTCTCAAAATAATAAGATACATCTCCCTAAAGCCATCAACAAATGTTATTTGTGATGGGGAAAAGCTAGAAGCTTTCCTCATAAGATCTGGAATGAAACAAGGACACCCATTATCACCAGTATTATTCAATATTGTATTAGATCTATGGAGTCTGAATCCAGATCGAAGCATACTATTTTCACTTTTTTTCTTTCTCATGGTTTTCCCCTTTTGTTCTGGTTCTTTCACAACATGAGTAATGTGGGAATATATTGTACGTGATTGTCCTGTATAACCTATATATCAGATTGATTGCTGTCTTGGAGAGGGAGAAAAACTTGGAACTCAGTGTTACAAAAATGAATGTTGAAAACTGTCTTTATATGTAATTGAGGGAAAAATATAAAATACTTTTAAGGAGACTAAAAAAAAAAAAGAAAACAAGCAGGATGCTTTCAGATAAACCTGCAGAGACTCACATGAACTGATGCAAAGTGAAGTGAGCAGAACTAGTAGAGGAAGAGAACAGTACATTATATGCACAATATACAGAAACTGAGGAACCTAGTAGCCTCATGTCTGATAAACCCCAAATCGCAGCCTTTAGGGCAAGAGTTCACAATTTGCCAAAAACTGCTGGCATACTACGTAAGGACCAGCATTTCATATGGTATGCTAAGAAAAGCACTAAATGGGTGTATAGCAATACATCTAAGACAACTCCAAAACTTTTATGATGGAAAAGGCTATTGAGAGAGAGAGAACTGATGGAATCTGAATGCAGGTGAAAGCAGACTTTATTTTTTTTCTGTTTTCTTTCACGACATGATTAATATGGAAATGTTTTGCATGACTGCACATGTATAATCTGTAGCAAATTGCTTGACATCTCAAGCAGGAGGGAGAGAAAGAATTAGGAATTTGAAAATTTTAAAAACATGTTAAAATTGTCTTTACATGTAATTGAAGGGGAAAAAAAATTTCCACATGTTCATTAACTCTCTCAGGAAATGAGTATCATGTTTCAAGTAAATCTTCTGGAATTGTGGTTTTGTTAATCAGAGTTCTCAAGTCTTTCAGAAGTTGTCATTACAATCTTCTTATTTTATAATTGTTCTTCATATTACATTTTGTATCAGTTTATAGCAGTCTTCTTAGGTTTCTCTGGAACCATCGCCTTCATCCTTTTTATTAGCACAGTGGTATTCTATCCCATTCATATACCATAACTTGTTCAACCATTGAGTGACAGCTTCCCCCTTTTTCCCCCACAGTTTTCAGTTCTTTGCAACCACAACAGAGCTGCTATATTTTTACACATGAGCCCTTTTTACTCACTTTGATGTATAAACATAATAATTGTACTTCTGGTCAAAGGTTATGTACAATTTATAGCTTCTGGATTATAGTTCCAAATTGCCTTCCAGAATGGAGCTCTCCCAACAGTGCATTGATCTGCCTGCTTTCCCACAGCCCCTCCAACATCTTACCATTTTCCTTTGCTATCATGTTAGCCAATCTGATAAGTGTGAGCTAGTGCCTTGGGGTTTTTTAATTTGCATTTTTGTAATTATTAGCAATTTAGAGTATTTTTTAAAGACTTCATAGCCCAGGTTTTTTAATCTGAAAATTGCCGCTTCATATTTTTTTGACCATTTATGAATTGGAAATGATACTTATTCTTTAAGTTTGATTCAGTACCCTGTATGTCTTAGAAAACAAAATATTTATTTAGAAAAAATTTGCCTCAAATATCTTCCCCAGTTTTCTTCTTCTCTTCTAATTTTAGATACATTAATTTTATTTGTGCATAGAATTTTAAATTTTATGTAAGCAAAATTGTCCCATTTTTACTTCCTCTGAATCTTGTTATCTTTTGTTTGGTTGTGAACTCTTCCCCATCCATAGGTCAAATAGGTGGTTTCTTCTATGCTCTTCTAATTTTTTTGTTTTGTCATCTCTTTATATCTAAATCATTTACCCATTTAGTGTTTTTCTTAGTGTACCATATGAAATGCTGGTCCTTTCATAGTTTATGCCACAGTTTTTCGCAAATTGTGAGCTCTTGCCCTAATAACTAAGATTTGGGGGTTTATCAGACATTAGGCTACTGTGTTCCTTAGTTTCTGTATATTATGTATATAATGTATTTTAGTGTCTCTTATTCAGTACCAGGGTTTCAACAATTACTATTTGTTACATAGTTTGAGATCTGATACTGCTAATCTCACTTTCCTTTCCACTTTTTCTTTGATTTCCTTTACATTCTTTACCTTTTGTTCATCTAGATTAATTTTTTATTATTATTTTCTAGCTCTGGAAAGTAAGACTTTGGTGGTTTAATTGGTTTGGCACTAAATTAAATTGATTTAGGTAGTTTTGTCATTTTTATTTTATTAGCTTAGCTTACTGATTAGCATTTCCTATTTCTCTAGTTATTTAGATCTATATTCATTTGCGTAAAGGAATTGTTGTGTGATTGTGTTCATTGGAATTCTTGGTAGATAGACTCTAAAGTATTTTATGCTGTTTGTAGTTATTTTAAAAAATATATCTCTTTCTACCTCTTCCAGCTGGGTTGGATTTTTGTTTTGGTTTTTTTTTTGTAATATACAGAAATGCTGATGATTTGAATGAGTTTATTTTTGTCCTCAAACTTTGCTGAAGTTAATAATTGTTTTAGTTAGTTTTTGCATTGATTTCTTAGAATTCTCTAAGTAAACCATCATATCATCTACAAAAAGTGATAATTTTGTTACCCATTTGCTTACGTTTGTTCAATAAATTTTTGTTTTATTGCTGTAGCTAGCATATCTAGCACTATATTAAATAGTAATGGTGATAATAGTGATCGTCTCAGTTCCTTTAGATTTAATTACCATCTCTATGCCATGATAATCCTCAAATCTATATTCTTTTCCAGTCTCTTCTCTGACCACTGGTCTTGCATCTATAGCTGTCTTTCAGACATCTCACAGTGGACATCTTATGCTCAGTATATCCAAAACTGACCCATTATTTTTGCCCCAAACCCTCTCTCCACCTCCTAACTTCTGTGTTCCTATCAAGGATAACACTATCCCTTTGGTCCCCCAGGCTTCCAACCTAGGTGTCATCCTCAACTTCCTTATACACCCCCTCTCCATCCAGTCTGTTACTACAACCTGTGGATTTCACTTTGCAACATCTCTTGCGATATGCTCCCCTTCTCACCTCTGATACTGCCACCATTTTAGTGCAGGCTTTCATCACCTCGTGCCTGGATTATTCTAATAGCCTGCTGTTGGGTCAGCCTGCCAGCCACCAGAGATTTTCCTAAATTGCATTCCAGTAAATTCCAGTAAACTCTTTTTCCTCCAGAATCAAATAAAAAATTATTAATTTTTTTAAAATTTTTTTCATTTGATTTTCTCCCTACTTCCTGCCCTTCCCCCATCCGTTGACAAGGCAAGATATAATATCAGTTATACATATGAAGGCATACAAAATATATTTCCACATTGGTAGGATTGTGGAAGGGGGAAAAAAGCAAGAAAAACAAAATGAAATCTTGAAATTTGCTTCACATATTCAGAGTCCTTCATAATTAGTGTCCTCTCCAGTCTTCTTAGACCTTACTCCCAGTAACACAGGCCTCTTGGCTGTTCCATTTCTCAGATCCGGGCTTTTCCCTCTGACTATCTGCCCATGCCTGGAACACTCTACCTCTTAATCTCCTCTGGGCTTCTTTTAGGCCCCCACTAAAATCCCACCTTGCATAGAAAATCTTTTCTTGTTCTTAATTTTAGTGTCTTCCTTGTAATTATTTCCTTTTTAACCTGTACATAGCTTGCTTATACATATTTGTTTATTGTCTCCCCCATGAAATTGTATATTCCTTGAGGAATCTGAGATAGTCTTTTACTTCTTTTGTCTCTCCAGGTCGTAGTATACTGCCTGCCACATAGTAAATACTTATTGACTGATAATAAACATCTTTGCTTTACTCTTGATTTTGTGGTAAAAGCCTTTAGCCTGTTCCCAGTACAGGTAATGGTGGCTCTTGGTTTTAGATAGATAATTACTTATGTTATAAGGACAGTTCTCTTTATTCCTGTGCTTTCCAGTGTTTTTAGCAGGAGTGGGTGTTGTCGTCTTAAAAGCTTTTTCTGCACCCGTTGATATAATCATATAATTTTGGTTGCTTTTGTTACTTGTATGATGCTATGTTTATAATCTACATAATATTAAATCAACCCTGCATTCCTGGTATAAATCCGTCCTGGTATAAATCACATCTTTGTGAGTAATACATTGTTCTAATCTCCATGCTAATATTTTATTTAAATTTCTGTCTCTATTTTGACTTTCCCAAATTTATATCAAGACTTCTATTTGTGTTATAAGAATTTGGTAGAACTTTTACTATTTTTCAAATGTCCTATAGCATTAGACTTAATCATTTTTTAAATGTTTGGTAAAATTTACTTGTAAAGTTACCTGGCGCTGTGATTTTTATCTTTAGGAGTTTTCTTAAATTGGATTAGTTAAGCACTCTTCCTGTTCTCTAAATTTGGGCAATTTATATTTTTGTAAATATTCATCCATTTCATTTAGTCTGTCAATTTTATTGTCATATAATTGGGCAAAATGACTCCTGATATTTTTATTTCTTCATTGGTTGTGAATTCCCTGTTTTCATTTATCTGGTTTATTGTTTGTTATTTAAACAGCTCCTAATTCTTATTCCCTAATCCAATAGTTTTTTGTTGTTGGGTTTTGTTTTGGTTTTGGCTTCTGATTTTCAGGATTTTGTTTTTTGATTAGGGGTTTTTTTATTTGTTGGCTTTCTAGGCTGGTTTTTTGTTGTTGATTATTTGCTTTGATTCTGCTCTTTTTTATTCTTTTATTCTCCTTGCCTCTTTATTGTAATTTTTTAGATAAGAAAATAATAGGGTTCTTTAATCCATAGGAATATAATATATAGAATTTTAATACTTTTTTGATAACTTAGGATAACTTGATAACTTGCTTATTTTGTTGACTCAAACCAGTAGCCTTTCAAACAAAAATGAAATTTAAGATCTTAAAAGAAAAATTACATAGCTATCATCAGATAAAGAAATACTCCTAGGAATAAAAAAATTTATCTCTCTCAACATCCTGATGTATTGGTGAGTCCTCCAGATTTTGCTCTGTGAGGCTTATGCTTTAATTCTTGACTTTAACACTGTGTGACTCTGGACAAAGCACCTAACCTTTCTGTGTTTTAATTTCCTTATCTGTAGAACAAGGATAATATTTCTTTGCTTAATTCACATGGCTTATGAAAAAAGCATCAAGGAATACATTCATATTTGTAAATCTTAAGGTACTTTGTAAATACTAACTCTAATCATTACTAAACAAAATTTTCTCTAAAACAGCATGATGACCTTTATCTTTCTTAAGTTAAATCCCATTATAGTGTACACTTTACCAAATGGCTGTGAAAACCTAACTCTTCTGGAGGCAGTAATGTTTCTGTCTCTGATAATAAATGATGTATATTGGATTACTACTTTGAGTCACCAACAGGATAGCCATTAGATAGCCATTTGGTGATGAATTATGGTAACATATAAGAATATAAAGTGGTCCTTGGTTCTGTGCAGTTCCCATCTGATTCCTTGTAGACATTGGTACCAAAGGAAAAGAGAAAAAACTGAGAATCAGTTTCTAGACTATATAAAAATATTAGTTTCATATTAATTTCTTGAATATGAAGTCTTAACTAGTTAGTGTAGACCCAAACAATGAAGCATATATGTCACATCTGTGTTGATATTAATATTATAAATAAAATTGCAGTTCATAAGGAAGTTACAGTTAAATGAAAGGACAGTGGATACATTGTCCTAGAAGTGAATAAAGAAGTTGATAGAGTTGATTTCCTCTAAAGGCCACAAGAAGCCTTTCTTAAGAAACACCTTACTTTTCAGGGGAATATGTTGCAGTACTCATCTTGAACAGAAGGACAAAGACCACCATTAAAATAATTATAACTTACGTACCAGTATCTGTTGTGGAAGAAGGAGCAGACATTTTTCAAAATACTTGACAAGATGACTTCATTAGGACAGTGAATTTATACATGAAAAATGTGTATTTCAAGATTAAGAGATGAAAGAGACTAAAAACTTGTATCTAACTCAGAAGACTCATGCCTACATTTCATGCATACTTAACTGGAGAAGAGGATAGGTTTGTGGTGGAAACAACAAATAACATTCCCCCCAAAGTGGAATTTACTATTTTAAAATTTTATTGTATTTAAATTTACTAATTTAAATGAGTAATTACTAATGTAAAATTCCTTTTGGAATCAGTTGGTACATTCACTGACTTAAGCAAAGTTCAAAAATCAAATTAGAGAAAGAAATAAGACAGTATTTTTTTGAAGCTTCAGTCCAATTTATGTAAACAAATTGTTGATGTTAAAAAAAAGAAAGAAAGAAATGGGTGAAAATTAAGATACTGGTTTCTTATCACCATCCCTTAGAAGTCCAAGCAGCATAAAACACTTAAAATAAGGAAACCCAAACAACCCCAAAATAATAGCTAATGGTTCTGTTCCTATTTAAGTTTACAATAGCTTTACGTATATTACCTCATTTTATCCTTTAGTCTCCGAAGAGCTCCTTCTTCTTCCTGCTTTTGTAACTCCTGTCCTCTGAGGATCTGTTGCCCAACTGCCTCCTCCTTTGCCCCACTATCAGAGAAAGATGATCTTTCTTTCCAAGGCCACCTATATCCCTGGACCTTTGATCTCATCTTCTGTCCATATAATCCTTATAAACTTACCCAGATTTCCTCTTTTAAAAACAAATACAAAAAGATCCTTATTTGATGACTCTATGATCCATCACTATCAGGCCATTATCCTCTATTTCCTTACGTCGTACTAACTACTCATCCCTTAGTTGGTCTGACTTCAAGTCCCATGATAGCTGAAACTGTTCTTCTTTTAATTATCAGTGATCTGTTAAATCCAGTGGCTTCCCCACCCCCAGCCATTCTTGACCCTTTGACCTCTAACACCTTTCCTTCCTAGTTATTTTTCTTAGAAGGTTTTTGTGACCCTGTTTTCTTTAGATTCTACTACCTGTCTGATCATTCCTTCTCCTGTGGTGAATTGCATATCCCATTCCCTCTGCAAAGGTGGCTTGGGATTTTCTCCCTGCTCATCTCCATCTCCTGGCTTGTTCAACCCCAGCTAAAATCTCATCTTTTGCAAGAAATTTTTACCGTATCCCTATCCCTCTTAACACTAGTGCCTTCCCTCTGTTCATTTATCTTCTCTATTTGTTGTTAGTACATAGTTGTTTTCGTATTTTCTCATCTATTAAATTGAGCTCCTTGTTGCCTGACTGGTGTGCCTATCATAAAGGATATGAATGGAAAACTATGAGCAGCATCACTTCACCAAAATTAAAAATGGTGGATGAGAAGACAAATTTGAAAAACTTTTTGTGAGACTCAGTTAAAGCCAGATTATCCTGGGAACTTTATAGATAAAACTGGAAGGGAAACAGCAGGTAAACGCAAAAATGGAAAGGATTTTCCAGCTTCACCACATTTAAAATCTAATACCTTACTAAAACTGTGTGTCTTACAAGGGAGGATAAATGGCACATAAGTTAAAGTTTAGAAGAGTGTCTACAGGCTGTGATCAGATTAGGTACCTCCAAAAAATCCATGATGGAAACATTTTCTTTCAAAATAGGAGTAATCCAAAAAAGGAATTAAAAATATAAAGGATAATATAGTTATTCCCCAAAGATAGTCATGAAGATATTATGCATGTATGATCGATGCTGAGAGAATAACATAAATAAATAAGACATGATCTTTGCCACAGTGACCTTACAGTCTAATAAGGAGCTTATATTTGCTATTCACTTGTGAATGGTGTATATTTGCCCTATTTGACATCTTGAAGATTATGATAAAGATATTAAGAAAACTCACCAGGGCTGTTGGAACTAATTTTAAAAATATGAAAATTGAACTTCCTGAAGCATAATTTCTAAGCCATACTGAAGCTGAGCTGCCCCTTGCCTTTAGGCTTATCATGTTCCAGAATTTTGCCAGTGTCAGTAGATATGTCTTTAGAGCTTATGTAAATATACTTTCAACTTGCTTTGTTTGTGACTTTAATTATATGTGATAGTAGTAGACTGTGTTTTTTTAGTTGATATGATAGAAGCAAATGATGTGTATGATTTCTTTGTAGCATGATATGCAAATTGTTAGTAATGAAAAACAGCTGTCTGTTTTACCTATTCCATAATTGTGTATGCAAACGTAACGTAGAATATGTAAAAGTACTTTGTAGCTGTACAATTTTACAAAAAAATAAGGGCTGCTATTATAAAATCAGGCCAATTTTTTAATAGCTGACTGCTAACCAGAGGAGGGCAATACAGCCTTCCTTTAAACTGAGCCAGCTCCTGCTTCAGGTTTGAGTAGTTTACAGAAGGGTAATAAGAGTCCTTTAGAGTAAAAGCTAACTATAAAGTTGTGTGGTTCAGGACTCTTCTCTTGCATGGACTGGTAATAATATGAAAATTCATGATATGCTAGAAATCATTTTTTAAATGCTTCATGCCATTTTTTGTTAAACAAGATGACTACAGAAGTGGTTTTAATTTGTAAGTACTAATAGCTTGAATTAAAGGATTGATTTTTCTTTGTCATTATAGGGATTTTTTTTTTTTAACCATACATGAAACTTTATTTTGATTGGGGAGTAATATGTATGTGTTGTTCAGATACTATTCAGTGTTTATTTTGATATTAAGAAGTGTTTAAATTGTGTTTAGCTTCCTATATGCCAGGTATGCCAAGTGGAATGACTTCATACCCGCCTGGACACCCTCCCAATCCCAGGTAATAAAAGATCAATATTTTGATTAGTCCTATTTGAAATTCCACTTCAATTTAAATTTTTGTCAGAGTAATAATTACTAGTTAGTATGTGCTAAGTTAATATAAGTTTTGATATAGGCCTAAACCTAATTGGATCAATTTAAACTAACTGTTGCATGTTACCTAGATTTAATTAAAATGGAGTCTTTTTCTCTCCCTGGAGAAATGCTGTCTTTCATAAAGGCAGGCAAAGATGAAGTATTGATTGTTGGGAGGTTTTTTCCTTAGAAGAGACTCAGTCTGTTTTCCTATTAATAATGAATGGGAATACTATACATTTTTTTTTCAAAGGAAGTGAGTTTGTAATTTCTAAGAATTATTTTTTAAAACTATTATGAGTTCTTATGATCTTTGCTAATGGTTTGCATTAAACATTCTTAGGAACTTTTTCCTGGTATTTATTCAGTATTCATCATATTATCCAAATATACAATAGATTCCAAGTCATAAACACTCATATTTGCATCTGTCATCATTTAAATCTTAAATCTATTGAACAAAAGAATCCTCAGTCCCCTCTTACTCTTTCCACTTTTATCCAAATTGCTGGGTTCCAAATTGGCTCATCCCATTAGGGTTTCTGACTTTGGATTTTTGATCCCATGGCTAATCCATCTTTTGTTCATTTTCCTTACTTCCTGAACCATCTTACTTTTTTCTCCACATTATAACTCCATTCCATGGAGGTCAATAGGATTTAGAACTGGAACAGATCAAGATAATCTAGTCCAACTCACTTTAAGGAGGAGAAAACTGAGGCCCAAGAGGTTAAGCAAATTGCCTGTGGTCACACAGGTAGGAAGTAACAGAGTAAAGATTTAAACCTAGATTTACTTACAAATCTAGTACTTTTTCATCTGTAGCATGCTACCTGTTCACTTCGTGTCACCTCAGCTTTCTGCAGGGTGTTTCTTGTCACATGGTCCTGCAGACATGTTTTGCACATTGTCATGCATTATTGTCTGTCACTGTTGGTAAGAGTGTCTTGGGTATTAAAATCCACAAATGATGCCTAGAATGAAGTTTGAGAGTAAGCCTCCTTTGTATCAAGTCTTTACCAAAGGTCAGTTTGGATCAGACTCTGACCTCACGCTAATAGACAATAAAATCATGGTTTGATAGTCCATAAGCAAAACAAGCATTTTAAATTTGATGTTAAAACATCTTACTCTTTATTTCCCAA
Organism: Notamacropus eugenii; assembly: GCF_028372415.1. Classification (NCBI taxonomy): domain Eukaryota; kingdom Metazoa; phylum Chordata; class Mammalia; order Diprotodontia; family Macropodidae; genus Notamacropus; species Notamacropus eugenii. The sequence continues at coordinate 42,034,604 of NC_092877.1, read as the reverse complement.
TGTCCTGTTCTCAGTGGAAGTATCTGAAGGTCTTTGAGAAGGTTATAGTCCTGAGGAGAGTTTCCTTAATTCTTTTTATTTCTCGGCATCATTACTCATTCTCCCTTCCTTCCTCTAGGGGAGAGGCATCTCTGCTTGCTAAGGTGAATTCCTGCTAACTACGTCCTTGATTCTATTTCCTCTAAAACCTTGCTCTGTTACTGTCTTTTTGAACACAACCTCTATTTTTCCTCTTTACTCTGCTTTCTACCCTCCAACACCACCACCACCCTGCCCCCGCCTCCCCCCAAAATCATGGTCTTCTCAATCCTAAAACATTTGGTAGATTAATCCTTATTCCTTCTGAAACATGCATTTCTGATTTTCTTTTAATGACCAAACTAATTGAACAGTTGTCCAAATGGTTCAGCTGCCCTATTCTTTTTGAGTTATTATATCATTTCCATCCCTACAAGTACAGCTGAAACTCTCTTAAATTCACACATAATTTCTTAATCAGTTATTTAATGTAGCTTGCTATCTCTCCTCATCTCCTTTAACCTCCTAACTAGAAAGTGCTCAAAAAAACCCAGTTTTTCTTCTAAGATCTGGGTTTGAATTTTTTTATTTCTGCTGACTCCTTGTGTGTTCTTTGGCAAGTTATGTAACTTCTATGAACCTTGGCTTCTCTAAAAATTAAGAGGGTTGTACTATAGGACCTCTAAGGGCTTTTATATCTCTAAATCCTATACTTCCATGAGCCTTCTATTTTGATTAATGATACCACATTCACACAGTCTTCATTGCTTCTCATATCCATTTATTCCAAGTCTTGATGATTCTTCCATAATACCTCTTGCATTAGCCTTCTCTTCTGTTCTCATTCCCATTGTCTAATCGATTTACCTGGACTGTAGCTGTACCCTCTGTATATGTACAGATATTCCTATCTTCATTTCCCTCCCTCTCCTTTTCAGATTATCCTCCAGTACTGCTGTTAGACGTATCTTCTTTATTGGCCAACTTGGTCCTGTTATCCCTCTGTTCAGATCCTTTTAGTGAATCCCTATGGCCTACCAAATAAAGTTAAGACTTCTTTTTCTACTATTGAAGACCTTCTACAATCTGGAACCACTCTACTTTTCTCATCTTTATGTCATATTTCTCCATATAAGCAAGATTAGACTTGTTTTGTTTGACCTTAGAGGGCAAAAGTAGTACTGGAGGATAGAAGTTAGGGAGAGGAGATTTTGGCATGAAAAATTTTAATAGTGATCCAAAGAATAATCTGGCTTCCTTGAGGTAGTGAATATCCATCAGGAGGGTTTTCAAGATAGATGTTCAGTGACCACTTACAGGGAATGTGGGTGAAAAGGACATATTTCTGTTTCAGTTGTAGGTTAGACATTGATAGATATTTGAAAACATTTGCTTCTGTGGTTTTAAAGACAGGAATTTTTTATTATTGATGATGATGATTTTGGTGCTTTATGGACCAATTTATAATACGGCTCATTTTTAAAAGTTTTAGTTGTGGCTTAAGTCATCTCAGCATATAGTCCTGGTTAAATGAAGTAGTAGCCCTACTATGTACTCTGTGATGGTCAGATCACATCTTAAATAGCAGATTGTCAACAATAGCTAATATAGTGAGGAGTCTATAAACAATATCATTAAAAGTATTTGAAGGCAGTGAGGAAGCTGAGATCAGAAACTATATGGCAAGAGGTATTTTTTTAAAAATATACTTTATTTTAGTGAGGAGACTGTAAGTGCAAACCTAGTTAAATTCATAAAGGGAAAGGAAAAAGTCCTTATTAAGAAGGAGCCCACCTTCCCCATCACCACCAGCAACAGTTGCTGACCAATTGCTACCAACAATCAAGTAGTCACAGAAGGTGGGACCTGGTAACACCCCACAGACTACCATTGCTACTTCCAGCGCAGCCTTCAGTTATCATTCCAGAGACGCAGTTGTTATGGAGAACGGACTAGCCATAACCATCACCTGCCACACACAGAGCAGAACAGCCAGCTTAGCTGAAGTATCAAGGCAGCCAGAGAGAGAAAGAGAGGAAAGGACCATATGCCAGGTCCAGTCAAGCCCACTTCCCCCTCCCCACTGCCTTGACCACTGTCTCCTTTCAAATCCTGATGTAGACAGGACTATGAAGCACCTATGAGATGCAACAGCTGACAAGGGCTCCTGCATGTGCTTCAGCCACAACTCCTGAAGGCAAAAGAACCTTTTTGCCTTCAAGAATTTAGCACTGTCAGATGGTTCAGCATCAAAAACTGATAGCATTTTATCAGTACAAACAATATTAAAGAGACATTGCTTGGCTTCTGTGCCCTAAGGACCATAGGACATTTCCATCTCATTTAAACTGAAACCTTCATATGTGTGGTCCTTTCTTTTGATCGATGGACAGCTCCTTGAGAGTAAGGACTGTATTAATTTTCTGTAGCACAATTTATTGCCACATAGCAAGCACTTAATAAATGCTTTAGATTCATTCACTCAGTCACAGGATCCTAAAAAGCAAAAGTATTAATTTAGAGACTGTTTATTAGATGTTGAGATATGACAGGCATTGAGGGAGATAAAAGATAGCAAAGACAGCCCTTTGTTTTGTATACCTTACAGTTGAATAGAAAGATTTCTGAACTGTTGTGTTCAAAAGAGGTAGTAGACTTTTGCGTTGTTGCAAAGAATCCAACAGTAAAGGATTATTTTATCTCAGTTATAAAAGAAAGGGGGGGGGGGGATTTTTAACATTCCAGCAATGGGATGAACTGACTCATGAAGTAGTAGTTTCCCTGTGTTGGGAAGTATGCAAGTAGAAAGTGGGAAAATAATCTCTTATGGATGCTAGAGAAAGAGGATTCCTTCTTTGCCTAGGAGATTGGTTTAGATTAGTGTTGTCAAACATAAGAATCCCTTTCTGCTGCATATTGATTTAGAAAAACACCCATTAACATTATCTTTTGTGTTATTATTGTGTTCTTATTTATTTTGTTAAATATTTCCCATTTACATTTGTTCAGCCACACTGGAGAGTATTGCCTTCTATGATTGAAACTTGTAGTTTAGATTTTCTCTACCATCCTTTCCAACAATAAGTGAATGTATCAGTTCACAGACAGTCTATTAATTTTGTGCCAAGTGCCAAGCTAAATGCTTAGTGATACAAAGGAAAAGGCCCTAAAGGAGGGAAACCACAAGTGAAGGCGTATGCACACTCCATATAAAGTTATACTTGGCAACTTTAGAAACAATTAGACACTAGTATGTGGGGGAACTAGAAAGGCAGACTATAGAAGGCAGAACCTTTAGTAAGTTATATATGTTCTCAAAGAACTTAAATTCTTTGAGGGAAGGTAACTTGTATATGTATAATTACATAAAACAAAATGTAGAGTAGTTTAGGGAGGCTGTTAGCATTTGGGGAGATTAGAAAAGACATTGCAGAATTTGCTGCTTAAAGTGAGGCTTGAAGGATGAAAGGGATTCTGTGAGTCAAACATGTCAAGAGAGTGGCATCCAGTGCAAAGCCTAAGGGCATGAGATATAATGTGCCAAGTGTGAGGAACAAAATAAAGTCAGTTTGGTTGGAGTTCAAGATAAGAAGCCATATATAAAGGGGTGGGAAAGCTAGGTTGGAATTAAGTTGTAAAGGGCATTAAAGTCAAATGGGCTTCATTCTGGAGACTTTAAGGAGCCACTGGAATTTATTGAGTAGAGGGATGATGTGGCAGCTCTGTGGTAAATGGATCTGAGAGGGAAGAGCTTGAGGCATTTGGATCAGTTAGGAAGTCTTTGCAAAATGCTAAGCAAAAGTTGATAAGGGCCAGCCAAAACCAAGGTGTAATGGCTGCGTAAAGCCCAGAGAGGTGGATAATGAATTTGATGTGTATGATAGAAGTAGAATCGATAGTTTGGTGCAATTGACTGGATGTGTGGGGTGAAGGAGAGTTAAGAGTTGATGCTAACCCGCAGTGGAAAGGTAAGGAGGGGCCAGGTTATGAAGGACTTTAAAAACCAGATATGATTTAATAAGGCAACGAGGGCCTTGAACCACTAGGGTTATAGAAGTGTTAGAGGGGAAAGGGGCATATGAGAGAAATGTTAGGAAGATAGAGATGATAGATTTGGAAGCTGATTGTATATGGAGGGTGAGAGACAGTTAAGACTCAAACAAAAACCTTGATTGTGAGCCTCTGGCTCAGAGAATGGTACTTTAACAGGAATATGAAAATTAGGAAGAGGAGAGGGCTTTGGGGGAAAGATGATAGTTCAGTTTTGGAAATGTTGAGTTTGAGATGTCTGGCAGGCAGTTGGAGATTCAAGACTGAACCCTGGAGGTCAGGAGAGAGAGCTTTAGAGCAGATTAAGATTTAGCTTAAAACTTCTTCAGTGATTTTTTTTTTAAGGAGTTAAAAAACAAACTGGCAAACTTATCAACTTTCTTTAGAAATTAAACCTTATGGGTACGTGGTTGAAGCATTTAATATTTGCTTGTGTGAAAGTGAACCCAAAGTAGCCAGAGGCTAAATCTAATGATTACTTAATGAACTAGCTTAGGAATATAGCCAGCATGGAATTTGTTTTCCTTTTAAAAAAACATTTTAAAGATATCTTTGGTTTTAACATCACAGTCATTTTAAAATATATCACTCCTCTTTCCCTTACACCCAGTAAACCCTCTCATAGCAAAGTTTGAAAAAGAAATAACAAGAAAGTAAGTAATTCTGCAAAACTGACCAATACATTTAGTCATGTATGTCAATATATGAAATATTTCATACCCATTCTACCCCATTTCATTGAAAGGACTGAATTCTAACAGAATTTTTACAAGATTGTGCAAAAACTGAAATAGAGTTTTACAGTTTTGTTAGTTTACTCATTACTAAATTTAAACTGAAAAATTGACCTATGTATACGTAAGTTGCTAAATTGTGTGTTGTCATGATACTTACTCTTACTTTTTTTTCTTTTAAAGTGGTTTCCCAGGTTATCCTTACCCACCACCAGGTGGACAGTACCCTCCAACCACAAGTTCGCAATACCCTTCCCAGCCTCCTGTGACCACTGTTGGTAAGTAGCCTTGAAAATCTTTATTTTTGTTTTCTATCATAAATGGCAATTTCATGTACGGGTATGTTATGAATTTTTTTTTTTTTGCTATAGCCTTTTTAGTAGAAAGTTTCTGTGATAAGTGACCTTTTTCAAAAATAATTTAATTCAATATGGATCAACCTACTTTTAGTACCTAAAGATAATGTTATAAACATTCCCATTCTTTTTCATTTTGTGTTAGGTGTTTTGGGAACTCAAATTCTGAGTTTGTTGATAATGATTATTACTAGTAAGGAAAGTGTACATTTAAAGGTGGCATTGGTTAATGTGGATGAGTCAGGTAAGAGTTACTTAAATAGTAAGAGATTCTAGTTAACTTGTAGAATTTTTGTGTGATATTTTTAAAAAATCTATTTCATACCGTGGTATAATAAAAACTGCTTACAACATAACTTTTCTTTCATCCAGAATATTAGTAAATGGATTTCCATTCCATTGTAGCTTGTGAAATGTTGGAACTGGTAAATATATCCAAAATTATTCTTCTGTACTATTTGTAATACAGATGGGCTTTAGGCATTAAAATTCTAATGACTTGATGTCTTTTTTTTCTTTTAAATGTGATCTTGCCCTACTTTACCTATTTGTTGTTTTGTAGCACAATTTAAAAGGATTGATAGGAATTATAAGGTAAATGTAAATCATAATTGTATCTTCGCCAATGATTCATTGACCTTAGCAGTATTCTTATCTTTTTTTTCTGGATTCTCTTTTAATACATCAAGGGCCTGTAATTTCTTTGTGTGAATACTCCTTACCCCAACATAAATCACAACCTTTCTACAACTTAGAAGTAGATGGTCTCTGCAGAGTTTTGGTGGACAGGTGATTTATCACCTTGCAACTAACCTAAAAATGAGTCTCTATACTTAGATGAACTGGTCTTCATACAGTAGATATAGTCTATCCCTATCCACTTATTTGGAGCCTTTCTGGTTTATATTCTGATGAAATAGCCTTTGAGAACCCAGGGTGAACTGTGGAATGGTAAGTCAATGAATTTAGGATGTTGATCAAAGGAATTGATCTAATAAAATAAGATGGTACTAATTAACAATTAGTAAAATGTTGATAATTGCCATTCCTCTCTATTTTTGAGGTATCCATACAATATTATACTGGAGCACTTGTCATTTGGGGAAGAAAGGTTCTATGTAAACCAAAGGGCTGGTGATTGGGAGGTAAATTTGATTTGGGTGAAGCACTGTTTCAGATAAAGGCAAGAATTTTATTTTCTAAGAGTTCAGTATTTTTAAGACTAAAACCAATGTAACCATTTTGTGAGAGTCAAGCATGATGGCATATGTCTGTAAGACCCTGCTACTAGGAAGGAATGCTTCATTCAGGAGTACTGAGGTGAGGTGGGGCTAAAGCTGATTGGTGTCTGGATTAAGTGCGACACTAGTCTGGCAACCCCCAACGGGCCGCCAAGCTGTCTAAGGAGGGGAAAACCCGCTCTGGTCAAAAACAGTAGGTCAAAGTTTCTATGCGCATCAGCAGTGGGGTTGTGCATTTAAGTTGCTACTGTATTTTCAGAATGGATGAGATAGGGAAATCCAGTCTCACAAATAAACAAAAAATTCAGCACCCTATTTTGAAAGGAATTTAGGACTTCTTGTAATACATTTATTCTTTTCGGTTTTGCCCAGTGTTTGTTTACTCTGAAATTTTGTTAGTGATATTTTTGTGATATGCTATATATAAAGCAAGTAATCATACTTTAAAACTGACTGGAATAAAAAATAACAACTCTGGAGGTATATTTTGAATATTAGTATTCACAAATAGCTGGTATATTACCGTGTGTGCTTGATGCGATGAAAATAGTCATTTTTTGTTTTTGTTTGAAGCTCAGTACGCAAGTCATGGTTGATGGTGTATAGGTGGTGTAGTTGAAGATGCCAGAGGGCATATCTGTCTTTGAAGGACCTTATTCTGAGGTGCCTATAGTTGCTAATGAGGCTAGTGGTCTTGTGTATCTAGATTGGTGTTGCAATACTGTCTAAAATCAAACTGTTAAGATGACCACAGGGAATGCAGCTTGTTATCTGAGACAATAATGAAAAGAAGTGACTCCTGGAAGTAGGCTTTTGGACTCAATATTAAGAGTTCATTCCATGGCCCTGTTCAGTGAAGTTTTTTAAAAGCATTCGTAGAAGACTGAGTGGTTATTTCTAGCATTCCTTTAATAGCTTTTATATTGCCTGAGCAATAATTTCCCACAAGTCGAATTCACACATTTACATACCAGCTCTTAACTTTGTAGTACAGTAAAGAGTTGGCTGGGCCATAAATACAGATGTCTGATAAAGGAAAGTTATCACGCTTGGTGTGATGAGCCTGACTGGGCAGTTGGAATAACACTTTAATAAATTTGTTTTGTTCTTTAGGGGATGGGGAAACTTATCAACTATGAATAATCTTTTCCCCCCAAAGCCATTGTAAGACCAAGTGTGTTTTAGGACATCATCCTTGCAGGTGACTACCAAAAATGTATTCCACTGGAAGATCAACCATAAAGGATGTGGATCTTGGATTACTTTCCTTAGATTTTCTATCCAGTGCAGGCATTGTTTACCAGCAAAGGCATCTGAAGGAAGGTAAACTTTTCTTGATACCTGTGGATGAAACGTAAATAAAATTTAAGTTTATGCTTCTCCAGATTATGTAATGTACTTCTTTTTTAACAAATGGGATTCTTTAAAAATAAAAAGGATTGGGAATACCGCTTTGCCAAAATATAGAAGAAAATAAAATTTAAAACTTAGTACTACTAGACCACGATCATATTAAAAAGATTTGAGTTCAGGAGAAAACATTAATACTTGTTTGTGTTCTCTTAATAGCAGATGCCAGAAGAAAGCAGAAGCAGGTATGGATTTGTGGTCATTCGTATGTTTTCTGGGCAGAAAAACGGGCACTCAAGAGAAGCTTTGGTCCACAGCTGGGCATTCGAGTGGAGGATGCCAAACTCCACTGGCTAGGAAAGAGTGGCATGATGTGGGATCAGTTAATACCTACCTTGATTCATGCACGGCGGCATCTGCCAGATCCTGATGTGCTTGTGATACACCTGGGTGGCAATGATCTGGGAGCAGTAAGATTGTTGGATATTATGATCCGAATTAAGAAAGATTTAGGATTTATCAAGCAAATGTTCAAGAACGTCATTTTAGTGTGGTCCAACATTGTGCCCCGAAAAGCATGGAACCAAGAAAAACCTCAGAAGGTTATGTATAAATGTATGAAGAGGGTCAATCTAGAAATGAGCAACTTTATGAAGACCATCGGAGGATGCGTTATCAAGCATGACACCCTTGTGCCAGCATCTCCAGGTTTATTCCATCTAGATGGTGTCCTTTTATCAGAGAGCGGTACCGATGTCTTCAACCTGGATTTGCTTAGTGTTTTGGAAACTCTGATTTAACTGAGGGAATTTGGGGGGAGGGGGTTATGAGGGGGAGGGGAAGAAAGGCTAAAAGGAGCACTTCTGGCCTGGGAACCTGACCCAAAGTAGGAAAAGTTTGGACACCTCAGGAGGAATTCCCACTAAAACAAGGGTGACTTTTGCCCTTGGAGAGACTAGTATGTCTACGTCATATCTAAAGGGACAGTTGTTTTGGACTGATTTAATTACCTGAGGGTTTAGTGGTGCTTCTGTCCAAGATGGCAGGAAGCATTGATTTCTTCTTTGTTACAGTGGAATGCTGTACCCAAATGGAAAGCTGTGTTTTCTAACAGGACCTGTTTGATATGATTTTTTAAAAAATTATTTTCCTTTTGGTGTATGAAGTAATGCTTGTAATTTGTTTAAAGAGATATTGTCAAATAGGTTAGGCCTCATCTTTTTACATACAGATCTTTTTGGTATGTCCTGAGTTAACAAATAACTACCTGGTGTTGGAAACCTATTTTGAGTGTCCAGAAACATATGGTATCTACTTTTTATGATTTCTCTTTGACACTAAAAAAAAAAAAGGTTTGTTTCTCTGCCATTTTGTCCTTTATTCCAGTTGCATAATCCCCATTTCTGACATAACTTTAGCATACTTTGGAGCTGGGTTTTGTTTTGTTTTGTTCTTCACCAGTATAACAATAATGGCATTTAAACTCTGGCAATAGAGTACTGAGTAGTCACATTTGTTTTTGGATCAATCCTATACTGTTTGTGTCTCCCATAGTGATGTTTTCCATGTGTGTCACACACATTACATATGTAATTTCTCTAGTTAACAGGCCCACATTTTTGGTTTATTTTTTGAAACTACGTTACGCTACTGAAGATTTCTTGCATAGTGATCTTAATAAACAGTATTTTGATTTATGCTTTGCAAGGAAAATTTTTAGGGCCCAAATCAAATTTTACTTTCTGACTCTAAAATCATTTAATTTAGCCACGAGCACTTAGTGCTGTGCTAACCAAAATCATACTTGTCAAATGGAGTGTATATTTTTTAATGTACTAAAAAGTTTAAACAAAATAAAACTACTTTTAAAAAGAATTTAGAGTATAGCCCTTGAAAACTCTTTCTGTCGTCTAGATTTTACTGTAAAATAATTGATTGTATTTTATTTGTTAATCTGCCCATTTAGTGACTGGTGGGAAATGACTAAACTACCTTCTTAGTTTGAGAAGCTAGAGTAGCATTAGACAGTTCTACCCTAATATGATTGTTGATATGTTCAAACTTTTATGTAAAGTTCCTTCTATTCCCTTCTTACTAGGGAAGTAAAAGAGGAAATAATTTGAACATATATTTTTAACTATATCTCTAAAAAGGAGAGGCAACATGAATAATGGAAAGAACACTGGATTTGGAGTCAAAAGACCCGGATTCAAATCCTGGCTCTGTTAAGTAATGCTTGTGTGACCTTTGGGGACTCCCTTAGCCTTTTCCATTTCCTTTTCTGTAAAACATGGTTGTTGGAATAAATGATCTTTAAAGACACTTCCAGCTCTAGCTCTAAGTCCTGTGATCCTTTGAAAGGAAAGTTTGTCTTGCAGGAAATCTGGCATATGAGAGTAGAAGACAATGTTAGAGAGTTTGGGAATTCATTGGTCCCATCTTCAGTTGAAAGAATAGAAGCATTCTACCCTTAATCTGGTCCCATTCCAGAAGGTTGTATAGATGACTACAATTAGTATGTATTTCTACACTTCAGACTGTTGTAATAGCAGGTTTATAATATGGATACAGTGTGATTTTTGTGGTGATGCCGCTTGTTAGTAGTGAGAACATTACAGTAGTAATTGTGTTTATGCTAAGTTTTTTGAGTAGTCTTTTGGAGAATCCTAGGATTAGTAGTCTTCTGGAGACAGATGTTTTTAGTAATATAATATTCAATTGGTGGCAGCTATATTTAACACATGACAGGGTACTTTGGACACACTGTACACTAAAATGGTATTTCCAGACACAGATGTGCCTTGGAAAAGTCTATACATAGTACCACATTTAGACATGTTTGTGTGAAGCAGTGTTTGGATATAATTTGTATAACTGTAATCTAAAATTAAGAGCTGTGGCCTTTACAATTTGGTTATTGTGTGGTTTGTGTATATATTTATATATATATGTGTGTGTGCGTGTATGTGTATATATATATGTGTACACACATATATATATACACATACACACTCATATATGTGGTATGGAACAACATGTCCTCTGGACTTCTGCAGTAAGCTATTGTGAATGGGAATTCTAACCCATTGAAGTGGACACTTGCAAAGCTCCATTTTGAAAACATTTTCTAAATATATCTAGATTTTGAAGTTGTAATAATGTAATTTTCTAAAGTCACTTATAAAGGCAAGTAAACTAGTAAATGTAGATGGGTAATATTTACAAAATTTTGAGAAAGTGATTTTTTCATGTTAAAATCTTAACTTTAAAGTGTCAGGGTACGAAGGACTATAATGTTATAGTTGAACACTTAATGAAGAGAAAACAAACTGAACATGTATAGAAATAATTGCCTGTTTTATACCTTCTCTAGAGAATAATAGCTAGTAAACATTATAAGGTTTTCTTGTCTTTGTTTTGTCAAATGGCTGTCCTTCCTTCTTCAACATTCTTGGATGTAATGAATTTGGTTTACAGAAACTGCCCTTCCAGGATGTACTACCCCACACATGGCGGGGGTACACTAGTGCACACACTCTGCGTGTGTGTTTGTGTGTGTGTATGTCTTTGAGCTTCTCTACAATCTTTCAGACTTCCTTTGGAAATACCTGCCTCATCATCAGGGTAAGTAGCACTTTCCTGTAATCTGGGGGAGTCAGTGATTCAAAAGGGAGTGGAGATACAGATACTGATAAGGTAGCTAAGAATTTAAGTTCTTCTTATTTATGTTAACAAAGATGACAGTTTTACAAAATGAAAATGACTACTGTGTATTCAGTTAATACTTAAAATGCCTTCCTTACAATTTTATATTGCTTTGATGTTATTTTTTAATAATACAGGAAAATGGGCAACCCTCTGATAAAACTGGTTCTGTCATATTGAAATTAAGGTAGATAAGGCACCAATCTCCAAATGTGATCAATTTATTGTTAAGGCTAGCGTATGTGTTCGTCCTTCATTGCCAAAGAAGACCATGCCATCAGAGAAATGATGACATGACTTGCACTTGACTTTGTTTTGAGGGAGAGAGGGCTGTGCAAGTCACCAGCCTCACTTCTCCTCCAGAGCCATCTGAATCCAATGACCAGATATATTCACCAGGATGACTGGAGATGACCCAGGATGAGGCAGTTGGAGTTAAGTGACTTGCCTAAGGTCACACAGCTAGTGAGTGTCAAGTGTCTGAGGTGAGATTTGAACTCAGGTCCTCCTGACTCCTGCACTGGTGCTCTATCCACTGTACCACCTAGCTGCCCCTTAAGACTAGCAGTTACCAATAAAAGGGGTCTTTTAGCTCCCCAGTAAGCCAAAAGACCTCAAATGACAACTGACAGATCATTTTTATGGATAAAAGGAGGAGCATCCAAAAATCTGAAGTTAATCTCATAGGTTAAAGAAACAGTATGATTAGTTATAAAGCCTATAGTATCATAGATGGGGAAAACAATATGATATGAAATATCATACACATAGGGGACAGTAATTGGATAGACATCAGAAATGCAAGGCTAGCAACAACCCCTCCTTCCATCCTGTCCCTGATAGATTGCTAATTGATTGAACCCACCGATAACCTATAAGAGTAACATTTCATTTAATTGTACAAGATAACTAGTGGCCATAGAGAGACAACAGATTTCTTCTAATTGGTTGTGGACAGCTGGTGGTAGAGAGATAAGTGATTTCTTTCCATTAAAAGCGACTTGTTGGTTAGCTGATCATTTAAACTTAACTCAAAAGGGAAAACTGAACTTTTAAACTTCTGAACTTTACGTTAATGACAAAGGAATGTGACTTAGGTAGTTATACAAAATGGTAATAGTGATGCAGAATAGAATTAATTACAAAATGAAATCAGAATCAGTTTGATTTTCTCACTTCTCTGTTATTATTTAAATAGAACACATTTGTTTCAGAATCATAAGGTAAATTGTTGTCCCTTATTTTCTAGAAAAATTGTGAGAAGAGCCATTCCTTAGGACTGAGGTCTTTTTTTAGAGGTGGCTTGTCTCTTTCAAGCTCTTCACCTTTTTACCTTAAGTCATTTGAAAGTTTTTGTTGGTCTTTTTCATAAGCCTTTTTGACTTTGGTATCTTCACTAGGATATATATCTGCATTTTTCTACTTTGAATGATTTTTTAATGCCACACTTGCCCATTATCTCTGCACCTATCATGGACACAGTCTGTTGTTCCTTGTTTGCAGAGTTGTTAATTTGTTGACTTTTCTTGAACTTAAATGTCTCAAATTTTGTTCGTTATATTTGTAGAGAAACATTTTTAATGCTTAAAGAATATAGCTCCAGGAAGATCTACAACCTTAAAATCAATACTCTGGTTTCTTTGAGGGGATAGTCCGTGTATATTCATGGAGTCCAGTAAATACTACTTTTCTTCAACAAAGAATCTGAGAGAATTTACCACTCTTTAAAAGTTTTTACTCTGAGTTCAAAGAGGTCCCTGGACAGCTGTTATACCCTTGCCTTTTTATATCTCCACCCCGTGCACAACTGCCCCTTCCCAATAATGAATACAAAGGTGACTTTAATCCTGTTTCTAAGCTCTCACTTGGGCTTATTTTTGACTCCATAGATTGCTATTCAGTTTTGACGTAAGGTAACAGTTGTGTTTTAAATACTCATTTATTTTAAGGAAATAAGTAGATTCATTGCACTATTCATTGACTGTGAGTTAGGCACTGGGCAATAGTTGGGGGTACAAAAATGAAAATGGTTTGCTGTCCTCCAGAAACTTAAATGGTACACAGTTAAGTTTTTTTTTTTATTTTTTAAAAATATACAAAATAATTTTGCCAAAAAGAACATTTAACAATTAGGAAAATAAGAGAAGTTTTTTGTGACAGGCATACTTGAAGAAAATTTTTTAAAAATATTTTCATTTTTCCCCTCAATTACATGTTGAAACAATTTTATAAACACTTTTAAAAAAAGTTTTGAGTTCTAAATTCTATCCCTTCCAACCCTTCCTGAGGACAGGTAAGCAGTCAGATAAAGATTATGTATATGTGATCATATGAAATATTCCCATATTAGTCAATTTTTACAAGAAGACTAAAAAAAGAATGAAAGAAAGTGAAAAATAGCATGCATCAATCTGTATTCAGACCACACCAATTCTTTCTCTGGAGGAAAATGTTTCATCATTAGTCCTTTGGGGTGGTCTTGAATCTCTATTGCTGAGAACAGCTAGGTCATTCACAGTTCTTTATCCAACAGTATAGCTGTTACTGTGTACAATATTCTGGTCCTATTCACTACGTATCGATGCGTGTTAAGTCTTGGCAGGTTTTTCTGAAATCATCCTGCTTGTCATTTCTTATATTACAATAATATTCCATTCCAGTCATCTACCACAGCTTGTTTAGCCATTCCCCAGTTAATGAGCACCCCTTCAATTTCCAATTCTTAACTGCCACAAAAAGAGCTGCTATAAATATTTTTGTACAAATAGGTCCTTTCCTGCCCACCCCTCTTTTTTAATATCTTTGCAACAGTTTTATAGCTGTTTGGGCATAGTTCCAAATTGCTCTCCAGAATGCTTGGATCAGTTCACAATGCCACCAACAGTGTGTTAGTGTCCCAGTTTTCCCATGTCCCCTTCAACATTTATCATCTTCCTTTTTTGTCATATTGGCCAATCTGATAGGTGTGAGGTGGTACCTCAGAGTTGTTTTAATTTGCATTTCTCTATCAATAGTAATTTTTAGAGCATTTTTGCAGGTGACTATGAAAATTGCCTGTTCATATCATTTAATCATTTGTCAGTTGGGGAATACTTGTATTTTTCGAAATTAGGCTCAGTTCTCTATATATTTGAGAAACAAGGTCTTTATCTGAGATACTTATCACAAAATTTTTTCCCCAGTTTGCTGCTTTCCTCATAATTTTGGTTGCATTTTTTTGTTTGTTTTTATTTGTCTTGTTTGTGTGAAAACTTTTAAATTTTACATAATCAGAGTTATCCATTGTATATTTTGTAATGGTATCTCATTTGGTCATACATTCTTCCCTTATCACCATAGATCTGACAGATAAACTATTCCACGCATTTCTAATTTGTTTATGGCATCACACTTTATGTGTAAATCCTGTGCCCATTTTGACTTTATCTTGGTATGTTGGTCTATACTAGTTTCTGCTTTAATGTTTTCTGGTTTTTGCAGCAGTTTTGAAAAAAGTCTTGAAGGGATCTAGAGGTTCCAAGAAGCAGAAGGGAAAAGAGAAAACATTTCTGGCATGGGATGTGGTCTGTGCAAAGAGAAAGGCAGGAGGAAGAAGCAATAGCATGTAGAGTGACCCTCAATAGGCTGGTTTTGGCAGTTCATTGATGGATTAGGAGTACAGGGGACAATCCGTCTGGAAAGACAGCTAACTGTGAGTCAGGTCTTGAGGGACTTTAAAATGCCAGAGGGATTTGTATTTTATGCTAAAGACCTTAAAGAACCACTGGATCTTCTTGAGCATACATGTGACATGATGACACTGCGGTTTTCAGAATGTCCATTTGACAGCTGTATAAAAGTTGCCCTGGCAAAGTGAGAGAGTAAGGGCAGGGAGACCAGTGCCTTAGTCCAAGAGCCATGTGACAGGGTTGTAACAAATAAGAGAGATGAGATGGTGAGAGGATAGATAGGACTTGCCCCTGTTTGAGTAGGGAAGGGGCAAGTAGAGGTTTGAGAATCAGTCAACAAGCATTTGTTAAGCACCTGTATGCCAAGCAGCTAGACACAAAAAATAAAAATAAAAAAACTCCTGCCTTAGGGAGTTATGTTCTATTGGGGTAGACAGTATATGCCTGTAGTATATTACAAGTTGAACATAAGATAATTTGACGGAGGAGTAGGACGATGTTGGCAGCTGGGAAGATCTGGCTGATGACCCTTGAGTGTCACTGGAAAGAGGGAACAGTAGCCTTTTTACTTTTGTTGAGGGGAAGCAAGGGATTGGGAAGTTGCTATTTAGTTATTTTGTGTCTTCCTTTGAGAGCATTCATTTTGTGGATGCAGAGTTGTCTTTTTTGTACAGGGTCTGTCACTGTAGGTAATTATTAATTGGTGATTGTTGGTAGAAGTGTTTCTGAAGTGCCTGTGTTTGGCAGCATGGAGCAGATATAGATATAGATGCATACATTCAGTCAACAAGTATTTATTAAGCATTGGGGGTGCTAGGGATACAAAGACAAACATGAAATAGTCCCTGCCCTCCAGAAGGTCATATTTTATAGCAGAAACAACATGTACACATAAATATATGTGAAGTAAATATATACAAAGACATTTGGTGATAGTAAAAGTGGAGAGGAGATCAGGAACGATTTTGTTTAGCAGGGGTGCATTTCAGCATAACTTAGAAGGAAACTAGAGATTCCAAAAGGCAGAGATGGGCAGGCAACATAATGCATCCTGCTGTGCAAAGGCAAAAAGATGGGAGCTAATGGAGCATGATGGGTCAAGGACAACAAGATGATCTCAGATTGCAAGAAGCAGGGAAAATACTGCATAATAAGACTGCAAAGGTAGACTGGAGCGAGGAATACCTGACAGGAGTTTATATGTGATGCTAAAGGCAATAGGGATTTTTTTGGAGTCGTTTGATCAGGAAAGTGATGTAGTCATATTTATCCCTAGGAATATTATTGTGTAGTGGATTGATGAGAAAGTAGAAACTTGAGGCAAGGAAAGGAATTAGGCAATGATTGTAGGAAAAGGTGATCTGGACCTAAAGTAGGAGGTTGGCCACATAAATAGAGGGATGGGTCAGATGCCAGGAATATTAGGGATTTATACTGAATGTATGGGTGGAGGGAACAAGAGAAGTTAAAAATGACTCTGAGGCTGTGTCTGGTGATTGGCAGAATGGTGAGGCCTCCTCGTTGCTAGACATGGGGCCTGTCCTGTAGCAGTCAGCAAATTTAGTGGATGGATCCTGGCCTGACCTTTAAGTAAAGTTTTGGTGCTAGACAAGTTTCTCACAGTCATCTGGCACAATTTGTCTTTCTGATGGTTACTAAGAAGGAACAGCAGAAGGTCACTTCTGAAACCAAACCCTGCAGGGGAAAAGGTTAGTCATTGGACTATGGCACTGTGCCACAACTCTTCTTAAAGTCAAACTATAATTATGTGCATGGTGGCACATTGAAAAGAGTCCTTTCTGAAGTAAGATAAAATGTTTTGCCGAACTGTTTTTCTTATCTATGAATAATCTTTTAAAATGGCAGGTTCTCTTTTAAACTCTGTACTATAGGTTTTTTTGGTATATTAGAGAGCTTTTCACATACATCATATGTGAATTTTTAATAATTTTAATGCCATAATATGAAAGTAACGTAGTTAAAATGTCTAGTTTTGGTTTATCTTTCTGTGATGAACTAGGACATTGGGCTAAATGGCTGCTGCCTCAGCTTGATTTACTGTATTTCCTTTTAGTGGTATGATGATTCTGGTTTTGGATTGTTATGTTAGTTATCTCTATGGATGGGTGTCGTTTACAATCACAGAAATGGGCAAATTTCAGGATTTGCATGTGAATTTTTAAAAGTTAAGTACAGATCATTTAGGAACAAAAATTTTTGTAGGTGTGAACCAGGGGGATTATCAAACTATCAGGAGGGACAAATCTGATCTGTCACTTGTTTTTGCAGTTACAAGCCAGAAGTGATTTTTACATTTCAAATTCAATAAAAATTCATTATAAAAGGCAAAGACTATTCTTAGTTGCTTCACCTAGTCTGTAGTGTAGACTAACAGTGCTGCAGAGATCAGATCAGAAACTAAAACCTGTATTTCATAATTAGTAGCATAAGACTGTCAAGTGACTTTGTGAGTCTGAGGTGGGGGGAATGTCAGTACTGTTGTGGGGACATGATGGAGGGAGGTCCTAAAGCTGTACAACCAAGTGAGAAATGGAAGAGTTGTCTAAACTGAGCTCTCTCCTTAAATGGAGGTTTGGAGTTCATGGTCCCACCCTCTAATCAGAAAGGCCGAGGGTTGATGAGATAGAATTCCAAGGCCAAAGCCATCTTGTAGAGTGATGAGGTTATCCCAGTAATGAGCCTTCAGAGGCATGATGGAGAAGTCAGAAATGTCCCCAAAGTAATGTATCCAGGTAAGAGATGAGACAATTCTGGATTTTGTATTACTCTGCCTTTTCCCAGGTAGAAAGAGCCAAACCTCCAGGTGGGGCAGTGGCAGGAACTTCATCTAGTCCAACCCATACAAAAGCAGGAAGCTACCACACCCCTGTCAAACAGTCATATACTTTCTCCATTTCATTATATGCAGTGATAGGAGAACTTAGTACCTCTTGAAGGGTCCATCCCACTTTATTAGATAGCTATGATTATATTAAGCTGACATCTTCCTCTCCAAAACTTATACCCACTGATTCTGTTTGTACCTTCTGGAGCCAAGGAAAAGAAATCTAAATCTCTCTTCCATGTTGACTTGGAGTTGGGAGACTTTTATTTAAATCCTGGCACCAGTTGTGTGACCTTGTACAAACACAGGTAATTTCTTTGAGACTTATTTCTCTCTTTTGTAAAATGGAGATAATAATGTACTACTATTTCTCTGCATTTTTGTGAGAAATACTTTGTTAAAGTGCTTTATGAATGTGGATGGTTACTATAACCAATTTTCATTCCATCGGCCTGTCTTATTACAGTATGATTTAGCATTCCCTACCATGAGGTATAGATTTCCTTATGTGTTCCAAGTTATGTTGCTATTAAAAGGTACTCAGGATTAGACACAGTCCTCCAGGTGTGGAATGACCAGGGCAGAGTACAGCAGTATTACTGCTTCCTATTGCCACCTTCTTCTGTACACCTTGTTTAGAGCAGCCTAAGAGTGCATTAGCTATTTTTAGCTACTGTGTCCCACTTCTTTGCCTGTGATCTACTAAAAGCACCAAATCAAAGAAGCACAGAATTTTGTGTGGATAAAACCTATGAGGCCATCTGAGTTCAATTTGTACCCAAATAAGAATCCCTCCTAAAACATCACAAGTGGTCATATACAGCCTTTACTTAAAAATTGCTAGTAAAGATGACTCTACTCCCTCTTAAGGAGGCCCAGGCCTTTTCCACTTAACTGCTGTCTAGCTGTGTCTCTCCCATTGTGTATATCTGCAGGCAGTTTTTTTAAAAGTCTTTAAGATAGGACTTTACATGTATCCCTTTTAAGTTACATCTTTCTATATTGGGAGCTTTGCTCTTAATTTTTAAAATCTTTTTCAATACTAACTTGTGCAAGATGTTATAGCTATCTCATCATCATGTCACCTGCAAATTTCATTTTCATGCCATGTATGTCATCCCATGTCATTAAAGAAAATTTCACTTTAGAGAAACTAGAGGCAATGTAACACCAAGAAAAGTATACATATTTGAAAACAGAATCTGGGTTGAAATCTTAGCCATTTACTTGGACTAGATGACCTCTAAATCCCTTCTACTTTATAATCTATGGCACTATTACGCTGTGGTCATTGAGCAGAATATGGCCAAGAACAAATTCCTGGAGCATCTTGCCAAAGATTGCCCACCAAGATGTCCTCTATTCCTTTATCTTCATTCTTTGTGTATGGTCTTGAAATTATTTCACAATCTACCTAATTGTACTAGGTTGTCACCACATCTTTCCATAGAATCCACACTATAGAGTTTGTTGCTGTTGCTGGTCTTAGATTTAAAGCTGGAAAGGGCCTTAAAGGTCATCAATTCCAGTGGTCCCAAACTCAGGTAGAAAGGATATTGGCCACCTACTGACTTAGAAAACCACAAATTAACATCACCTACATTGTACTCTTATTTTTTTCCTATTTTGTTGAACATTTCCAAATTGTCTTTTAATCTGATTGGGCAGTTTTGTTGGAGGGTCAGAGGTTGGTACTTCTGGTCTAGTCCAGCCACCTCAATTTGTGTAAAAGAAAACTAAAGCTGAAAGTTAGTAAAGCAGTTTACCAAGGTGTCATACAAGTGTGAGAGTGTCAGAGACACTAGGAACCCGGATGCTTTAATCAAAGCCAGCACTTTTCCACTTTTCCCACTGTATGCAGAAGATCCCTGCCATTGACACTTCTGGGGTACATAAATTGATAAAGTGTTGTTACATATCTTTTCTGACAGGCAGGAATCCTACTCTTAAGACTTTATGATCCCTAACTGATTAGTCCTATTGAATACCGTGAGGAATATTATGATGACAATAATGTACATTTATAAATCGCTTTAGATTACTGAACAAAGCACTTTTTGTGTGGGAAATGTTTCATTAAGTCCTGCTAATGGCTGAATTTATGATAATATAATAGTCTTTGACTCCTTGGATTCCACTGAAACATTGTAATGAAATGAGAATCATGTGGCACATTTTAATGTGATAAATATTTGCTTTTGAAGAATTTAGAAAGATTATGTGATTTAATATTTTAAGCATTTTTCTTGCATATATTCTGTGGAAGAATTGAATTCAGATTAACCACTGACCAAGATAAGATGTTCTTTAAGTGAATTCTGAAGAATATTATTATTACACCTTAAGGCCCTAAAAATGAGATTATAACAAAAGACAGTAAGGAAATGACAATACAAAATGTTCACTCTTAAGCTTTCTTGAAAATTGTATAAAGTGAGTTCAGGCTGTAATGGTAAATAAAATATGAAGCTGCTTTTGTTGTACAGCTGCTATTTATAGAACAGACATTCTAAGGACAATTCCTTTTTTTCATCATTGGTTAAAATGCTTTCCTATTATTGGAAATCTTCCTTTGAAGAACAGCAACTTGGGATCTTTTTGAATTACTAGATTATATCTGTGATGCAAAGATAACTGTCTTCAGTTAATGACCAAACTGAAAATTATTTTAAAAGAGAATAGAGACTTTATAATCAAAAGACCTAAAAGACTCTGTCTTGAGTGTAAATAGAGATTGTAGAGTCTATAAATAGATTGACACATGTATCTTGCTTTATGGTATGTGAAACACACTTAATTTTTTCTCTAATTCCTTCACATTTTGCATTTATTTTTAAGAACCTTTTGATCTTATGATGACAAATTAATGTAACTCCTAAGCCTAATTTCAACTTTCCAACAAAACACCATTTCATACCTGATAATGAAATTAAAACATTAAAAGTGGTCAGGCATAAGCTCCTTGAGGTGAAGGGCATTGTCTTTTTTATTATTTTTTTAAGGCAATCAATTAAATGACTTAACTGAGGTCACACATAGGCTAGTAAGTGTCTGAAGCTGGATTTGGACTCAGGTCCTACTGATTCCAGGACCAGAGCTCTTTCCACTGTGCCGTCTTGCTGCTTTGTCTCGCTGTGGCTCCACAATCTCTAAACTATGAACTTTATATATATATATATATATATTAGGTGCTCCAAAACAGCTTGTTGAATGGTAAAGGGGAAAAAATAAGTAATTTCACTGGAAACCTCCTCCCCCTTCCCCAAGGCCCCCTGTATCAGTTTAATTTTTAGAAACTTTATAGCAGTTATCGCGGACCCATCCTGCATTTGATGAAGGTGCCCTCTACTATCTGTCTTGAAGCTAAACACAGATGAAGAAGCAGGTGTCATGAAAAGACCAGTTGCCTTAAGAGAAGAAACCTGAGTTAAAATCCTGACAGCAGCACCTAATAGCTTTGTGACCTTAGACAAGTATTTAATCTCTGAAACAGGTAAAATAGATACAATAATGTTTAAATAGCTATCCCATGGAGTTATTGTGAAGAAAATGCTTCAAGATATAGTTGGTAGTTTTTAGTTACACAATTTTCAGCCAATCTCATTTAAAAATGCTGATCCTTCAGAGTATAACTTTGAGAAAGAACCAGCTTTCTGCTCATGTATGATAATTCACCTTTCAACTCTACTGAATTCATTTATTAAGGACCTACAGTACGCAGAGCACTCCGATGCATTGGGGAGAAGAAAATTATGTAGTGCCTGCCCTTGAAGAGCTTACACGTCTAATTAGGGGACCATGACATGTACAAGTAACTATATTGTAAAGTAATACATGCTGCACGTATAAGAGAGGTTCAGACAAAGTGCTGTACGATATCTCAGGAGGTAAAGGTCATTGCTTTGTGGGGGAGGGGGACATAAGAAAACTGGAATTAAATAAACACTTACTAAGCACCTTCTATGTGCTAGGTGCTGGGAGTGCAAAGACAAAATTGAAACTGCTTCAACCCCCAAAGAATTTACTTTCTACTTCAAGAATACAACATGTACACAGATAGTAAAAACAAGGGCATTTGAGGAAGGACCAGTAACAACTGTGAGGGAGAAATCAGGAAAGTCTGCAAGTAGGAGATGACACCTGAACTGAGTCTTGAAGGCAGCTAAGGATTCTAAGAGACAACGATGAGGAGGGAGGACATTCCAAGCATGGGGGCAGCCTGTTGTGCAAAGGCCCGGAGATGGGAGATGGCAGATGGCATGCTGAGTTTGAGGAACAGCTTATTGGATATGAAAGGTGAGAGGGGGATAGTAAAAGATTCAAGGCGCATGACAAGACTGGGTAAGTTGTGGTACTACTGATGGAAATAGTAAAGTCAGTTAACAAGTATTTATTAAGTATTACTATGTGCCAGGCGTTATGCTAAGTGCTGGTGGTACAACAAAAGGCAAAATCAAAAAGCAAACTTTGGCAAGGGGAGGGGTCAAGGGAAGGAGATGACATTCTTAATTTCCTACATGGTGAATGTAAAGTATGAAGTGGTCAGGTGATCATTGGTATCCTTTGAGAGAAAAATTTCATTAGAGTGATGAGGATAGAAGCCCAATTATTTGGGGAAAGAAGGGGGGGTTCAGGAAGTGAAGCATTGGAAGTAGACAATTTTATTAAGTTTAGTGCAGATAATGAGAGATCAAGCCATGATTAGGAGGTATAAAAAAACCATGGATAGATTAGGGAGGCCTGAATCTTTTGTTTACCAGTATTATTTTGTCTCACTATTCTGCCTTGAAGCAGGGACTAAAATCCTATCTTCCCATTTAGGACTATGGCCTCATTTTTTAAAATAGCAATATGGAGGTGGGAGTAAACTAATTTTTTTAGAGAAAGAAAAGTACCCTTTTTTTTTATAGAGTTGAGTAGGGAGGGTTTTTGTTTTTGTTTTTGTAGAATAAGAAATGAAAGGTTTAACAGTGGGATTTTAAAAATTAGGAACAGTAAAACTACTGATGTAAAACAATCACTTTACATCTACTTCAGTTCTCTAGTGTTAAAGGATAAAGGTAGAAACAAGATAATGGGGTGGGGCAAGAAGCACTAGAATGATGCAGTAGATTCTGAAGATTATTAAACTATTTGTCATACCTAGCAATTCTCTTGGGTCTTCCAAGTGATTGAAGGTGCTTTTGCTTCTCTATTTAACACATTTAGACTTACAGTGACAAGGATAATAAATTACTATAGTCTTTTGAAAAATTAATAGCTCTTCAATTAAAACTATTCTTTACTCTCAGACTTTCAGAGACATCCAATCAAAAATTGATAGAAGTTATTCTCTGAGCTATACTAAGTAA
Source organism: Notamacropus eugenii (assembly GCF_028372415.1). Lineage (NCBI taxonomy): Eukaryota > Metazoa > Chordata > Mammalia > Diprotodontia > Macropodidae > Notamacropus > Notamacropus eugenii. Next base: position 42,011,286 of record NC_092877.1, on the reverse strand, counting down.
TTTTATTCTTGAAGGCGAGATCTCTCACCCTTCCTCCAGTTGTAGTTAAAGTGTTTTTCTCCCTGTTCTTATACTGCTTTTTACTAGTATTATGTCATTTAGTGTTTAAGATGGTTCAACTAATATGTAGTATAATATTATGTAATTTATGTCCTTGTCCTCTCTTCACAGATATTCCGCATTTTTGTGACTGATATATTTATATACTACATGTCTGTATTTTTACACGTGTTTTATTTGTTATGTAATCAAAAGAAAAGAAACTCATGGTCTAGATGACAGACATTTCTGAAAGGTCATGGCTATTCAGTTCAGCCCATTATTTATTAAGTCCAACTGGACCCTGCAGGCCTTGCAGATAAAACAAACAAAACTTTCTCTGACTTCAAGGAGCTAATTTCTGCTAGGGAAAGGAGGAAAGGGAACATTTTGAGTTGAGGTAAGCCTGAAGGAAGATTGGGAATCTGAAAAACCGATTCTAAAGTGATAAAGGTGAGTGGTAGAATGCTGCTGTCCTCAACAAATAGGGGATTCTAGAAGGTCAAGTTTAATGAGGAAAATGATGAGTTCTCTTTTGGCCCTGTTGAGGTACATGTAGAAATTCATCCAAATGGAAATATCCAGCAAGCAGTTAAAGATAAAGAACTAGATATATAAATCTGGAGGTCATTTTCATAGAAGTCGTAATTGGTCTCAAGTCCAAGATCTTGAGATGCTTTAAGGTAACTATAACCTTTACCTTCTTGACTTCCAAAATTCACCTAGTAATCAGCATTATAGATGGAATGGAAAAGTTGACAGCCAAAGCATGAGACTAGAAGATGAATAAAGTGAGATGATCCTGAGAATAGAGGGTTTTTTTTGCAAGTATATTAGGTAATTTTGAAGGTGGTTGTCATATCTTTCCCCTCTACATCTTGGTCTTTTTCAGCCTGGAGAAGAGGAGATTGGGGTGGCAAGAGATCTGATAATATTTTCAAGTATTCCAAGAGGTTTCATGTGTAATTAGGTATTAGACTTGTTCTGATAGTCTCTTAGATACCAGAAATAGGAACAATGGATAGAAGTTGAAGGAAAGGCAGACTGGGTTGATAAAAGGACAACTTTACTAAAAATTAGAATAGACTGAACTGCCTTGGGAGATAGTGGATTCCCTTTGACTTGAGGTCTTAAAGCAAAAACTGGTTGACCACTTGTACATTGCAGAGAGAGGGATTCTTATTCTGTTATGGATTGTACTAGGCCTTTGAGAGACCTTCCAGCTCTGAGGTTTCTCTTGTTCTATGTATCAAAAAGCTTCCTGAAGGTGGTTAAGGTAAGAGGATTGGAATTTTCCAGGCAGGTAGAATTGGTCTTGGGCAAAAGACTTTTTGATAGAAAAGTTAGATTGGATATAAGAAGTAGATAGGTGATTCGAAGACAAGACTGGCTGGACAGCCATTCAGAAGTTGTAGTCAGAAGAGTTGGATTTTGAAAGGTCTATGAGTTGCACACATTAAGAGATTTAATATATTTGGAAAAATTTTTTAGTAGGAAGATGTAAACAGGTTAGAGGTGCCTAAGAAAGTGAGGGTAGTAACAAAAGATTTGTTGTTGTGGATAAAGAACCACCTTGAGAGTATTAAGTTGTAGACAGAAGCAGCCAAGTTGGGGGAGGGAGGGAGGGTGTGTGGGTGTGTATGTTTGTGTGGGTGTGTGATGAATACAAAGCCAGATTTAGTGTCAGAACTGCTCATTGGCTTTCAGTTCTACATATGACACTGACTTATAGGTCCTTGGACAAGTGACTTAACTTCTCTGGGCATCAGTTTCCTTATCTGTAAAATGAGAGAAAAGTATACTGCATGTCCTCTGTGTTCTCACAGCTTAACATGATCCATATTATTTTAAAGAATGCCTTGAAATTCTGGAAGAGAAGTGTGGCCTTTCCACGACATCCAGAAGGGATAAAGATGGAGACAGAAGATTAAAAAGCATACTGTATCATGATAACTATAAAATTGTATAATGTAAGAAATTAGATCTGGAAGGAACTGAGCCTTCGTTATGACTGGGAGTGAACTAGAAAAGCCTGTGGGTTCTGTGTGCCTCTTGTGTATGGTACTTATGAGGAAGAGTTTCAAGAACTGGGCCTGGCTGATGGAGATCGGACAGGCAGTTCAGGGTGTAGGGGGGATAGGTAGCTCTTGATTTGAGAGAAGATAATTTCATTGTAGAAGGAAAGGTAGTTCATGCTAATGGTCTTGAAAGATGTTTAAGGAAAAATGGATGAATAGTTTGAAGAAATTTAAGGAAAGAATTGCTAAAGAATATGTGAGTTGTGGACAAATGAAACAATTAGAAGTATAATGGCATTGCAGCTACTATGGGAAATACTTTTTCCTCCATAGCAAAGAAGTGTACATTCTTGGGATAATTAGGTGGCTGAATTAGGTGTTTGATGGCAAACCGAGAGTGTGGGATATGAAGTGGGTGTTCAGCAAGAGAAAATAAATTAAGACTACAGTAGGGTAATAACAGTATTTTTCAGAGAATAACTGAACAACTAAGTTGTTCTGAGTATTATAAATACTCAAATTAACTACAAAGGGCCTATGAAAGAAGATCCTATCCACCTTCAAAGAAAGATAAATAGAAGTATCCATAGCAATGTTTTTCTGTGTGTCTGTCTGTGCGTGTCTGTAGAATTATATCTGATGTGGACCAATGACTGGTAACAAAATCAGGTACCTTTGGAAATTGGGGTTATAAGAAAGTTCTCCTGATCTAAGAACAAGACTGTAGTACTTAACCATAACTGTGGAGAGGTAGATGTCCTCTTTATTACTTTTTTTGTATTTCTAGGCACACGGTGTCTAGCAAACTGAAAGTTGTAAAAAATTGATTAAGATGCTTTGGAAATACCTAAAATTAGTCTGCTTGTATATGTATGTGATAATTAGATGCTGTAAACTTCACAGAGGTAATCATCAAGAAAAGCTATTAATTAACCAGCTGTATAAACCTCATGGGATGGATACAGTTCTGGCTTTCCCCCAGACATTGGTTCTTCTTACAGGGGAGAAGTTATGAACACTGACACTTCTAGTGTTGGCACTATTGGTTTTACTATTTGCAAACAGGAATATGACTGAAATAAGAGCAAACTACAGGAAAACTCGGACCACGTGTAAAACACTTTCTGCTCTTAGGGAGATTTTAGCAGCTAGAGCAGGAGGTCAATATCCAGAGCTCAGATGCCAAGAACAAATGCATTTTAAGAAAAATAAATCTTGTTGTGGAGAAAATGTGAAACAAGGAGCCAGCATCTACAGAGAATGAGCCAGGAGCAAGACTTTAAATGCTTCTTTCTGCCCATGGTACATATGAATCAAAAATCCTCCCATCATCATTTTTACAAAATGCAGGAGAACCAGGCAGCCGGGGTAAGAACCATCTTCTATGTGACAGTGACTTGGTTGATCCACAGACCTGAGAGAATGATGACAAAACCGGGATCTTATGATCAAAGTGGGGGCAATAAGGAACATGGATGGAGTTGGCTGAAATTACTTTGGATGACTTTAATCTCTCCTTAGAGAAGATATAAACTGATCCTTGGAAAGTTTATACTTAACGGGGAAGTGTATAGTTAACAGTTTGGGTAATTTTTGAAATTTGGACCAAAGTAGTCTTCCCATTAAGTAAAAGTGAACCATATATAGATAAGAATTTTTTAATCTAAGTGAACATGTTACATGTTAGTCTTCTAATGAATATTCTTATCAATGTATTCACGTGTGGACAGTAGTCTTTTATTTTTATATATGTAATATACCAAACTTGATAAATCAAAATGCCATTTAAAAACCAAGTTTTGCATTACTGGCTTGACTCAGTGAGGACAGTTGAAGAATACTGATGCTTATGAAAAGCTATTGGTTCAGAGGAGGGACATATTATTGGAGAAAATTAACTGGGAATTAAATTTTTAAAATGTTTTATTGATCCAAACTATGTAAGGAAATTTATTAACCCAATTTAAAAGAAGGGCTATATGGATAGAGAACTCTGAAGACTCAGGTTGGAAATAAACATAAATTTACCAGCTTCTCTTAATTTCTTGGATGTCATTCTCTTTTGTTTAGCCATTCATTCCTTGTATTTATGTGTTGTTCAGCAAAGATCAACATAGCCTTAGAGAAAAGAAGGTGGGGTCCTTTTGTGGCCACATAAACTAGACCAAGCATATTTAAAGGGCCTTTTGGAAATACTATGTATCTTTGGCATTCTAGCTTCTATTATCAAGTAAACATGATCTCAAGTTCAGAATTAAGCATGCAGCTATGTCTAGTTTGGGTTATTCAGTTTCCAAGATTTTTGGAATAAATTCTGCCTTTTACCAGATTGAAATGCATTAAGTTAGTGAAACAGCTGCATACCTTCTTTGAGAAAAGGTAATTACTTATTTGGGGGGGCACACTGGGATCCATATTAAATGTTATATTATTGTCAGTAATAAATTACACTGTTTAGTGCAGTTGTTTTGGAGCTACTGATGTTCGTCTATTATTCAAGATTTTTGCATTGTTTCTAAAGAAGTGTAACATTTGCTTTGAATTATTTTATTCTTTCTTTTCTTTTCTTCACAGTGCTGAGGTTCATATTCTGCCCTGGAAGGTTCCTGAGAAAGGAGTAGCTAGTGTGAGGAAATAAGCCAATGTTTTCATTTTATCCTACAGGTCCCAGCAGGGATGGCACAATCAGTGAGGACACTATCCGAGCATCTCTCATTTCAGCAGTTAGTGACAAGCTGAGATGGCGAATGAAAGAAGAAATAGATCGTGCCCATGCAGAGCTCAATGCCTTAAAGCGTACAGAGGAGGACCTGAAAAAAGGTCACCAGAAACTAGAAGAGATGGTAACCCGCCTGGATCAGGAAGTGGTGAGTAGCTCTTGGCAATTAAATGTTCTCTAGAAACCTTGAGTCCATGAAGGATGGCATTTAATGCCATATTTATGTACAGGTGCTCATGGGAATATAGTCAGAGAGGAGGAAACTGAGGCCCAGAGAGCTAAAGTGATTTGCCCAAAATCACATACACTATTTTCAGTGAGAGTGGATCTTTTTAAAGAATACGGGAGGTTTTAGAGAATTATTGCCTGGTTTCTTACTATTAGATTCCTCTCAGGATGATATAGTGAAAATAATACTCCTTTCAAAGTCAGTGGACTTAGTTTTTATGCTGCCTAATGCCTTGAGCATACTCTACCCCTGAGGTTGAACCCCTAAGGATGTTATTAGTAAGCTAGCTGAACTCATTCTTCACTAATTACCAAATTCCCATTCCAGTCATTCTGAAATCTGTTGCTATTTGGTCTTCCACTGCCTTTACCCTTATTCCCATCCCCCTCAGCCCAGTCCCTGCCCAGGTCCCACTCTGAAACTACCCACCTCTTGCATTGTGCTCTTTGGAAGGCCTGCTTTATCCATAATAAAACTGCTTTCATCTTAGAACAAATTTTCCTTTCCCATTTCCTTCACCATCTTTCACTTGTTGAGACCTTTCTCCCTAATGATGGTGAAGTTTCCTTGGCCACCCTTTTCAGCACTGTTCGTGCTTTCACTCATACTCTCTCTCACTGAAGTCAGGGAGTTAGAGTACCCCTTACTCCCCATTACCTCTTCCTGGCTTTCTCTCTATTATCACTCAGTAACTTCTTTGAGGTTCACTCAGTCCATATTTACAATTCAATCAAACTTATCTACTAACCTTCAGAACATTTCCTTCGTTGTTCAGTGAGTTCAGTTCCTAGCTCTCAGTCTTTCTTTCCTCCCCCACTCCCTAACCTCCAGTTTTTCAGCTTATTCACTTCCTGTGACCTACTTTCCCACTCCACCTTAGCCACACACAGAGATCACTATCCTTGTGATCTTGCCAGTATTCTGTTTCCATGGTCATAAACAAAATTTCCTTATCTAATCACAATTTTTAATAATTCCTCCATTCTTTCTACCCCAGTCATTTCCTCCCTTCCCTATATTGACCCCTTGGAGAAGCAGCTCAGGACTACATTGTGCTTTTCTGTCAAGTCCCTGTATCCTGTTGAGGATCTTGCCCTGGCAAGCCCTAGACTCCTGTTCTTGGGCTGCTAAAGGTGGAGAAAAATCACAAAACTCTGTTGCCTGGGTCCACTATAAATTTATGTTACATGATCTCAACTGGACTTTCATTGTGGCAAGGAAATCCTTTTACACCTCCCTAATCTATTAAATGTCTCATTCAGCTTTTCCAAAACTTTCCATCCCTGCTCAAACTTCAAAATTCCCTCCCCCTTTTCAGTGAAGACTCCTCTTTCACTGAAAAAAACAGACCATTCACTGAGAGTTCCTCCTCCTCTCCCCTCTTACTTCCTTTACTACTTCATCCTTTAATTTTGCTTAATTAAGTCCATTGATTTAATGATCATCTCTATACAGATGAATCTAAGATCTATTTACCTGCCCCTTGCCTTTTTGTTGACCTCCAATCTCACATCTGCAACTGACTCTTGGACATCTTATATTTTATATATATATATATATGTAAATTCCTCTCTTCCTATAAATTCCTCTCTTCCTAATGAAATTCCCTTTTACATTACCATCATTGTTCCAGCGTCATGCAGGCTCCTCAGTCCCAGTGTCCTTGGTTTCTAATCTGCTCTCCACCCACTTCCATCTGCCAAGTCCTTTGACTTCAGGAAAGAGACACCATAGGGAAACAGTAAAGAATAAGTTTGGTTAGAGGAGCATAGTTGTGAAGCAACCTGATAAGCACAGGAAGGTGAGAAACACACTTGACAATGAGCCCTAAAAGAAGGGCAGGCAAAATTCCAGCCTTTAGTGTCAGAAGTAGTGCAGGTCACACTCCAGGGGTGAATTGGTGATATTGTCAGAAGCGTAAATCCATTTGCAACTTAGTACTATTTGAAAATCTGTCATACATTTCACATACATAAAGACTGTGCATGTTTTTAAAAACCTGTTAAATTGGCATAGGTCATTTTCAATATTTTCACTTAGAACAGAGATTCAGTTTACAGATGTGAAGGTGTCTTCTTGTACACTGACTCCCTTCCCCTTTGCCTACAAACATACTCAGACACACCTAGTTATAAAAACACTTACTACCTTTCTAACCCATCCTGTTACTACTCTCCATTTACTTCCTTTTTTACTACCAAACTTACTGGAAAAATTGCTTTTCTTTGGTATTTTTCTCAAAGATCATTTGATGAACTACCAATTGCCAAATTCAGTGGCTTTTTTCCCTCTCTTTGTTTTCTTTCACCTCTCATTTGACACTGTTGACTAACTTTACTGGATATTCTCTTATACCATAGTTTCAGAAGTACCGTACCTGATCCTGATTCTTCTCTGTCTCCTGATTCTTCTCTGTCTCCTGATTCGTCCTCTTCCCAGCCTCTTGAGGTTGAGTTGCCCTAGGTTCTGTCCTTGGGTCTCTTCCCCCTTTCTGTAGTCTCTCTTAGCCAGATTTCATTCTTAAAAATACAATCTTCCTCACTATGGAAATTACTTTTGAATTTCCAGCCATGTTCTTTTTTGCCCAAGTTCTATATCTGTAAGACAGCCCTACTTGCATATGTCATCAGCATCTCAAATTCAACAGTCCTAAAACAAAGTTTATTTTTCTAAGTCAGTTCTTATTTAATTATTCATATTACCACCACTACCCAGTCGTCTGCATTTCCTGAACCTTGGTCTGTCAGTTTTCCTTCTTTCCCACTTGTACTCAACTAGTTATAACTCCCTCCTCCTACCTCTTCTCCCAGTCATCACTCTAATATAGGCTGCTCAAATCTACTTGGCATGACTACTGCAGGAATCTCCAAAAAGGTTTTCCTACCTTTATCTCCTTCAAACAATTGCCACCTTCCTGCCAGACTGATCTTTTTTCTTTTGGTAAAACCAGGTAGCCATGCCATTCTTGCACAGAATCATTCTCTAACTTCTTGGTACAGGCCAAAGAGAATTCAGAGCTCCTTTACCTCCTCCTGTTAGTGTCTGTCAGTGTGACCCCATCTTACCTGTCTGGGTTTGTCTTTTCTTCTTTCCTTCAATATGTTCAGACTACATGGAATTACTACTGGCTATTGCCTCATCTGTCCTTACCCTGGCCCATCTTTACCTGGGATGCATACCTTGCTCCCCTCAACAGTTCCTTCTTCATAGCTTTCTGTCTACTGTCTCAGATTTCATTTGGCACTTTCTTTGTATTTCTGATGTTATGTATTATTACATAAGGTAGTTATTTGTGTGATAATTCCCTAATAAATTATAAGCTCTATGAATGAAGGATCTTGTTTTATTTAAATTTAGTATTTCTTCTTCCTGCTGCATACTATGTTTGTTCTCTATGCTTAATAAAAAAGGTTGTTGACGTGGGGCAGTAGGCAGTACATGTGTACTCCTACTGATTTAAGTATTTAAAATATCATAATTTACTCCATAACAAATGTCTTGCTTCAGTACTTCAACACCCTGTGATTGTGTTGTGAGTGATAAATTATCTACATCCATCTCATTCTTCTGACTTAGGGAATTCTGAATGCCTTAAGCAGTGGCTTGCCCAATGACTCAAATTTGACCCAGCTGAAGAGGAGAATGTGGCTCTTTGATCAGCTGTCATAAATCTCCATTCTGTTACCTTCCTTGGTGACTCTAATTACACAACCTGAAAGAACTCTACTATAACTAGTATGTTTGCTCTTTTTGTGGTGTGAATGAAGACCTTTTTACTAGCCTCTGAATGAGAGTACAAAGGTCATATTTCTTGATAGCCTATTTGACTGTTCTGGGTGGGGTGCTTAGAAAAAGCAGAACATTCTTTACATGCATAGTAGAATTCTCAAATGTATTTTTTCTCCAGATCAGACTATTTTCAGTAAGAACACTGCTTTAAACTCAACATAAGCTGTCATTAGAACAGAAGTTTGGGGTTATATTTTTCATATGCCTAAAAGCTCATGATAATCTGGATGAGATGGACATGTAGACAGTTATGTACATACAAGATTTATACTGAGAGTATAGAAGGTTGTGGTGGAAACAGACACAGAGAAAGTCCTCTTGCAGATTTGTACAATTTGAGTTGAGTCTTAAAAGAAGCCAGGGAAGCCAGTAGGCAGAACTGAGAAGAGAAATCTAGTCCTGTAAGAAAACCAGTAAAAAGGTCTAAGAACATAAGAAGGAAGGCCAGCGTTATTGAAGCACTGAATGCATAAAGATGTATAAAATATAAGAAGATTAGAAGGTGATTTTGAAAACAAATAATACTGTAATATGTTTTTAGACACAAGTCTTCCAGAAACAATTTCTATTAAATTAACATTACCTCTCCCACCTCCTTCCTAAGTCCTTGGCTGTCTTTACTCCAAGACAATTTGAGGTAACAGGAATCTTGAACAATGTTAAAATATAATTTAGGATTAAATTTAATCTTCAACTGAAACTACTCAACCTCCTTCTTTTATTACTACTCCTCTCAAGGTTTGAAACAGTAATGCTTTCTGACTTAAAAAGAAAGCATGGGACTTGGGTGGGTCACAGGCCAGTTGCTTCTAGTGATAAGAATGACCTAGTTCTTAACAAGAAATATTCTTAGTTCAAATAGACATCTTAAATTCACTGTGTCCAACACAGAGCTCAGCATCTTTCCCCCTCAACCTTCCCTATTACTGTGGGAAGCAGCACCATCCTCTGCATCCCTCAGAGCCATAACTCAGGATTCATCCTGGACTCATCACTATCACCCTCCCCCCATATCCAAGCTGTTGCTGAAGTCTGTTGATTTGCAAAGTCTCTCACATACACTACCCCCTTCTTTCCCCTTACATTTCCCCCACTCTGGTTCGGGCCCTCATTACCACACACCAGAATTATTGTAAGCCTGCTGGGAGACAGGCCTGTCTTGTCCCTCCCCACTCCAGTCCATTCTCCATTCATCCACCCAGTTATTTTCCTAAAATGCTGAACTGATTATCATACACACATAGACCCTTCTTACTCCTCATCATGTACTCTTCTATACAGTTGCATTGGCCTTGTGGCTGTTGCACAAACAAGGCTTGAGGTATTTCTGTTACTGTTCTCCATATCTGGAATGCTTTCCCTCCTCTTCTCTGGATTACTGACTTCCCTGGCTTTCTTTAAGTCTTGACCGCACCCGCACCCGCACCCACACCCACACCCACACACGTCACTTGCTTTGCCTGTATTTATATGTCATCTCCTCGCTTAGGCTCCTTAAGGGCAGGACACAACACTTCATAGAATACCTGGGTCGGGTTTTTGAACCTAGGAAGACTTAAATGAACTGATGCTAAATGAGGTGAGCAGAACCAGGAGAACCTTGTAACAGTAACATTGTGCAGTGACCAACTTTGATAGACTTTGTAGATACTTAGCTCTTCTCAGCAACAGAAGGATCTAAGACAGTTCTAGAAGATTTATGATGGAAAATGTTTTCAACATCCAGATGAAGAACTGTGGAGAATAAATGCAGATTGAAGCATGCTGTTTTCACTTTTTTTTTTCATTCTCATGGTCTTTCCCTTCTGTTTTAATTCTTCTTTTACAACATGACTAATGTGGAAGTGTTTAACAATATTGTACATGTATAGCCTATATCAGATTGCTTGTCAGGTCTTGGGAAGAAGGGGGAGGAAAAAAAATTGGAATTCAAAATCTTATAAAAGTGCATGTTGAGAACTATCTTTACATGTAATTGGGAAAAAATAAAATACTATTAAGTGCAGGTGGAGGGGAGGGGAAGTTTTTTGACCTAAACCTATTCTTCAGAGGACAAGTCTTGAAAAGATTTTTTAGACTATGGGAATATTTACTTCTTACTATTTCTAGATACATAAATGTTAAAAGATGGTTTTTATTATGCTTCCACAGTTGAAAGGGCAGGGTTGTGAAGACTTTAAATGCCACAGCATTTTATATTTGATCCTGGAAATATTGGGGAACCTCAAGTTTATTGTAGAAGGAAATATTCAGATTTTAAGAAAACCTTTGGTAGCTCATCAGAGGATGAATTGAAGCAGGAAAAGGATTACTGTCACAGCAGTAATCCTGGTGAGAGATGGTGAGAGCCTGCACTAGTGTTGCAGCTTTGTGACTGCAGAAGGGAGATACTGGGAATGTTAAAAAGACGTGGTAACAGCATTATGAAATGCAAAATGGATAACTTTGATTACATTAAACTGAGAAGTTTTTGCACAACCAAACCCAGTGCAACCAAAATCCAGAGGGATGTAGTAAATTGGGAAAGAATTTTTACAGCTAAGCTCGGGGATAAAGGCCTCATTTCTAGAATATATAGAGAACTGACCCAAATGTATAATCATACAAGTCATTCCCCAATTGATAAATGGTCAAAGGATATGAACAGGCAATTTTCAGAGGAAGAAATTAAAGCTGTCTATAATCATATGAAAAAATGCTCTAAATCACTATTGATTAGAGAGATGCAAATCAAAACAACTCTGAGGTACCACATCACACCTATAAGATTGGCAAACATGACAGAACAAGAAAATGATAAATGCTGGAGAGGATGTGGGAGAGTTGGAACACTAATTCATTGTTGGTGGAGCTGTGAGCGCATCCAACCATTCTGGAAAGCAATTTGGAACTATGCCCAAAGGGCTACAAAAATGTGCATACCCTTTGACCCAGCAATATCGCTACTAGGACTGTATCCCCAAGAGATCATAAAAATGGGAAAGGGTCCCACATGTACAAAAATATTTATAGCAGCACTCTATGTAGTTGCCAAAAACTGGAAGTCAAGGGGATGTCCATCAATTGGGGAATGGCTGAATAAATTATGGTATATGAATGTAATGGAGTACTATTGTGCCATAAGAAATGATGAACAAGAAGACTTCAGAGAGGCCTGGAAGGACTTATGTGACCTGATGCTGAGTGAAAGGAGCAGAACCAGGAGAACTTTGTGCACAGCAACGACCACAGTGTGTGAGAGTTTTTTCTGGTAGACTTGGATTTTTGTAATAACGCAAAAACTTCTTATAAAAAAAAAATCCCAATGGTGGTTCTCAAGGCAAAATGCCTTCCACACTCAGAGAAAGAAATATGGAAGTCACTCACAAAATGTAGCAGATCATGTTTGTGTATGTGTATGTGTTTGTGTATCATGTTCTGATTTGTTATACGATTTCTTTCATTTATTTTAGTCTGACTACATAGCATGACTATAGTGAAAATATACTCAATAGGAAAGTATATGTAGAATCTATACAGAATTGTATGCAGTCGTGGGGAGGGAGGGGGGTAGTGGGGGGTAGGTGGGGGGGATAAAATCTCAATTGTATGGCAGAGATTGTTAAACATTAAAAAATAAAAAAATAAAAAAAAATAAAATAAAAAAGACGTAACAGATTGGATATGTAGAGTGAGTATTAGTGAGTAGGAGAGAATGACACCAAGGATGCTGCTCTGGATGACTGGGAAGATGGGACATTAGACATTAATGGAGGAGTTTTAATAGGACCCAGGAGGGTTTGGGGAGAAAGATAAGGGATTCTGTTTTGGACTTAATGAGTTGGAGATACCAACTGACCTCTGAACTGGGTGTCCTATAGATAACATAGAATATTTCACAAGTCCCTCTGCCCCCGCTGGTCAGTGCAGGGACGCCCGGGCTCCTTGCAGTTCATCAAATAAGATAATCCCATCTCTGGCTCTAGGAGTTTTCACTGGCTGTCTCTCCTTTATCTCCACCTCCTGACTTCACTGGTTTCCTTCAGTCCCACCTAAAATCTCTCCTTTTACAGGAAGTCTTTCCCACCTCCCCTGCTGATTATTTCCTCTTTATCCCGTATATACTTTATTTATACACTGTTACTTAAATATTTGTTTTCTCCCATATTTAATTAGGAACTCTTGGCAGGCAAGGACCATCTCTCTTTCCTTTGTACTCCCAGCCTTTGCACAGTGCCTGGAACATAGAGGGAACTTACTAAATGCTTATTGACTGTACCTGGAACTCAGGAGACAGCTGGACAGTTGACCAAATAGATCGGCAGCACAGAGATAATAACAGACCCTTTGGAAGCACATCAGATAATCAAGTGAGATAGATTGGTGGTGCCGAACAGTTTGGGCTTTTGTTTCTTCTGTGAACCCCCCCTTCAACAAAAAAGAAGTACTGCAAACCACTAGAATATAATACACTAGAGTGTATTAAATTACACTAATAATATGTTTTTAGATTATTAAAGTTGCAATAACTATAGTGCTAACTTTTGCCCCCTAAAAAAACCCATATTAAAATGTACATTACTGATCACAAGTGTAAAACAGAATTTCATTCTGCCTGTATTATGAATCTCTAAATATAAAGTTATAAAATTGGTTATAAAATGATTATGAATATTGTGAATGTGGGACATTGTGCTGGACAACACTCCTCAAAGCAATAAGAGATTAAATCACTGCCTTGGACTATCATCACGTTTATGGAGCATTTTAAGGTTTGCCAAGCAATTTGTACGTTATCATATTTGATCCTCACAACCCCCTCCTGAATTTCTGGAAGAATTTCTCTGTGCTTCAAATCCTGTCTCAGCCACATACCAGCTCTATGACCTTGGAAAAAATCACGTAATGCCTCAGTCTCAGTTTCCTATCTGTAAAAATGAGGGTTACCATAACACTTAGGATCAAACATGAAAACATGTAAAGTGCTTGGCAAACTTTAAAGTGCTACATAAATATGGCGGTAGCCCAAGGCAGTGATTGGACCTTTCACTGCATTGAGGGGCGTGTCTAGTACTCAGGAGGCGACAGTTCCACTTTTATCTACTCTGTTCCAATTACATCAAGAATACTGTGTGGTCTGTTTCAGTCATCACATTTTAGGAATTACATGGATAATCTAGAAACTCTGTAGAGGAGAACCAGTGAAGGGCCTAAGGAAGCCTGGCTGAAGAATGTAGGAATGCTTTGTCTGGAAAAGAGATGCTGTAACAGGTGATTTGATAGAACACGTGTAGAAAAGGATTTTGTTCTGCTTTACTCCCTACAGTGGAATTGGGAACAATTGGCAGAATTAAAGTTTATATAAGGATAGGGGCTGGGGTAAGAGTTAGAGCTATCCAAAAGTGGAAAGGGCTGTTTGAGGAGTTAACGAGTCCCCCTCCCCCTCACTTGAGGTCTTGCATCAAAGTGTGTGTTGTAGAGTGAATTCTTGTTCAGGTTTAGGTTGAAATAAGTGGCAGCTGAAAATCTCTCCTACTAAGATTCTGTGAACTCACCCTTCCTTGCTGCACTATACCTGCTCTATGTATGCAGTGAGTTTAAACAGTCTTTAGCCATTTTAAACAGTTTTTGCCTTTTGTAGGCTCTGTTATATACTGGGATTGTAGTCAGAGCTTGAAAAATAAAGTCCAGCCACCAAAGAGGAGTTCACACAGCTGACTGCTAACTGCCACATTGGGGACACTAGATATTTAATCTCTTTTTAGAGCCAGAAAAGTTCTACATGTAGTTTATATGGAAAATCTCATTTTTGTGAAGAATTTGTCACTTCCTGATGTGAAAGTAGCTGCCAATTATTTAATCCTACAATTACACAGGTGACTGTTATGTCTCTGCTCATAGCCAGCCTTCCCACGTAAGACTGTAAGTAGTTATTCATTGAGCATTACTCAGTATACTCTTACGTTCATTTAGCTCCTCATACTTGTTTCACTATGGTAACTTTTCTTTTTTTCCTAGTAAGATTCTCTGATGTGAGGTAGTACTAATTATGTAATGAGAGAACCCCATGCAAGGTTTCCCTAACCAGATTCTTTGTTTGATGGAGGGAAATCTTTAAGTTGTAAGCACCTAGTTCTTCATAAAATGTTACATACATTGGTACATGATCGTCACATTTGGACTCATCTTGTTTACAGGCTGAAGTTGATAAAAACATTGAATTACTGAAAAAGAAGGATGAAGAGCTCAGTTCAGCTTTGGAGAAAATGGAAAATCAGTCTGAAAACAATGACATTGATGAAGTTATCATTCCCACAGCTCCACTCTACAGACAGATCCTGAATTTATATGCAGAGGAAAATGCAATTGAGGATACCATCTTTTACCTAGGGGAAGCCTTAAGAAGGGGAGTGATAGACCTAGATGTCTTTCTGAAGGTAAGCTTTTGAATGCTGTATGCCTAGATCTTGAATTGTTCATCTTGAGTAACCAGCACTAAGACTGAAGATTTTGACTCCTGGCAATTTTAGGATTTAACGATGAAAAGGGAAGGGACTTTGTTAGAAGTAGTCTGACCCAACCCCATTTTGGGTAAACTGAGGTCTGGAGGGTTGTCTAATAATAGTAGCACTTTGAGGTACTGGATGGAGGGTTCAGGCTCCACCTCTTGACACATTCTGATAGTGTGACCCTGGCCAACACCCTTTACTTTGGGTCCCAGTTCATGGGCCAATGAAATTCAAACGTTCAAATGAAAATATTTTTTGCCAAGTACTTGGCACATATCAACATTATTAAGTGACTCAAGATTGTGTACACACACAGTAAGTGTGAGGCAATATTTGATCCCAGGTTTTCATGACTCTACAGGCAACACTGTACCAACTGTCACACTAGGTTAGGGATTTGCCTTAGGTCAGGGCCTCAGACCCCTTCCTTGGAAATTGGAGGCTTAATTCTTCAGCTGGTGACTTTGGGAAAATACTTGTGGACCTCTTCATCTGTAAAATGTTGGGTAGAATTAGATCACCTCTAGATCCCTTCCAGCTCTAAATTCCATGATCTTCAGTGGACCAATTCAGAGTTAGTACTTATGTCTTGGGTTCCAGGCACACCCCACCCACAACCTCCCTTTAACCTTCCTACTCCTCTGCTCTCATCTTCCCAAACTCACAGGCAGCCTTTTGTAGCAGACTGGTGACAAGCTAAAAATAATGCTCTTTCTATACAAATTTCCTCTGGGTCTTGGTGGTTCAAATTTCACTACAGAACCATCCATGACACCACTGGTGAAAAGATTTCTGTGATCAGCTGAGCTGCCTTTGAGATGGTGGACTGTTCCTACAGGAAAGCCACTGCTATGACAGCCTCTCACTGTGCTCAGTCAGAGAGCTGCTTCTCTTGGTGCTTGCTAACTGTTACTCCCCATGTCCCCAAAACAATAGTTTTTCAGTCTTACCGAAGAAACCTTTTTTTCCCCCCCACAGCATGTTCGACTTCTATCCCGGAAACAGTTTCAGCTAAGAGCATTAATGCAGAAAGCAAGAAAGACTGCAGGTCTCAGTGATCTCTACTGAATTCTCGATATCAGCTGGGGAATGAGCTTTCCCTATGACAAGTCTTGTCTTCTCTTCTCTTCCTGTCAGTAGGTGCCCAGAATAAGTTATTGCAGTATCACTCAAGTGTAAGATATTTTGAATCAATAATATATTTTCTGTTTTCTTTTAGTAAAAAGACTGGCTTTTATTAATAATGCACTTTCTATTCTCTGTAAACTTTTTGTGCTGAGTGTTGGGACTGATTATGCTGAATAAAATTTGTTGCATAATTTTTTTCTTCCTTCTTCTGGCTTCAGAAAAAGTGTGTTTTAATCTAGGGAACTTCATTGATATGGTCCAGCTTCCAGCCAATAAAACAACTATACCACCCACTGTGAATCACTCTAAGTGAGAGTTGTACACAGGAGTTTCCTTTACAATAGTTACAGCAGATGATATTTCATGGTGATAAACTAAACAGTAATTATAATTCAGCCAATATTGCTTGGGAAAGGGCTGCTGCCACTGCCTATCTCTACACTGCTGAAAGCACCAGACCAGCGACCCTGGAGAGCTCTGCCCTTTGCCCAGTGCAGCAGTTAGACTAGCCCAAAAGTAGGACCCCCATGATTATTTTATGCTATGTAGCACCTCAGATTCTAATACATGTTAGAGAAGTCTTGAAAGCTCAAGCAACACCGAGAATCACGAAAGGTTAAGAATTGGATGGCACCTATAACTAGTCCAACACCTTCATTTTAGAGACCAAAGGATCTGTATTCATTTAGGTCTGCATCTCCTCATTCAAAATCGATACAATCTCTTCAGAAGCCTGCTTTTGTTTCTCAATGAAAATACCACAGCATACTTAAAGACATTTGATTTTAAGCATATGCTACAAAGCTAGGATTAACACTACTTTTATTAGTAGTGTTATTATTAGATTATTAGTTCTACCAAGGAAACATGCCACAACAGCCTCTCACCCCTCTTCTTCCCCCAGCCCCATTCACCTATTAGCAATCCCATTCTTCTGTGCCTTTTGGAAACCCTACTCTATTTTCAGCAAACTCCCTTACATGATCAAAGTTTTCAACTCACATTCCTTCTTCACTCTCCTGTTAGTGGAAAGTCAAGGACAAGATGTCCCTTGCAACCCTTTCACTGGTGACTAAAATCTTCTGCCCTACAATTAGGAGGAGGTATGAGCATACTCTCCAGCACAGCAGCTTCTACACCATGTCTCACTGACCTTCACTTTAAGAATGACTTTAGTTTGGCTATATCCTCTTCACTCCATTCTCACCTGTTATCCGTAGGGAGTTAGGTATTCATAACGAATCTCAATAGCAACTTGCCTTCAGTTAACCTTTTTTCCCCTTTTGGGGCACTGAGTCACAAATTAGAACTCCATCATCTCTTGGAATTCCAAGAACTGGGCCTTTGAAGGTGTAGTCTAAAAACTCAAATATCTTTTCCTGCTGCCTCCCCCAACCTCTATTCTCTGTGCTTACTGTGACATTTTGGTCCCTAAATCCTTTCCAGTTCTGTCACATTAAGGCTTACTTGTCTCCATACTTAGTCTCAGCCTCATGACCACCCCTGGTTAACCACTTCAGTCGTTCATCATACTAAGGCCATGCTGGACCTGTCAACATCTAGTAGAAGTATCATGTAGTAGTAGTCATTATGCATGCCCTTTGGAGGAAAAGGACTCTATATGTATAAAAAATATTTATAGAACCTCTTTTCATGGTAGCAAAAAACTGGAAAATTAGGGCCCTCTTATTGGAAAATTCTTTAAACAAGTCATGGTATATGAGTAACAAAATGGACAGTTTCAAGAGCAAATTGAAAAGACATCTTATGGACTAATACAAAGTTTAATGAACAGATCAAGGAGAAAAAAATGTTCAGAGTTGTCACAACACCATAGAGAAAAAGAGATTTGAAATACTATAAAATTGGGGGCCACAGTTCCAGAGGACTGAAGATGAAGCACAGCTCCTGTGTGCCAGAGCAACGATGAACTTAAAATACAGAGAGACAGCAATCTTTTGGGGTATAACTAGAATAAGCATCAGCAAAATCAACTGGGATGAATTTTGCTTTTTTGTTCAGTAGTAAGTGGGAAGAGTGGAAGAGACATTATATAAATGCATGTAAAAAATCTTTTTAAAATTTTACTACCTCATTAAATGTTCCTTGCCCACTTCCTTTTCTGCTGTTCTCTAGCTGCTAATAATCCTCATTCCTGAATAATCCCCGCAATTTGATTTCTCCAGTCCTACTGCAGGGTTACTAAGCAGTTACTGAAGAAAGTCATGTTAGCCAGATTTTATAAGCTGTAAATTGTACTTCGTAATCTGAGATCCCTCATTGATAACCAAGATGGTTGAGGAAAGTGAATTTTAAGAACTAATTTAACTGGACTGGTTGCTCCTTTAGTTCTTCAGATAAAATGAAACATCTGGTAAATTCCTGCAATGAAAAGGAATAAAAATATATGATTCTAGTTAATGACCCTCAGTCTAAATGTTAGCATGCTGGAAAGGATCCTTAAAATTCATGATTCAGCCTTCCCATTTTACAAATGAAATCCCAAAAGGTCACATGCCTCAGGTCATATGACTAACAAGTGACAGAAAGTGGAAAATTTTAACTAATAATCAGAGCTATTCATGGTTTATTTGGTGTGGGGACTGGTTTGAAATTTAGAAAAACTGTATAAATTTAAGCATAAAAAATCCTACAAGGTTCATGTATGTAAATAACCTTAACAGAACATTAATTCCTATACAGATCAGGAATGCAGTATAAAGCGTGTGTGTATGTGTATGCTAACAGTTTCAACATACAACATAAGGTCATCAACGAACCTGATGGTTTGTGTGGAACCAGAAATTCTCTAACAAAAATATGAGATTCTTCTGGACCAAAGGACAAATGCAGCACATAGAAGGCAGGGAGTTGAACCATGCTTTATCTATTTCTCACCAGGCACTCAATGACTATACAAGAGCACATCCAACATCATAAACAGGATAAGTTCACCTCACCATTTCCTATTTCTAATTCTGGGAGACTGGAATTTCTTCACAATTTTTCTATCACTGCTTTATATTTGGTATGTAATCACAGATTAAGTAAAAAATTGAATACAAAAAGTTAAGCATGTACAACTCCTTTCTCCAGTGCTAGGACATTAAATGACTTTACAACCTCAGTTCCTGCTGGGTCTCCCAGAGAGTATCTGCGCTCTTCCTTAAAAGAGCCTCCTCCTCAGAATTCAGTTATCTTCAAAATATCTGAAATACCATCCTTTCCCAAAACACAGGGGACAGGACACTGAGGAAGACCTTTTATTCCATACAAGCCCTGAAAAGCAAAAAGATTATTATAATTATTCTTGCAAATTAAAATCTGAGATCTTTAATAATCAGAAAGTTATTTGGTATAAGCAGCAAATGAAAATTTCTAGCCAAGCCAAACTCTCCTCAAAAAAGCCACAGGCAAAGATTATAAAAGGTGCCAAAAGAAGCATTAATCCATTACAACCAAAGAGAAAAACCTGTAAACCTCCAAACAGTCCAGGATTAGAAAAGAAATTCACAAAAAATCCTGAGGACACTGTGGTCAAAAGTGTTTTGGGGAGCCTAATGCTAGTGAAATAGCATCTGGTTAGGGACACAGCAAAAGACAAAGCAAACTTCCAGCAGGTGACTGCAGGGAGATAGATGAGGTACAGGTGCCCCATATAATCCCCACAGAGCACTCCTGTAAGCCTGAATCCATCAGGATTGCAGATCTCTTCTTGTGGTCTGATAGGGCTGCAAGAGAAGCAGCAGCAAACTCCCAATTGGTGATTTTAAGTACAGGCAGGTTAAGGCCAGCACTCCTATTAGCCCAACAGGATATGGATACAGATGATAGGAAATAAGGCAGAAGATAAGGCCTGGTCCAAATCCCTGTCCCAAACCAGAGCTGAAGAATAAGAAAAGGAAGGAGTCTAAGGTGATCCAGCCACGCCATTCAGAATTGCAATAAGAGTATCCAGGTAATAGGATAGGACCAGAGTCAAGCAACCTCAACTAAGTGCTGAATGGATGGAACAAAGCTTGGCCCTGGCACGAAAATCCCAATAAGATTCTTATTTATAGGAACTAAGGCTGGAGTAAACAGAAGAAAATTTCTAACACAAAGAAGAAATACTATAGATAAAGAAAAGCCCTAAAGGTAAACCCTGTAGAAAAGAACAAGATAAGCATAAATGGAGCCTTGGAAGAGGCAGGATTCCAGGTATGGTTAGAAGAAATGAAACGAGGTTAAAAAAAATGCTTTTAAAAAATCAGAAAATAAATTTTTTAGGAGGTGGAAAACAGTAGATTCTCTGAAAAATCCACTATCAGGATCAATGACCTCAAAAACAAATACAAGAGAGAATTTGAGGATCACAGAACTCCCTGAAAACCATGACCAAGCAAAAATCCCAGTACAACAAATTGTATTTCATGAAATTGCAATGGGAAACCATCTAGAATTATTAGAACCAGAGGGCAAAGCAAAAATGAAAAGAAAACAACTAGTCACCAGCTGGAACTTTGAAATGAAAACATTTAGAATGTCTAAGCCAAATTCCAGAGCTTGTAGGACAGAAAAAAAATACTGTACATAGCCAGGGGAAAAAAATCAAAATACCAAGAAATCACAGGATCACACAAGAACATGCTGCAACTAAAATAAAGGAATGAAAATTTTGGAATATGAAATAAGGAAAAAAGATGTACAATCAAGAATAATTTACCCTGAAAAACTGTGATAAAACAGGACAGGAGTGGGAGTAATGGCAGACAGAATATAAGACAACATTTCTCATAGTCGAGATGTGTCAGAAGAGTATATAAGCATGGAAGGTTAGGACCTCATATGTGAAGCTGTTATATGTACGTATATATGTATCTTGTATATGCCCCTTTATTCTAGACAAATCTAGTAAGAATGATAAAAGAAGAAAAGTTAAAGACCTGAGCAACACTTTACTTACAAAAGTTACATAAGACAGATTTCTCTGGCAGTTACTGAGAACACAAAGGAAAATACCTATTTCTCAGCTAAGCATGGCACCTGTACATAAACTGACCATATCATAGAGCAAAATAAAGTGTTTAAACCTATTCTTTACTGATCATAATACATAACTATGTGATTGTGAGCATTTGAATAAAAAATTCCATTTAGAAAGAAATTAATCTTAAAAATTGGTGGATAAAAGAAGAAATTATAGAAAAATGAATTAATTTCATTAAAAAAATCAACACCCAAATTCTGGGAAATAAACCAAAACTGTCCTTAGGACACACAGGAAAGACAGACCAGATATATTGGACATGTGAATTTAAAAATGATAAAAGAAAACATAAAATGATAAAAATAGAAATTTGGAAAGTCAGTTATTTTTAAAAATTTAATTGGCTGAAAAACCTATGGAAAATAGTCAAAGATGACTGGGGAAGGGGGCACAGAACCAAAATGGTGGAATAGAGAAAATATTACAGCTGAGCTCGGTGTTTCCCTCTAAACAATTTTAAATAATACCTCAAATCAAATTCTGGAGTAGCAGAGCCAACAAAAAAATCATGGTAAGATATTTTTCCAGCTCAAGACAAGTTAGGTCATCAGAAGGAGAGGTCTATAATGCTGGACTAGAGTGCATATGCAGTGGCAACAGCAGCAGCAGTTTTGGGACTCCTCAAGCCAGGGATGGTAAAGGGATTTGGCTACTTAAGATATTATAGGGAACGCTTGTGCTGATATTCAGCACAGGGCCAGGTGCTGTTTGGCAACTCCATTGCCGGTACCAGCTTCTGAGTTGTGGGTCCAAAGTGGAGAGGAGCACTTTCAGTCACAAGGGAAAACGGGTCTTTCCTGGGTAAAGGAAAGGGTGCAGGCTAGGAAAGCAGTGGTCACACCTTTCCAAGGATCACACCACCTTGGAAGCACAAAAAACTACCATACTCCCAGAACTAGCTCTGAAAACAGTAGTGCAATTAAGCTTCAGATGGGTACCTCACCACCACCAGCACCAACCCTGGGGACAGACCCCAGCTTTATCATAAGGTTCGAGGTCAAGAAATAGGCTGGAAAATGAGCAACCACAAACAAAAGAATCTGTCCATAAAAAATTACTAAGGTAAATGCAAGACAAATGCAACAGAAAAAACATCAAAACAGCTATAAGCAAAGCCTCCAAAGGAAAACAATGTGAATTGGACACAAGTCCAACAAGAATTCCTGGAACGGGTTAAAAAAATTTTTTTTAACAATAAAAATGGTAGGAGAAAAATAGGGAAAGAATAAAAGCTATGCAAGAAAAATATATAAAGAGAATGAACAGCTTGGTAAAGAGACATAAAAAAGAAAATACTGAAAAAAATAATACCTTAAAAACAGAATGGACCAAAAAGTAAAAGAGAGAAAAATTTACTGAAGTAAATTACTCCTTATAAAAGCAAAATAGGCTAAATAGAAACAGAGGCACAAAAGCTCACTAAAGAAAATACATCCTTAAAAATTACAATTAGTCAAGTGGAAGCTAGTGACACCATGACATGTCAAGAAACAAAACAGTCAAAAATTGGAAAAACAACTAACTTAGAATATGAATCAAAGAGAAATAATTTACTGGACTATCTGAAAGTCATGACAGAAGAACTTAACCATCATATTTCAAAAACTATAAAGGAAAATTGTCCTGACAGAACCACAGAATTTAACAAATTGAAAGACTCTTAACTATCACTACTTGAAATCATTACGACTGCAAAATGACATCTTCCAGGAATATTAGAGGAAATTCTAAAGCTCCCATGACAAAATACTGCAGGTAGCCAGAAAGATTCAATTCCATTCAAATGCCATGGAATTATAGTCAGGATCACACAACAATCAGTAACTATTAAAGGAGTGGAGGGCTTGTAATATGATTTTCTGGAAGACAAAAGGGCCAGAATTACAACCAAGAATAACTGAATACAATCCTTCAGGGGGAAAAAATGTACATTTAATGAAATAGAGAACTTCCAAGAGAACTGTTAATGAAAATCTGATTTTCAAATACAAGACATGCAAGGGAAACATAAAAATAAACATGAAAGGGAAAATCATAAGGAACTCAAAAGTTAAGCTGCTTACATTTCTCTATGGGAAGATGACATGTAACTCCTAAGAATTTTAGCATTATTATTAGGGCGGTCAGAAGAACTCTACATATATGAAGGGCATGGGAGTGAGTTGATGATGTTGGGATGATCTTTAAAAAATGATGGGTAAGAAAGAGGGATATACTGGAGGAAGGGGAAAGGAAGAGGAAGAATAGTGAAAACCATGTCACATAAAAGATGCACAAAAGGAAGAACTTTTACAGAGGAGAGAAAGATGGGGGGAGGCAACATCTGAACTTCATTCTTATCTGAATTAGTCCAAAAACTATGCCCAAAGGGCTACAAAAATGTGCATACCCTTTGACCCAGCAATATCGCTACTAGGACTGTATCCCCAAGAGATCATAAAAATGGGAAAGGGTCCCACATGTACAAAAATATTTATAGCAGCACTCTATGTAGTTGCCAAAAACTGGAAGTCAAGGGGATGTCCATCAATTGGGGAATGGCTGAATAAATTATGGTATATGAATGTAATGGAGTACTATTGTGCCATAAGAAATGATGAACAAGAAGACTTCAGAGAGGCCTGGAAGGATTTATGTGACCTGATGCTGAGTGAAAGGAGCAGAACCAGGAGAACTTTGTGCACAGCAACGACCACAGTGTGAGAGAGTTTTTTCTGGTAGACTTGGAATTTTGTAATAACGCAAGAACTTCTTATAAAAAAAAAAAATCCCAATGGTGGTTCTCAAGGCAAAATGCCTTCCACACTCAGAAAGAAATATGGAAGTCACTCACATATTGTAGCAGATCATGTTTGTGTATGTGTTTGTGTATCATGTTCTGATTTGTTATACGATTTCTTTCATTTATCTTAGTCTGACTACATAGCATGACTATAGTGAAAATATACTCAATAGGAAAGTATATGTAGAATCATACAGAATTGTATGCAGTCGTGGGGAGGGAGGGGGGTAGTGGGGAGTAGGTGGGGAGGGATAAAATCTCAATTGTATGGCAGTGAGTGTTAAACATTAAAAAATAAAAAATAAAAAAATAAAAAAAATGAATTAGTCCAAAAAAGAAATAATACATATATACACATTCAGTTAGGCAAAGAAATCTATCTTACCTAACAGGAAATGGGAGGGTAGATTAAGGGAGGCAGAAGCAAGTTAGACTTGAAAAGGAACAGAGTAAGAAGAGAGAGAGACGGATGAGTAGAAGAAAATAGGATGAAGGGAAATGTAGAGTTAATAGCCATAACTGTAAGGATAAAGTCACCCATAAAACAAAAGATGATAGCAGAATGGTTTAGAAATCAGAATCCAATAATATGTTGTTCACAAGAAACACTTGAAAAGAAAGACACAAAATTAAAATATGGGGATAAATCAGAATCTATTATGCTTCAACTGAAGTAAAAAAAGGCATGGGCAGTAATTATGGTCTCAGATAAAGCAAAAATAGGCCTAATTAAAAGATAGGCAAGAAAAGTACATCTTGCTAAAAATTATAATAAAATAATATCAATACTAAACATTTGTATCAAATGGTATCTACATACATTCTTAAAGAAAAAGTTAAATGAGTTATAGGAAGATGTAGGCAGTAAAATTATGAATAACCATAAAATAGACAAGAAAGAAATTAAAATGTTTAGAAAAGTGAGATAAAGTATACATCTGGAGAAAACCGAATGGGAATAGAAAGGTGTAAACCTTTTTCTCAGCTGTACAAGGCATTTTCACAAAAAGTGACTACATATTAGGGCATAATAACCTCAAACAAATGCAGAAAAAATTAATGCACCCTTTTCATACCATAATACAATAAAAAATTATATTCATTAAAGGGCTATAGAAGCATAGATTAAAAATTAACTGGAAAGTAAATAATCCAATTCTAAAGAATGAGTGGATCAAAGAACAAATCAAAAACAATTTCATTAAAGAGACAGCAATGAGACAACATACCAAAATTTATGGGATGAAAGGAAAGCAATACTTAGGGGAACATCTATATCTCTAAATGCATACATCAGTAAATGAAACAGCAGATCGATGAACTAGGCATGCAACTAAAAAAACACTGGAAAAAAGTTTTAAATCCCTAATTAAACAGCAAAATAGAAATCATGGGAAATCAAAAGATTAAAATGCAAAGTCAAGTGAGCAGAAGTAGGGAAACACTACACATAGTTAACAATATTATAACAACGATCAACTGTAAAAGACCTTGGTACTCTGATAAAAAAAATCCAAGATAATTCCAAAGGACCCATAATCCAAAACAAAACAAAAAAACCCTAGACACCATCTTTCAAGAAATTATCAAGGAAAACTGCCCTAATATTCTAGAGCCAGAGAGTAAAATAGAAATTGAAAGAATCCACCAATTACCTGCTGAAAAAGATCCTAAAACGAAAACTGCCAAGAGTATTAAAGCCAAATTTCAGAGTTCCTTGGGTAAGGAGAAAATATTGCAAATAGCCAGAAAGAAATAATTCAAGTATCATGGAGTCATAGTCAGGATAATATAAGATTTAGAGCTTCCACATTAAAGGATCAGAGGGCTCAGAATATGATACCTAGAGGGGGAAAGGAGCTGGAATTACAACCAAGAATCACCTTCCCAGCAAAACTGAGTATAATCTTTCAGGGGGGAAAAAACTGACATTCAATGAGAAAGAGGACTTTCAAGCATTTTTGAAGAAAAGACCAGAGATGAAGAGAAAATCTGACTTTCAGATACAAGACTTAAAAGAAGCATAGGCAAACAGGAAAGGGTAATTGTAAGGGACTTAATAAGGTTAAATTGTTTACACTCCTACACTGAAAGATTATATTTATAACTCATAAGACCTTTCTCGTAGTTAGAAGGAATATACAGAGAGAGGGCACAGGTACAAGCTGAATATGAAGAGATGATATCTTAAAAATAAAATTAAGAGAGGAATGTACTGGGATAAAGAGAAGGGGAAAGATAGAATGGGGTAAATTATCTCACAAAAAAAGGCAAGAAAAAGCTTCTACATTAGACGGGAAGAGAGAGGAGGTGAGTGGAGTAAATGAACTTACTCTCATCACAACTGGCTCAAAGAAGGAATAACACACACACACACTCAACTGGGTATAGAACTCTATCTTACCCTACAGGAAAGTAGAGGGCAAGGAGATAGGGTGTGGGGGGTGATGGAAAGGAGATACAATTGGAGAAAGGGATAGTCAGAAGCAAAACACTTTTGAGGAAGGACAGGATAAAAGGAGAGAGAGAAAAAAGAATAAATGGGGGAGGAATAGGATGAAGAGAAATACAGTTAGCAATATTAACTGTAGAAAAAAAATTTTGAAGCAAGTTTCCTGATAAAGGTCTCATTTCACAAACATAGAGAACTGAGTCAAATTTATAAAAATAAGAGCCATTCCCCAACTGTTAAATGATCAAAAGATGTGGTCATTTTTCAGATGAAGTAATCAAAGCTATCTATAGACATATGAAAAAATACTCTGTTGTTTGAGGATTAAATCAATTCTAAGGTACTACACTTCATACCTATTAGACTGACTAACAGGACAGAAAAGGTAATGACAAATGTTGGAGGGGATGTGGGAAGGAGACATTGATGCACTATTGGTGAAGTTGTGAACTGCTTCAACCATTTTTTTGTTTTGGTTTTTTTATTTATTTTTTTATTTTTGGTTTTCAACAGACACTTCCATAAGATTTTGAGTTTCATCTCAAAATCTCAGTTTTTCTCCTCATCTCCCCTCTGCCCACCCCAAGACAGCATGCACTGTGATTACCCCTTCCCCCAATCTGCCCTCTCTTCTATCATACCCCTCCCTTCTCTTATCCCCATTCCCTCTATTTTCTTGTAGGGCAAGATAGATTTCTGTACCCCACTGCCTGGATATCTTATTTACCAGTTGCATGTAAAAAGAATTTTTAACATTTATTTTTAAAACTTTGAGTTCCAACTACTTTCTCTTCCTCCCTTCCCACCCATACCCACTGAGAAAGCAAGCAATTCAACATAGGTAATACATGTGTAGTTATGCAAAAACCTCCATAACAGTCATACTGTGAAAGACTATATTTCCCTCCATCCTATCCTGCCCCCCATTTAGTCTATTCTCTCTTTTGACCCTATCCCTCCTCAAAAGTGTTTACTTCTAATTACCCCCTCCTCCCAATTGCCCTCCCTTCTATCATCCCTCTCACCCTCCCACTTCTCCCCTTTCCCCTACTTTCCTGTAGCGTAAGACAGATTTTCATACCAAATTGAGTGTGCATGTTATTCCCTCCTTAGTTCAAATGTGATGAGAGTAAGCTTCACTCTTTCTCTCTCACCTCCCCCTTTTCCCCTCCATTGAAAAAGCTTTTTCTTGCCCCTTTTATATGAGATAATTTGCCCCATTCTATTTCTCCCTTTCTCCTCGCAATATATTCCTCTCTCACCCCTTAATTTTGATTCAACCATTTTTAAAGCAATTTGGAAGTACGCCCAAAGGGCTATAAAACCATGCATACCCTTTGAGTTAGTAATACCACTACTAGGTTAATATCCAAAAAGAGACTAAAAAAAGGAAAAGGACCACTTTGTACAAAAATATTTATAGTGGTTCTTTTCCAGGGGCTGAGAATTTGAAAGTGAGGGAATGCCCATCAATTGGGAAATGGCTGAACAAGTTGTAGTATGTCATTTTGATTTGTGTTGTAAGAAATAATGAGCAGGATTCTCTTGGAAAAACCTGGAAAGACTTGCATGGGCTGATGCAAAGTGAAATGTACTGTGTACAAAGTAACAGCAATATTGTAAGATGAACAGCTGTGAATGACTGGGCTACTCTCAGCAATACAACCAACTCTGAAGGACTCATGATGAAAACTGCTATACATTTACAGAGAGCGATGGTGTCTGAATACAACTGAAGCATACTTTTTTAAAACTATTTTTCTTGAGGTTTTTTTTGTATTTGTTTTCTTTCACAATATGATTATTGTGGAAATTTTTTGCATGACTACATATGTATAACCTATATTGAACTGTTTGCCTTACCATTGTGAGTGGGGAGTGGGGAGGGAGAAAAGGACAAAATTTGGAACTCAAAGCTTTCAACCCAAATATTAAGAATTGTTTTTACATGTAACTGGGGAAAAATAAAATACTAAATTAAAAGAAAAAAATTAATAAATGTTAGAAAAAAAGGATTTTATATTTGATCCTGGATATGACAGGGAGCAACTGGATTTTATTGAAATCTGACATAGATCCACATGTTTAGTAGGAAGATCATTTTGGTAGTTACGTGAAGGGTGGATGGAACAGGAAGAGACAAGGCAGGGTCAGCAATCAGAAGGCTACCGCAATAGACCAACTGTGAAGTAATGAAGACCTGCACAACAGTAGTGGCATGTTAGAGAAGGGAGGGAGGTATGAGAGATGTGAAGGTGGAATTGACAGAATTTGACAATAAATTGGATCCCAGAGGTAAGAGAAGAGTCAAATAAGGCACCAAGATTATGAGCCTGTGTGAATAAGGATGCAGTTATGATGAGTTTGAAGGGAAAGAGAGTAAGTTTGTTTTGGATCTGTTGAGTTTAAGATGCCTACGTAATAGTGTTTCATACACAATCCTCTATTATTGTACTTCTTTGTGCAAGGAAATGTCTCATGTTTACTGATGTCTGTCAAACTCATAAAAAAAGCAATTTTTTAAAGAAGAACCCAATGCTATATACTTCAAAGATAGAAAGGTCCTGTATACACTACAATATTTATAGTAGCAATTTTTATAATAGCAAAAAATTGGAAACAAAATACCCATAAATTGAGGAAGGTCTATGAATAGAAGACGGTATATGTATATAATAAATATGTATGAATATAATAAAAATATTACTGTGTTAATGAATAATGTAAATAAACACAAGAAGACAGATGCATTGATGCAAAATGAAGTAAGCAGAGCCCAAAAAAATAACCCCAAAACCCAATATATACAATGACAACAACGTAAGGGGAAGAAAAAACCCTGAATGTCTGTACAATTATAATGAACAAGCCTGACTCGGAAAAGATAGACACATGCCTCCCCCTCCCCTTTTGTAGGACAAAAGGACTGTGGGGGTATCAAATGGCTCAAAATCACTTGATACGCTGGTTTGTTTTGAACTTTCCTCTTTCTTTTCTTATTCACTATATTAAGAAATGGTTCTCTGGATGGAGAAAGGGTGAGGAATATACTGGGAAATTTGTAAAAGGTTACTGCTCACCATGAGTAACTCAGCAACAATTAGCAGCATTATGACTTTAAAAAAAGAGAAAGCAGATCACACTACAGCACCTCCTCTTCCTAACAGAAGCACAATCTCAATCTCTTTAGTAAGTCTTTTCTTCATCTGCTCCCTCCACATTTCCTTTCTCTTTCATCCTACCATTCCTGCTCCACCTCCTCTTCCTCCCTTCACAGTTGTGACCTTATGGCTAACCACTCCAAGCACACACCATCATCGACCCTTGCATCTCTTGCCCCTTTTCCAGTTGCTAGTCATGCCTTGGTACACACCACCCTGAGTTAGCTCCCACCTAGCCCATCATTTTCTACTCACATGCTGCTAAACATTCCTAGAAAAGTCACAAAACCATGCTTACTGTGTTCAATCCAAACTTAGGACATTCAAATGAGACTCTCACGGCTACACTGCAATCTTATTGTTCTTTTGTGAATCTTTCCTATAAACTCCTACACAACTTCCATCTCCTCAGCAGAGATGTCACTTTTACTTCACTGAGACAGTTGAGGCATCTGTCATGAGTTCCCCTTTTCTCACGCTGTAAAACTCAAAACTGCTCTTTATCACACTCTCCCTTTTTGTACCAATCTTTAATGAACACATGGGCCTTCACTTGACCAAAAATAATCCCTCTTACTTGTGCTCTTGGCTCCATTCCTTCTCACCTCTTCTTTGAGCTTACTCCCTTAAGAATCGCAGTCTTTCCTGATCCCTACTGCTGCTGGGGCTTTCTCTTCTTAAATTACCTTGTATTTTATTTTATTGTTCACCAGCCTCCCACAACAGAATGTAAGCTCCTAGATGGCCAATTTCTATCACTGTATCTCCAGGACAGTGCTTTGCATGTAATAGATGTTTAATAAATGTTTGCTGAAATGAATGGCAAGGCCTTTATCACAGTCATTTATCACATTATATTGTTTCCCAAGGTAAATGAGTTTTAGGGTAACAGACTCTGCTCATCTGAGGTTATGGAGTCACACAGAGAATACCAGAGACTGGGCCCTATCACTTAAACGAGTAACTTCTCTTCTTTGGGGATTAATCTCCACATTTGAGAAAAAGCTAGGTTTATGTTAGACAATCACTGTTATCCCTTCCAGCTCTATCTTTCTCAATTCAAAGAACCATCCAAATAAAAATTTGTCTCCGATGACACCAATGAACATTTTGGGGGGGACAGCATGGTATTTGCCTTGTGATACTGATCCCCCCAAATTAGTCATATTTCCCCCTAACATTCTGAATTTGCCCAAATGGAGACATACACTGAATGTACAGTAAAGGTTCATTAAGAGAATCAAGTGCAAAGGTTTACCTTAATCATGGTAGAAAATGAATGAACCTACTTAACATTCTTCATAATAGTGCCTGTCAGATCTGCCACAGACAAGTGAACAGCCCGGGAGGTATAGCCCTTCAGTTTGATAACATCATGAGCACTGTAATTGGAAGAAATTTTTTAAAAATCAAGTTCCTATGCAGTCAGGTTAGAAAAGCAGCTACTATTATACTCAAGTTTTATTAGAGTCCACTAACTGCAACTGACCAGGAGCATGGATCAAAACCACCATCACTACTAAAACTGGAAGAAACCACAACACTTGAATGTCAAGTTCAGGACTTTCCCAGTTGCTTCCACATCAGCCACAGTCACAACTAATAGGTCCCAGCATGCTAGCTTAACCCTTAGCAGCAGCAACTGAAGAAGTAACCAAAACCCAAACCCAAGTAAGTACAAACAGAAGACCCAAAACAAAGGAACAAAAAAGGCATATATTTCTTTTCTAACTGGGCTATCGCCAGTCGTCTTAACTTCTGTCTTGCTACTGGACTCCTGGACTCTGGAGAAGTGAGGTTGATGACTTCGTACAGCTCTGCCTCACGTAAATCCAAGTCACTTGAAAGTCAAGACAACACCCTCATGATATCATTGGTCCTCTGCAAGAACAAAGGACTAACAACTCTTTTCCATACAGCCCTTCATTCCCTGTGATGTATGAAGACATTATCATTTCCTCCATCGACTATCCCTTTATCCCATCCCCAAGTCTTCTGATAGATTTCCTCCCATAACATGAGGAGAGGACCCCTTCTCACACATACACACCAATCCCTAAGAGTGCGCTGTGCAGATAATCTCTGCCCTTTAGAGCTCAATTTCCTGTTACCTCAAAAGAGTAGCTGTTCTTGATATTATTATTTTCTACTCTTTGTCATGCTAAACCTACAATTAAGTCCGCAATATCTAGTACCCAATCCTAGCCTGCCACTGCATCTCCTGCCTAAGCAAGGGTTATGAAAGGGATCAAAGAACAGTCATGACAGCTTGTCTTAAGCTACTAGATATGTGATCAGACTTTATATCCTTGCGCTCTGAGCTCGTCCTTAACTGGACCTCTCTTATTGGCCTAGGCTTCAAGTCATTTTAACCCTTGTCCACAGTAACAAATTAAATGATGTCAAGAAATTGAAATTATCATCCAAAACTTCATCCTAGAAATTCTTTGCCAAGCTTGGTTACATTTATTTTCTTTATTTCACTAATAACTTTAATACCCACCTTAAAAACAAAATGATCCTGTCTCTAGTTTCTGAATTTTGAAGACAGAAAAACTACACATGTACGTGCTGCTGGAAGCAGAATTCATTTTTAAAGCCAGCTGTCCAAGTATTAAGAGCCTGACCTGGTAACCACCTTTTTATGGAGACATCCTCATTGCATCATGTCTTTACTGGTTCCTATGTCCAAGTTAAAATTCTTCAGAGAAGCACCAGCAATATTTACCCCAGTTCACACGGGCACTAAAATAAAAGTATCCAAGAATATACTTATTCTCTAGCATCCAGGAATGTTACTTCTTAGCAAATACTGTAATAATTGTCTTAATAGTCCTTTTTACTACTAGTTGTATTACCTCTTCCTCCTAAGAATATTTCTGTAGTCAAAGGGAGAAATAACTCTAGGACTGCTGAGAGAAGACTGCTGAAAGTCACCTTTCAGGTATTTATCCCTACTACCTTGTTATTTTACAAACTGGCAGGACTGAAAAACATCACACAGTTCTGAGATATGTACTGAGTTGCTACAACAAGATCTGATCATTTTCAATCATACCCACAAATTATTTGCATCCTTTTTCCTTCACATACTTTTCTATAGCCAGGACTAGAAGCCAGGCCACATTCTGTGGGCTCTTTTGCCCAGGAACTTTACTCCAGAGCTCTAGCTGGGGAGACTAGACAAGGAAAACATAATTCATTGTCAATTTAGTAAATGATTATTAACATATCTTCCTTTGTTCCAAAGTCTTAATTTATAAAACACTTTCATCCCATGCCTGATTAGGGTCTGTATCCAGTAGATTCTTAGTATTTATTGAATTATCACTAATGTCTCTTCCTATTAATTCTCTATGTACATCTCTGATCATAATTGGATTCCTTGGCTTTGCCTTATTCGAATTTCTGGTCTTTGGTAATCACACAGTTCAAATTAAATATAAACTATATACTATTACTTCAACCAGTGGTTTAAAAAAAACAACATACATCCTAAGCTATACTCCTGGTATACCCAATGTATCCAGGCCTTCATTTCCTCAAAGTTTAAAAACTTCTTCAGAGAATCATTGATGTGGCTTATTTATAATGATATCTGATACAGATCAATTACTTTCACAAAATAAATTTTAGAAAGACTGTACAAGTAATGCCTTAGACTTACCAGAACTGCTTCCATGCTCTCCAAGGACCCACCCATGGCAACTACTGGAGTGGATACCCACCCACTCCCCAATTAGGAGACGAAAACGTGCAGTGTCCAAACTGCAGCCACTTCTAATGATGCAGTACATGTTAAAACCACTTAACTTCAAGGCAACTTAAGTCAAAACATTCACTGGGAAGAAAAAAATTCAAGTTTAAAAAAGACAACAATCAAGAAATAAGAATTTGAGTGCTCACCACAAAGATAAAAATCAAACAAATCCTTTCCCTCAAGGAGCTTACAATCTAATGAGGAAGACAGCATGTATATATACAGTTATATAAGAGATACACAAAGCAGACAGAAGGTAACCTTGCATGAGAATGCACATGCATCAGGAAAAGCCTCCTGATGAAAGTGGTACTATATTTAACTGATAATTTTTTTGCTTATCTAAACAGATTAATAAATGTGAAAGAGACATGAATAGTTCTATGTTTCTCATTTAAGGAAATTAACATGTCCAAAAATAACAGATGGAAATAATACATGATACTCCTGAAGTCTGCTGGTACAATAAGATAAACCAAGATTCTCCACAAAGAGCTCAAAAAAACCACACACAACAACAGATATTTGTTAACAAAGTCACTAATAACCTCAGCCAGACTTGTTAAATAAAGTCAGCCATGCAAAGTAAACCCTTTTACAATAGACAATTTTGAGTTTTTAAGGTAAATATCTAAAATTATAATTTTTTAAAGCAAATTTCAAGATCTATTCTGGTAACTTAGATGAAGACGATATAATAAAATCTAATAATCTGTAATTTGCAGTAACTTGAATGAGGTTGGATTAAATTTTACCTTTATATTTATATAAAGAAAGTTTGTTAAATAAATAGTATAAACTCAGAATCATAAGTAGCAGTTCTACAGGCTAACATAAGCACTACAAAATGCATCTGAGGCAAACAGCTAGAAAGGTATGCTCAAATCAACTGAGACAATTTTCTGTGGAGGGAGTGACTCAGGGCAATTCTCATAGTAAGGAGACAGGTCCTAGGACCCCACAAAATGGAGAGAGATCAGGATGGGATAGACGAGGATTTGTTTGCCTGGGATGCAGATACTGGGAAGGAGGGAGGGGGAAGAAAAGCAGAATCCAAGAAGAATCTGAACAATTATTCTTACTAAGTAGTTGTGCTTCAACCAACCAAAGGAATATCAGTGCTGTCATTGCCCTCCAAACTGTAGTGCCTTGGGAAAAGCCCCAGTTGCTTTCCTCTGGATATTGCTCTGCCTAAATCAGACTTCAGAGAGCTAGGTGGCAAATAGAGTGCTGGACCCGAAGTCAGGAAGACTTATCTGACTTCAGATACTTCCTACCTGTGTGACTCTAAGCAAGTCACTTAACCCTATTTACCTCAGTTTTCTCATCTGTTAAATGAGATGGAGAAGGAAATGGCAAACCACTCCAGTGTGTCTGTCCTTCGTTGCCAAAGAAGAGCATGCCAGCAGAGAAATAATGACATGACTTGAACTTGACTTTTGTTTTAAGTGAGGGACGGCTGTGCAGGTCACCAGCCTCACTTCTCCTCCAGAGCCATCTGGATCTAGTGACCAGATGTTCATCAGGATGACTGGAGATGACCCAGGATGAGGCAATTGGGGTTAAATGACTTGCCCAAGGTCACACAGCTAGTGAGTGTCAAAAGTCTGAGGTGAAATTTGAACTCAGGTCCTCCTGACTCCTGCACTGGTGGTCTATCCACTGCATCACCTAGCTGCTCCTAAACCACTCCAGTATCTCTGCCAAGAAAACCTCAAATAGGGTCACAAAGAGTTAAACATGAGTTGAACAATAACTAACTAGATTTTAAAACTATTTTCAAGCCATCAACAAGAGTTTTGCAAATGGCATTACTTAGAACTGATATGGTAAGGAAAAGTCATAGGATAATAGATTTAAAACTGGAAGGTCTAGAACAATCATCCCCTTTGCCCCCAGTTTTACAGATGAAGAAATTCACTTTATTTTAAAACAGAAGGCAAATGATACAAGCTTGAAACCAAAGAATAATATGCTCAGCAAAATTAAGTCTTTTCCTACAGGGGAAAATAAATGGACCTTTAATGAAAGAATGCTGCCAATCATCCCTAATGAAATGTCCAGAGTTATGTAGAAAGTCTGAAGTACAAACACAAGAGGTAAGAAAAACATAAAAAGGTAAACATGAACAATGATATAGGACTAAACAAGGATAAACTTTACATTTTAATATGGGGAAATGATACAGGTTTCCTTTCTGAATTCTATCATCAGGAGTCATAGAATCTAATTAAACAAGACTGGAAATAGTTCTCATGTTATCTTGATTAAGAGAAGAACAGAAAGAGAAAGGAAGAGGAATACACTGAGCAGAGCTGGGGCAGTGTAGCGCAAATGTGTTATTCACAGCACCTACAGCAGCCATGAATATGCCAGCACAATTCTGAATCGCAAAATACAACAGACTCTGTACCTGGAAGACAGCACCAAAACATCTATTCAGACACTAGAAAGCCAAATCCATCATAGTAACAAAAACATCCATACATAATACGCAACACCAGCTCCAAGCCTTCCCCCTACAAACAAGAAGAAGTGGGAAGTAGCTGACACTTGAACCCACTCTCATATGAACCAAAGGAAAGAAGACACACAGACACACAGAGACACAGACACAGACACAGACACACACACACACACACACACACACACACACACACAGCTAGGTAAAGATACTTTTCTAGTGAAGGGAAAAAGGGAAAGAGGAATTAGTGGGAGGGTAAATTAAGAGGGAAATTTGTCCTAAGCCAAACAAATTCTAACTAAAGATGTACGAAAATATTTACAACTATTTTTGAGGTGGCAAAGAACAGTAATCAGAGTATTCTTGGGGAACAGCAGAAGAAGTTTTTGGTATATGAATGTAATGGAATAATATTATGCTGTAAGAAATGATGAAGAGAATGATCTCAATAAAACTTGAGACTTCTAAGAACTGATTCAGAGCCAGGGGAAAATTTAACAATATTGTAAAGAAAAACAACTTTCAAAAACTTTCTGATCAGTGTAATTGCCAACCATAGTTCCTGAGGACTAATGATATTTGACTGAGATGAAAAGACTCAGAGTAAAAAATAAGACAGTTTCTCATCTGTAAATTGAAGGGCTTGGACTAGATTATCTTCTAACTCTTTTCCAGTCCTAAATATTGATCCTATGAACTATATTTACCAAAATTCTCTAATATTTCTATTTTACCTCCTTTCTAACAAATTTGCCCTGTCTGTGGGCTGGTCAGAAGGTTGTACTCTTCATCCTGCATTCAGTGTCTTTTTTTTTTTTTTAATTTGAGAGACAATCAGGATTAAGTGACTTGTCTAGGATCACACAGTTATTAGTAAGGGTCTGAGGCCAGATTTGAAATCAGGTCCTCCTTACTCCAGGGTCACTGCTCTCAACCACCCAGCTGCCACCAATGTGTCTTTAAAATCATGTCATAAAGTCAAGTCATAGAGTTGGTCCCAGCTTAATAAATGCTTGTTCCCTGTTATTATACAGAGTACCATTCACTGCTTCAAAGCAGCTACCTGGAGTTTGCAGGGTGGAAAAGGATCTTATTCTATCTCAGTATACATCACTCCCAGCATTTTGGAATTCCTCCTTTGCAATGATCTCCAGAAACTGACAGTCTTAATCAAAACGATCTCCTTTTAAAGAAGGTTCAGATCATTCTTTTGATCAAACATCTGCTGTGTCTCAGTACAGAGTATGGTTCAAATTTTTCACCTGGCATTCAAATTCCTCCATTATCTAGTGCTGACTGTCCTTTCAACCTTATCTCATGATACACCCTTACATGTGCACTAAATTCTCATGCCAGACAAATCCTCATTTCCTTTTGTGGCAAAGTAACTAGTCAATTAGAGAAAAGCAGAATCAGTAACAGTAAAATTGGGTAGACAGAAGAACTGGTTAAATAACCACCCAATGAGAAAGCAATGCCAACCTAGGAAAGTTTCTGGTACAGCTCCCAAAGGGCTGTCCTTCAGGTATAACAGTGAGATACAACCAAAGAATTCCAATAACAATCCCAGACATTTATATATACTGCATTTTCAACTTTATAAAGTTGTTTTACAGATATTATCTCTGAGCCTTAATATAATTCTTCATGGTAGGTAGTATAGGTATTATTGGCATGATTTTGTAGATGAGGAAACATTCTGTGAGAAGTTGTGACTTGCCTATAGTCACACAGCTGGCAAGTTGGTTTTCTTCGTTTTCATATAATTGTAAGAATTTATTAGCCAAATTGAATTCGGCCAGTATTCCAAAAAGCATGTAAAATCAGTACACAGGATATAAGATGTCCTAATCCCTACAAGTCAGTAATATACAAATCTTTATAAGACTTTTACTATCATGTCCATGGGATGAATTTATACCTCAAAAATTTCATCAAAATTTACTTTATCTTGCAGCTAGCAAGTTTCAAGGGTAGAATGTGAACCCAGGTCTTCCTGACTCCAAATGCAGCACTGTTGGGCTCTCAGATTAAATAAACAGAATCACAATATACGAAACAAAAGAAGTCAGGGAGCCCCTGAACTCTGCCACTATCTGACTACATGGGAAATAATGTGTTCAGTTCTAAGGGCCATGCTTGAAGAAAAATACTGAAAAAAGTGGAGCAGTTCCATAGGAGCGCAAACAGGATGAGACTGAAAAAAAATGACAAAGATCAAAGAACTAGGGCTGTCTGATCTGGGGAAAATTAGAGCTATCTTCAATGTTTAAGACTGAAATTAAAAGGGGATTAGAACTGCAATGAGTGGCAGACTTTGAGAGATAAGATTTTGACTTGATGTAAAAAATAACAATAATTAGAGCTAACCCTCTTTCTTCGTTGTCATCTCTTCTTTCTCATGATTTCCCCCATTGATTCTGATTTTTCTTTACAACATGACTAATGTGCAAATATGTTTAATATAAATGTATATATATATAGCCTATATCAGACTGCATGCCATCTTGGAGAAGGGAGAGGAAATTTAGAATTCAAACTCTTGTGGAAGTGCATATTGAAAACTAAAAATTAGTTAAAAAAAGTAGTTAGAGTTAACCAAAAGTAGTGGACTGTCTCTCTCTATCTTCCCTATCTAATCTATCTTCCCTCACTGAAGATCTTCAAGCAAAGGCTGGAGGACCACCTGGTAATATTATTACTGTAGAGTGTACTCTTATTAAGTTATTGGTTGAATAAAATGATTTTTAAATCCTTTCCTATTCTGAGACTTATTCAGTAAATTCTGTCATGTCACCTCTTTAAGTCTCACTTTCTTCCCTTTTAAAATTGAGTAAATGGTATTTGCACTACCTACCTCAGTGTTGTTCTGAAAAAAAGTGTCTTGAAAACCTTACAAGTGCTAATATAAACGTTATTAATCTATGATTATTTCCTTCTCTTCCCATCACATCAGTTTCTAAATCCTGTGACTTTTCCACTTTCACATCCCTCTTCTCCCTGTTTCCAGTGCAGTCATTCTAGTTCAGGCCCTTATCTCATCATGTAATACAATTCTGTTCTTGCTGCATCTAGTTTATCCCTTCTTCAATCCACCCTTCGTATGGTTACCAGATAATTCCCTAATTAATTAGTATGATCACACTATTTCTTTACCATATTAGTTCTACCATACATGTACTCCAAACTGGACTACTTTCTCATTCCACTGTTCTAGTTCAATTCTCTCCTCTATCCCTTGTTCGTATCTTCGACTATCCCTCTGTCTACTGAAGCCCCTCCCTTCCTTTAAGGTACAACTCTATCATTCACTTCCAGTGACCTCAAGTCCCAGTTTTCTCATTAAAATTAGGGTAGAAAATGGCTAAACAAGTGGCATATGAGTGTGATGGAACACTATTTTGCTATAAGAAATGACAAAGGGAATGGCTTCAGAAAAACCCGGGAGTAACTTATGAACGATGAAAGAAGCAGCCCTCTTTGTGGTGGCCAAAAACTGGAAATCAAGGGGATGCCCATCAATTGGGGAATGGCTGAACAAGCTGTGGTATATGAATGTAATGGAATACAATTGTGCTGTAAGAAATGATGAACAGGAAGACTTCAGAGAGGCCTGGAAAGACTTATATGAGCTGATGCTGACTGAAAGGAGCAGAACCAGGAGAACTTTATACACAGCAAGTACCACACTGCACGAGGCTTTTTTTCTGGTAGACTTAGAACTACATTGCAATGCAAAGAGTTAAAAAATTCCCAATGGTCTCTTAAGACAAAATGCTTTCCACATCCAGTTATTCCATCTATTAGACATGCCAAAATGTTTCAGTTTTCATCCAGCTAGCCTTGTTTAAAATATAAATTTCTGCTATTTAGAAGATGATTTGTAATATTCTAGTGGAAAATAACTACTCTTTTAAAAACAATAAACTATAGTTTAAAGCATTCTATTGATTCATACTACTAGATAATTGATAGATAAGACAAGAGATTGTTCATTCAATGGTCTCATTCCTTGTTCATATCTTAATTTGTTAATAATAGTAATCTATGACATTAACCTGAACCAGAGACAATCTTTGGCATGTTAATGAATTGGCTGCCATGTTGAAGATCCATCCCTTTACTCTGTTTTCATCAGTATCTACAAGGGCAAGTTTATCAGTTAACTCCTGTAAAACACAAAAATTCATAAAAAAAGAAAACATAAATACTTGATATCTTTAAGGGTAAAAGGAAAATTCTTGAATTGCTAATCTATGTTCAGCCAACAGGAAAGAAGGATAATGAGAAGACTAAGGAAAGCCCTAACTAACT
Organism: Notamacropus eugenii; assembly: GCF_028372415.1. Lineage (NCBI taxonomy): Eukaryota > Metazoa > Chordata > Mammalia > Diprotodontia > Macropodidae > Notamacropus > Notamacropus eugenii. The sequence goes on along the minus strand of NC_092877.1, from coordinate 41,970,914 downwards.
TTAAATACTGAAAAGGCTATCAGATAGAGATGATCATAGATTTGTTCTGTCTTGCTCCAAAAGGTCAGACTATAAGCACTGGGAAGAAGTAACTAACATTTCACTATAGTCAAAAAGGACCTCAGAAGTCATCTAATCCAACCTACAAACATGCCTACATAGCCATCTCCTCCCCAACATTCCCAAAAGGTGGTCATCTAGTCTCCATTTGAAGACTTTTGTTTACAAGGAACTAGCTTCCTTACAAAGCAGCAGTTCTGTTAAGAAGTTTTTACACTATGTCAGAATCCACCTCCCTATCACTATTACCCACTGGACTTAATAGTTACATTGAAAAATTTAAAATAATGCAAAGTTTTAGGGTTTAGAAAAGCACCTTACCTTCCTCACAACAAAGGTAGAGGAAACAAGTATTAATATGCAAATGAATCTGTGACCTCATCAATTGTATATCACAATCCATTCATGCCTGTCCAAATCCCTACAATGTCTATTTGATCTGATAGGAGTCTTCTTACCTTCTCTTGATGTCCAAAGAATAGCCGCATACTTTGGCTGTCCATCTGTTATCCCTTGCACTCACTATGGGGGACTAGCTCATTTTTTAAAACTCATACATTTCCCTCAAATTTCACTTCTTCAAAAATTGTTTGTTAAATGTTTCTGCCTGCTCACACACACCACTTGCCTTTCGGAAGCCCTCTGTATAATACATATAACAAGTATTATCTTCTCCATTTTCTGGGCCTTAGAGGTTAAGAGATTTCTTCAAGGTAACAAAATTTTTAACCTAACTTTTAAAATCCAAGTCCCATGATCTTTCACCTGCACTGTTACCTAACAGATAATGCAAAGTGAATTAAGTGCCTAATAGCTTACGAGTCTACCTCAGTTTATGTTGACAAATGCTTAGATTACAAAGCTGATATTATTGTATAGAGAACTAATGATGAAAGCTGTCCAACAGTAAAATAAATGGACTCTGGAGTTGTCAAGTTTCCTGTCATAGTATTTAAATAACGTAAACGACAATCTGAGAAACAATGTGGGATAGTGGATTCTATTTTTTTTTTTTAATTTTGTAATGTTTAACAATCACTGCCATACAATTGCGATTTTATCCCTCCCCACCTACTCCCCACTACCCCCCTCCCTCCCCACGACTGCATACAATTCTGTATAGATTCTACATATACTTTCCTATTGAGTATATTTTCACTATAGTCATGCTATGTAGTCAGACTAAGATAAATGAAAGAAATCGTATAACAAATCAGAACATGATACACAAACACATACACATACACAAACATGATCTGCTACAATATGTGAGTGACTTCCAAATTTCTCTCTCTGAGTGTGGCAGGCATTTTGCCTTGAGATCCTCCATTGGGATTTTTTTTTTTTTTTTGGTAAAAAGTTCTTGTGTTATTACAAAAATCTAAGTCTACCAGAAAAAACTCTCACACACTGTGGTTGTTGCTGTGCATAAAGTTCTCCTGGTTCTGCTCCTTTCACTCAGCATCAGGTCATATAAGTCCTTCCAGGCCTCTCTGAAGTCTTCTTGTTCATCATTTCTTATGGCACAATAGTACTCCATTACATTCATATACCATAATTTATTCAGCCATTCCCCAATTGATGGACATCCCCTTGACTTCCAGTTTTTGGCAACTACATAGAGTGCTGCTATAAATATTTTTGTACATGTGGGACCCTTTCCCATTTTTATGATCTCTTGGGGATATAGTCCTAGTAGCGATATTGCTGGGTCAAAGGGTATGCACATTTTTGTAGCCCTTTGGTCATAGTTCCAAATTGCTCTCCAGAATGGTTGGATGCGCTCGCAGCTCCACCAACAATGAATTAGTGTTCCAACTTTCCCACATCCTCTCCAGCATTTATCATTTTCTTGTTCTGTCATGTTTGCCAATCTTATAGGTGTGATGTGGTACCTCAGAGTTGTTTTGATTTGCATCTCTCTAACCAATAGTGATTTAGAGCATTTTTTCATATGATTATAGATAGCTTTAATTTCTTCCTCTGAAAATTGCCTGTTCATATCCTTTGACCATTTATCAATTGGGGAATGACTTGTATGATTATACATTTGGATGGGATAGTGGATTCTTGGAGTCAAAAAGGCCTGGGGTTCAAGCTCTTCCTCTGATGCACATAATGTGACCATAAGTAAGTCACTTCATACCTAAATTAAAATTAACTTTTTTTTGCCATGGACCTCCTTTGGCAGTTTGGTAAAGCCTATGGATCCCTTCTCAGAATTATACTTTTAAATGCATAAAATACATAGGATTTCAAGGGAACTATACTGAAATACATACATATGCATATGTATATATATATATATATATATATATATATATATATAAAGTTCATATACACATATGTATGTGTGTGTGTGTGCGCGCGTGTGTGTGTGTGTGTGTGTGTGTGTGTGTGTGTGTGTGTGAAAAGTTCACAGACTCTGGGTTAGGGGCCCCTCAAACTCCAGGAAATTTTCTGAGACTACATATTATAGGTGAGTTGCTAAACTGTATCACTGAGAGGAGTTTCCTGCATTAATGAAAACACAGGTTCAGACCCCATCAGCCCCTCATCTGCAACCCATGTATTCTATCAAAGATTCTACAGAAAGGACTTCTTATTAGTGAGAGGTTACTAGATCATCTGTAAGGTTGCTTCCAAGAGTCTATGATTCTATAATCAAGATAGTTAATCATAAGTTGTAATATATGTGTTCAATTATAAACCTCCAATGTATTTTGTTTTATTCTAAAATAAAGCACTTTAAACTTAAAACTGGAAAACAGTCAAGCAGCTATAAAAGGTTTATCCATATCCTCAGTACTTTGGTGTGATACTTTCACTGCTCGAACGACTGTATAAAGCTTGAGTTACACAATAATAAAGGAATTATTCTCAAAATCTTGAGAAAACCTTATACTTCATAACTAAATATTGAAAATGAGCTGACTCTTGCATATGGAGACTCACAGAACACTGGAACTAGACGTGACCACCTAGTACAAACCCCGAATTTTACAGATAAGAAAACTGAGGCCCAGAATGATTAGTGACTTGCTCAAGATCAAGAGATAGCAAATGACAAAACTGTAATTCATACTCACTTTCCCCTTTTATATGTTGTCTTAATTAGCAATGAAAATATTAACAATATTACATATTATTAACTAGTAAGATTGTCAACAAAAAATAGGAGGAAACAACTGATACTATAACACCTCATTCACATACCAATTGAGTATGCACCAAATGGATGAATGAGGGGATGTGGGAGGGTAGAATGAGGGAGATAAAGAGCAGGTTTTAATATATGGAGAAGAAAAAACTGTTAGCAGTTGACAGAAGCTGCTGTCAGATACCACCTGTGGTCTCTGTTTTGCAATGTTGTCTAAACCAGACATGAAATTTACACACTTTTAGTCTTGCCTAATTTCTGGAATGGAATCCACTATATGAAGAGTTTGAATGAAGTATTACCTATGAATAATCTATTCCCATGCACAGAAGTCTAAAGCCCAAGCAGATTAGAGTTTAATACTGATTTACCAGTTTAAAAGAGGATTACATTCTAACATGGGGTGGGTACCGAGTACAGTTAGCAATGGGGCTAAGTGATGCTGGCAGGTATAACCAGGTAACTAGGTACAACTTAGAAACCTGAACTCTACCAAAGACCTTGAGGAAAAGAGAAGAAAAGACGAGGAAACAAAAAGCCTGCCGAAGCGAAAAGGAAAAAGACAAAAGAGAAGAAGTTCAAAGTGGCCAAGGAGTACTCAGCTAGTACTCACGCAATAGTATGCATCACAGTTCTATAGTCAGCTGCTGGTTTCTTGAGCTCATTTGTAAATAAATCCCCATTTCACAGGCTAAAGAGACTTCTTGTATGATGGTTTACAGCTCTGGCTTCCTTATTCTAGGATCTTACTCACCCTTGTTAAAATAGAGATGGCGCATGCCCTGCCAACTGAGCCAGCTCCTATCATGGAGACCTTATTTCAGGGAGGGGACGCTTCCTTAATGAGATGCTCCATCAGCTGACCCCTGACACTCGCCATCTTGGAGACCTGGCAAAGTGGACAAAATAACCCATCACTCGGGTGGGACGAGTTTCACAAGGTTCACAAGACAGGACACAGACCCAGATGCTCCCGGAGCTTCTAAGTGACAATTCCGAGGTAACAAAGTAGCAGCTGGTCAGTTTCACCCCCGACCGGAGGGGGGGGGGGGCTGGATCTGCAGGAGCGCCTGGGCCTGTCAGCTGCGACGTTCACCCACGGAACGCTGCCGACCCCGCAGGAGGCAACGCTGGGCTTGCCATCCCGTGATGGCACGGTGATCTATTTTGGCTCAGAGAGGGGGATCCCCTCGCAGGCACGGGGTCAGCAGAGCTTTAACCTCGGTGTTCCTGACTCCAGGTCGGGAGCCCTACCCAGCACAGGGCTAAGTCCAACCCCCTGCACATTACGAAGAGGACGCTGGGGACCAGAGGCCAAGTAACTGAGGCAGGCAGCCTGGGGCCTTGGTCTACACCAGGCCCCGGGCCGGGGAGGTGGAAGGCGGCTTCTCAGGAGCCCGCACCGCCCTCCTGCACACCCACTGCGCACGGGCGAGGCTCGGGGCCTCCCCGGGTTGCAGAGGCCTCCCCGGGTTGCAGAGGCCTCCCCGGGTTGCAGAGGCCTCCCCGGGTTGCAGAGGCCTCCCCGGGTTCCTCGCCTAGGGCCACCCACTCTCCTTCGCCTACTCACAGGGGCCAGAGGCCAGGCGACTCCCCTAGGAGGGCTCTCCACCCTGTGGGGCTCAGGGCTGGGTGACATCCCCACGGCCCACCCTTCTGCTCGCACAGAGGGCCCCCACAAACCACCGCATGATGCTCCTCTCCAGAAGGGAAAGGGAGGCAAGGCGGGAACAGCCCCAAGAACGTGGTGTTTCCCAAAAACCCCGCTGACCCCGCCCTCATTAGCTCCTGCGCCTGCGCAGCTGCGCTTACACAGGCCCCCTCGCGAGGGGGCGGAGCCAAAGAAGGGGACACGTGACAGCTACGAGTAGGCCGGTGAGTCAGCCATATTTGAGGGAAAGCTTGGAGTCCAAAAAAAATAACCCGGGAGTCGTCACAGTAGGCCCTGCCCCAGGACAGGTGAAGACCCCGGGAAGCCTTTCTTATGGTTATAAAATAAATATATACCCTACAGAATTATATGGTTAGAGATAATCTTACATTCTTATAGCTACATAACAAAATTGTGTGCTTACAAAATTCTTTTTTTAAATTAATTTATTTATTTTTAGTCTTCCATATTCATTTCCACAAGATTTTGGGTTCCAAATGTTCTCCCCCTCTCTCCCCTGCCCCCACCCCAAGATTACCCCTTCCCCAATCTGCCCTCCCTTCCCTTATCCCCATCCCCTCTGTTTTCTTGGAGGACGAGGTAAATTTCTGTGCCCCATTACCTGTATTTCTTATTTCCCAGTTGCTTGCAAAAGCAGTTTTCAACATTCATTCCTAAAACTTTGAGTTCCGACTACTTTCCCTTCCTCCCTCCCCACCCATCCCCGCTGAGAAGTCAAACAATTCAGTATAGACTATATGTATATATATATATATCTGTGTAGTTTTGCAAAGGACTTCCAAAATAGTCATGTTGTGAAAGACTGCCCGTATTGCCCTCCATCCTATCCTGCCCCCCATTTATTGTTCTCTTTTGTCCTTGTCCCTCCTCAAAAGCGTTTTCTTCCTCCCATTTGCCTTCCCTTCTGTCATCCCCTCTACAGCCCACTTATCCCCTTCTCACCTACTTTCCTGTAATGTAAGATAGATTTTCATACCAAATTGAGTGTGCATGTTATTCTCTCCTTGAGCCAAATGTGATGAGAGTAAGCTTCACTTTTTCCCTCTTACCTCCCCTCTTTTCCCCTCCATTGGAAAAGCTTTTTTTTGCCTCTTTTTGGAGAGATAATTTGCCCCGTTTCATTTCTCACTTTCTCCTCCCAATATATTCCTCTCACACCCGTTAATTTTATTTTTTTAGTTATCATCCTTTCCTATTCAACTCATACTGTGCCCTCTCTCTATATGTATATACATAATCCCTCTAAGTACCCAAATACTGAGAAAAGTCTCAAGAGTTACAAATATTATCTTCCCATGTAGAGATATAAACAGTTCAACTTTAGTAAGTCCCTTATGATTTCTCTTTGCTGTTTACCTTTTCATGCTTCTCTTGATTCTTGTGTTTGAAAGTCAAATTTTCTTTTCAGCTCTGGTCTTTTCATCAAGAATACTTGAAAATCCTCTATTTCATTGAAAGACCAATTTTTCCCCTGAAGTATTATACTCAGTTTTTCTGAGTAGGTGATTCTAGGTTTTAATCCTAGTTCCTTTGACTTCTAGAATATCATATTCCAAACCCCTTCAATCCCTTAATGTAGAAACTACTAGATTTTGTGTTATCCTGATTGTATTTCCACAATGCTGGAGTTATTTCTTTTTGGCTACTTGCAATATTTTCTCCTTGACCTAAGAACTCTGGAATCTGGCTACAATATTCCTAGGAATTTTTCTTTTCAGATTTCTTTCAGGAGGTGATTGGTGGATTCTTTCAATATTTATTTTGCCCTCTGGTTCTAGAATATCAGGGCAGTTTTCCTCAATATTCTTGAAAGATGATGTCTAGGTTCTTTTTTTTTTTATCATGGTTTTCAGGTAGTCCCATAATTTTTAAATTGTTTCTCCTGGATCTATTTTCCAGGCCAGTTGTTTTTCCAATGAGATATTTCATATTATTTTCTATTATTTCATTCTTTTGGTTTTGTTTTGTAATTTCTTGGTTTCCCATAAAGTTATTAGCTCCATCTGCTCCATTCTGATTTTTAAAGAACTATTTTCTTCAGTGAACTTTTGAACTTCCTTTTCCATTTGACTAATTCTGTCTTTTAAAGCATTCTTCTCCTCATTGACTTTTTGGACCTCTTTTGCCATTTGGATTAGTCTATTTTTAAAGGTGTTATTTTCTTCAGTATTTTTTGGGTCTTCTTTAGCAAGCTGTTGACTTACTTTTCGTGATTTTCTTGCATTGCTCTCATTTCTGTTCCCAATTTTTCCTCCACCTCTCTTACTTAATTTTCAAAATCTCCTTTGAGCTCTTCCATGGCCTGAGACCATTACAAATTTATTTTGAAGGTTTTGGATGAAGAACCCTTGACTTTGATATCTTCCTCTATTGGTATGCTTTGTTCTTCCTCATCAGAAAGGATGGAGGAAAATACCTGTTCACTAAGAAAGTAACCTTTTATAATCTTATTTTTTTCCCCCTTTTTTGGGCATTTTCCCAGCCTGCTACTTGACTTTTGAGTCTTGTCAAGTGGAGGGTATACTCCAGGGACCTGTGAGTTCTCAGTTCCTCCAAGGTGACGCAATCAAAGGATAGGAGTTTACTCCTCTCTTGGCCTATGCTCTGGTCTGGGAGCAACCATAAGCTTTTCTACCCAGAACTTACAAGTAAGGTTCCCTCTCCACAACTGCCTCCAGCTCCACCATGCCAGTGCTCCTCCTCACCCCAGGACCGCCACTCACAGCTGAAATTCAGATCAGCTGCTTGATTCCCCCAGGGTCTTTAGGCCAAGAGCTCCAAAAATGGACACTGCAGCCGCCTGGTGCCCAGCTAAGGCAAGACCCTGCTCCCTTTTCACCCAGGTGAAAGAACTTTCTCACTGACTTTTGAAGCTGTCTCTGGCATTTGTGGGTTGAGGAATCTGGAAACCACAGCTGCTACCCGGGATTCCAAGCCCTGAAGCCTGCTCCAATTCTGTCCTTGTCACACCACGCAACTAAGGCTGTGCTTTGCTCCGTGGGCTGTGCTCCACCCTGGGCCCTGTGTGGTGCCGTCAGCCTTCCAGGCTGCCTTGGGCTGGAAATCTCTTTCACTCTGTCATTTTGTGGCTTCTGCTGCTCTAGAATTCATTTAGAGTCATTTTTTACTGGTATTTTATGGGCTTTGGGGGGAGAGCTATAGCAGGTCCATCCTTCTACTTCACCATCTTGGCTCTGAGCCTATTACAAAATTCTTATGATTCAATAAGCTTCTATTGAACATCTATGAAATGGTAAGAATTTATTATAATTTTTATGGCTAGACTTTGACTTCATCGGTGTAGGGGGCTGTTGGTGACAAACTCAGCCTGAGGCTTAGAGGTCACGGAGGGTTTAAATGATTGCTCCAGGGTCGGGAGCAACCAGCCAGCCTATCAGAAGCAGAGTTCAACCTTGGTCTGGCTCTGAAAAAAAAAAAAAAGTTCCTGCCCTCAAGGTACTTACACTCTAGGTTACTGGATAAAAATGCCCATGTATAACCTATATCCAATTGCTTGCCTTCTCAAGGAGGGGAGAGCAGGAGAAAAGGGAAGGAGGGGAAGAAATTTTAAATTTTAAATTTTTTTTAATTTAAAAAAAATTTTAAAAATGAATATAAAAATTATTTTTACATGGAATTGAAGGAAAAGAAGAAAATATTAATTAAAAACAGTGCTTAGCATTATGATCTGAAAAGGATGCATTTAATATTTCTTCTTTTCCACATTTGATCATGATGTTTTTATGCTCTAAAACCTGTTCAGTTTTTGTGTAAATGCCTTATACTGCTGAGAAAGAGGTGTATTCTTTTCTCTCTCCATTCAGTTTTCTCCTCAGGACTATCATATCTAACTTTTCTAAAATTCACTTCCTTAACTTCTTTCTTGCTTATATTGTGGTTAGATTTATCTATTTCTGAGAGGGGAAAGTTGAGGTCCTCCATAGTTTTACTGTCTATTTCCTTCTCTAACTCACTTAACTTCTCCTTTAAGAATTTGGATGCTATGCCACTTGGTGCATATATATTAGTATTGATATTACTTCATTGCCTATGTTACCTTTGAGCAAGATGTAGTTTCCTTCCTTATCTCTTTTAATTAGATCTGTTTTTGCTTTTGCTTTGTCTGAGATCATGATTGCTACCCCTGCTTTTTTTTTACTTCAGCTGAAGCATAATACATTGTCCTACAGCCCCCTACCTTTATTTCCTGCTTCAGGTGTGTTTCTTGTAAACAACATATTGTAGGATTCTAGCTTTTAATCCACTCCGCTATCTGCTTTTGTGAGTTCAACCTATTTATATTCACAGTTATGATTATTGTGTATTTCCCTCCATCCTGTTTTTCCTCCTGTTTATCCTTCTCTCTCTCCTTTTACCCTTGCCCTCATCGCTAGTGTTTTCCTTATGGCCATTGCTTCCTTCAATCTATCCTCCCTTCCGTCAGTCCACCATTTTTTCTTAATCCTCTCCCCACCTGCTTTACCATAGATTAAGATAGCTTTCTATACCCAACTGATTGTGTACATTATTCCCTCTTTGAGTCAATTTCAATAAGAGTAAGGTTCAAGCTATGCCCACTGGCCCCCCTCCTATCTTCCCTTCTACTGTAATAGGTCTTTGGCACCTCTTCATGTGAGATAATTCACTCCATTTTACCTCCTCCTTCCCTCTGCTCTCAGTGTAATCCTCCTTTTCATGCCTTAATCTTTTTTTTTATATCATCCCATCAAAATCATTTTATACTTGCACCCTCTATACATATTCCTTCTGTATCACTTAGTGATACAGTTCTTAAGAGTTCCAAATGTCATCTTCCTGTTTAGGGGTGCCAAGTTTAGCCTTATTGAATCCCTTATGTTTCTCTTTCCTTTTATCTTTTTAGGCTTCTCTTGAGTCTTCTATTGGAAGATAAAATTTTTGTTCAGCTGTACCATTTAAAAAATTCAAGAGACATAGTTTCTGAGTAATTTAATAATTTTATTAATAAGACTATCATGTTTATTAATAAAAAGTGGTCAGTGACACTCTTGAATGCCAAAGAGCCCTCATGCCTGTGATCTCAGTTTATATGCCCTTGGAAAAGCAGGTGTTCCTGAGGGTAGCATTCAGTTCTAGTTGATTAACAGTTATTGAGAGAATGAATATTACAATGATGGGTTGGGCTAGATTCCAGTGACAGTGTTGGGAGAATATGACTTGGATGACCCAAGTCTCATTGATCAAAAAAATGTGGATTTCCACATCACCTGTCTGATGAAAGGGAGAATCAACATTTTCCCAGACCTGAGTAAACAAAATGATCAGGAATCCTCCCATTAGCCCAAACTTTTTCATTTACTAAATGATTATATCTTGGCCTGGGTAGATCTTTGAGAAAAATTTATCACACTAGTTGATTTTTAGATGAGAATGAAGAAAAGGGGAAAACCCTTGGTCCTGATTCAATAATTAGTTATTCATACAAGAGAGAAATAATCATTTTACTCACAGCTCTGGTCTTTTCATCAACAAAGTTTGAAAGTACTTGATCTCATTGAATATCCATTTTTCTGCCTGAAAAATTATGCTGAGTTTCCTACATAGGTGATTCTTGTCTGTAGTCCTAGATCCTTTGCCTTCCAGAAGATCATATTTCATGCCCTCCAATCATTTAATGAAGAAGCTGCTAATTCCTGTGTAATCCTTACTGTGACTCCACAACAACTGAATTGTTTCTTTGTATGTTTGCAATATTTCTCCTTGACCTGGGAGTTCAGGAATTTGGCTTCAATGTTCCTGGGAGTTTTCATTTTGGATTTCTTTCAGCAGATCACTGGATTCTTTCAATGTCTAGTTTACACTCTGGTTCGAAGATATAAGGGCAGTTTTCTTTGGTAATTCCTTGAAGTATGATGTCCAAGTCCTTTTCTTTGATCATGGCTTTCAGGTAGTTCAATAATTCTTAAATGAGCTCTCCCAGTTCTGTTTTCCAGGTCAGTTGTTTTTCCAATAAGATATCTTGTATTTTTTTGTGTTTTTTTCATTCTTTTGACTTTGATTAATTCTTGATGTCTCATGGAATCATTAGTTTCTACTTGTCCAATTCTCATTTTTAAGGACTTATTTTCTTTGGTTAACTTTTTTACCTCATTTTCCATTTGGCCAATTCTACTTTTTAAGAAGTTGTTCTCTTCATTAATTTTTGCACATTTTTTTCCATTTTTTGTGCTTCCATTATCAAACTGCTGACTCATTTCATGATTCTCTTGTATCATTCTCATTTCTTTTCCCCATATTTTTCCTACTTCTCTTATTTGATTTTTAAAGTCCTTTTTGAACTCTTTCCAGAAGTTCTTTTTGGGCTTGAGACCAATTCTCACTTTTCTTTGAGGATTTAAATATAAACATTTTAACATTGTTGTCCTGTTCTGAGTTTGTGTTTTGATTTTCCCTGTCACTGTAACTTTCTATGGTCTTTGTTCATTTTTTTCAGCCTATTTCATTACTTTTAAAGTTGATCTCTACTTCTAGAATGGAGGGAGCATGTTCCAAGTTTCTTGTACCAGGAACTACAGGCCCTGGCTGCTAACCTGATGTTTCAAGGGGGCCCACATGGGGACCTGGTCATTTACCCGATACTGCACTGTGGCCCTGGAAGTGGGGTGGGGGCTAGCTGTTGTCTGGCGCTGCCCTGGGACCCACAATGGGGCCTGATGCTACAACAATGGCCTCAGCAGCCTCCTTCTGACTTGCTGAGACAAAACCTGCTGCTGGCTTACTGAGACACTACTTGCCTCAGACTGTGCTCCCCTTTTACTCAAGTGAGACAGATCTTTTCTGCTGACCTTCCAAGTTATCTTTGGCTAGAAAATTGTTTCACCCTGTCTTTTTGTTGGTTCTGCTTTTACAGAATTTATTTTGAGGTGCTACTTTGTACTTGTTGCAGGTGAATTTGGGAGAGTTCAGGTGATTTTCCGCTTACTCTGCCATCTTGGCTCTTAGAATTTCCAATTTCCAGTTTCTAAAGGATGAGCAGACCTTTCTATTCCAAGCTTAAGTAAATGCTTGGTATTGATTTATTTCAGGGTAAGAATTTATTCTCTGAAACATCTGTTTTCACAAAAAACATTTTATTCCAAAAATCATTCCCGAAAGTACACTTTTAAATGCTTTCTGCAACAAAAGACATTTTTGCAAGGAAAGAAAAAAAAAGTGGTGAAATGCTGCTATAATACTCTGTAATTTGTACCTGCTCAGAAGCAAAAAGGGAAAATTATCAAAAGAATAGGGGCAACCTACAAGTTCTGCCCTAGAAAGCACCTGCAGACTATTTTATTTTTCAGTACTCAACATTAGATAACAGTCTGTAAGGTGCTCTTCAGAGACAAACTTTTTGTTGTTCCATCATATCAGACTCTTTGTGACCCCATTTGGGGTTTGCTTGGAAAAGATACTGAAGTGGTTTGTCATTTCCTTCTCCAGCTTATTTTACAGATGAAGAAACTGAGGAAGAGTTAAGTAACTTGCCTAGGGACACACAGCTAGTACATTCATGAGACTGGATTTGGATTCAGTTCTTCCTGAGTCCAGACTCTAGTATTCTATCCACTGTCCCACTTATTTACTGCAGTAAATAATCTTACCCTTACCTTTGTCCATATGCTACTCACCTAAAAAATGCTTCGAGAGATAAAATTAGGCATTCTTATTTATTTATGTCACTTGATATTTGTGTAAATCTCCACCTTTATCTGGAGATTTACAACTCCTCAATATACATGATGCTGTAGTGGCTGGAATTTAACAAAGCACAGGCTGACGTAGTTCTCTGATTGAGATATCCTTTATCAGCAGGGACATTCATCCTGGTAACAAAGGAGTCTTATGTAGTATGCCTACAGTTGGACCATAGAACCAGAGCAAGAGCCAAGAGACTCCTACAAAGACACCTATGTGTGTCTTTCTTCTGATTGACCTGACAGTACATCATTGGGATCTCCCCTGGCAATCTCAATAGATGGATATTTGAATGAAGAGAAAGGCAAAGACTTCTCAGCTCCTCCCCATTTTCAGGAAGGGTGGAGGCAGTGGTCTTGACCTCATATGTGGCTGATCATGCCCTTCTCTGACTCCCAAGGAATTCGTGTTGCTAGCAATCTTAACCAGAAAAATATAAGCCATGCCAATCAGGTTTTCACTGACTTGTTTTCCCCTTTGTAGATCAGGTCACCCCCAACTTTAATGAATAGAGCAAGGACAATGTTCATATTCCCAGGAGGAGGGTCTAACTCAAACTAGGTCCTGTTTATAGAGTAAACAAAAGCCAGGGTTCCATTAGGAGTGTTCACATTACTCAGACATACCTTTCAGAGACTGGCCTTTTCAAGAGTAGAGTCTTGACAAAAATGGGAGGAAAAAGGATGAATCACAAATTAATAATTGACTATTAATATATTAATTTCCTTCAATGCTCCAAATAAAGTCTTTTAGGAAGACTATGCAGAGAGGACTGAAGTAATGTTAAATGTATGTTTGCACCCAGATCAGTATTGGTTTGACTGCTCCAAGAAGAAGTGACTCAACTCCTCTCTTATACATATACTCCCACCTAGCCTGTGCCTGTGGCCTTCTGTGTATATGTGCAGGAAGGGACATCTTTTAGTTCTAACATAACTGCACCATTTTGTAGAGAGGCTTATAAACCACACAGGGGAAGAGGAAGAAATATTCCTGTCACTGGGGCCAGAGGGGCCTGGAGCAGAGGAGCAAATCTTTATTTTCCCCTCTTGATGGGCCCTCACACATGTCAGACCTATAATTTAGGGACTGAACCAAAAGTGGGAAGGGCCTCTATTAACTCACTACAAGTTCATTTTTGAGTCTTTTCTTTGTTTTTTATTGTGTAAATAAAACCTGTTTTACATTTGATACCTCATTAGAAAATAACTCCCTAACAAGTCATTTCAGAGTCACAATTATATAATTTCTAGACAATAGACAAAATTTCACAATATGATAAACCATAGTGACAGAATTCAGGGTCAAAGTCAAAGTCTAGTTAACAATTTGTTTCATCAAACAAAAAAAAGTCACTTAACCTTTGGCAGAGCAAACATGGCAGTTTAGCAGCCCAGCTTAGCAGCAGAGCCATCCCCTCAAAATAGATGCCACACGCAGAAGTGAGGGCAGTCTCTGAGAGAGAGAAAAGACATCAAAGGCTGCAGTTCCAGAGATTTGAGCTGCCTTCATCAAATGTGTTTCCCACATGATGCCTTTTGCATCCCATGTTGTGTAAATATTGTTCTTGCTTTGCTTTTTGAGTTAATGCCTTTGCTGAGTTAATTGAGTCAGCTGGCTGAATTGTTATTAGGAAGCATACCAGTTGGGGGCTCATAAGCTATAACTCTAGGAATAGCTACCCACAAGGTTACCCCTTGAACCCTAAGAGTAGAAGCTTTCATTTATCAGGTTCTGAATTTCCCCATCATTTTCATCAAACCAGTTTTGGTGTTTGCAGGTGTTCTGACCCAGATGAGCAAATGCAGTGCAGTACACCAAATCTCTGAATGCTGCCCACTCCTGCTCCACTGTTGCCAACTGTGTGTTGGCTCAATTTTCCCTCCAAGTCAGCAGCAAACTTCATGCTCAGAGAAAAGCTCTAATTTGTTGACATTAATTCTTCTGGTAGTCATTTTGCCTTGGGGTTGGAGCTTTTGATGAATGAGAATATTTAGCTTGGAAAAGATAAGTCTATGATCAGTCCAGCACTCTGCATCACACATTGCCTTTGTCATTCTCACATCTTGTCTGTCTCTTCTCCTTACAATCACATAATCTATTAGATGCCAGTGTTTGCTGAGAGGGTGCATCCATGAAGTTTTATTGCATTTAGGTAAACGGAAGACAATGTTGGTGATGATAAGGTCATGTGATGCACAAGTCTTCAGCAGGAAATGATCATTGCTGTTGCTGTTTCCAACTTCATTCCTCCCTGGGACTCCCTGCCAAGTCTGGTAGTCTGAGCCTACTCTGGCATTAAAGTCACTAAGAAATATATGCTTGTCTTCTTTTGGCACATTGACGATAAGGGTCTCTAGGTCTTCATAAAATTTTTCTTTGACTTCAGGGTTTGTCATGGTGGGAGCATAGGCACTGATGATGGTGTCATGGCGTTCTCCTGTGAATGGCAATCTCATTGTCATGAGCCTGTCATTCACTCCTTTTGGCAGGCATGCCAGCTTGCTGATTAGTTTGGTTTTGATTGCAAAACTCACACCAGCTTCTTAGCACTCCCCTTCACTGTGCCCAGTCCAGAAAAAGGTGTATCCAGCTCCAATCTCAGTAAACTGGCCTTCATTTGCCAACCTTGTTTCCCTCAGGGCTGCTATTTGGATGTGATAACTGTTGAGTTCTCTTGCAACAAGAGCAGTTCTTCTTTCAGTCTATTGGATTTTGTGTTGTCTGTTAGTGTGTGCACGTTCCATGAGCCAACGGTGAGTGGAATTATCTTTGCTGATGTTTTCATACATTTTTTTGTGTTTCAACCACATAGTGGGATTCCCTGCCTGCCATGGTAATCAGGCCAGGGTTGGGTAAGCAGGCAATGTTTAGGGCACCTTTTCTAGCCCCCTTCCTCACACCAGGAGGTGAGCAGTGTGATTCTTAAAAGGCTCTTCAGGCACCCAGGGGGCTGCCGAGTCCCACTGCTGCTTCCAGTGAGAAACAACGCTGTGGCCTGGGTCACCTGTGTGCAGGGTTGTGACTATAGCTCCTAGTGTCTCCACACCTGCTGCTTCATCACTTGCCTATCGTCACAGAACTTTGAGGCATAATAGTGAAATGGTATTTGTATTTGTATTTTGATTTGTGTGTAAACTGGATTTAAGTGAGGCAGAGTTGCACGAAGTCATCAGCCTCACTCTCTCCTCCAGAGTCATCATAATTCAGTGGCAGGATAGAGTCAAGATGACTGGCCATGGCTCAGAATGCAGTGGATGACCTTGGCATCTTAGGTGTCTAACCAAGCTCTAAGCGCTCCACATCACCTGCTTCATCTGCTTTCATGGCCGTTGGAACAAATTGTTCTCATCTGCCTATTCCACCAGATGAAGTCTTCACATGCTTCGGGTAGACACCTTCCTAACCCACCCATGGGTTTGAGAAGCCTTGGTTACCCTCAACTTGGTTTGGCCCGTCTGCCAAAACAGTTTACCAGGGTGGGGCCACTGCACATGCTTCAGCTTCTTGGAGCCACAGGTGAGAGTTAGATGGAACAGGTGGACACCAAAGGTGGAAGAGCCCTCATCAAAGGTACTGATACTGGTACTGGTACTGGTCCTCCCTGAACATACCGTACCCCCCAAGAGAACTCCACAGGATTTACCAGCAGGATAGATCATCCATCTCTAAGAAGGCAGCATTTGATTCCATCAAAAGCAAAGTACAAGCAAAGCTTAGAGAGATGCAGGATTCCTGGCTCAGTAAGAAGGCAGATGAAATTCAGTTTTATGCTGATAGTAACAATCCAAAGCATCTTTATGATTCCCTGAAGGCTATTTATGGACCAAAAACCTATGGTGCATCACAACTACTCAGTGCTGATGGAGCCACATTGATTAGTGATAAGGACATGATCCTAGAGAGATGGGCTGAACACTTCCATAGTGTTCTCAACAGACCATCATCAATCAATACTGAAGCCACTGACCGTTTACCTCAGGTTGAAGTCAATCCCTCCTTAGCTGAACTTCCAACTGAAGAAGAGGTTTTGAGGGCCATTATGCTCCTTTCATGTGGCAAAGCACCTGGTGCTGACTCTATTTCAGCTGAGATTTACAAGGTAGGGGGATCATTGCTCATACAAAAGCTGACTGAAAATTTCCAGGTTATATGGCAAGAGGAGGTTATCCCCTAGGAGTTCAAGAATGCCTCCATTGTCCATCTCTATAAAGGTAAAGGAAGTAGGTTGTCCTGGGACAATCACAGGGGGATCTCTCTTAGCTATTGCTGGCAAAGTTCTTGCTAGAGTCCTCCTTTAATAGGCTGATCCTTCACCTGGAAGATGGTCATATACCTGAGAGCCAGTGTGGCTTCAGAAAGGGCCAAGGAACAGTTGATATAGTGTTTGCTGCCTGACAACTCCAGGAGAAAGGCCAGGAGCAGAACAGAGGTCTGTACACAACGTTTGTAGATCTGACCAAGGCCTTTGACACTGTTAGTTGTGAGGTCTTCTGGAGAATTATGTCAAAATTTGGTTGCCTGGAGAAGTTCATCATGTTTGCCCGGCTTCTGGATAATGGACAAAGCTCTCGTGCCTTCCCAGTTACCAGTGGAGTGATATAGGGCTATGTGCTTGCTCCCATGCTTTTTACCATGATGTTTTCAGCCATGTTGACAAATGCTTTCAGTGAGGATGAACAAGGTATAAAGGTCAACTACCATACTGATGGTAAGTTCTTCAATTTGAAAAGGCTACAAGCCAAGACCAAAGTGGAGGGAGTGTTGGTGCATGATTTTCTATTTGCAGATGATTGTGCACTCAATGCAGCCTCTGAAGCTGAGATGCAACAAAGTATGGATCAGTTCTCTGCTGCTTGTGCTAATTTTGACCTAATAATTAATACCAAGAAAACACAGGTGCTCCATCAGCCACCACCACACCATACGTGGAACCATCAATTACAACAAATGGAGAAGTTTTGAATGCTGTAGATAAATTCACTTACCTTGGTAGTGTACTTTCCAGGGAGGTACATATTGACAATGAGGTTGATGCACACGTTGCCAGAGCTGGCTCAGTGTTTGGGAGGCTCTGAAGAAAAGTTTGGGAGAGAAGAGATATTAGACTGACTACCAAATTGAAGGTCTACAGAGCCGTTGTGTGCTGACCTCATTGTTGTATGTCTGTGAAACATGGACACTCTACCAGCGTCATGGCAGGAAACTGAATCATTTCCATTTGAACTGTCTTAGGAAGATTCTGAGAATCACCTGGCAGGATAAGGTACCAGACACTGAAGTCCTTGCTTGAGCTGAACTGCCAAGTATTCAAACTATGCTTCAGAGAGCATAACTCTGATGGGCTGGCCACACTGTTTGAATACCAAATGTATGCTTGCCAAAAAGACTATTTTATGGAGAACTTGCATGGGGCAGGTGATCACATGGTGGCCAGAAGAAATGATACAAGGACACTTTCAAGGTCTCTCTCAAGAACTTTGGATTTGATTGTGCAATATGGGAGACACTGACACAGGACTGCTCAGCATGGCATGCCCACATAAGAAAAGGTGCTGTGCTCTTTGAGCAAAGCAGAATTGAGACAGCACAAAGTAAACACAGGATGCGCAGATTTGGGATATTCACCCCAAATATTCACATGGACTATCTGTGCCCAACCTGTGGCAGACCATTCCGTGCTTGTATTGATCTGATCAGCCACAGTCGGACACACTGAAATTTCACTTTACAATGGTGATGTTCTTTAGTCTTCTTCGAAGACAAAGGACAACAACCAATCAACCAACCAACCAAGAGTAGAAGCAGCCATGTTCCTAGGCACAAGTCAAAGAGGTGAGCCCAGAGAGAGAAGGGACACCCTTTACATATACATACAACAATAAGTAGATATTCAAAAGTGAAATATTTTGACATTTGAATGAAATTAGTCTGTATATTTATAAAAGGTCCCCATGTGGGTAGTGAGTTGGCCTCTTTACCTCAAAAGGCTTAGCTCAGCAAATAGGGTAGCTCTTGCAATAAGGTTGATCCATGAAAGAAATTTTGAGCAAGCTATTTTAACTGTTTCAGTTGCCATGGTATACATGAACACAGTATGATTCTAACAGAAGGATGGGACAAACAGGATGTTGAAATCAGAACAATCCTTAGGTTGGTCTGAGCCACTTCATGGACTAAAGTTTATATATCTGCTGACTTTCATTAGCGAATACTCCATATTCCACATAAGTTATCACTGAGTATAGAAAATCACTGAAACTTTGTCAACATACAACAATGAATAAATGGCAAGATGTTTTTCTACCCCTGTATTTCCATCATTGTGAACTCAGGGATACATGGTGATATTGGCAGATACAAAAAAGCATTTGGTTATCAGGAATTTACTGTAAGAGGAGGAAGAGGGGCAATGTTGCAACAATATTAAACTGTTCTGTCAGGTCTGAATCCTAAAATAACAGATTGACCTCTTTTAGCTATGTTGGAAAAAGACACTGTCAACTCTATCTGATCCTTGGTAAACGTCAGAGATCTTTTTGGAAGTTGATGTATACATTATAATTTCATAACATTCAAGGGACATAGTACTCAAGCCTGTGGTCCAACAGGTGGACAAAAGGTAGTAAGCAAAATAACAGAGGAAATGGTTCAGTGAGGTCCTGGCACTGCTTCTGCAGGGTTGTCCCTCCATCATTCCCAGAAATCTACATGTGCCTAGAACTAGTTTCAATATTTGAGGAGGAGTCAGGATGGCAGAGTTGAAAAAAGATATATATCCTAGCTTCCCCATCAAATTTTTAAAGATCTAGAAAATGTGACAGATGAAATTTTGATAAGGAAAGTCAAGGAAAATTCATAGTGAGTCGTTTTCAGCCCAGAGTGGCTTAGGGAGACAGACAAGTAAGTGTGCAGACACTGGAGAAAGGGTCTGTCCAGAAGACCAGGAATGTGTGCCAGTGCTCTGGGACTGAAAGAGAGCAGAGGCTGTGTACCAGCATAGGAAGCACTGGGACAAGAAGAGATTCCCAGGGATCCCTGAACTAGTGCAGAGTTCTCTACTATCATGGAGACATGCCCTGGGAAGACAGCAAAAATGTTGTAGTCAAATTGATAAATAGTTATTCCAGTATCCCAAAACATGTAATCATCCTTTAGGAATATTTCATTTCCCTAATATCCTGGAGTTTGGAGACATGTCCCTAGAGTCCCTTCACTCCCTTTTTCAAAAAGATTAGGTGACATTTGGAATATAGATCAGGCACTGAGCTGTGGCAGAAATATGAAATACACTAAGTGCTAGTCATTTCATATTTTCCATTATTCTCAATAGTGGTTGTCCCTTTCAGCCTTGAAAGAAAAAAATCTGGTGGAGGTAAAGTCAAGACGGTGAAGTAAAGAGTCAGGATACCCAGTTCACCCAGCACATCTCTTCCAAAACAATCTAGAAAACACATCAAACTGAATTCTGATTGGGAAAGCCAAGAAAAAGTAACAGTGAGTCATTTTCCAGTCCAGGGCAGCTTGAAAAAAGGTAGATGGGGAGGAGCTGAGATAACACTTATCCCACCTCCTCATTGAAACACTAACCAATCAGAAGAAGACACTTCTGTGTTTACCATCAGTGTGGTAGTTGACCTTGATTTTTTTTTTTTGTACTCATCAAAAGCATCTGACAACATTGCTGAAAACATCATGCTAAAAAGCATGGGAGCAAGTATATAGACTTGCTTCCCTCCATTGGTGACTGGGAAAGTGTGAGACAGAGAGAGCATCATTCATTATCCAGAATCCACTCAAGCATGCCATCATGAAACTGTCATACAACATTGATGTACTTTAGGCAACCAAATTTCACCATGATCTTCCACAGGCCCTTATAACGTTCTCCAATGTTTTTAGTAGGAATGGATGTTGTATTTTGTCAAAAGCTTTTTCTGCATCTATTGAGATAATCATGTGGTTTTTGTTAGCTTTGTTGTTGATGTGGTCGATAATGCTAATAGTTTTCCTAATATTGAACCAGCCCTGTAGTCCTGGTATGAATCCTACCTGATCATAATGTATTAATCTCGTGATAAGATGCTGTATTCGTTTTGCTAAAATCTTATTTAAAATTTTTGCATCTATATTCATTAGGGAAATTGGTCTATAATTTTCTTTCTCTGTTTTGTCTCTTCCTGGTTTGGGTATCAAGACCATATTTGTATCATAGAAAGAATTTGGGAGGACTCCTTCTTCCCCAATTTTCAAGAATAGTGTATGTAGTATTGGAATTAACTGTTCTTTAAATGTTTGATAGAATTCACTTGTGAATCCATCTGGCCCTGGAGATTTTTTCCTAGGGAGTTCATTGATGGCTTGTTCAATTTCTTTTTCTGAGATGGGGTTGTTTAAGTATTCAACTTCCTCTTCTGTTAATCTGGGCAATTTGTATTTTTTAAAATATTCATCCATCTCGTTTAGATTGTCGAATTTGTGGGCATAAAGTTGGGCAAAGTAGTTTCTAATTATTGTTTTAATTTCCTCCTCATTGGAGGTGAGTTCACCCCTTTCATTTTTAATGTTAGTAATTTGGTTTTCTTCTTTCTTTTTTTTGATCAGATTAACCAAAGGTTTATCAATTTTATTAGTTTTTTCATAAAACCAACTATTGGTTTTATTTATTAATTCAATAGTTTTCTTTATTTCAATTTTATTAATCTCTCCTTTGGTTTTCAGTATTTCTAATTTGGTATTTACTTGGGGATTTTCAATTTGTTCTTTTTCTAGCTTTTTCAACTGCAAGCCTAAGTCATTGATCTCCTCTTTCTCTATTTTATTTATGTAAGCATTCAGAGATAAAAAACTTCCCCTAATAACTGCTTTTGCAGCGTCCCATAAGTTTTGGTACGTTGTCTCACTATTGTCATTCTCTTGAATGAAGTTGTTGATTGTTTCTATGATTTCTTCTTTAACCCAATCCTTCTTTAGAATTAGATTATTTAGTTTCCAATTGATTTTTGGTTTCTCTTTCCATGGCCTTTTATTACATGTAATTTTTAATGCATTATGATCTGAAAAGGATGCATTGATTATCTCTACCTTTCTGCACTGGATTGTGAGATTTTTATGTCCTAGTACATGGTCAATTTTTGTAAATGTTCCATGTACCGCTGAGAAAAAGGTATATTCCTTTCTATTCCCATTTAATTTTCTCCAAAGATCTATCATATCTACCTTATCCAGAGTTTTATTTACCTCCTTAACCTCTTTCTTGTTTATTTTAAGGTTGGATTTATCGAGTTCAGAGAGGGGGAGGTTGAGGTCCCCCACTAGTATAGTTTTGCTATCAATTTCTTCCTTCAACTCCCCCAACCTCTCCTCTAAGAATCTGGATGCTATACCACTTGGAGCATACATGTTTAGTAATGATATTGCTTCATTGTCTATGGTGCCTTTTAGTAGGATATAGTTTCCATCCTTATCCCTTTTGATTAGATCTATTTCTGCTTTTGCTTTGTCTGAGATTAGGATTGCTACTCCTGCCTTTCTTACATGAGCTGAAGCACAATATATTCTGCTCCATCCTTTGACCTTTATCCTATGTGTATCCCCCCGTTTCAAATGTGTTTCTTGTAAGCAGCATATTGTTGGATTATGGCTTTTAATCCATTCTGCTATCCGTCTCCGTTTTATGGGAGAGTTCATCCCATTCACATTCACAGTTATGATTACAATCTGTGTATTTCCCTCCACCCTCTTTCCCACCATTTGTGCTTTTAACTCTCCCGTCTCCCTTCCCCTCCTCAATAGTATTCACTTTTCTCCCCCTCCTCCTGCAGCCTTCCCCTCCTTCTTTTAGCCCCCCTCCCTTTTAGTCCCCTTTACTCTTATTGCTTCTTTCCTCCCTTTTAGCCACCCTCCCCTTTCTTCCCCCTTCCCCTCCTACTACCTATAGAGCTAGTTAGGATTATCTGCTTAAGGTTATTGTTCCCTCCTTTGAACAAATCAGATGAGAGTACCTCTCAAACAATGCTCATCTCCCTCCCCTCCTTCCCTCTACTATGGTTTTGTACTTCTTCCTGTGATATAATTTGCCATTTTCTGCTTCCCCCTTTCCACACCTCCTATTACATTCCCTTCTCATACTTAAATCATATTTTTGCCATGACATCATTTACTTTATGCCCGTTCCCTCTACATATATCCCTTTTATCATAATAGCTGCACAGTTCTCAAGATTAACAGGTATCATCTTCCCTTACAGGGAGGTAAACAGATTGCCCTAATTGAGTTGCAAGTTTTTGTTTTTGTTTCTTCCCCTCTGTTTACCTTTTTATGATTCTCTGGAGACCTGCATTTGAAGATCAAATTGTCTATTGAGTTCTGGTGTTTTGGTCAGGAAGCTCTGGAAATCCCTTATTTCGTTGAATGACTTTCTCCTTGCCTGAAATGTTATGCTGAACTTTGCTGGGTAGTTGATCCTCGGTTGGAGTCCCAACTCCTTTGCCTTACGGAATATTGGGTTCCAATTCTTTCGATCTTTTAATGTAGAAGCTGCAAGGTCCTGTGTGATCCTGACTGTGTGACCTTGATATTTAAATTGTTTCTTTCTGGCTGCTTGTAGTATTTTCTCCTTCACTTGATAGCTCTGGAATTTGGCAACTATATTTCTTGGGGTTTTGAGTTTGGGATCCCTTTCCGGTGGGGAACGGTGGATTCTTTCGATGACTATTTTGCCCTCTGAGTCTAGTACTTCTGGGCAGTTTTCCTTGATGATTTCCTGGAAGATATTATCCAGACTCTTTTCTTCATCATGGGTTTCTGGCAGGCCAATAATTCTTAGATTTTCTCTCCTGGATCTATTTTCCAGGTCAGTTGTTTTTCCAATTAAATATTTTAGATTTTCTTCTATCTTTTCATTCTTTACATTTTGTTTGACTGATTCTTGTTGCCTCATTGAGTCATTAGCTTCTACTTGCCCAATTCTAATCTTGATCGTATTGTTTTCTTCAGTTAGCTTTCGCATCTCCTTTTCCATCTGGCCAATTTTTCCCTTTAAGGAGCTATTTTCTCCATTTAATTTTTGTACTTCTTTTTCCATTCGACCAATTTTCCCAGTTAGGTTTTGGGTTTCCTTTTCCATCTGATCAATTTTCCCTATTAGGTTTTGAGTTTCCTTTTCCGTTTGATTAACTCTTCCTTTTAGGGAATTATTCTCTCCAGTTAATTTTTGAACTTCCTTTTCCATTTCTTCAATTTTCTTTTTCAGATTGATGTTCTCATCAGTGAATTCTTTTTTTATGGTTTTAAAATCATTGGCCAGTTTTTCTTTTATATCCTTCTTCAGACGTTCCAGGTAATCTAGTTGTGCTTGCGAGAAATTCATAGTCCCATCTGAGGTTTCAGATGGAAGTACAGTCTCAGCTCTGACCTCTTTGGTGTTTGTGTTTTGGTCCTTATCCCCATAGAAAGATTCTATGGTTTTTTCACTTTTCGTCTGCTTTTTCCGATTCATGATGTTGGCTGAGTGTTGTAGCTTTTGGTTCTTTCAGTCAGAAGATACAGATCTTTTAAGTTGAGTTGATGTTTGTCTAGGCTAAAAGCAGGCTTTTTTTTTGTTGTTGTTGTTTCCCAGATCAACCCTGGGTTTAGCTTGATAGGTGTGTGGGAGGTGTGGTCTGGTCTCAGGCTATCTCCTCAGCTGGCCTGAGGCAAAGGCAAGGTCCAGGGGGATGGTGATCCCAGCTTCCCTATTGTCTTCCCTTTTCCCCTGGAGGGCTGGGGCACGCCTAGAGGCTAATGCGTGTTCCCGCCCCTCCTGGGGCTCGTCTCCCGGGCTGAGGCTTGCTTGGGTCTCAGTGCGAATTTTTCTCTGCCCTGGGTCGTCTGTCCCTCCAGATAGCCTCCACCACGGTAGGAAGAATCCCCCTTTGCCACCTCTCCAGCCTCTGGTGTTATGAGACCACCCGCCCCCTTCTGCTGCTCCCACTGATCCAGGATCAATCTGGGGAAGAATTTTATGGTTCCCTTACGGTCATCGGGGGGGAGGGGAGAGCACTTACTGATCACTCCGGCATCCCAGCTCCTGGATGTTCAAGTAGTGACCCACTGAAGTCCCGTCTTTAGGCTGAAGATTTCAAAGGCTGTTGCGCTGATATCGTTGGCTCCGCCTGGCTTATCTCCTGCTCCGCTGGTCTCGCCCGCCACTCTCGGGCCCCTCGGGTCCCCTCCGCCCTGCCGCGCCAACCGCGCTGCGCTGTGCGCAGGGTCTTACCCCCGCGGAACAGATCCCTCCCGTGGACCTTCCAGTCCAGCCTGGGCTCCGAATCTGTCAAAGTCCGTCTCCCACTGGATTCTACACCTCCAAAGTCTGGTCAGACTCTCCCCCCAGAAATATCCAAAGGAGTTTTTCCAGGAGCTTAGGTGAGTCGTTGCTTTCACTCCGCCATCTTGGCTCCGCCCCCCCACAGGCCCTTATAACTAACAAGATCAAAGGCCTTGGTTAGATTGACAAAAGTTGTATATAGACCTCTATTCTGCTCCTGGCATTTTTTTCTAGAGTTGTCAGGCAGCAAACACTATAATAACCATTCTTCAGCCCTTGCTGAAGCCACTGGTTCTCAGGTAGATGACCATCTTACAGTGAAGGACCAGCCAACTAAGGATGACTGTGGCAAGAATTTTTCCAACAGTGAAAACAGAGAGACTCTCCTGTGGTTGTCACAGAACAACCTATTTTCCTTATTAGAGATGGATAATGGAGACATCCTTGATCTACTGGGGGATAACCTTCTCTTGCCACATAACCTGGAAGATTTGCTTCAGCTTTTATATGAGGAGTGGACACCCTGTCCTGTAGATCTGTGCTGGAATGGAATCAGCACCAATTGCTTTGCCATACAAGGAGAACCTAATGCCATTCAAAACCTCTTCTTCCACTGGAAAAAGAGGAATTGACTTCAACCAAAGGTATGCAGTCAGTGGCTTTTGCATTGGTTGATGACAATCTATTGAGAACACTGTAGATGTGTTCAGCCCATTTCTCCAGGATCATGTCCTTATCACTGATCAGTGTTGCTCTATCAGCCCTGAGTCCTTGAGATGCACCAAAGGTATAGGGCATCATAAAAGTGCTTTGCGTTGTTACTATCAGCATGAAACTGAATCTCATCTGCCTTCTTACTGAGTCAAGAATCCTGCAAGTTTCACTTGCACTTTACTTTAGATAGAGTTAAATAAACTCTGCCTTCTTAAAGACAACAAACTGTCCTACTGGTAAACCCTGTGAAGTTGTTTTTTGTTTAGCAGCTTCTGAATTTCCCCATAATTTTCATCAAAGTAGGCTTGATGTTTGCAAGTGTTCTGGTCCAGATGAACAAATGCAGTTCTATACACCAAATAATCAGTTACCTCTGTTTGAATGGACAACGCTCTCTCTCATGCTTTCCCAATCACCAATGGAGTGAAGCAGGGCTACGTGCTTGCTCCCATGCTTTTTACCATGATGTTCTCAGACACCTTCAATGAGCTCAACACAACATCAAGGTCAACCACCACACTGATGGTAAATTATTTAACCTGAAAAGGCTACAAGCCAAGACTAAAGTGGAGGGAGAGTTAGTGCACAACTCTTTGTTCACAGATGATTATGTGAGTTTAAATCCGTTACCCCTGCAAGTGTATTAAGGTAACCTCAGGTCATTTGGGTCACAATTTTGTTCTTGTGATTCAGGTAACCTGCAAGTCACTTGGGTCAGGATTCTATTCTTGTGACTTAGACCTCCAGCCTTTGTACCCTCTGCTCTTGTAACATCATTCATCCCCTACATTCTGAAGAAACTGGCCTAAAGGTCACTCTCATCAACCTGTTATAGCGTCTCCCATCACCCGTGGACTAATCTCATCTCCCAAAGATATAATGGGGAGGAGCTGAGATGACATTTATTCCAACTCATTGAAACATCTAGTCAATCAGAAGATACACACCTACGTTCCTCAAGATTTTGCTCTGTTATCTTATTAATCACTATAAGATACTATTGTCCCTAACTTGGGGTGCTGGCTACCGAGAATCTGTTGACCTCTTTTACTGGCAAATGCCAGCCTTTCCAATAAAGAGAATATACTCAGAATTTTATTGCCTCAGTTTACCTTAATTTCTGTTGTGACACCTGGAGCAGTCTTGCCTTATCTCATAAAATCCCTTCAGAAGCATCTCTCAGGTACCACTGTATACCCTAGATATACATGCTGTTTCCCTTTTGAAGTTTCTTTTGTATATGAATATATCACCCCATTGATATTTGTGACAGCACCTTGCACACACTGGAAATTTAATGTTTATCAAACTAAAATGAATTATGAACTAAAATATTTTCTGGCGTTTGGTATTATGAGAGATTTGTGAAGAACCATGCCATCATAGCAAAGCTTCTCAAGGATCTCGCTTTTATGCATTTCTCTAGGAAGCACCACGAGCCTAAAGGCAGAAAGAAGTTTCAGAAACAGCATCCCTGTACCCTTTTGTATACTGCTAAGACAACAAATATGACTGGCCCTTAAAGAACTGGAATAGTCTCATATTTGCATGAATGTTGGCTTTTGGGAGACAAGGGTATAAACTCTTAAGAACGTTTTTAAATTGGGGAAACCTGAACCCCACAGCTATTTGGTAATGATTGAACAAACAGTCATTGCCTGGTTAAGAATGCAGAAATGAAGGTTTGAAAAGCCTATGATATAGTCAACATAAATTAGGGTGAGTTTCTCATTGACAAGATCCAGTCAAGTGCCAAGAACCAGAAAGAACTGCCAAAAAGCAAGGCTAAACTTCTGCTCACCCATGTTCTGCCAGGGAGATGAAAAGCCTTAGGACCAAGTTCCTTTGGGAGCAGAATTGGAAAGATTTTCACCAGTCCTAGGCTGAGGGTCACTACCAGGGATCAAAACTGAGTCTGAAGCTGAAGATGGTAGAGACCACAGCTGCCTCTTGACCAGAAATCTTCTCCCCATTTCTCACCAGCCTCACTGCTTTTAAACTTGGGAACTCTCCATTATGCCTTCCTTCCCCAGGAGACTCATCACTGAGAAATCTGTGCTGCAAGATTGAATCTGCCTCATGCATCTTATCAGTCCCCTCTGATTGGATTCTATAACTGGAGATAAGGCCATGGACTCCAATGCTTCTATTTAACAAGTAGTTTTTCTCCCTTTCTTAACTTTAACTCCACAGACATCACCATCCCCCAGAAGTCTGCCATCCCCCCATCTTTTCAGCTTCCTTTTATATGCAGTCTTCTCCCATGAGATTGTAAGCTCTTTGAGGGCAAGGACTATCTTTGTATTTATTCATAGTTGTATCACCAGTGCTTAGTACAATGCCTGGCACATAGTAGGTTAGTATTTGACTAAGCAAACCCAAGGAATCCAGCAAATTGACTTGTCCAAAGAGAGATGCCAAAACCATTCTGGAGAGCAATTTGGAACTGTGCCCAAAGGACTATTATAAAACTGTGTATACCCTTTGACCCAGCAATACCAATTCTAGGGCTGTATCCCAAAGAGATCATAAAAATGTAAAAAGAACCCGCATGTACAAAAATATTTATGGCAGTTCTTTTGTGATGGCCAAGAATTAGAAATTGAGGGGATGCCCATCAATTGGAGAATGGCTGAACAAGTTGTGGTATATGAATGTAAGGGAATACTATTGTTTCATAAGAAATTAACTAGTGGACTTCAAAAATGCTTGGACTTAACTGATGCTGAACGAAGTGAGCAGAACTAGGAGAACATTGTACCCAGTAACAGCTACATTGTGTGACAAACAATTTTGACACACTTTTCTCAGCAATACAAGGATCTAAGACAATTCCAAAAGACTCATGATGGAGAGAGAAAGAACTTTGGAGTTTGAACACAGATGAAGCATGCTAATTTTTTTATTTCTTCTTTCTCATGGTTTTTCTCTTTGGTTCTAATTCTCCTTTAGAACATGACTAAGGTGGAAATATATTTAATGTTATTGTACATGTATAGCCTATATCAAATTGTTTTGGGGAGAAATCTTATAGTTTATATTTTAGCAAAATTTTTCACCAACTAGTGCTATTCTTGTGTAAAAGATGGAAAGATACAGACAAAAACATTTAGATGGATTTGGAACTGGTCCAATAGTTGGAATCAAAATGTTGTAATTAATGGCTTCAAGTTAACTTGAGTGCCAAGTCTTCAGTGAAGTGTTCCAGGGATCCACTGTTAACCCTGTGCCATTTAACATATTTAATAATGATTTAGATAAAGGTTTAGATTGTCAAATTTTTAGAATAACTAGAATGATTATGTGATGGGATTTTTAAAGATCTTGATAAGCTGAAACACTAGGCTAAATCTAAAAAGATTTAATTTAATGGTGATAAATAGTAATGTTCAAAAAGAGGATTCAAAAACCAACTTCACAAATGTGGGATAGAGGACACATAGCTGGACACCAGTCTGTGTGAAAAAGTTTTAGTGGACTACCAGTTCAGTATCAATCAGTGTGGCATAAATCCAATTGAGAAAATCAATCAGTGTGAGAAAAGCTATATAATGTGGAAATGATATTAGATTTAGTCTACTTGGCCCTAGAAGGTAGAACTTGAAGCAATGGGTAGAAATTACCAAGGCAAGTTTAGACTTAAGGCAAGGAAAGTCTTCCAAGTGGGAAATAGAATGCTTTGTTAGTGGGTTTCCCCTCAATAGGAGGACAGATATGTGTAGAAGGGATTCTTGTTCAGGTGTAGGCTAGATGGTCTTTCAACTGTGAGATTCAGTGATTCTGGGTGCTAAATGCTGAGGTACCCATGTTTCATCTGGATAAGGGGAAAATAAGCCACATACTGAAGTTCCCAAAAGGTTCACCTTGGTATAGGTAGGTGTGACAGAAAAAAGTGAAGGGTTCTCTGTGTAATCCAGGCTCTGCATGTCAGAAGGGAGTCTGGCAAAAGGGTTACACCACGAAGTACTTAACAGAAGAGAAACCAGAAATTTTCTAATAAGTGTGGAGACATTTCTAGACTGAAAAATGATTGCAAAACAGATAAGGGGCAGGCAGTTGGTACCCTGGGGATTAGATCTACTTTATACTGTCTACTTAATGGACTCCATGATAAAATGTCATCCAGTATCAATATACAAAACATTAGATTTTAACAAACTGTAGGTGGGAAACCAGAAGCCTCTTGACCATTTTCCATTTCTAACATTAGAAGATAATAATTTGCTCATAGTTTTACATTTCTATTTTACTCTTGGTGTTTAATCACATATCATATGAAATATTTAATTTATTTGAGTAGTGCATCTCATACAATTCTTTAACTATTTTCATACTGTCTGCTGAAAAGACTTTAGAATTTCAGATTTTTCTGAACATCCCAGAGGGTTTCTGCACTCTTCTTTAAATGTTGTTCCTCCTCAGCATTCAGATTTAGCTTCACTATATCTGTGATGCCATTGTTTCCCAAGATACAAGGAACGCTAAGGAAGACTTCTTCATTTATTCCATATAGGCCCTGAAAGGCAAAATGAAAATTTTTTTTCTGGAACTCATTTTAATAATATTAAGAGAGAGGGATTTTGTACCAGATCTTTCTCAGTACTCCTTTTCACAGTCTGCCTTCCTCAACTATGCAGAAATAGCTCAAATAGTAAGGTCTTCACCACAAGAGAGAATCTGCTAACCTAACACCATACTCTAGTAGTATGAATCTTAGAGATGGAAGGGAGATCAGAGGTCACTTAAGTCCAACCCACATTGGAAATATTGTCTCTATGGCATCCCCTAAAAGTGGTCAATAAAACTGTTTGAAAACCTCCAACTACCTTCCCTATAGCAACCCATTTGATTTCTGTTAAGAAATTTTTCTACATTCAAACTAAAAATCTACCTCCATGTGACTTCTATCCATTATAACTCCCAGTTCCTCTTTCTGGACAAGCAAAACAAGACTGATCTATTTCAACAAGATGGCTATCACTCCCTTTGAAGGTCTTCTCCCCTCTAAGCTAAACTTGTCTGCTTCTTTCAAACTTAGCCTTGGCTATCATGGTCTTTCACTCCCCTTCACCATCCCAGTTATCTCCTCTGGACATGTATCAGCTTACCAAAATCCCTCATAACATGTGGTGCCCAGAAAATGAAAATGCTAAATCACAGGTTATTTTCCAGGTCTTTTACTGTAGAAGGTGTATATCTCAGTGCAGTGGAGAGTGATGAACTTGCAGGCACAAGACCCTAGTTCAAATTCTGGTTCTGCTATTTATTTACCTGTGAAACTTTGGTCAAGTCACCCAACCTCATGTGTAAAATGAGAGAGCTGGACTAGATGGCCTCTAATGTCCCTTCCATGTCCATAGCTAGGATCTTATGATTGATTAGCATCATCCAAACCTAAGACCACATTTTTTTCAGTTGCCATCTCACATGCTAACTCATTGCACTCACACTCTCATTTCAATTTCCTAAGCATTGTTAAAACACTTATACCGTACTTGTACAGCTGACTTTTTTAACCAAAGCACTTGACTTTATGTTGTACCTTATTAAATTTCATTATATTGGATATGATCCATCTTTCTGGCCTATTGAAGTTTTTTACTCCCAAATTGTATCACTCAATTAACTATCCCTTTCCAACTTCACTAATAAACGCTTGATTGATTTAATGTAGTTAATGTGAAATATACTGTGGTATGCTGAATTATATTTGTAAAATTGACATTTCAAAAAAATTATTGTCTTTATGTTATTGAAAATACTAGATTAAGAATCTAAATACCAACCTTTACAACTCCCCTCAGCTCTGAATAATGTATCGCAATTTGTTTTACCGTTCCCTAAACTATGGGCATCTACCTTGTTTCCAGTTCTTTGCTAGCACAAAAGGGCTGAAATATTTTAATATAAATGAATTTTTTCTTTCTATCTCTGACCTCCTTGTAGGTCTAAGATATGCCTAAGATAAGGATCTCTGGGTGAAAGGTATGGATGCTTTAATCACTTTTTTTAGAACAATTCCATTTTGTTTTCCTGAAGGGTCATTCCAATTCATAGCTTCATCAACTATTAGTGCCTAATCTTTCCATAGCCCCTCCAACACTCTTAAGATCTTTTTCATTTTTGCCAATTTGCCGAAGTATAACATAAAACATCAGAGTTGTTTTAATTTGAATTTCTCTTATTATTCATGATTTGGAGCAAACTTTCATATGGATGCTGATAATTTGCTTTTCTCCTGAAAACTTTGTTAATAAGCTTTGACTGTTTCTCTACTAGAAAATGACCTTGTCTTCTATAGCTGGTTATTTCCTATATATCTTGTCTATCAGACTTTTATCCAACATGCTAAATTCAAAGAATGTTCTCCTGCTTGATAATTTCTTATTTAGCTGCACTGATTTTATTCATGCAAACATTTTTTCATTTTATGTAATTGAAATTGTGTATTTATCTTTTATGATTTTCTTTATCCCTTATTTTGTTAAGAATTTCCCAGTTGTGGAAAGACAGACACACTAATATACTGATTTTGCCCTGCCAAATCTCAGCCTTGGATTACTTGCCACAATTTTCTGCCTTCGTTCCTATATTAATATTTAATAATTAATATTTAATGCTGCTGAAATGAAGCTGTAGAAAATCATGGAACCATTATGACTGGATACACTATAAATGTTTCATAATTTCAACTGGGCCTCACTATGGCAAGGCAATCCTTTTTTACTTCCCCAGTGGATTCACTGTCCCCCTTCAAACTGAGGCTTTTCAAAACCTTTTTATTCCTCCTTAAAACCTCCCATTGCTTACCCTCCTCCCACGCTCTTAGCTGAGAACTTTGCTTCATGTCACCAAAATATTAGGCTGTTCACTAAGAGCTGCCTCTTATTGCCTCTCCTCCTCTCACATCACTCAGATGCCTTCTGCCATATATTCTTTACCCATCTCACATAATAAAGTGGCCTTTCTCCTTGCTAAGAAAAACTCTTCTACATGCCCAAGTGATCCAGTTCCATGCTACCTTCTCTAGTGAATTGTCCTTCTTCTACCACACCTTTCTCTCACTAATCTTCAGTCTCTCCCTGTCTACTCGTTGTTTCTCTGCTACCTACAAATACAACCATGTCTCTCACCCATCCTTAAAAAAAAACAACAAAAAAACTCAGTTGACTTGACAGCTAAGTGGCTCAGTGGAAAGAGTGCTAATCCTGGAGTCAGGAAGATCCAAGTTCAAATCCAACCTCAAATACTACCTGTGTGACCCTGGGCAAGTCACTTAACCTCTGTTTTCCTTAACCCACTGGATAAAGAAATAACCATTCCAGTATCTTTGCCAAGAAAATCCCATGACAGTATTGGTGTGCTGTGGTTGATGGATGCAGTTATGAAGAGGCAAACATGACTAACTGAACAACAAAAACTAGCATTCTATATTTCTTTCCTCTCTTTATAGGTTAAACTCCTTGAAAAAGTCATCCACAACTAGTACCTCCATTTCCTTTCCTCTCACTTTCTTAACTCACTGTAATCTGGCTTCCAACCTCAGCATTCAACTGAAATAGTCTCTCCTAAGTTGCTAGTAGTCTCTTAATTACCAAATCCAATGACTTTTCCTCAGTCTTCATCCTTATTGACCTCTCTCCAGCCCTTAACACTGTTGCTCACACACTTTTTATTAATACTCTCATTTGTTTGTGATACTGTTCTCGCTTGGTTCTCCTAACTGCCCCTTCTCAGTCTCCTTTGCTGGATCTTTATCCAGGCCATACATACTAACCATACATATTCCCTCTAAGACTCTGTACTGGGCCCTCTTCTACCAATATATTATTTTGCTTGGTGACCTTATCTGACACCATCGATTCAATTATCATCTCTGGGCAGATGATCCTCAGATCTATTTATCCAGCCCTGCTCTTTTGCTGACTTCCAGTGTCCCTCCTCTAACAGCCTCTTGAATACTTTTAACTAGATGTCCTGCAGGCATCTTAAACTTAACAAGTCCAAAATTGAACTCATTATCTTTGTTTCAAAACCTTCTAATTTCCCTATTACTGCTGAAGGGACTACCATCTTCTAAGTAACCAAGACTTCAACTCCTCACTTTCACTCCTTCTCATATCCAATCAGTTCCCATGTGTTGTTGATTCTACCTTCTATTTACAAATGCCACTGCCACCATACTGGTACAAGCCCTCATCATCATACCTGAACAATTAAAATACTCTGCTGATTGGGTCTTCCCGCATCAAGTCTCTCTGCACTCAAGTCCATCATCCATTCAACTGTCAAATTAATCTGCTCCATCATCCCAATTCAATAAATGCCAGTGGCTCCTCTAGGATCAAATGCCTCTGGTATTCAAAGTTCTTCATAACCTGGACCTTCAAATTTTTTAAAAGAATTTTCTCCTACCCAGTTCTGAAAAGAATCTCCCTTCCATTCTCCTCTTCATTTTTTTTACAATATGACCTCTTACTTTAGGTCATATATCCAATTTGGAGCTTATTATGATTATAAGGTGGAAGATGCTAGTCTAAACCCAATTTCTGTCAAATTGCCTTCCAATTTTTCTACCTATTCTTGTAAATAGAGAGTTCTTCCCTCAAGAGTTTGCATTTTTGAGTTTACTGAACAATAGGCTGCTGTATTAATTTACTTCTGGGTCTTGCTTATCTATTCTGTTCCAATAATCCACTTTTCTATTTTTTAATCAGTATCAAAGATCAAGTGAAGATTGCTGTATCAAAATGTAATTTAAAAGTTTTATGGCCCCCTCTTT
This sequence comes from Notamacropus eugenii, assembly GCF_028372415.1. Lineage (NCBI taxonomy): Eukaryota > Metazoa > Chordata > Mammalia > Diprotodontia > Macropodidae > Notamacropus > Notamacropus eugenii. The sequence continues at coordinate 41,936,500 of NC_092877.1, read as the reverse complement.
TCCTATTTTTTATTATTTCCCTTATTATCTTTTTTGTCTCTGTAAAGATGAAGTTGTTATAATATTACTCAAGAAAACAAGCAGAAAAGCTTCTTATGTCTTAGTTCCTGGACGAGGTACTGTCAAAGATACAAAGACAAATTAAAGTCACTTTCCCACTGTCCAAAGAAATTACAACCTAAGAGGAGAGACAAGCTAGATAAAATACAAAACATTATCCATCAAAATCTTGTGTTGTTGTTCATAAAATAGAAAAAAACCAAGTACTACGAGAGTTCAAAGGAGGGAATAGATAACTATCGGCTGGGGTAATAAGAGATATCTACATGGAGAAGGTAGCATTTGAATTGTATTCTGATGGATGGATAGGGTTTCAATTGATATAAATGTAGGAGAAAGGAATTCCAGGTATAGGTAATGGTATAAGCAAAGGTGCAGAAGCAAAAATCATGGAATATGTTTAGGGAACTTAACTACATGAAGGCAGAAAGGTAGATAACAGACTGTGAAGTGTTTTTAATACCATGGTCAAACTGCTTGGACTTTATTTAGTAGTTAATGAGGAGTCACATAAGGTTTTTAAGCAAAGGAGTGATATGATCACATCTGTGCTGTTAGGAATAGTACTTTGTTGTAGTATATAAGAAGACTGAGAGAGAATGAAGCCAAGGAGGTTAATTAGGGATTAATGCAATAATTCAAAAAGAAAACTATTTTGGTCGTAATAGGAATGGAATAGAAAGGAAAGCAGAATTACTTATGAGATACAATTGATGAGATTTAAAAGGGAATGGGATCACAAGGAGAAAAGGAAAGAATGAAAGATGACTGCAAAGTTTCAGGTATGAACGAACAACATAAAAATAATACAATTAACAGAAAAGATGAAGTTAGGAAGATGAAAATCTTTAAGTACCTTGATCATGGTGCAAACTGGATGCACTCTTCTAAGGTTTTTCATCATAGTTCTTACCAAATCTGCCACGGACAGGCCAATAGCCCACGAAGTATAACCTTTCAGTTTGATAATCTCATAAGCACTATGATGGTAAGAAATACAATATATCAGGTATAAAAAAAAAAACAGTACTCACTGAGCACGACTGCCTACTGGACATTTCAAACTGATATCTCATAAACATCTTTAACTCGGTATGTCCAAAACAACTTATTATCTCTCTGTTCAAATCCATCCCTCTTTTAAACTTCTCTGTTTCTGTTAAAGTCAGTATTATCCTTCCAGTCTCTCAGATTTGCATTCATTAGTATTTTAGATTCTTTATTCTCCCTTTACATATCCAACCAATTTGCCAAATGTGGTTTCTATTGCCATAGCATTTCTCACATCTGACCCTTTCTCATTGTTCCCATGGACTCTACCTTGGTATAGGACTAGACCACTACAATAGCATCCTAACTGGTTTCCCTACTTCCATCCTCATTTCCATCTCTTGGAGCATCTGACACCCTTGACAAATAAACTCAAGTGCCGCCTCTTTCAAGAGGTCTTTCTTAAGTCTCCAAATTGTTAATGCTGCCCCAGCACGTAGTCATAAGGTATTTATTTTGTATATATCTCGTATTCATTCATTTCTGGACAAGTTGTATTCCTTTCAGTAGAAGCTAAGCTCATTTATATCTGAGAATCATTGGTGCCTAGCATACAGCAGGCACTAAATAAATGTTTAACTATTGTCTATAATCCTTTCTTCCTACCTCTAAGAAAGAGTTAACTCTCTGTAAACTTTAAAACATTATATAAATGAGTGATTCTTATCTCCCCTTACCAAATCCAGGCCCTCTATTTTTGTCCTTGCTTGTATCCGTTCCTGCCTCCTCTGGTATCTTTCCCCATCAATCCCTTTTTCTCTTAAAATTTTCATCTCTCCCTCTTTGATGGCTATTCCTCCTATACCTACCAACATACTCAGGTCTCAATCAACTTGAAAAATCACAACAAAAATCCTTTACCTCTGACCCCTATTATTTATTCTCAAGCTGCCTCGTTTCTTTCATTCTTGTTACTGTCAAACTTCTTTCATTTTCTGAACTCCTTGTCATTTGGTGTCTATTTCTACTACTCCATTGAAACTGTTATCTCTGGGGTCGGTAACACTATCTCCTGGTTGCAAAATACGATACCCTTTCCTCCATTCTCTTTAACTGTTCTACGATTTTGACAATGTTACAAACCATAAAGTGTTATGCAAATATGAACTATTATTAGTACTGACCATTCTTTTCTTTGTGTGAAGTTCTTTCCCTACTTTCCTTTAGGTTCTATGACACCACCCTCTTCTGGCTTTCTTTTTTATCTTTGTAACTGTCATCTATCAATTTGTCCAGACAAATGCCCCAAAATACTGACGTTCCCATCTCTCTAATCAATACTTTCAATCAATTTTTAACTCTGAGTACTACAGCCAAGATCTCTTGAAAATTCATCCTCTCCTCTCCTTTCTTATGGTCAGTATCTTGCTAATATCTTGTTCCTGCCTCCTAGAACTATTCCAGTAGCCTCCTGATTCATGACCCTTCTTATCACTCTACCCACTCCATCTCTACCTTAAAAGTACTCACAAAGTACCCTTCAGGCATCTCAAGAACTAAGCAATGTGTAACTGTAATTTTACCTTTCAACCACCTGTCTATGAACAGTTTTCCAGTGCTCCTTGTCGTCATCAGTTCCTAAACTGGGGTGTAGATTCTTCAAGGGAACACCAGCGATATTTAGTCCACTCCATACAGGCACTAAGAGAAATATATTCCAGAATTAGCATATTTATTCATGTGACTTCAATAATTTCAACCCATTTAAGTATTCTTCTATCTTTAAAGGACTTTTCTTTTTAGTGTAGTATCTTCAGAGATGAAGAGTGTTGGCCTTTACTATCAATTTCAAATTTTAAGATGTTCCAATGGATGTATGATTTCATCAACCCATACACAGATGTCTATCCTATGTAACTTTTAAAAAAATGTATTGGTACTTTCTTTTTACATCACCCCCATTTCCAAATAAAACCCCCACTTTCAAGAAAAGTCATTCCATGTAACACAGAATAGAGAAGAGGAAAAAAATTCAGCAAAGCTCCATCAATTGTGTGACAATACATGTGTTATTCCATAACCACAGCAGCCCCCTCTGCAAAGAAAAGAGGGAAGTGCATTTTCTTCTCTCTTCTTCAGGGCCAAGCTTGATGATTCTAATTCTTCTTGCTCATGTCTTCCCCTATGTTCACCACAAAGAGTACACCTGATGTTCTTGGGAGGACACAAGTTTTTAAAAGCTACCCCTTATTCTTGCCAGTCTAATTGTTTCACTCATAATGTGTCATGTCCTGCTCATTTCTCCACAGGCCTCTCCATTCCTAATGAGGTGCCACTTACCAGCAATTTTTTTTCTCTCTTCTTGTTTTGTTTATATCAAGACTCAGGATTTATATAATTCAGTTCCTTTGGTAATATATCTGATAATCATTCACTGAACAAGGGGGTCATATTTATCATAACAATAAGTTAATAATAATAGAAATAAGTTAATCTTCATAGATGTCTCAAAGCTGTATGATTCTAATTATTCTAACAATATATTTTACATGACTTCACATGTATAATGGTTACTTATATACTGCCTTATACTGCTTACTTTCTCAGTGGGTTGAGGAGGGACGTGTTTAATTAAAGAAAGAAATGGAAAGAGAAAAAGAACGGCCTGTTTGAGAAGAAAAGATCAATATGAACTGAGGCAGAGTGAAATAAGCAGATGCAAGAAAATATAAACAATGAGTACAACAAAGAAGCATACACAAACATCAAAAGTGTATGTAGCAAAATTTAAAAGATCAAGAAAGACTCAAATTGAGAAATATGAGAGGATGTCCTCCCCCCTTTGAAGAGATGCTACATGTTGCACATGTTTTCAGACTTTTTCAATGTGTTAATTGGTTATACCTATTTTTCCTCCTTTTCTCTTTTTTTTAATCTTTAAAAATATTATTTATTCTATGTGATGGCTCCTGAGGAGAGTGAGGGATACTAGGGAAAATTATGATGATGTAAAAAAAAAAAATCAATAAAAAATTTTAATATAAATAATTGCCTGTTCACATCCTTTGGCCATTTATCAACTGAGGAAAATCCTACCTGTTCAAGGTCCAGCTTAAATTAATTTCTTCTCTTTTGTGAAGCCCTCTTAAGCCTCCAATAAATTCTTACTATCTAGTACATTCTAGTCAGGTATAAAATGTAATATTTATCTATTATCTAAGATTTTTTTATATTTATTTATATTTAGTATAAATTCACTGTGTTCCTACAGCTAGTCTTTAATAGAGGCAAAGACTATAACTTATACTCTTTGTGCCCCTCATAATATCTAGAATGGTGCTAGAAAAACAGGTTAAAAACATGTCAAGTATGAAAAATGGTTTTATAAAAATATTAATTATACAATTTACATAAATAATAACTACATAATTTAAAGATCAGACTTAGTCCTGACCTCTCTCCCTTCAATGTAGGTGTGGGGGACTATGGGCATAGAATCCTATATATGCTATAAGACAGAGATATCAAATTTGTGGCTGGCTCTCCTCTGGCAAAACCCCAGAGTGAAGTCAGAAACAGATTAAAATGTAATTGAAAAATGTTTAACAGAATAAAAATATAACATAGATAAATGTTAATTTGTGGTTTTCTAAGTCAATATTTGGCCCTAGAGATCCATTTCCATTTGAGTTTGACACAAATGCTTCTAAGACAAATTGTGTCAGCTGATTTTGTTGAACTACATTTTCCTTTTTAATCTTTGTTACAAAGGAAGGCATGATGGGTATTTGTATATTCTTAATCCCCTGACCAAATCTGTGCTTTTGTATATCTCCTATTAAAAGGTAGGTTTCCTAACAACTCATTCTAGCCAAATAGCAATCTATCCTGTTCCTAAATATCTCCTGGAATTAGAAAAACCCGTTTTAAGTTTGAATTTAATAATCTAGTCTGATGCTTAAAGAAAACACCTTTCAGAAAGCCTATAGAACAAAGGTTTTATTTACTTACCACTAGAATCGCCATGCTCCCCTATAATCCAACCATGACAGCTTGTTGGATTGACACCCAGCCTACTCCCAATTAGGAAACGGAAACGGGCAGAGTCCAGATTAGTTCCACTTCCAATAATGCGGTTTTTAGGCAAGCCACTCAGCTTCCAAGTGACATATGTCAGAATGTCCACTAAAAACAGAAAATTAATATTAGAAACAGTCTTTTTCTAAGATAAACTAATTCAAATAGTTATGTCAAATATTCATGTCAAAAAAGCTTGGTTCTTTGTTTTATCAAAAACCAAATTACTATGCTCATGTATTATAGTTACAGTGTAGTAACTAATCAAATATTCATATGAACTATCTGTACCCAACCTGTGATAGAGCATTCCAAGCTCGTATTGGTCAGCCACAATCAAACACACTGAAATTTCACTTTACAATGGTGACATCATTTTGGTCCTTTTCGAAGACAAAGGACAACCACCACCACCACCAGTACCTATCTATTCCACTGATCCATCACTCTATTTCTCAGCTAGTACCAGACTGTTTTGATGATTACCAATTTATAATACACTTTGAGATCTGAGACAGCTAGGTCACCATCCTTCACATTTTTTTCATCAATTTCCTTAATATTCTTGACCTTCTATTCCTCAGATGAATTTTGTTACTATTTTTTTCTAGCTCCATAAAATACTTTTTTGGTAGTTTGATTGGTATGGCACTGAATAAGTAATCAATTTAGGTAGAATTGTTATTCTTATTATATATTCTTATTATTATATTGGCTCAGTCTACCCATGAACAAATAATATTTTCCAATTGTTTATATCTGACCTTATTTGTGCAAAGTGTTTTATAATTTTTGTAATTATGTTCACATAGTGCCTGGTTTGTCTTGGGAGGCCGACTACCAAGTATTTTTTATTGTCTACAGTTATTTTAAATGGATTTTCTCCTCCTATCTCTTGCTGCTGGATTTTGTTGGTAACATATAGAAATACTGATGATTTATGCAGTTTTATTTTATATCCTGCAATTTTGCTAAAGTTGTTCATTATTGCAACTAGATTTTTAGTTAATTCTCTGGATCTATCTAAATATACCTCTATATTATCTACAAAGAGTTAGAGGTTTGTTTCCTCATTGCTTTCTAATTCCTTCCATTTCTTTTTCTTCTCTTATTGTTGTAGCTAGCATTTCTAGTACACTATTGAATAATAATGATGATAATGGGTATCCTTGCTTCACACTGATCTTAGATTGACAGATTTTCAAATGACAGATTTATATCATCATCTGGCCTATACTCAAAGCCTTTCCAGCTCCAGGTAGACCCTACAGGTAGCTACATAATTGTCCTTAAAGAACCTAATTTCAATGGCAGGAAAGTGCAAGATGGATAGTGGAGGAGGACTTCAGTGTAGGTTAAGTATTCTTATTCCATTTTTATGAACTTCCTTAGATTTTCCTTAAAGTTGTAGTAAATAAGGGAGTATTTTGGTTTAAAAGGCCTTTGCCAAAGTTAAGAATAATGTTTTCTGTAAATAAAATCCTTGTAGATAATAGGGTTAGCAGTGTAAAAGAAGCAAACATTTAAAAAATAAAATCTCTTTAGAAAGTTGCCCTGGATTATCTTTTCACAAGGGGTAATACAGGAAGGTCTTTCTAAACAGTAAAAATGTAAAATGTCTGACCTGGATTAGAAACAACAAGCAGTTTGCAGTTAGGACTATTTTTTACAATATCAGGAATAATCATTTTCAGGATGTTCACATTACGCTGGACCAAATTCAGGCGACTTTCTCCCTCCTGCTGCCGTGCACCTGCAGTGACAATTACTATCTTGGAATTGACTGATACCTTGGAGTCTAAATAAAAGGTAAACAGAAAAACCAATCAAAGGGTGAATGAAACATCACTGCTATGCCTTGGTCAACTAAGAGACCATTCTGTTTTCCCAGTGTACAAGTTCCCACTCTCCTCCATCTCTGGGGAACGTAAGGCCCTGGAAAGGCCCCTATGCCCTACCACTGTCAAATAGTAACCCTTCTGCAGACCTGGCCCTTGGGCACAATTTCCCAAAGGTCAAGAATTGTGGCTCTGCAAACATAAACATGTTTTCAGCATCTTATAACCTAAGTTTATTCAGGCCCAAGGCAGGATGGTATAGCAAAAAAAAAAAAAAAGAAAGGAAAAAAAAAGCCTGGGTTTGGTGTTAAAAAAATAACGCTGCAGCCCTAGTTTCCTCATCTGTAAAAGGTGTTCTCTCCAGTTATACCCCTGAGCTCCCTGAAGATAGCTGGATGTTCTCTTCCCAGCACCTTGCCTTCTCTCAGCTTCCCCTCTCCCAGCCACTTTTGTTCCTTCTAGAGCCTCGTCATGTTACTACTTGTTCTCAGAAAAGTCTTGTCGACAAACATGGCATCAATTTATCCCCTTTGTTATATACAGATTCATTATGTGAATTAAGTACAGGGAATTTTCAAAACAAGACAAATCCTACTACAAGCTATAACATGTTACAAAGACAAATATTCAAGTGCTCAGTAATCAAGCTTCAACTTACTTGTTTACTACTCCCTCATAATACAGATTCAAAAGGAACCTCAAAGGTCATCTAGTCCAACATCAACACAGAAACACCGTCTAAAACACGCCTGACAAGTTGGATTTTGACCCTCTACTTTGAAGTCCTCCAGTGACAGGGAATTCATTATCTCCTCAGGTAGCCCATTCCCCTTTTGGGGGCCTCTAATTGTTGGGAAGTTTTCCTTTATATAGAACTGAAACTTCTACTCATGAATTCCAGTTGACTTTGGTAGCCAACCAAAACAAAAGTATTCCCTTTCTAAAGAACTATTCAAATACTCAAAGTTAGGTATCATGCCCCCAAGCATGCCTAAATCTTCGCTTCTCCTGGTTTACCATCTCCAATGTCCACCAGTTAAGTAGGATAAGGCATTATATCCAGACCTCTTACTACCGGTCACTTTCCTCTGGAAGAGATCAAGATTGCCAAAGGCCTTTCCTAAAATGGAACCAACCTGGGCAAATTATAATGGGATTATCATATGTCTTGTTCTGGATATCACTACTTTTCTCAATGAAGCTTAGCATGACATTAGCTTTTTTGGCTCCAATTTAACATGACTGACTCACTATGAGATTAAAATCTAGTTAAATTCCTATATACTCTTTTTATTTTTCTTTATTTCTCTAACCAAAATAGAATACAAACCATCTTACCACTTAGTTTCACATTCTAACGCCGATAGGTAAAGTTCCTTTACTTCTCTGGGTGTCCATTTTTTCCTCTATTTAACTAAAGGAGCTGGGCAAGATCATCACTAAAGTTCTAATCCTAAAGTTGTTTTCACATGAAGAGTTGTCTAGTTACACTTTCACTAACTTGTATTAAAAACATTATATATATATATATACACACATATATATCTCACTATTTTGTCTTATTGTATTCTGCCTATTACGCTAGCCTGCAGAAATTTTTCTGTATTCTGACCCCCAAACAACCTTCATGTGAACTGATCCTACAAGCTTTCATCTTCTGTAGATTTTGAACACTTCAGGACAACGATAAAAATGTTTTTAAAAAATAGACTCAAGGGCTCTATTGCATTGCACCTAGGTAGTACAATGCATAGAGTGCCAGCCCCAGAGTCAGAAAGATTTGTCTTCATGAATTCAAATCTGGCCTCAGATACTTGCTAGCTGTATGACCCTGGGCAAGTCACTTAACCTTGATTGCCTCCAAAAAAAATAATAAAAAATTTTTAAAAAAAGAAATAAAAGAATAAGACCCACAGATATACCCTGAGGCATGATACTCAAGACCTCTCTTTCTCCAGGATAAGATTCAGGGTAGGTCAAGGGAGTTAACTTGTTCTGAATCTAATTGTTTTGACGTGGTAGACATAGAGTATCCTTGCAAAAAAAAACCCATGAATAATAATAGTGTACTATGGTCCATGAGGTCACAAAGAGTTGTACACAACTGAATGACTAAATAATACACACACACACACACACACACATATAAGCTCAAGAATGAGGATTAGCAAGGATACCACCAATCTCCCAGTCCCCCAAAGTTCACAACCTACGTGCCATCTTCAATTTCTCACTCTCTCTTACCTCCATATCCAAAACAGTTACCAAGTCCTGTTTTTCTCCCTTCATAACATCACTCACACACACCTCCCCACTAGTCTGACACTGCTGCAATCCTGCTGCAGACTCTCATTACCTCATAGCCTCCTGCTGACTCCCCAAACTAATCTATCCTCCACTCAGCTGTCAAACTGATCTTTATAAAGCACAAGTTTGACCATGTCATCCCTGTAAACGATCAACTCCAGAGGAACCTTACTGCCTCCAGTATTAATGAAAATTTCTCCATTTGATCTTTAAAGCACTTCATAGCCCAATGCATTACCATCTTTGAAGTTTTCTTACTTGTCCTCTCCCCTACCATATACCCTGAGATCCAGTGACCCTGGCCTCCTTCTATTAGACCCTCCATCTCCCAACTCTGGGGATTTTCATTGACTTGCCCCCATTCTTGAAATTCTCTCCTTCTATATTTTAGCCTCCTAGCTTCCCTGACATCTCAATTAAAGTACCATCTTCTTTTCTCATCTAGTGCCTTCCCTCAGGGATTATCTACAATTTACCCCATATATAACCAGTTTGTACGTAGTTGTTTGTATGTTGTCTCCTCCAGTAGACCTTGAGAACAAAGCTTTTTTTTTTTTGGCATCCGCAGAACTTAGCCCAGTACCTGGAATATAGTGTTTAATAAATGCTTGCTGATTTTGGCTTAATTCTTTGTGTTCATATTCCCAGAGTTTAGCAAAGTGCCTGGCACATAGTCGTCACTTAATATATGCTTGCTACTTCATTGATTTAAAGAAAAATCGGCTTCTCTGCAACTTCTACTCAATGTATTCTTTTCTGTCCTTTGGGGTCAAGTAAAATAAGGATGCCTTCTCTTCTCTATGAAAGTCTTTCAAATCCTTGACGACAGCTGTCATAACCAATAAAAGTCTTATCTTTTTCAAGTTAAATGTCTTCCAGATCTTTAACTGATATTTGTATGGCATAATTAGGAGACATTAACCATCCTAGTCACCCTCTTCTGGACAATGTTTATGCTTGTTAATAGTAATGCCAAAAACTGAATATGAACTTAAGATGTGGTATAATTACAACAAAACTAAAATCTCCTTAATAGTAGAAATTATTTTCATGTGAAAAATATAAAAGAATAAATACAAATAAATGTGAGGTAGACAAATATAACGAGGGAAAGAGGGCTCTCAAAAATTTTATATCATAACAGACAAACAAGTATAGATCGATAGATAAATATCTAGAGACACCTATCTATCTAGATCTATATCACATGCATGTATGTATACACACACATATATATGTATATGTATATACACAGGCATATACACTAACACCTACAGTTGTGGCATACTCTAGTCTTCTTGACCTTGAACCTACTTGTCTGAGTTCAAATACAGAACTGCTTTCAAAGCACTGCAATTACTTCACATAAGCTTCAGTGTCTTCTCAACCACAGAATGTACCCCTAATCCTAGTCACTCACTGGTCACCAAGAGATTGGAATATAAAAATCAACTGAATTGTTACTAGGGGGAAAATAATTTCAATACATTTCATTTTTTATAATAACTTTCAGTAATGTGATTGGTTTATGAAACTAAATTTAAATGAACCTTTGCCAGAGACAATCTTTGGGGTACTAAAGAAAAGGCTGCCATGTTGGAGATCCATCATCTCTCCCTTCAGTTTGTCTTCCATGACATCAATGAGAGCGAGTTCATCAGTTAAGCCCTAGAATACATAAAAAGTCAGTTACAAGGAATAAAGTACCTAACTAGATTTTTAGTTGGATAAGAATGTCCATATTTTGTGACATTAATCAAAGTTCTCTTATACCTGGAAAACCAAAAATTGGCTATTTTATTACTTACATCTCAGTGTGTTAAAAGCATATATATATGTGTGTGTATACATACATACATATATATGCCAAAAATATCTACAAAGTATGGCAAAAACTACAAACCCTTTTAAATGATTTATAACCTTGGAATTATAACAAATAACTGATTTATTCTAACCCTACCTAATGCCAGCATAGTCACTGGGTTTAAAACTAGGGAAAGTGCTTCCTTAAGAACTCAACTAAATTTTATAGATGGTAGTAGATATTTAGTAACTAATTATTTCTTAGTTGCTGAATGTAAAAACACCAATGTCAAAACTGCAGGTTGGGATTCCCCAATTATTTGAAATAGAATGAGGTTTAAGATTCTTATATACTTACATTTTAAATTATTCTATTTATCCTTTTTTCACAGTTTTTTATATTTTATTTTTTATTTAGGTATCCAGTTGTAGTTAAAAAATAATATCCTGTTCTAACACAAGATACTTTCTAAAATACATCCAAATAATTCACACCACACAACTTATCCCCTCCCAAACAATTTATCAGTTGTTTACATAAAGAAGAGAGATTAATAATAATTAATAGGGCATTTTGGTACTAACACTTGACAAGAATTTTGTTGCCTATCCATGTTACCTGTATTTACATTGTTGTCATGTATGTTGTTCTTTTGATTCTGTTTGTTCATTCTGTTATCACTTCCCACAAGTCATTTAATGTTTCTCTGAATTCTTCAAGTTTGTCATTCTTTATAAAAGGGTAGGGATCAACAGGATGATCGGTCACTCTATCCCACTTAAAGTAATTGATATGATGCTATACTTTGATACCTTAATGAGAGCATGTCTCATTTAAAAAAATAAAAGACTAAGCACAAAAAATCCTTGAAAACTATGGGATATACTGGAGTGATATTGCATAGGAAGTGTGTTTGGACTGGCTAAGGAAAACTAATCATATCCTGTGGGATATCAATAAATTATCAAGCTAGTTACACAACTGAGATTTGAGCAGTAGCACTCAAAGAGAGCAGTTGCAGTCAAAGCCCCTGAGTTGTTGTTGCGTGGGGGGAGGGGGACAGAAGAGGAAAAAAAATCTCTTTCTATAGTCTCCTATTTGCCCACCCCCCTCTCCTTTGGTCAGAGGTGAAGTTTTATGAACTCTGGACTTAAGGATTTGGATTTTTCCAACTGATGTTCCAATAGCATATCCAGCTCTGCAGTGGCAGATAGTGTGTCACATAGAAACCAAGAACAGAAGAGACATAAGTCAAAGCAGATTTGAAACTCTACAAGCAACCAACAGAAAAGCTGAGGGGAACTTCATGAAGGGGAAAAAAGACTTCCAACGCTTTGAGTTGTCCCTTTGTCACACATGCTCTAAGCCTGAGTCCAGTTCCCTGGACTTCATATGTATTAGTAGGAAATTTGGGGGAGAGAGGCAGAGGATGTCTTATACTAACTCTCCTTACTACAGAACCTTAGAAAATACCCCCTTTCTTAACAGTAATTATTGGGCTTACTAATTAATATAAATGATGAATGATGGGAGCTTGTGAGCCACAACATTAAAAGGACAACTCCCCAACCCTTCACAGCTAAATCCTAGAGTCCTAAGAGGACAAGTAGCCATACTCTGGGAACCCAACTCTCCAGTGTGATTGGAAGGAATAAGGTCCAAAGCATGTGTAATATGTACTCACATCACAGTAATATCTGACAGCATTTTATGCTGTCAGTAATCTCCTTGGGGAGAAGCTCCTTCCTGTAAGCTTGCCCAGATGATCATTTAAAATGGTAAGGTAATCAAAGACTTCAAATCTCTAAGTCCATTTTAAGAACTAGAGTGAAACTATTCACACTATTGTGGGCATGCTCATCTGGAAGAGATCACACTAAGGTCACATATTTTATTTACTTGTTGGTCAACAAAATGGCAAAGCTGGTACGTGTGCCCAGACTAAGCAGCTAGGTGGGACACTGAGGGGCTAACTCCCAAAAAGTGCTGAGTTCTGGCTGCACATGCACAAAAAAGTAAAGACTGGGGGTGGATCCTCTCCCAGGTAAGCACAATGAGGCTTCCAGAATGTACAGACACATGAATGGCTCCTGTTTGTAGAGCATGCTAAGGATACAACCGTACAAACTGTGACTTAAAAGAAGCAGCTTTTTCTTACATCAGAAGAAGTGATTACTCAAAAGAAAGAGATATCCCAAAAAGAAACTGAAGAAGCAAACATTTATGGCAAAAATAAGCACAATGTTAATATGCAAATAAAAGTGAAATGGTAACTTTTTAAAAAAAATCTCCTTGGGATATATTAGACAACAGAGTAATCCCAGAGTGAATGGCTATGAACAATTTAGCAGTTTTTCATAATGTAATTCCTAATTGTTTTCCCCCAAAAATTACCTATTGTATCTATCTTCTCACAGTCATTCTAATAATGTTTTTCTATCTCTTAGCATCTTTGCAAGCTTGGAGTGAGGTGATATATTAGAATTAATTATTTTAATTTGAATTTCTTTGATTATTATGCATTTTTTTCAGTTGCCTATTAATGGTTTTTATGTTTTTCTTTTAGAAGACTTATTTGTGCCTTTTGAATACTTCTATCTTGAGTAATGGATCTTATTCTTACATATCTGTTTCAATTTCCTAAAGATTCTGGCTAATTTTATAGGTTAGATAGTTAATGCAAAGCCTTCTTTTCCTATTCCATATCTTTTCTTCTGAGTCTAACTTCATTGATTTGATCTGTACAAAGGCTTTTGAAGTTTATAAAAATGTATATAATCGATTTTGTGTTTTACATTCTCTTTTCTCCTTTGGTTATAAGGTTTTCCCCCTATGCCTATAACGAGAGATCAGACATTCAGGGTTGGAACAGATATGAAAAATACCTAGTGAACCCCTCATTTTAAAGATAAAAGAAAATAAGGTCTAGAAAGATTAAATGACTCATCAAAAATATCATTTTACATATAACTTTATTTATTATAAATTTCTGGGAAATTTATAAAGTTTGACTAAAATTAGGTTTATACTCCCATATATTTATACTCATACCAAAACAAATTTCAAATAGATAAATGATCTAAATGCAAAAGCCATATTATTATAATGCAAGCTCTTTGTTTTAGATAGATATTTGATCACATTTTAGAAAGGTTCTTTTGCTACCATGTTTTTTGGTATTTTTTTACATACATAACTAATGAATTTTGTTGATGGTATTTTCTGATTCTATTGACAGTCATGATTCTTTAAAATCATGTTCTTACTAATATGAAATATTACATTTTAATTTTCCTAACATTGATCAATTCTTAGATTCCTGGTCATTGTTAGTAATTATTTGATATACTATGGCCTAATATTTAACATTTTGTATCAATATTCAGTAGTAATATTGGATGTAATTTTCTTCTCTGCTTTATCCTTGGTTTGGATATCAGGACCATATTTGGAAGAATAAATAAAGGAGGGTGCAGAAAGGGGCCTTCTTTCTCAATTATTGAGAAAAAATTAACAGACATTATTCTTTATCTTTAAATACTTAATTCATTTATAAATTTATAAATCACTCTGGCCTAGAGAGTTTTCCCCCATTTTGATAGTTTATAGCTTGTCATAAGATCACAAGATTATGGATTTAGAACTAAAATAAACCTTAGATGCTATGAGTCTGATTCCTTCATTTTACAGATGAAACTAAGGCATAAATTTGAAGTCAGCTATCCAGGGTCACATGGCTAATAGTATCTGAGGTGGGATTTGAACCCAATTCTTCCTCTTAGTCCTATGCTCTATCTACTACACCATGCTACCTCTCATTGAATTTGGCCAGTTTCTCGTTATGAAATTGGCTTGACTTCTCTATTTCTCATTTTGCCAATTTTGGCATTTTATATTTTTATACTTAATCATCTACTTTTCAGTTTTCATTTTTGTTTTAACATAATGGTATACAGTAGATTCAGATAATTCCTTTAATTTCCTCCCTGTTCATGCTGAATTTGTTTTGTTCATTGCTTACTTTGGTCATTTGCTTTCCTCTCTTGTTGTTCAAATTAACTAATGATCAATTTTTGTTAAGTCTTTAAAAAAATAAAACTTTAGTCCTCAATAGATATGAATAAGCAATTCTCAAAGGAAGAAATCCAAACTATTAACAGTCTTATGGAAAAAATGCTTCAAATCATTAATAATTAGAGAAATGAAGATTAAAACAATTCTGAGGTTTCACTTCATACCATTAAGATTGGCAAAAATGACCAAAAAAAAAAAAGAAAATGACAACTGTTGAAGGAGCTGAAGGAAAACAGGTACACTAATATACTACTGATGGAACTGTAAATTGATGCAGTTATTCTAAAAAGCAATTTGAAACTATATTCAAAAAAGTCACTAAATCTTGCATGCCCTTTGATCCATACATACCACTACTCAGCCTGTAATCCATAGGGATTATAAAGAAAGAAGAAAAAGACCCATTAACAACAACAACAATAACAGTAATAGCTAGCACTTCACAAAGCATCTTACATCTGCTGATCTCATTTAATCCTCATAACAATTCTGTAAGCTAAGTTCTTTCACAGAAGAGAAAAACTGAGAAAGGATCTTTTCCCTAGTGTTACACAGATACCTAAGTATCTGAGGCACAATTCAGTCAGACAGGTCCAAGAGTACAGTTAATGCCAGGTTTTTGGAATGATGTATGAGAACATCCAGCAGTATCTAAAACAAGGATCAATTCATTACCTATGCTGAATTCAAATGCTATGCATTTGGAAGTGAACCCAACAGGGCAAAGGCAGCAGAAACTGCATTATGTGTGAGCCTACTCTTCTCAGAAACTGAAATGGTTTAAGGAAGGGATATGTCACCCTACCTTGTTCTTGCTATATCTTCTCAGTAAATATTTTTTTCTTAAAAGATAATTGATGTTACTTGGTTAAACCAAACTGGGGAACAATCACTGGCAGCTAACAGTGTGTGTTGGAAGGGCTGATGGCATTAAGAAGATACTCCAACTCTTCGGGGATACTCCTAGAATTCTTAGGGGTAGGATATAATTGACTTGGCTCTGAAGCGTAAGTTCAGAACCTTTACAACATACACTTACACATTCTTTATCCCATATCCGTTATACAAAGTAAAGTTCCACACAATATTTGCTTCCTCCTTTGCCCTATTAAATATTGGTAATTACATATTTCATCTACTTCTCCTTTCCCATCTTTTTTTATTCTCTGACTCATGTCAGAGGAGTATTGGTGTAGAAGTTACTTGTCATCTTAACTCATGGGGTACAATCTTGTCCAAATCCTCACATTCACCATTTGTCCATTTGGTCCACAATTCTTCAGCGCTGTCAGTTATACTCCTCCCCCCACCCTCCTGGATGCTATGGGAGGGGCCTATATATCACCTTTTCCTGGAGTGGGAGGTGGTCCTGGATATCATGAACTCTGCTGGAAGAAAGGTTCTCCTAAGATGCCCACTTATTCTAGGGCCCCCATCACACCTCACCCCCTCTGTAGGAACATATCAAAGTCCCTTCTGTCATTACCCCTTAGGGTGAGACCTATCTCCTACTCCCTCCATTCCAATTCCTGCTCTTACAGTACTCTGTCTTATGGCCTCCCATCAGGGAGAGGCAGAAGAAACTTCTTTCTTCTCCCTTAGGTCTCAACTCATTATGCAAATACACCCCCATAGCTGCTTATCCTCTGCCATTAGGAGCTTAAGTTGAGTACTCTTCTTTGCTGGTGTATATGTATGTGGTAGTGGTAGTGCTGGTGAATGAAACTCAAATGAGAACAGCTTAACAATCCACACATTAAAAAACAGATGAATGCCTAGACTATAAGATGCTATTTGAACGGCATTTAATGAAATTGGTGTCTCAGTATATATCTCGAACAGATACTGCAGATGGACAATATACCAGGCCAGTGCTGAATAGGCAGAACAGAGCAGACTGGATTGCATTTTGGAAAGCACACAATACTTCCAGTTATCCCAATCTGTTCCTTGACACAAAAATTCATTTTTCAATCCTAATATTATCTCAATGTTTCTGTATGGCTACAAATTGCCTACAAGTGCTAAAATGGAAAAAAAATTGCAAGTGACCAAAATATTGAAAAGTGCCTGATGGGGATAAGTAGGTTTCAGCATATTACCAACTATGATTTGGGTACAAGACACAGCATAAAGGTTGATCATATAATGAGAATGAGCAAAATATTTTAAGACCTAAAGGTAAGACTTTAGTGCAATTGAGTAGATCATGTATAATTGATAGAAAGATGTTAGCAAGAACCACACAAAGAAAAGGCCATGGACAAATTTTGCTATGTCAAAAAAAAAAAGTGCCCATATTGACTATTACAGATCCACTGAAGTATAATTTCCCAAACAATGATTTCAAAACATCCTTAGTGAGATGTCAATAGATGAGATATTTAAGGTACTTCAGCTTTGATTCACACACACACACAATTATGAGAAACCACTGGCAGTAATAACTTTGGTTAAGGTCAATCAATCAGCAAGTATTAATTAAGCATCTTGTCAGTCAATAATCACTAATCTAGTATGTATCAGGCACTGTCCTAAGCACTGGGGATACAAAAAGAGGTAAAGAACAGTCCTGCCTCAAGGAGCTCACAATCTAGTGGGAGATATATAGTGGGAGTGCAAATATATACAAAGTTAGGATATATACATGACAAATGGAAAATAATTAAGAGGAAAGGCACTAGAATTAAGAGGCTGGAAAAGGTTTCCTTCATTAGATGGGACTGGAACTTAGAGGAAGCCAGGGAAGCCAGTAGACAGAGACAAAGAGAGATAGCATTCCAGGTCTGGGGTATGGCAAAAGAAAATGCCTGAAACTAAGAAATAGAGTGTCTTCAAAGAAAGTCAATGCAACCAAGATTAGGAGGGAAGCAAAAAACTGGGAAAGAATTTTTACAACTACTGTCTCTGATAAAGGCTTCATTTCTAAAATATATAAAGAACTGAGTCAAATTTACAAGAATATGTCATTCCCCAATTGATACATGGTCAAAGGATATAAACAGGCAGTTTTCAAATGAAGAAATTAAAGCTATCATGTAAAAAAATGCTCTAAATCACTATTGATTAGAGAGATGCAAATCAAAACAACTTTGAGGTATCATGTCATACCTTTCAAATTGGCTAACATAACAAAACAGGAAAATGATAAATGCTGGAGATGTGGGAAAGTTGAAACACTAATTCATTGTTGTTGAAACCCAAATATGTTTCTCATTCTGGAGAGCAATTTGGTATTATGCCCAAAAGGCTATAAAAATGTGCATACCCTTTGACCAGTAATATCACTTCTAGGGCTGTATCCCAGAGATCATAAAAATGGGAAAGGGATCCACGTATACAAAAATATTTACAGCAGCTCTTTTTTGGTATATTAATGTAATGGAATACTATTGTGTTATAAGAAATGATGAACAGGCTGACTTCAGAAAACCCTGGAAAGACTTATATGAACTGATGTTAAATGAACAGAACCACAACATTATACACAGTAACAGCCACAGTGTGTGATGACTGACTTTGACAGACTTAGCCCTTCCCAACAATGCAAGGACCTAAAACAATTCCAAGGACTCATGATAAAAAATGTCATCTACATCCAGAGAAAGAACTATGGAGTATGATTACAGAGCAAAGCGTAGTATTTTCTTTTTTTGTTTTGTTTTTTCTTTTTCATGGTTCCTCTCATTTGTTCCAATTCTTCTATACAATATGACTAATGTGAAAATGTTTAATAGGAATGCATATGTAGAGCCTATGTCAAATTGCATGTCATTTTGGGGAGAGGGATAGAGAAGGAGAGAAAATTTAAAATTTATGGAAGGGAATGTTGAAAACTAAAAACAAATGAACAAAAAATAATTAAAATTAGGAATATTAATTTTTTAAAAAAAGAAATAGAGTGTCTTGTTTGTACAAAAGGAGGTCAGTGTCACTGGATCAAAGAAAACATGCTGAAACATAGGGCATATGAAGATCAAAAAGGCAGGGGGCTGAATTATGACAGGCTTTGAATGCCAAATAGAGGATTTTGTATTTGATTCTGGAGGTGCTAGAAAGCCACCAGAGTATACTGAGTAGTGGGGTGACATGATCAGACATGTTCTTTAGAAAAATCATTTTAGTGGCTGAATAGAGAAAGGACTGGAGTGGAGAGAGACTTGAGGCAGACAAAACCACAGAGCTATTACGATAATCCAGGTCTGAATTGACAATGGCCTGCACTAGAGTGGTAACAAAATCAGAAGAGAGAAGAGGGCATATATAGGGGGTGAGACATAGTGAAGAGTCTAGAATGACTCCTAGGTTTAAGCTTGAGAGAACAGGAAGAAGCAGCTGCCCTTGACAGTAAAGAGATGGTGGAAGGTGGGGAGGGTTTAGGAGAAAAGATGAGTTGTTTTGGACATGCTGAGTTTAAGATGACTACTGACATCCAGTTGAGCTGTCTGAAAGTCAGCTGAAGATGTGAGATTGGAGCTCTGCAAAGAGGATAATTAGATCTAAGACTTGTCAGCATAGTGATAGTAATTAAATCCATAGGACTGGGATGGGGACCCTGTAACCTTGAGGCCACAGTGGCCCTCTAGGTCCTTGGGTACAGCCTTTTAACTGAATCAGTTTTACAGAACCAATCCTTTTAAGGGGATTTGTTCTGTGAAGTTTGGATTGGTCAAAGGGCCGCACTTGAGGACTGAGAGGCCACATGTGGCCTCGAGGCTGCAGGTTCCCCATCCCACTGCATAGGTGCTGATGGGTTCAACAAATGAAATAGTAGAGAAAAAAGAGCCCAGGGCAGAACCCGGTGGAATATCTATTATATTTCAGGCTCTAAGGAAGACACCAGGGATACAAACACAAAGAATCAAACAATCCTCAAGTAACCCCTTTTTGAGGGACTGGAAATAACTCCTTTCTCCCTATACCACAGCTTCCTTAAGCTTTACTCTTTCTTTTATTTTATAATAAATGAGTCAATCAATAAGCACTTAAGTTCTTACTCTGAGCCAGGCCTTGTGTTAAGAACTGATGTATCAAAAGGCAAAACAAGGGCGGAGCCAAGATGGCGGAGTAGAAAGACTCACATACACATAGCTCTGAACCCACAACCCATAGAATGGCTACAGGGAAGTAACTCACGGCGAATTCCGCACCCAGAGGCCACAGAACATAGGAGCGAGGGAGATTTCTGTTCCAGAGAGACCTGCAAACCTCTCGCGGGGGGTCCTTCGCGCCGCGGACTGGGCGCCGGGACTGGGAGCTGAGTGCAGCCCTGCCGCAGCCGCGGCACCGAGAGGAAAAGATCCGAGCAGGCTTCACAGACAGGATCTCCAGCGGCCACGCGGGTCCCTCCACCCACAGAGGGATCTGCAAACCTCTCGCAAAAGGTCCGTCGCGCTGCAGACACAAAGCCCAGCCCAGACCTGCTGCGGCCACGGCTGCGGCACCGAGAGAAACAGATCCGAGCAGGCTTCAGGGACGGGATCTCCAGCGGCCGCACAAGTCCCTCCACCCACAGGTGACAGGGGTGGGTGAGAGAGTCTCTTTGGCGGGTCGAGAGGGGAGTGGGGTGCCCCCATAATTCAGGCCCCCCCCGGGAGGTAGAAGCTGAGAGGCAGCTGCAGACAGGGGCTCCCCAAGCGGGCGGGAGCTTGAATCCATTGCGGAAGGTCTGCGCATAAACCCCCTGAGGGAACTGAGCCTGAGAGGTGGCCCTGCCCGGATCTCAGCACCAGATCATAATCTCATACTGAATAGCAGCCCTGCCCCCGCACAAAGCCCTGAGGCTGGAAGCAGCATTTGAATCTCAGACCACAAACACTGGCTGGGAGGATCAGGAGGTGAGGTGGGTGTGAGGAAAATATTCAGAGGTCAAGTCACTGGCTGGGAAAATGCCCAGAAAAGGGAAAAGAAATAAGACTACAGAAGGTTACTTTCTTGGCGAACAGGCATTTCCTCCCTTCCTTTCTGATGAGGAAGAACAATGCTTACCATCAGGCAAAGACACAGAAATCAAGGCTTCTGTGTCCCAGCCCACCCAATGGGCTCAGGCCATGGAAGAGCTCAAAAAGAATTTTGAAAATCAAGTTAGCGAGGTGGAGGAAAAGCTGGGAAGAGAAAGGAGAGACATGAAGTCAAAGCATGAACAGCAGATCAGCTCCCTGCTAAGGGAGACCCAAAAAAATGTTGAAGAAATTAACACCTTGAAAACTAGCCTAACTCAATTGGCAAAAGAGGTTCAAAAAGCCAATGAGGAGAAGAATGCTTTCAAAAGCAGAATTAGCCAAATGGAAAAGGAGATTCAAAAGCTCACTGAAGAAAATAGTTCTTTCAAAATTAGAATGGCACAGATGGAGGCTAATGACTTTATGCAAAACCAAGAAATCACAGAACAAAGAGAGAAGAATGGAAAAATGGAAGATAATGTGAAATATCTCATTGGAAAAACAACAGACCTGGAAAATAGATCCAGGAGAGACAATTTAAAAATTATGGGACTACCTGAAAGCCATGATCAAAAGAAGAGCCTAGACATCATCTTTCATGAAATTATCAAGGAAAACTGCCCTGAGATTCTAGAACCAGAGGGCAAAATAAATATTCAAGGAATCCACAGAACACCGCCTGAAAGAGATCCAAAAAGAGAAACTCCTAGGAACATTGTGGCCAAATTCCAGAGTTCCCAGGTCAAGGAGAAAATACTGCAGGCAGCTAGAAAGAAACAATTCAAGTATTGTGGAAATACAATCAGGATAACACAAGATCTAGCAGCCTCTACATTAAGGGATCGAAGGGCATGGAACAGTATATTCCAGAAGTCAAAGGAACTAGGACTAAAACCAAGAATCACCTACCCAGCAAAACTGACTATAATACTTCAGGGGAAAAAATGGTCTTTCAATGAAATAGAGGATTTTCAAGTATTCTTGATGAAAAGACCAGAGCTGAAAAGAAAATTTGACTTTCAAACACAAGAATGAAGAGAACCATGAAAAGGTGAACAGCAAAGTGAAGTCATAAGGGACTTACTAAAGCTGAACTGTTTACATTCCTACATGGAAAGACAATATTTGTAACTCTTGAAACATTTCAGTATCTGGGTACTGGGTGGGATTACACATGCACACACGCTCACATACACAGAGACAGAGTGCACAGAGTGAATTGAATAGGATGGGATCATATCTTTAAAACAAAATGAAATCAAGCAGTGAGAGAGAAATATATTGGGAAGAGAAAGGGAGAAATTGAATGGGGCAAATTATCTCTCATAAAAGAGGCAATCAAAAGACTCATGAAGTCTACTCTCATCACATTCCACTAAAGAAAAGAATAAAGTGCACACTCATTTTGGTAGGAAAACCTATCTCACAATACAGGAAAGTGGGGGATAAGGGGACAAGCAGGGTGGGGGGGATGATAGAAGGGAGGGCATAAGGAGGAGAGTGCAATTCGAGGTCGACACTCATGGGGAGGGATAGGATCAAAAGAGAATAGAAGTAATGGGGGACAGGATAGGTTGGAGGGAAATATAGTTAGTCCTATACAGCACAACTATTATGGAAGTCATTTGCAAAACTACACAGATTTGGCCTATATTGAATTGCTTGCCTTCCAAAGGGAAGGGGTGGAGAGGGAGGGAGGTAAAGAAGGTGGAACTCAAAGTGTTAGGATCAACTGTCGAGTAATGTTCTTGCCACTAGGAAATAAGAAAAACAGGTAAAGGGGTATAGAAAGCTATCTGCCCCTACAGGACAAAAGAGAAGATGGAGACAAGGGCAGAGAGGGATGATAGAAGAGAGAGCAGATTGGTCATAGGGGCAATTAGAATGCTTGGTGTTTGGGGGGGGAGGGGATAAAAGGGGAGAAAATTTGTAACCCAAAATTTTGTGAAAATGAATGTTAAAAGTTAAATAAATAAATTTAATAATAATAATAAAAAAAAAAAAGGCAAAACAAGGTCCTTGTTCTTAAGATTATATTCTAAGAGAAGAGGTAAATAACTGCTCATCCAATATGCATATATATATATATATATATATATATATATATATATATATATATATATGGCATAGACACTCTCAGGGAAAAGGCACTGGTAGTGGAAAAGGCAATGTAGCAGAAAGAAGGTGGGATTTGAGCTGAGTCTTGAAGGAGGCCAGAAAACTAAGAGGCAAAGGTGAAGGGTCAGAGCATTCTAAGCATGGAGGATTAGCACTTCTTTCTGGAAAATTCCCTCAACTTATAATTTAGTTTTATACCAATGACCTAATATGTTTATTTTATGGTAAATTAAGCTTATTTCATTCACAGATATAGATGAATTTTAGTTTAAGCAATAATTCAAACTATGAAAAAATCTATTTACAAAAAAGAAACCAGAGGCAATCTAATACTTAAAAATCTGATTTGCACTCCACTTTACAGGTATAATGTGATTATATACAGCAAAAAAAAGTTTTTTCCTTTTTCTTATATGATAATATAAAAGTGTTTGGCTTCTCCCCCACCCAAGTTGATTGGGTTACTCTTTATGAAGTAACTTGTTAACAGTACAGACTCCTGGCCTGCTGATCATCAAAACACTCAGCTGTGGCTGCCAGTCACTTTAGCCTGACTCAGCAAATTGAGTAACACAGAAGTCAGCTGTCACAAACTATTTATAAAATGAAGCTGGGCCAAGAGTCAAAACATTTTCCCCTTCATTCCTCTTCTTTCCGTTTTCTCTTTGCTCTTCTCTGCCTCCTTTTGCTACCATATTCTCCCTGCTGCTTTGCCTATTCCCCACACTTCAGTCTTTCAGAATATTTCTTTTATACATTCAATATGCATTTATTAAATGTTTATTATTTGTCAGTCACTGTGCTAGGTATGAGGCTCTGTGGATAAGAATATAAATTTGAAATAGTCTCTGCCTTCAAGGAGCACATATTATGTTGGGAGAAACAATACACACATTTGTGTGTGTTCGTCCTTCGTTACCAAAGACCACCATGCCATCAAGAGAAATGACATGACTTGCACTAGACTTTGTTTTGAGGGAGGAAGGGCTGTGCAGGTCACCAGCCTCGCTTCTCCTCCAGAGCCATCTGAATCCAGTGACCAGATATTCATCAGGATGACTGGAGATGACCCAGGATGAGGTAATTGGGGTTAAGTGACTTGCCCAAGGTCACACAGCTAGTGAGTGTCAAGTGTCTGAGGTGAGATTTGAACTCAGGTCCTCCTGACTCCTGCACTGATGCTCTATCCACTGAACCACCTAGCTGCCCCAATACACACATGTAATCAAAGACAAAAGATATACAAGGTGATGGGACAGGGGAGGGGAAGTGCACTGTTTTAGAGTTAACAAGATCCTATAAGGTAGAAGTGAGGGGTGAGCACAACACGCATAGGTGAGTATGCAATGCAAAGACAGGAGCTGTGTGTATTGTAAAGGAACAGCGAGAAGGCCAGTTTGTCTAGACCACAAAGTACATGAAAGAGAGCAATGTATAATTAAAGCTAAAAAGATAGTTTGGGACCAGGTTGTGGAAGACTTAAATACCAAAGTTTATATTTGATCCAAGAGCCAGTAGGGAGCTACTTGAGCTTGAACAGAGGGATAACATGGTGTGGTAAACTGTGGCCAAGCCTGTACACATTGCCTGAGACTAAGGCAGTGCAATGGATAAAGCACTGGCCAAGAAATCAGAAAGATCTAAATTCAAATCTGGACTCCGACACTTGCTAACTGTTTGACCCTGGGTAAGTCACTTAGCTTCTGTCTCCCTTGGTGTCCCCAGCTGTGAAACGAGATTAACAACACACCTACCTCTCAGGGTTGTTGAGGATTAAATGAGATGATATTTGTAAAGTGCTTATCACAGTGCCTGGCACATAGAAACCACTTAATAAATGCTTATTTCCTTCCTTTATTACCTGGATTTAATCAGGCCCTAAAATGCTGAAAGAATTTCAAAGAAGTGGAGGAGCTAAGATGACAAGCTGTGTGAGAATTAGGGGATGCTACTAGACAGCATCCTGCAATAAAGCAGCTGAGTTATTTCCTGCATAATTGTAAACTCTGTGCTGGTGAAGTACCCTGGCCTTCCCATTAACAGATAACAAACCACCTCCTAAGGAGCACACAGTGCCTTCTCCCACCAGGCAAACTCTTTACTCCCACCCCAAGTGTTGTAAGAGAAAACAGGAGACAAGGAAAGGCCATGACACTCAAATGAACAGAACCTGAACAAACAACCAATATCCTCACAAACTACATATATCTTTTAGAGTTCTTTGCTTGTGTTAGGTCAGTCATTTATATCACTCCACTACCTAAGATTAAGATGGTTGGATAGTTGCCCAAGGCACATGATTGTGTCTATACTTGAGAAAAATCACTCTGGCAAATGTGTGGAAGATGAATTGGAAAGGGAAGAGAGCTGAAACTGGGATTTCAATTAGACTATTAGGTAAGCTTATAGAGAATATGGCTAAGATCTTGATTCAAGGTTAATTGAGGCAGCTAGGGGGCACAGTGGAAAAAAAATGTAGGACCTAGATTAAGAAAGACTTTTGGGATGCATCCACTGCTTTCTCTCTCTCTAGGACTTTCAGCAAGAGGGTAGATGGGATTTCTCTCCTCTTTCTCTCCCTCCTATATTCCCCCTCCCCAACCCCCAACAAATGTGGCTATATATAAGAATTTGTATTTATCTAGGTAAGCCTGAGATTGAACATCAAGTCCCAGGCTACCACTTCCACTTTCTCTATCCTTCCTTGAGCACAAATCCTTGAACGACAATCAAGAAATGGATTTTATAGCCTTGCTACCCTGTTTGTTCAAGAGGTCCTAAGTCAAGTACTGGCTCTACCACAGTGGGAAAAGATTTTCCAAAATGTACTTCACAGAGAAAAGCACTACTCTGAGAACCCTGCAGCACTAAGACTAAAGAAATGCTTGCACAGCCTTGATCCTAGTTAAATATTAAATAGCAGTCCTGGATATTTTAGTAATCCCACAAAGTTGCCTTTACTTTTCCAGAAGAGTGTCATGAGTATAGCAAGTTGATTTTTTTTTAAGATGGTTTATGTTCTTCTGCAGTAACTAATTTTTTTTTTTTGGTGGGGGAGGGTAGGGTGTGTTCAGAGAAAACTAGTATGTCTGGTGTGAGGGTTGCCAATCCCTTTTCAGGGCTGCTTTCCATCTTTGGTGTTCATCTGATTACTCAGCTTCCACCTGTGGCTCTAAGAAGCTGTAGCATGTGCAGTGGCCACACCCCAGTAAACTGTTTCAGCACATGAGCTATACCAGGTTGAGGGTAACCCCAGGGTCTCAAACCAGTTAATAAGTTAGGGGGGTGTCAACCCCAAGCATGTGAAGATTTCCCCTAGTGGAACAGGCAGTTGATTATAATTTGTTCCAAAGGACATGAAGGTGACTGAAGAAGGCACTGGAGGAATCTGAGTCAAAAAAGTTTAAGCCCTGCTGTAGAACACTTAGAGCTTGGTTAGATAGCAAAGACACCAAGGACATCCACTGCATCTCAAGCCATCACTAGCCATCTTGACTTTGTCCTGACACTAGACTATGTTGACTCTGGAAGAGAGAGTGGGGCCAACAACTTTGAGCAACTCTGCCTCAATCAAATTCAATTTATGCTCAAATCAAACATCACCCATACCATTTTACCATTTTTTTCCTGTCTCAAAGTCCTGTGGCAAGTGATGAAGAAGCAGATTCAGATACACTGGGAGTTGTAGTCACAACCCTGCACACAAGGCAGCCCAGGTCACGGGCTCATCTTCATCTTCTCATTAGAAGCAGAAGCAGAATTCAGCAGCCCCCTGGGTGTCTAAGCAGACTTTTTTAAAGATCAAACTGCTCACCTCTTGGTATAAGAAGGGGGCTAGAAATTGTCTGCTTCACCCAACCCTGGCCTGCTTACCTTGGAGATAGGGATCCTGCCCTGTGACTGAAATACAAAAAAAAAAAATGTACACTTTTGCAGAGATGATTCCATTATCAGTTCTTGCTTATCAGTACATGCTTATATGCAATATGAAATCCAGTAAATCGGAAAGATGAACAGCTCTTGTTGCTGGAGAGCTCAGCAGGTACCAAATCCAAATAGCAGCCCTGAGTGAAACGAGGAAAGCAAATACAAGTCATCTTACCCAAGTTGGAGCTGAATACCTTTTTCTGGAATGGTCTCAGTGAAGGGGAGCACCATGAAGCTGGAGTAGATTTTGTAATAAAAACTAATCTAGTCAACAAGCTTGTATGCCTGCCAAAAGGAGTGAACAACATACTCATGATAATGTAATTGCCACTTGCAGGAAAGCACCCTGCTACCATCATTGGTGTACATGCTCCCATCTTGATGATCTACATTGAGGTGAAAGACAAATTTTATGAAGACCTGGAGACTCTCATCATCAATGTGCTGAAAGAGGTTAAGATTATAATTCAAGGTGATTTTAATGCAAGAGTAGACACAGACTAGCAGACATAGCTGGAAACAGCAATAGCAATGATTATGTACTACTGAAGACTTGTGCATTTTAGGACGCACCTAAGATTTTGCATCACCAAAATTTCTATTTACTTAAACAGAATAAAACTTCCTGGATGCACCTTCACAGCAAACATTGGCATTTAAGACTATGTAATTTTAAGGAGAAGACAGGGTGTAAGAGTGAGGAAAGTGATGTGCAGAGTGCTGGACTGATCATAGCCTTATCCTCTCCAAGCTAAATGTTCACATTCAACAAAAGTGGTGGCCCAAAGGAAAGACAAATACCAGAAGACTTCATGTCAACAGATTAGAGTGCTTCTCCAAGCAGGAACAGTTTGTTGCTAACTTGTAGGAAAAGCTGTGCCAATATATGGTTGGCAACACTGGAACAGAAAAGGAACACTTTCAGAAATTTGGTGTACAGCACTGCATCTATTCACCCAGATCGGAATACTCAAAAGAATCAAGATAGGTTTAATGAAAACAATGGGGAAATTCAGAAGTGGATAAACAAAAAAACTGAACTCCACAGCATTTATCAGCAGGATAGTTTAGTGGTCTCTTAGAAGACAATATTAATTTCACCTAAAATAAAGGGCAAGCAAAGCTTAGAGAGATGTAGGATTCTCAATAAGAATGCTGAAGAGATTGAGTTTTATACTGATAGTAAAATTACAAAGTACTTTTAAGATGTCCTTTTATGGGCCAAAGACCTTTGGCACATCTCAACTACTCAGTGCTGACAGAGCCACATTAATTAATGATAAGGACATAATCCTGGAGAGATGAGCTGAACATTTCCATAACTTGTCAACAGACCATCATCAACCAATACTGAAGCCACTGAATGTATACCTCAGGTGGAAGTCAATCCCTTTTTAGCCGAATTTCCCAACTGATGAAAGTTTTGATTGTCATTAGGCTCCTCTCCTATGGCAAAGTATCTGGTGCTGAGATTTACAAGGCAGAGGGTCCACTGCTCAGATAAAAGCAGACTGAAAATTTCCAGGTTATATGGTAAAAGAAAGTTATCCCCCAGGATTTCAAGGATGCTTCCACTGTCCATCTCTGTATAAAGATAAAAAGGAAATAGATTGTCCTGTGATAATCATGGGGGAACACGGAGGGACAAAGGGTCCTCAGTCATTGCTGGTCAGAGTCTTGCCAGAGTCCTCCTTAATAGACTGATCCTTCACCTAGAAGATGGTCATCTACCTGAAGGCCAATATGGCTTCAGAAGGCTGAGGAACTGTCAGTATGGTGTTTGCTGCCTGACTACTCCAGAAGAAATACTAGGAACAGAACAGAAGTCTATACACAACATTCACTGATCTGATCAAGGCCTTTGATACTGTCAGTCATGACAGCTTCTCGAAAATTATGTCAGAATCTAGTTGCCCAATCAGTACTGGATGTCAACTTCACGATGGCATGCTTGCCTGGGTTCTAGATAACAATGCTCTCCTGCTTTCGCAGTCACCAAAGTAGTGAAGCAGGGCTGTGTGCTTGCTCCCATGTTTTTAGCATGGTGTTTCCAGCAATACTGTCAGATTCCTTTAATGAAGATGAAAACAACATCAAGGTCATCTACTGAACTGAGGGTAAATTATTTAACTTGAAAAGGCTCCAAGCCAAGACTAAAGTGGAGAGACAGATGGTGTGTGATTTTTGTTGCTGTTGTTAGCAGATGGTTGTGCACTCAATGCAGCATCTGAGGCTGAGATGCAAAAAAGTATGAACTGATTCTCTGCTGCTTATGCTAATTTTGGGCTAACAATTAACACCAAAAAAACAGAGGTCCTCCATCAGCCAGCACTGTACCATGCACACATGGAACCATCAGTGACAACAAATAGAGAAATTTTGAATACTGTGCATAAGTTTACTTACCTTGGCACTATAACTTCCAGGGATGTACACAGAGATGACAAAGTTTACACAAGCACTGTCAGACCTAGTCTTTGGGAGGCTCAGAAGGAAAGTGTGGGAGAGAAAGCTATTAGGCTGCCTACCAAAGTGAAGGTCTACAAAGCTGTTATGCTAACCCCATTGTTGTATGCCTGTGAAACAAGATCAGTATATCCATGCAATGCTAGAAAATTGATCCACTTTCATTTGAACTGTCTTAGGAAGACTCTGAAGATCACTTGGCAAGAAAGGTACCAGACACTGAGGACCTTTTTAGAGTTTAACTGTCAAGCATTCAAATTCTACTGTGAAGAGTGCAATTCCAATAAGCTGGACACACTGAATGCCAAACATACATTTGCCGAAAAGAAGTCATGCAAAGAAGCACTCACATAACAGTCAGAAGTGATACAAAGACACTCTCAAGGTCTCTCTGAAGAACTCTGGAGTCAATTGTGTGACACGGGAGACACTGGCATGGCTCAGCATGGTGTGCCAGGATTAAAGAAGGTACTGTGCTCTATGAATGAAGTAGAATTGCAGTAATTCAAAAGAAATGTGAGATAAGCCAATTTAGAGATATCTCTATCTCAAATCATCATACAGACTATTTGTACCCAACCTATGGTAGAGCCTTCCAAGCTTATATTGGTCTGATCAGATCAGATATGCTATACTTTGACTCCAACATAATATCATTTTGGTTCTCTTTGAGAACAAAGGATAACCACCAACCAGAGTTCTTTGGGATCTTTTTTTTTTAATTCAATGTCATTTTTATTTTGTTCCAGATTCTCTCTCTCCTTCCACACCTCCCCCACTCATTAAGAAGGCAAGAAATAATCTTCTGAATGTTTAAGCATTTCTGTGGTAGAGGAAATTGACAATACTAATCTAACACAAATACTGTACCTTTTCTAGAAGGGCTTCAGTTACCTACTTTTGAGAAGACCCAAAACATGCAACCTAAGGTCTGTTTTAGAGATTTCCGCAGTTTTTTCAGGGTAAGGGCAATAAGCCAGGGAAAAAGTGTAATCCCTTTCTTTTGGGTCAGGCTTCCTCAGGATAAACCCTTTTCAAGTAAGTACAAATCTGGAGCTCCTTCTGGGAGGGAGTTCCCTGGCCACAAAACCTTTTGGTAAATCATATATACAGTCCTGAAGAGGCTGCTTCTAAACTTATCATTATCAACATTTATCAAGTGCCAATACTTGTGCCACTTTATTTCATGCAAGGTCTATCACTTACCCTTATTAAGATACTGATGGCACATGCCATGCCAACTGCACCACACCCAACAATGGTTATCTTATTTTGAGCAGATGTCTCTTCATTAAAAAAATTCTGAATTAGCTTTTCTTTGACTGATGCCATTTTGGAAATCTGAAAGGGACATTTCAAGTAATTTTGAGCAACAGACGGTTAAACAGTATCAGTGAACTGCCATCAACATTTTAAACTTTTAACCATCCAACATAGTAATCTGAATAACTGTTTAAAATCCATGATATCCAAAGGTATAAAAAAATCCAACATATCCAAAGCTATATGGAAGAACAAGACAATGGGAAAATAAACCAGCAAAACAGGAGAAGCCAACAGGATCAGAGGGACAAACTGGTTATTCTAGTCAATTTGAAGACAACTGTGGGTCTATTCATCTTTTCTCTGAAAATTTTACTTTAAAATCCCTCAAGTTCCTTCCTCTACCTCCCTCATCCTTCCCACTGCAACCATCCCAGAATAATTATGTCTCCTAACTGATCTGCCTTTTTCTTTTTACATTCTTCACAAAAGTGCCAAAATAATCTCCTTAACACCTTTGCTCAAAAACTTCCAGTGACTCTCACTGCCTAATAAATTAAAATATTTTACTGGTCGGGAGTACCTACAACTGCGGCATTGAAGGTCCTCCACTATCCAGCATCCCCACCTATCTTTTCAACCTTATTTTGCAATACTGCCTTTTATCGCCTCTCCTGGGAAGCCAGGCTGGGCCATTCGTCCAAACCACTCTTGACTGGGATTCCCATCGTCTGCATGCTGTTCCTCCTCACACTGCCAGCTCCTTTCAGGTCGGAGCTGGTTTTCTCTGTTTGTGGGTGTGGGTGGAGGCTGAATCCCCAGCATTTGACAAAGCGCCCGGTACACGTTAGGCATGTAATAAATGCCGGCTGGCAGCACCTTGTCCGGTTTTCTCCCTGTTATCACACTTTTATTTCACGGACAGAGCCTCTTCCCCCGATCCACTGCACGCTCATCGAGGCCAGGCCCAACCCCCAACCCATTACCCCTGTCCTCGAGGCCGGGCCCTGCACACAGACGGCGCTCAAAAGATGCTGGCTGAAATAAGACGGGTCCCATTTCCCCCTTGCTCACCCTCACCCTCGGGGCTTCTCTCCCTGACCCTCGGGGCGGGCAGCTGCGGACCCGCTACAGCAGTATCCCACGCGACACCGACTGAGAGGCCGGTTTAACAGAACAACCACGTGTAGAGGGCCTCCGAGGAGCGACCGTTAACCGCCACGTGCCACCCGGCTCGCGCATGCGCACATCCGTGGGCTGACTCCTTCCCAAGCCTGCTTGCGCTTGCGCAGAAACCAAGCTGTTGCCGGGAAGCGCAAAGCCAGGAAGGGAGGTACCTAGGGATTTGTCTCCAGCTCGCGAGCAGGCGCCGGCGCAACAGGGGGTCCCCGGGGAGCCCGGGAGGATGACCGACGTCTTCCAGCTCCGCAGCCCCACGTGGTGATGGGCATTGCCACGCTCCCCCCACAGGCTGGAGTATTTTGGGGGCCCCTTCTTGCGCCCCCTCTGAGTGTCTCCACGTGCTAGGGGGCAGCCTTCGTGTCCCGTTCCCTTCGTCCCAGAATTGGAGATACTCACGTGCTTTATCAGCTTGTTTGGAGAGGGCAAAGCGCCTTGGAGACCTGAGAAAAGCCTCAGAGCCCTCCCTTTCTTTAAAGCAGAGAATGTGCATCCGGGAGGGCTAATTTGATTTAATGTTTCAGTTTAGAATTAATACAAGACCGCATTTCAGGGACCTCTTGCTAGAATATGCCTTTCTTGAACCCCTGATTGTTGCAGCTCCTCTTGAAATTTTAAGTGTAATTAAAATGCCTGGAGAGCAAGAATTTTATTTTGGGAGGTTTTTTGGTGTTTTGTCTCAGAACTCAAAAAGTTGGAGAGCAACGCATATTCCAGAGTGTGCATAATGGGAACTTTAAAAAGTGTTCTCTGCCATTCCTTATAACAAAGAAAAAAATCAGCAAACTGAATAAAACATCCGTCAGACAACATACTTATAATCTCTCGCCTTCTCCTGTCTCTTTTTTGGGGTCCAGTTGGATTTCCTTACTCTATCATTTTCCTAGTACTGTTTCCTTTACTTCTGATCAGGTGAACTTGGCACTTTTAGCAAATTGACAAATCTGACCTCACAGGTACCACTGATTCTCAGTAGGATAGGACTTGATTTTAAATACTATGTAAGCATATAACTGTTTAAAAAAAAATCTTAAAATATGTAGATAAAAGATATTCGACAGGAGACCTAGAATTGTCAAGAACACATCTATATCTGCTTTGCTAAGATTGCTAAAATTGACGTTTGTTCCCAAGATCATAGGCCTTAACCTCAGTGATTATATCAGCTCTTGTCATTTTATAGAGGAAAATGAGGAAGAGGTATACAGGCAGAAAAAAATTAGTGCCCAGATCTGGCATACTTTTTTTTCCTCAGGTTTTTTCCACATCCTTTATTCCCTTTCTTCCTTGTCTGCTGTGCCTCACCCTTAATATCCTATTTGTTAAAAAGCCTAAGGCCTAGATAAAATACTCCTCTATGAAACCCTGATCTTTTTTCCTGCTGTCCTCATCCAGAAGTAATCTCTTCCTTCTTTGAACCTCTTATAAATTTATAACATGTAGTATTTCTTTGTATTTCCCCAGGGGAAAAAAAACATGAAAGTTTACCACAGGGCTTTTGCATGTAGTAGGCTCTCAACTGTTTGTAGAAAGCTATTTGAGGATCCCTGTTCTTCCTCAACTCTTTTTATACTCAACTGGAAGTTAATTCACACCCAAGATTTCACTTACGCTCTTTGTGCAATATTTTCAATAAGGAGCAACTGAAATTGTGGATCCTTCAGAGGGCAACAGAAAGGTACATATAGAGAATTCACTGCCAACATTACGAAGGAAAAATAATGCAGAAATTGATGCAAGATTTCTTGTCAAGAGAAATGTATGACAAAAAAAAAAAAAAAGATGAGCTGATACTTGGGTGTTAGGTTGATTGGCAGTGATATGGGGGTGTAAAATCAACTAACCATCTTAAAAGTTGCACAAATGGAAAGAGGGAAGGTACAGGAGGGAATCAAACAAAGCAGTTTATTACATGTACACACATATAATATATATTAAAAAAATACTGTATGGGGAAAAGTAATTTTTTGAAAAGATCCTATTCTACATTACTGAAACTATCAAGAAAAATTTTGAAAGGAACACTGGTCTTATAGTGAGAAAAAAGGATAACCAATGAGCATATGTATTCCATTGGCATCCACTTGATGTCAGAAAATCTAGAGGAAAGTTCCTAACATATTAAGCAGATCCCAGATTTACAGGACATGGGAAAGAGTTACTCAAGACAGGAAGACATGAATGGTCATGAATCACATTGTCAGAAGGGGAAATGATACCCACATTGATGAGATTACACATCTCTTGAAGTGTCTGTGCCAATGCTGACCTGTTTTACCCCTCTGATCTTGATCTCTACAGGTTTTTCTTTTCTAGGACTGAGCAACATCTGAACATAGCCAAAAACGGAATAAAATAATTCAACAAAGATAATCAGTTATTTGTTGTTTATTCAGTATTTAGGGTTAGTATGACACTTGAGGAATTGGTTGTGTTGTTGTACACATACAGATCTTTTTATATAATATGGAAATTTACAGCTATTGATATATATATATAGGCAGACAAAATCAGGTCCTCTAGAAAGGTGATACATGGGGGCCATGCTGTAGTGCCCTAATGGAGGGGAGGCACAAAGGTAATCAATGCATCAATAAAGAATTACTACTGTATGGAGTTTTGTATCCAGGAGTGTTGTCTTCTGGACCTAAGGGAACTTGTAGCACCTACACACAAAGCAGGTAGTTTATATACCTGTGGGCCACTGGCTCTGCTTGACACCAACCACTGAGACTATACAGGTCATATTCAGCATCATATGCAAACTACAACAGGGTTCTATTGCCCATTTCTAACTTTAGGAAGAAACTAGAGTGTGTTCACAGGTTTTACACTTCTGGTGTTTAGTCGCTAATCAGAGGAAGGATTTGGTCTATCTGAGAAGCAGATCATACATAACCCCTCAACCCCTGTCCTGTTCTCTTTATGGCAGCACATTCAAAGGCTTTAAAATTGCAGCTCCTTCTGGATTCCCCAAAGAGTATCTGCACTCTTCTTTAAACGGCTCTCCTCCTCCGGATTCAGGTTGACCTTCACCACATCTGAAATGCCATTCTGCCCCAAGACACATGGGACACTAAGGAAGACATCCTCTTTAATGCCATATAGGCCCTGCAAGACAAAATTAGATCATATTTTCTTTCATACCACATTCTGGTGTCTTCTACTCTGCCCAATGGTCAACTATAAATGCAACAAGGCAGATGGAATTGTTTAACTGGCTTTTTTTAGCCTAAGATGGGCTTGCAGAGAGCATGATCACCATCAACAAGCAAGTCTAATTATCAGCCCTTCCCAATCTATTTAACAAACACTAGTACAGGTTATATATAACCACATAAACATGGTTTTTACATTTTATTACTGTGTACTGAATTTCAACGTTTTCTTTTTAAAGTACATTTTTAATGATAGGTGTGCATATACATTCTAGTTTAACTTGATAACACTGTCCATACATTTTATATTTCTTTTTGTGCACTACTTAGCAGATTAGACATTTTTTCATTTCTATTCTAAATGTATACAACCAAAATGCAATTTGCAAGCTGAAGCCTTTTTTTTAATCTCAATGAAATGTTCCCTATGAAAAAGGAATTTTGAGCAAAGCAAATTTGTTAAATTTCTATAACCATATAACTATGATTTGTTTATTTTAACTGGCAGCATGCCCAAAAGACATTCTTCCTATTTTGTGAACTAAGAATTACTAAGTTGGAAAGTACCTCTGATAGTTTAAGCTTTCCCCAAATCAGAAATACCATTTAGAACATCCTGGACAAGAACTGGAAGGCTCACTACCACCACTGCTTCTGCCCTGTTTGCCACAAGCACCTTATTTTTAGCTAGCAGATCTGCTTGCCTTGAACTTAGTCCTAATTCTGACCTCTATGACCAAGCAGAACAAACCTCATCCTCTTTCACAGAACACGGCACAATTCCTTCAACCAGTGCTTGCATGGCTTTCTCTTCATTCTGCCCTCTTCTTCTGGACACGTTCTAGGAGTGGGGCTTTTCCCACTCAACCCCTTTAGCACTTCTTCAGCTGTTTAAGAAAATGCTGCTCTTGAGCTTGCTAATCACATCCTTTCTAAAACACAGCATACCCAGAATGTACACTATTCCACATGTGGTCTAAGGCAGAGCACAATGGAACTTGTCACCTCCATTCACTTCTAGACACTCACTATATATTACTGAGACCTACAAGTGTTTTTCTGGGGCCTGCAGCACACTAGAAAAAATACCTAAGACTCAGGTTCAACAGGAATAAGGCACTTACCCTCAGAACATCAGTCTCCTCATCTGTAAGATGGGAGACAAAAATACTCCTACTCCCTGCCTCACAAGATTGAGAGGAAAGCTCTGTGCAAACCTTAACATGTGAACAGTCTTACTTTCCAGCCACATCTCCTCTAATATCTGTGGAGTTGATTTTGTAAATCCAACAGCAGGATTTTATATTTATCTTGGTTATATTTCATCTTGATTCACTCTGCTATTCTAGCCTGTCAGTGTACCTGTATTCTAATGCTCTTAACCAAAATAAAACACTTATTCACTTAACCTTGTGAAGTCCTGAAATCTATAGTCATGACTATTAACTTTTGTTTATATGTAGAATCACTCAAAAAACAAAATACACCAAAAACCATTTAAAACCATTTACCTGTAACAGATACCTACCTTAATCATGGTGGAAATTGGATGCACTCTCCTAAGATTCTTCATAATGCTTTCTGCCAGATCTGCCACAGACAAACCAATGGCCCAGGAAGTGTAGCCCTTCAGTTTGATTACCTCATAAGCACTGCCAGCAATAAAAAGTTACTAATTATTGGGGGACAGATTGAACAGAAAACACAGCTTTCAAAAAACAGTTATAACACATAAAGCTACAAAGCAGAAATCTTCCCTATCCAAAGAATCCACCCCAACATTATTTACGAGCTATTTAAATTAAATTTTTGGTGCTTTTGTTTCGTACCATATTATTTTTGTGTGTTCTGTTGAGGATAAAACTCATGCTGCACAAAAAGTCAAATAAGCTTACTTGTTCCTTTTACCTAAAAATGTTTGAAAACAATGATGACCACCATGAGACCAGAGATCTCTGGAGCATTTATGTGGGAAAAAAATGAACTAGAATCCTACAGGATAAGGCAAAGGTGACACCACTGATAAAATGATGAATCCATTAAAAGTCTTTGACTTTTGAAGTTTCTTAAACAAACAAAAAAAATTACTGGATTTTTTTGTGCGTTTTCCCCCCCTATATAAAATCATTCAAATGAAAAATGGAATTTCATGTTTTACAAAGATAAAAAAAAAATATGCTGCTAAAGTATTAAGAGATCCTTTACTCACCTTTCAACCACCTGTTTATGAACATCTTTCCAATTTTCTGCATCAGAATCAGTTCCCAAAGAAGGATGAAGGTTCTTTAGAGACACACCAGCAAGATTCACACCACTCCACACAGGAACTAAAAAGAAAAAGTCCCAACACAGGGAAATTAATATCCAAGCATTCTATTCGTAATGACAGCTTAATTTTAATTTTGTATTTTCCTCCTAATTCTACCCCTTTTTCATTCTAAGAACATCCTTAAAGAAATGCAATGCTGTTCCTTACATAATCCATGTAATAATTTGTAGATATAACTACCAATATACTTTTTTTTAAATTAAGAATGGTTATGATTTGTATGCAACTAGACTAAATAAACGTATTACCTGTAATGCTATCAATGTTCATTGCTTTTTGAAAAATATCCTCCTAATCCTATACCAAAGGTGTTCCAGTTTCATTTACTTATGTGAGTTGTCTATAGCTCCTTATTCCTGAGCATCATCTAACCCCCTTATCAAAGAAAGGAAGTAGGAGTAATTTCTACTAAGTTTCTACTAATTATTAAGGAATAATCTACTATATTTTTACCTCCAATGATCTTGAGTTGATGGTATTTCTAACCTCTGTGTGTTGCCCCCCACTTCAAAAAAAGCAAATCGTTTGGATAGTTGACTACTCAGTTAAATAAGCATTTTTAGGGGTTCCCTGAATAGATATTCAACATACTTCAAATGTTTTAACAGCCTATATTTATATACTACCTTAAAGTTTAAGTACTTTTCTCAGGACAATCCCATGAGTGAGAATTACCATTCCTTTCCTGAATATAAATAGGTTCTCTAGGAGATAAACTCGCCATGGTCACACAGCAAGTAATTAATAGAGACAACATCTGAACTTGGAAATTTTCTGAATCCAAACCAAGTCTTCTTTCCACTGACTGTATCATATTTCTCCAGAAAAAGACAGCTATTATAGATATGGGTAAAATTCAGTCCCATAAATCATATCCTACTTGGATTACAAGGCTGACCTTTTCAGAGCTAGCTAGTTCAAGTAAAATATAAACACAAGTGTCGCTGACCATTGCAATCAAGTTAGTAAAAGCTGTACTCATGAAAAGTTTCACTTTTTGCCAGATAAACTGTAGATAATAATGCCAAAAACTTAGCCCATTCCTTAAGAAAAGATAGGGTGTTCTTATAGATCATTTCTTACAGATAAACAAGACCTCACAGATGTAGTTCTAAGCAGCTTTAAAATTTCATTTAACATAAAATCCTTGACATCTTTTAGAATTTGCTGCGTTTTATGGGAGAGTGGTATATTCTTACCACTGGAGTCTCCATGCTCCCCAAGGACCCATCCATGACAACTTAAAGAATGGACACCAAGTCTCTCCCCCATTAGGTAACGGAAACGGGCAGAATCCAGATTGCAACCACTTCCAATAACACGGTTTTTAGGAAAGCCACTTAGCTTCCAGGCCACATATGTCAAAATATCCACTGTGAAGAAAAAACGTAGACAATATAAATGTTAATGTCCCCTGGCAGATAATTGCTCTGAGGATAGAAATTATGCCTAATCAATACTCCTGGTACCCTGTAGTATCTACAATACAACAAACCTATCAAACATTTATATAAAGGTGTGGTCTAGTATAATCCTGTGTAACTCTCTGGCATAAAAGATTATAACAGAAGTATCATACATTAACACCAGGATTCCCCACTTAAACTTCATGAAACTATATTGTGATTTTACCAAGGTATAACTATTTAAAAAATAGAAATTAAATCCTAAGAAAAATGGAAACTAAAAATATATTTTTACAATATGACTGACTCTCTTAAGATTTACCATAGTTCAATTTTGAATTTTAGCCAAGTTTGTATTAAAAGATGTCTTACAAGTCAAATAAATCTTACCTGGATTGGAAACAATAAGCAGCTTGCAATTAGGGCTGTATTTAACAATATTAGGAATGATGAATTTAAAGATATTCACATTACGCTGGACCAAATTAAGACGACTTTCTCCCTCTTGTTGACGTGCCCCAGCCGTAACAATGACCAGCTTTGAGTTTGCAGTCACACTATAGTCTAAAGAAAAGGGGAAAATAATACATAAAACACAATTCCTTCCACATCTTGACTTTCCCCATCACGGTTTTAACATATTGGAGGGTCAGCAGAAGAAATTAAATGGAAATTTTTCAGTTTTGCAGAAGCTGCAGATGACACATTTTCTAAGTTTAGAAATTCAAATGCTTAAAATATATGTATAGTATCACATAATACCAACCCAGATAAGGTACTAAGAAAAAGAAAAAATTCAGACTTCTCCGGTAGGAATGGAGAACCAAAAATTTTTAGAGGATTTTCCAGATTGAGGGGGTAAAATGGCAGGGCCATGCTCCTAACCCCTGGGATGTGGAAGGGACAAATTTAGTCTTATTTTGCGTAATAATAGGTAAGAATTGTTAAAAATCTGATAGCCTACAAACTCTTACATATACATCCCTTGAATTTCCTGCAACCTTGACTTTTTTGTATTTCCAATTCAAAGTGAAACTGACATCATGTCAACACAGCAAGTTAGCTTAGAAACATTTACACATAATTAAATACATGTAAAACCTACAATTGTCTGGGTGGAAAAGGTGATAATTATATCTTTTCCATACCATGGATAAACTATCTTAATTCAAAAACTTTACAGGAAAATGAAATAGGTAGTAATTAATTATCTAACAGGAATCAATGCCAAAATGCTCCAATGCCACCTATTCTGGGTAAAAATATAAATCTTTGAACTCCTAGGAATTACTTTCCACCAGGGTAATAGAAATTAGGTTGTATGAATTACATTATGAAACACTGCAAGAGGTGATACAGTAATGCAGAAGGAGACATTTTTGGATGTGGCTAATATGGGAGTTAGTTTTGCTTGACTGGGTTTGTTATAAAAGTTTTCTCTCTTTTTGCCCAGTGGGGGGAGGTAGAAGAAAGAAAAACACTTCATAAACGAAACGAATAAAATTCAGTTAAAAAACCAAACCAAACCCTAACCTTTTCCAGAAACAATCTTTGGCGTTTTGAGGAAAAGGCTGCCATGCTGGAGATCCATCATCTCTCCCTTTAGTTTGTCTTCTATTACATCAACTAGGGCAAGTTCATCAGCCAATTCCTGGAAAAGATATTTTCAATTAAATTAATTTTAATTCAAATTAATTCAATTAAAAGAAATTTTCTACATTCCTTAAGCACATGAGGAAAAAAAATCTCTCTCTCACACACACACACTCTCTCTCTCTCTCTCTCTACGTTTTCATGATTTAAAGTTTATATATGAAATGTCTTCTTTAACCGTCTCAGAAAATTGTTTCTTGACATTTTCAATTCAGCAAATACTGATAAAATCCTTCTCTCTCTCTCTCTCTCTCTCTCTCTCTCTCTCTCTCTCTCTCTCTCTCTCTCTATATATATATATATATATATATATATATATATATATATATATGTATGCGCAAGATCCTTGAATCAAATCCTATACTCATTCTCTACAATGACCCTACATTCTGGAAAGCTTCCTCAGTGTACCACAAGTTAAGTATGGCAGATATATCAAGCCGGAAAGACATTAAGAAATGGCCCAGTGACCGTTTGCCATCAGAGGACCAGAGACACTTATAACTAGAAGGTTGGTAACTGTGATGATATTTTTTGGGGGAGGGGAAGGTAAAGGGGCTGGGCAATTCACAAAGAGGGCACTAAGACCTTCAGGGAAGGAACAGCCATACTACCAAAAAGCTAGACCTTAGAGCTCTGTGATCCTGGGTAATGCACTTCTCCTTTCCTCCTACCTCATAGGACTGTCTTAAGAATCAATGAAGTTAGCATTCTGCAAACCTTCCAGCATTATTAGTAATGGGAGAGTTAAGAAAAATAAGTAAGAATAAAACAAAATTCAGTTGAAAAGGAAGGGGAAAAAATCTAGACAAAGTGCTCTGAGAAAGTTTGTCGGGGGTACTGTGAGATTTCCAGATATCAATAAATACCTTCTGAAAACCTGACATGTTATAACAGATTAATAAGCTGCTGCTTCCCTTCTGTCCCTTTACTTTCCCATCTGCAGCTGAAGCCGTGCCGAGTCCTCATTGCCATTACTCTGAGAACTAGAGTTGAAGAAGCCCCTATACAATGTCTTTCCCAAAGGCAGAATT
The DNA here is from genome assembly GCF_028372415.1 of Notamacropus eugenii. Taxonomy (NCBI): domain Eukaryota; kingdom Metazoa; phylum Chordata; class Mammalia; order Diprotodontia; family Macropodidae; genus Notamacropus; species Notamacropus eugenii. The sequence continues at coordinate 41,894,872 of NC_092877.1, read as the reverse complement.
TTATTATCAAAACATTGCAACTACTGTTGCAAGGGGTATAAAATCTTTTTCCTTACTGTGGCTTCTATGTACTCATAACCTCAAATTCTGTAAAAAAAAAAAACAAAACACAACCCTGGCTGAAGGATGCAGCTTCCCTGATGACTAGAATTTGTAGCATGAATTTAGGTTTTTTTTAAATCTTCAAAGGGAATTTAAAAGCCACTTTTCTAAAGAAACAATGTTATAAAAGGTGGTTGGATGATACAGAGTACAGATCCATTCAGCAGCAACGTTTCAATAGTGTTTTGTGCCAGTCTGGCAACCCAATTTACCTTTTATCGATATTGTTTCTATGGAAAAAATTCCATAATTTCCAAAAAGACAGTTTACACACTTGGAATTAAGTTCATTTTCAAGTTGAGGACTGACTTAATGTGTGACTGATTACATTAAATATCTCTAGTTTCTCTTTTTCAAACAATTTTCTAAGAGTTATTATGATCTCACTTTGAACTTCCTGTTGATTAAGCCAACTGGTACTAAGATAGCTCACTCACTCAGTTTATCCCTTTACTGTCTATCTCTAATATGAAAAGAACAATAAAGCAGTTTCATATCTGAGTGTGTGATACCGGGTAAAAAAACCAAAATCATTACTCAACTTTTAAAAACAAGGTTTCTTGCAGTTGAGTAAGAATTTACCTTCAGCTTGAAAAACTGGCCTTAATACACAAAAGCAGCACATCTTTATGATGCATTTTACTGTTAACAAAGTGCTTTAGTTAATTGTGTAAGCTTTGATCTTTACAATGTTGTAAATTAGGTAAGTAACCATATCTGTGCCTATTACCCCATACTGCCTTCTTTCATACAAGACAGGAAACAGGGAATGCTTTAAAATTCATACTACTGGCATACCTGTGCTGAAATGATCTGCTTTAAAGGAGGGCAAAGGAAAGAATACTAGCACTGAAGTCAGAAGACCTGGGTCCCAACCCTACCTCTAGGTAACCCCAAGCAGTCACATCCTGCACTGAGTTCACAAGCTCAAATAGACAACAGTCATGGGGTAAACTGCAAGTGTGGGAAGAGGCCTTGTCGTTGACAGCAGGTTTTGCTTCAGTGAATACCAACTCTTATCACAGGACACAGTATCTACTCTAGTTTAGATATAAATAAATCTTACTTTATATAAAATAAATCTATATATCTAAAAATCTACATAGGTAATATTAACTATGTAGATTTTTATCATATTCTCCTCCCCTCCCACTTAAGAAGCTTGAATGCAAACTTCCTTGCATGGTACTTATATCCCTTTGTGAACTTCTGCCGATGCTGTCTTCCCTCAAGAGAATAAGCTGCATGTGGGTAGAAACTGCCCTTATTTTCTCATCTTTTATTATTTAACTTCCTAGCATTTAATAAAATGCTTGTGGAATCAACTCCTCCTAAGCACATGGCATCATTCCTATGAATGAACTGAAAGCTATTTGACTTTCAGGCTGCTGACTCACACAGGACTATTACTTACCTTTGTTAAGACACTAATGGCACATGCCATGCCAACTGCACCAACCCCAACAACAGTGATCTTGTTCTGGGGAACCTGGTCCTCCTTTAGGACATTCAAGATAAGCTGATCCTTGACAGTTGATGCCATTTTGGAGGGTAGCTGGGGGGATAGCTGGGAGAATGAAGGTTAAAGAAAAACCCATGTCATTTCACTGCTGGAGCTAATCACATTATCAACACAAATTACTTAACCATACTAATTGAAGTGACTATTGGCAGGCTTGCTCAAGTCTGCCCTTGCTATTGTAAGCATGTAGCTTGTAAACACAAGGAAACCTGGGAAATGGGGGTGGGGACCAGATCAAAAAAAGGACCTAAGGATGGAGGGGGAAGCGAAAGGTCTAAGTTGGGGGGGAGGGATGGGGAGGCTCCCACCCCCTCACCTTTGCCTTTACACAGACAAAGGTTGTTTGTTGATAAGTGTGGCCTCCTGAAGCCATCTTGCCCCATGGACCTCTGAGCTGTTTTGTAAAACCGAATTTCACTGGTGCCTTTGTCTCTGCCCAGAAATTGAGGCGCACTCCTGATCCAGTTCTCTCAGCACTGCGTGGCTGACAATACACCGCCCGGTTTGGCAGATCATTTGGGCAGTAGAGTGGGTAAAAGGAAACTGACATTAACGGTCTACGGGACAGGACCCGCAGAGAGTCGGGCACCAGCATGGCACATGCGTGTCTCTTTCCTTCTCCTTCGCTCTAGTGAGAGGGGGCTGCCTTTGCGCCTGCGTGGGCGGGGGTGGGGGTGGGATTAGGGGAAAGAGGAGAGCCCCGAATGGTCCATTTGCAAGCTTCTCTTTGGAAGGGAGCCGAATTCTGCTTCCACTGGTCTAAGCCTCGTACAGGGAAAGGGAATGGTGGTATGCGCCTCCAGTTAGGAGCATAACCATCTCCTCCCCCCCAATTTCAGAGTTCTGAGATACCCAGATACCCGCTTCCTCTTTCAACAGACCTCTCTGCACCCCACCCTCTGGCGCCCAGGACACCTCAAGGAACAGGATGCAGTAGGTTTCAATGGATTTCCCCACCTCGAACCCTAAAATCCCACTCCCTTTGGCAGGGACTTCCCCTCCAAGTCAGACAATAAAAACTGATTGTAGAAGACACGTGAATCAGGTCTGGTAGCCTCAAACAAGATGTAGGTCGGACAACCAGGAAATCATTTTATGAGGAGGGTATTAAACCGGAATCTATAAATTCTCCATTTCATTCTGCAGCAATCATTTCATTATTGCAACACACCCCACAATAAGCATATAGGCTGATAGTGAAGCAATATTCTGCAAAGGAAATTCAGAAATAGTTGCAGGAAGTAAACCAGCCTCGAACACTCGAGAGAAAATTAAATTTCTTCCACTCACACTGTATTTGCAAATACAGCACTGTGGTTACAAGGAATTGTTTCTTTGAATTTCACAGAACTTTAGGATGTAGAACAGGAAGGGGCTTTTGAAATCTAACCCCTCATCTCAGATTCAGTTCCCACAATTAGAGGCGAGGAATCTTTTAGGATTGTGTGTGTAGTTGTATCTAATAATAAACTAAAAAACAGAAAGCCCATATTTTGGGTGTGGTTAAATGTAATACCGTATGTTACCTAGAAATATATATATTCCTATAATAAATGCCATAAAAGTAACCCTATATATAATGAACATGATATGTATACTATCTATTATCCTACATATAGTATAAAATTTTATATATTAAATGTTACAAAAAGTAACACTATATAATAAGTGACATTTACAGCCTTAGGCAGTCCCTGGAACATAGTAGGCACTCAAACAGTTATTTGATTGCAAATGCATCTTGTCCAAACAGCAGACACTCTTAAAAAATGAAACTGGCATATCAAGAAGCAAAAACTCCAACACCCAAAGCTCTATCAAGCAAGCCTCTGCCTTAAAATGTAATTCGAAACCAACTCAAAGCTCCAAGAGCCTTTTAAAAGATCATCAGTTCAACCTCTTCCATTTACAGAGAACTAGAAATAATCCAGCAAAGACTGTGACTTGCCCAGCGCAACATAGTTGCAGGGGCTGTGATCTGAACCCAAATCTCCCGATTAATGCCAGTTCATATTCAAAGCCCATATAATTACCGATGGTGAAACAGGCTTTAAACCAACAACATTTATTGCTAAAGTTCTGGCAATATACAGGTTGCCTGCAAAATTCAGAGCTATCGATTTGGTTATGAGATGGCTCTCGATAATTATATAAAATGTTGAATTCAGTTTTCTGCGTCTGGTTCTAACATAGTAGAGGTAAAAAAACATTTACACTAGACAAAAAAGGGGGGGAGTTCCCTCTAAGGAAACGGTTAAAAACCCTCATGGACTCCACTCGATTTTATTTTACAAATCGATACAGCAGGAAAATCCCCTAGGAGATTTTAAACTTGAAATCTCAAGTCTCCCGTTATAACGCTACACTCGCCTAAGGGAGATTATCCTGCAGTTAAGGAGCTCATCTTTCGAGCACGTCGATCCTGGAGCTCCGGCACCTGGCACACAGACGTTTAATAAAAGCATGGGTTGCTGGGACTTTGGACATTGCAAGGCAAAGGCTTCAGCGCTTCAGCAATCGGCCAGCAGGGCGAGGGTACAGGAAAAAGAGACGTCCCTTTCACCCCTCCCCCAGCTCCGTGTGCTTTTAGTGGTCTCTGCCTTAATAACCCATTCAACCTCAGAGCATGCTTTTCCTCGGGAAGCCTGGGCTCGCAGATCGGACTGAGCCGATGGGGCTTTTCCACTCTAGTAGCCCGCCTCCTCCCCCACGGACCTCAAGCTCTTTCAGGGTCGGAAATGCACGTCCGAAGTGGGGAAATGCACCACCCTTGCCCAGATTCCTGGGGGGCTGCCATTTGGCCAAAGGGTCCCCGAAGGCTTCTCTACCCCTCCCCCACTCCGAGAGTACTGAGACAGGAACAGAAAGCAACTAAAGTAAGTCTATCCGTCCGATTATTCATCCCCACATGGCCCAGAGGCCCAAAGGGAGTCCCAGCCACAGGCTCCGACTCTTACCCCGCCCAGGTGCGAACTCGCAGCCCCAGCTTGCCTCAAAGGCACACAAGAGAACTAGGGGCTGGACACAGGAGAAAATACTAGGGACGTGAGCTTGGCGCGCTAGGGCCACAAGTCAATGGAAACCGAACAGAGCACTAGACTATGCCAGCACTCGTAACTCATTCCTGGGCAGACAGGATGGGCCAAAACTGATTCACACACCCCCCTCCCGATGCCTTGGCTGGGGCAGTGTCAAGCCGGCTCAAGCCAGGACCTCTTTGGACCCCCAGACCCCCAGTACACTAAATCAGACCACCACCACTACCACCCCCGCAAATGTGAATCCTCTCTGCACCCCCCCATCGTGGGAGCCAGATCCGCTGATCTCCCGGTTGCTCTGGCATCTTTCCCTCCCTGCCCCGTTTGCTTCCCCAAAATACCCCAAATCGAACCTGGTCAGGCTGCGAAAGTTCTGAGATAGATGAGAGGTTGCTGCTCCCAAGCTCGCACGACTCGTGCTGGCGGGCGGGGCCTTATATATGTCGGAGAAAAGCTGACGTCAAGGGGGCTGGGAGCGGACGTGCTGGAACCCACGTGTGGATCGGGTGGGGCCGGGCTGGGTCTAGAGGAAGGAGTGAGAAGTGGCCTTTAATGGAGGAAGACACATGTAGATTGACTGAGATCTATCCAGTTAGGGTTGATCTGTACACATAGGGCCTTACCTTGCCCGGACCTTCCCACCCCCTGCCCCCAATCAAGTCCTTCCCCTCCTGTCCACCGGAAGCCACCGAATGTGGTCCCATTTGCTACTCCATTCGTTTTCCCCCTTACAGACAACCCAGAATCTAGAGACTTGGACCAAGGGAGAATCCACAAAGAACCACTGGTATTTTCCCTCACCTTTATAGAAGACCACAGAGCATAGCTGTATAATGGGGAAAATAGTACCTATAATACCTACCTACCTAACAGTTCATACAATCAAAGGATCGGGTATTTAGAGCTGCAAGGAACCTTAGAGGTCGTCTACTTCAACCCCTTCATTTTCACATAAGAAAACTGAGACCCAGAAAGTTTAAGTAAGTAGTATGTAGCAGAGTCTGAATGCAAACTCGGGTTCTTTAGTCCAAGATCATGGCTCTTTCCATTGCACCCCGGCAGTAATGATCAGATGAGATAATGGATGGAAGTGATCCGAATATTGACTCAAGAAATAGTGATTGAACATCTATCATGTGCATTGCCTAGTGAAGGATACAAAAGCAAGGTCTCTCTGCTCAAGGAGCATATGAACTTGTAGGGAAGACATATACATTTAACAATATGTGGAAATATGTGGTAGATGACATTAGAGATATATAATGTGCTGTGAGTGTTGAGAGAAAAGAAAGATCCTTTTTAGCTTCTCAGAGAAGTCAGGGAAAAGAATCATTGAGGAGATTCCTCTAGCTGATAAACCAAAAAAAAATGGTCAAAAGGTATTCCATGAAGGGATTAATTACAGACATTTATATAGCTCTTCAGACTTTGAAAAGTTTTTATATTTGTGTGTGTGTATCAGGGATTTATTGCTAGCTGTCCTCTGCCCCTCCAAATTTGTACCTTTCATGGTTATTTGTATAAACCAGCATGGGTATTATGAGAGTGGAAAGACTTTTAACGGAATTTTCTTATTCTCAGATAGAATTCAGGGTATTCAAAAGACTGATTGAATAAACCCTAGTTTATTCTGAGGGTATCATTTGCCTAGTTGTAGCTTTGATTTACATCATAAAAGAATTTGATACCTCTGTGCAAAAAGAATTGGAGGGAGGGTAGAACACCTCTCTCTTAACAAGGGTAGAAAGGAAGGGCAGCTAGGCGGCACAGTGGGTAGAGTACCATCCTTGGAGTCAGGAGGACCTGAGTTCAAATTTGACTTCAGATACTTGGCACTTACTAGCTGTGTGACCTTGGGCAAGTCACTTAACCCTGACTGTCTGAAAAAGAAATTAAAAGAAAAGTACTTTTAAAAAAAACAAGAATGGAAAGGTCCAGCAGCTTACAGTTCCGTTATAACATTGAATCAGCCAAAAGCCAGTAACAGCATCAGATAGATAGATGAGTCCCATGAGAGATGAGTTCATAGTGATAACCACTATGACTGTGAGTGAACCTTGAATGATAACAACAACTCACATTTATAAGGTTTGCAAAGTGCTTTACAAACATTTCATTTTATCCTCACAACAACCCTGGGAAGCAGGTGATATTATTATCCCCTATTTTACAGATGAGGAAACTGAAGCTGAAAGAGGTTAAGTGATTTGCCCAGCTAGTAAATGTCTAAGGCAGAATTTGAATGCAGGTCTTTCTGATTTCAGGATCATTTCTTGCAAGTATTTACTTGTGCTAAAGGTAAAAAGGTAAAGAAAGGTGATATGATATGGGGAAGAGTGTGTGTAATCTTGTGTGGTGGGGGAGGGGTGGAGTTTGCTTATAGTTTCTGGTAATTGTTTTGCTAAGCTGTTCAATTATCTTTTTTCTTTAAGATATGTCCTTTAATTAGAGAGCTAGGATTTTGAGTGAATCCTGATAACTGGATACCTTGACTGTGGGACAGCTTTCAGGAGGCCAGTCCATGATTAGGGGAGGGGAGAAGGTACCAGCTTTGTTCATCCAAGGTTTCTACGTAGTTCATCCTTCCCTCATCCCAATCATGGATTGTCTTCCTGAAAAAAAACAGTTGAGCAAAACTAACCAACGCACTGAATATCAAGCCCAACTGCAAATCATGTCATCTTGATGTCATGGTCTTCTGAGAATGAAGGACAAACACAACCAAAGATAACATACATTATTGAAAAACACAACATGACATTTGACAATATGGCCATTGCAGGTACCCCAGGCAACCCTCTAAGATGACTTGATGAGATCTGTATGTTTGTAGCAGATCTCTCTGAAAGATAAGACATAGTTTAGGATGAAGGCTTGCCCTAGGCTATGAAAGACCTAATGCATGCTTTTCCAACTGTTCTTGGATCCTTTCCAGCTGGATTCATGGTTGAGGCAAAATTATACCATGCTGGACAATGGATCCCAAGTATTCTAGTCATTTCATAAAAGACATATGGTTTACATACATTTATATAGGCACATACATATAATGTCATTAATGAAAGAATATATATATATATTACACATACACATATATGTATGTGTAAAATGTGTATGTACAGGGCAGGTAAGTGGTACAGTGGAAAGAGTTCAAGACCAGGGTCAGGATGACTCATCTTCCTGAGTTCATATCCGGCCTTAGACACTTACTAACTGTGTGACCCTGGGTAAGTCACTCAACCCTTTTTGCTTCAGTTTCCTCATCTGTAAAATGAGCTGGAGAAGGAAACTGCTCCCCTATTTTTGCCAAGAAAACCCCAAATGGGGTCACAAAGAGTTGGACACAACTGGAAAACTGAACAACAACCATATGTATATATACACGCACCTATGCACACATATACTATGTATTAGATATGCATATGATACATTATAGATATGTATATATGTACATGTGTATTATGTACATACATATGCATATATTGCATGTGTCTCATAAAATGACACAAATACTTAGGATAAATAATATGTATGTCTGTGCGCATATACATATACATACATTGCATACAGGATATACTATGGGCTACCATAAATGCACAGGATATATATATATGTATATATACATACATACATGTAAATATATGCACCTATGCACATATTGGGCTCTCTATGTGTGCATGTACAGCTTAGGCAGGAGTTAGGTATCCAAGTCTAGTCGATAACCATTTATTAAATGGCTACTGTGTGTTAGCATTTTGCTAAGTACTAAGAGTACAAGTACTGGCAGAAAAATTGCACCATGGGGAAGCAATATCATAACTCCCTGCCTCTATGCAAATCAGGCTAATTTTTCCTTAAAAGTTACTAAAAACCATTCCTAAGACTTGATTGGCTCAGAAGACTACAGGATTAGGCTATTAGTACCATCAGTTCCTGGTTAATTGATTGCAAACAGCCAAGAGGAGCTCAAGAAGGATTCTGATGTTTGGCCAGGTTGGACAACTGAGCTCAGAAACTGAGCTGATTCACCTTGCAGTATCCTATATCCATGTCCTTATTGAATATCCTTAATGCCTGTCCTTATTGAATATCCTTTTCCTGATATGGCTAAATCAATCTCCTTTTGTTAACTGTTGAATGACTTACAAGTGTCTCCTTTCATTCTAATATTGAATAAAAACTGCCAAGTCAGGCTCAGTCCAGAACCCTTGGTATTGCTGTCCAGGATTGGAACTGAATGATCTTTTTGAAGTTGAGATTGGAAAGTAGAGAAGAAACTTGACCTGGATGAATCTCCAGGGGTTTTTTAGTGATGCCTCTAGAGATGGAGTTATTTATCAGGAGACACCCCTAATGCCTGAGCTATTAAAGAATAAATTTTCAATGGCCATTTAACAAGAAGAGACAATGAATGTGACTATGGTCAGCGTTCTTAAGAGTTGTACCTTGAAGATAATTGCATTAACTGTCATTTAGGCCTGAGGCAACGGGTTGTTCTTGAGATTTCCAACCTGGTCATTTAAGTTCTACTTAGTCCTCCAAGTTCTACTAGAGAATTTCCTCAGAACTCAGTTCACTTCCAAAGCAACTATAAGGGATTGAATTTGAGGGGAATGAAATAAATTTTTTCCCTGGTAGAAGAAGACAGATGAAGAAGGAAGAGATGTATCCTGACTTTACTGGGACCTGATGCTTTTGTATGATTAATAGTAATTACAAATTGCCTTGTTAGAGGCCTACCCAAAGAAGAGCCCTTCTGCCTTTATAAATATGTGTGTGAATGGGGAAAGGTTTTCTGGAAATGATGTTGCTGATGAACATTTAAGCAGTCTTCACTGGATGTAGCTACCTAGTTGAGAAGTACAGTGAGGAAGCCCAGCTCTGTAGAAATGAAAACCAAGGTGTTTTCCTGGAATTTTAGGATTATCTAACTGTTGTGCTAAAGGAATATATATTTATATGCACATGTATATTCACACAATACACATATATGTATACATGCACAATACATATGCATTGTATGTATGTGTGTATGTATATATATATATGTGTGTGTGTGTATATATATATACATAATATATATATACATTGTGTATTTATACACATATGTCACCTCTCAGGGTGTCCCAAAATTCTTAGTTGTTTAAAGGGCACATCTCATTCTTCTTCATTTGAACTTTAAAACTTAAAACTACACTAAGACTATTGGGACATCCTGAGTATGGATTTATATTATATACACACACATACACACACACATACACACACACACACACACATATCTGACTTTTGAGAAGCCAACCAGAATTGTGCCACATGGACTTTTCAGGATTCTCTGGGAGGGACACTTAATTCTCCCTAGGACTTTGGAGACCATTCTGGAATTGAAGACATGAATAAATGTGCCAATTCCTTCCCAGCTGATTTTCTGAGAACAAGGGATGGTGCGTCAGTTTAAAAAAATTGTAAAGAGTGATAGCTTGCCACTTCTTAACTGTGAACATAACCCCACCACCACCCCCTGGAATTTCCAATGAAGGCCCCCTGAAGAACTCAGGCCTCAGGCCCTGTCATAACCCCAGTTAAATAATGACTTCTTGTATCGGTCAGAAAGAGCATGTGGAATGGGCTAGAGGGGGCAATGGGTTGGTGTCTTTTTGTTTTTCTTTATGTCTCTGTGTCTTAATCTTACTGGTAGCCTCATGAGCTGTAGATGTCAGTAGCTCCTAGGGTCTTCAGTAAGGGCTGCCTGACAGCAGGAGGAATTTCCTATGTTGGAGAAGATGACTGACAGAAAGAGGAACCCAAGCCCTTGCATGATCAGCCACAATCTCTTCAAGTTGCCTGAGTCACACCATGTGGAGATTACTGACCTTATTAATTATAGTGGACCAGCCAGGGTAAATGACACTCCAGGGCAAGGCACCCAGCTAAGCACAGGAGAGCAGAGGCAACAGAGAAAGACTCTGCTCCATCTAGGCCCTAGCTGCAGTGGAAGTGGCCAATTGGCAGTGATGCTGGCCCCAGTAACAATAGCAGTGGCAATAGCACCAAGCAGCAGAATTGACCCCAGCAGCAGAGGTAATGGCCCTTGGGTAGATGGGAGCCCCAGCAGGAGTACCAGCACAGTGACAATAGCTATAGGGTGGCCATCTTTATGGACTGTGCAGCACTTTGTATACTGTAAATCTAGTGCTGATTGGCCCTTCCACATTGTTTCTAGTACAACACACAGTGATCATTGGACAATTTCTCCTCAGTGAGATAGTGGGCTAGAAAACATTAAGTCCAGGATGATGGTACAGAACAATTATTTCTGATCCATGATGAGGATTCGTGACTATGAAGGGTCAGTATCTTTTCTTCAGCCTTAATGTTGTTCTTGGTGTGGCTCTAGCTCATGGACTCTTCTTTACATAGAGAGACCTCATTGTGAAACTGCAAAGATTTGGCATCAAGTACCACATAGACCTCATAGTTTAGATCAGGGACTTGCTACTTCCAAAGGCTGGTGCAACATCTAGGATTTTTTTTGTCTTTATTCTTTCATATTCAGTCACTCCTTCAGAGGGCTGTTACATTGTTTTCTTTTTGCTGTCTTTCTATTTGTTTTCCTTTTCCTCCTTCAGTACTTTGTCAGACTTCTTGCATCCCTGAGGTCAAGGATGACAACAGCAGCTATAAGCCATTTATATAAGTGGTAGAAAGTCTTCTAGAAGACTGTAAGGATAGAGTAGGAGCAATTTCCTAAGTAACTCCTTCCCCTCCCCATGCAAATCATGCTAGTTTTTCCTTAAAAGGTATTGATATCACACAAGGAGACTTGACTGGTTCAGTAGGCTAATGGCTTAAATATTTGGCATGATTTCCTGGTGGCCAGAGTATAAAATATCTAAGATCAGCTCTAGGAAGGCTCTGATGCTTGACTAGTGGAACAGAATGGACAACTCCCAATCCGGGGACATCTGTTCAGCTGAGTGACTATCAGTATGATGAAGTTCCACAAGGAATTCATGTGTGTCAGCAAGAGGATAGAAACTATGGTTTCGATATATCCAGACCTAGGAAACATTTTAAAAACGTTAGCATGGTAAGTAAGTTTCAGTGTTGATCCTGTTTCTCAAGGGGTTACATTACATTGTTACATTAGGGGTGGAAGACTTCATCTTTTCTCTCAAAGGGCAGAAAGATAAAGATATTTTATCTATATAAATGACATCTACATGGTACTTTAAAGTTTGCAAAGCATTTTAAGTATATGTCATCTTACTCAAGATTCGTGGCAACTAAAATAAGAACTATAAATATTAGTTTTCCTATCTTGCAAATGAAGAAAAAGATGGGACTGAAATCCAGGTCTTTCTTGACTTACAGACCTTACTACACTTTCCTTTATTTCACTCATTTCAGTTGTGTCCAACTCTTCACAACCCCATTTAGTGTTTTCTCAGCAAAGATAAGGGAGTGATTTGCCATTTCTGTCCTCATTTTACAGATGAAGAAACTAAGGCAAACAGGGTTAAGTGACTTGCCCAGAGTCACACAGCTATTAAGTATCTAAGGTTGCATCTGAATTCTGGTCTTCCTGACTTCAGGTCCAGCATTCTGTCCACTGTACCACCTAGCTTCCATGTATACCTACTAGGTATAGAGACTGTAGCAGAGCAGATAGAAGGGCTGACTTTGGAGTCAGGAAGACCTGGGATTCAAATCTTGCTTCTGTTACTTACTTAATCTCTATGTGCCTTAGGTAAGTCCCTAAGACTTAACTACTACTATGAATAAAAAGTGGGTAGTGAGAGATCCCTATACTAATGAATTCAAAGATCTGACTTTGTGTCATGTGGAGGTTAGACACTGTGGAGGTCCTTGGTGGCTCATGAAAAGGATAAATAAACAGTTAAGAGGAGGTGTGGTGTTGACTAATGGATTTCCCAATGGACCTGAGATTATAGGGTAGATGTTCATTTGTTTGAAGGCATCATCGGAGGGGCCCCTCCCCATGGAGTACCCATTGGCCCCTTAATGAGAGTACATGAGAAATACCCAGTTGGTTTTCAGTTGAATTCAGGAAGATGGACTCTCATCAGGAGGATTGTCTTTCTTGGTAAAGGTAAGCTGATAGAGGAACTTTCTCTCTTTTGAACTTTTATGTTCCTTGATAAGAAAGACTGGGCATATGGAGTGGAACAGCAGAAACATTTATCCCTTAGGAGATTTTGATAATGACTTGTGGTAGAAGTATATGGCAGAGGGAGTGATTTGTTTGCATGCAGCCTGAGAGAAGAGTGCTTGAGAAGAGACTTTTCCATCCAAGAACTGATAGACATCCTGTAGAAAGAAGGCATAAGCTTGCCCATGTGTTCTAAGAGGATAGTTCCTGGCTGGTGTAGGGGATTTTTGATTTATTACAAATCCAGTCATTTATGTAGATAAGAGAGATTTCTTGGGCGGGCTAACTTTAGGGCCAAGAGTTCACAAGATGGGAAAATGAGCCAAAAAGAGATAAAGACTCTATTGAGGTTAGGGCCTAAGCCTTTATCCCAGTCTTGAGCTCATTCAAGATCCAGCTAATATCACAACTTCTACGGGAAGTCATTTCTGATCCCCCATAATTCTAGTACCTTCTCTCTGTCGATTATTTCCAGTTTATCCTGTGTAAATCTTGTTTTTTACATAACTGTTTGGATGTCGTCCCCTACTGTTAGACCGTGAGCTTATTAAGATCAGGAATTGGTATCCCCCAGCTGTTAGCAGAGTACCTGGCATCTAGTAGACACTTAATAAGTTTTTATTGACTGACCAAACCCAGAGCTATTGGCAACCCTAGGCTGAGGATTACATAAAAAATGGCTCCTCAATTCCATGCCAGACCCTTTTCATTACAGTAGTGACTGGGGGACGGGTAAATGTGTTCAGGAATCAAAGCTTTTGTACATTTACCCAAGTTACTTTAACTGTGGAACAAAGGTCACACGATGACTTCCAACTGCCAATGAACTGGCATATTGTCAGAGAATCTGGAGAAAACTTCCAACTGGATAGTTTCTTCACGATGATGAAATCACAAATACAGTAATTGCCCTCAAAGTGTATATGTTTTACTGAAGGGAACAAAGGACTCACAAATAAATATAAGATACAATGACAAAATAAATACAAAGTAATTGGGTTAGGGCACTAGAAACGTCTGGGTAGGGACAGGGAAAGAACAGAGTGAACAAAGCGGGAATGTGGGAGCTGAGAGTAAAAGTAGGGCATGTGAGCATTTGCCTCCGAAGCCTTGGATTCGAAATTCCAGGGATGCTTAAATCAGAAGGAGTCTGCTAACTTTAGGAGGGTAGATTATCCCACATTTTCCAGTGGTAAGCATAGCGTCCACTCTTACTAACTCTCAATCCCTGCTCCTACTGGCAAAATGGGTACCTAGAAGGCAATTGGCTACTTCTTCCTTGAAGTTTTCTAGGGACAGCCCAGACAGATTCTAATGTTATCACTTGGGAACCTCAATCAGTATGTTCCTCAAAGGACTTGGGACCTTGGCTGCTAGGTCAGTCCACTGATGGGCTAGCTCAAGCAGGTCACCTACTAGCTGCTCTGGCACCTCACCAGAATCATGCCTAAAAGGCTAAGGGAGGGGCTTATCAATCCTTTTATATGTAAATTCAGTTCCAGCTTCTCGGTGACCAGAAGCCTATTCATTATCACATAGTTCATGACCACTCAAGTCACTCTTGGCAAGAAACTCGCTTCATAAAGATGCACGTGTTTGATTGGTGGTAGGCAGAGAATATTGCTCATGCTCTATAGAACTAACCAGGAAGGGCATCTCTACACATGCTTTGCAGACTGGGACTTCATTATCTAATCCATTATTGACAAAGTCAGGGTGTCTGTGTTCCAAGGATGCTGATTTGATGTTGTCCCCAGGCTGGGTTAGGGCAGAGTTGGAGACTCCAAATCTTTGCTTGGGTCTGAATCCTGGAAGTCAGGTGGCTTGGTAGGAAGCCAGATGGCAAAGGACCCTAGTGTTTGGGCTCTCCAATAAGTGGCAGAGCCAAAATTAGAACTCGGGTCTTTTTACTCGTAGTGTAATGATCCTTTTTCTACCAGAGGTATCAAATGTGGCCCATAATACTACTGAGGGCCCAAACCAGACTAAAGTTTAATTGGGAAATATTTAACAAAATAAGTAAAAATACAATAAAACAGTTAATATTAATACATAATTGTCTGAGTTAATATGCAGTCCTTGGGTATCCTTTTGTATGGTTTACTGGCCCTATTTATATTTGAGTTCCAGACCACTAGTCTGCTTTCCTCCATCTTTGCACTGGGTGTCTGAGTTTCGCAAACTGGGAAACCTCTAAGTAGAATGCCCTAAAAGTAGGGGATAGGAACATAGGCAATGACTTGCTCAACAAAGTATCTGCCTAGACCTGTTCCTTGTTCATCTTGGCACCTAAGAATAAAGTCCTGGATTGTGGAGGGACAGAAGGCAGGGACAGATTCTTTGTCTTTTGAGATTCAGCATAGTATGAGAGAAATAATAAAAGCTAACATTTCTATAGCACCCATTTTAGAGAGGAGGAAAATGAGCCTGAGAGAGATGAAATAACTTGTTCAGAGTCACACAGCTAGTAAGTGACTGATGGGGAACTTGAGCTCAGGTCTCCTTGATGCCGACTCCAGTGCATTTACCTACTTCAGGACACAACTACTGAGTCTTGGCTCTGGCATTAGAGAAGCTGGGTTCAAATACTGCCACTCAATCACTTAACCTCCTTGGGCCACTGAGGTCCCTTACATTTGTAGATTTAGGACTCTCAGATCTAACCTTTTGTATTCTCTGGCACTCTATCAGCCTCCCAAGGGAAACTCTCTCCCTGGATCTTGGTTATGCCAGCCTCAAACGGCTGCCCTTTGTACCACTTTGTTTCCTGGGTTTGGGTGGCCTTCAAAAGCACTTTAAACTTTTATCTCATTGACTAGCACTTTTAAAAAAAAACAGCTACTGGGGACAGTCAGAGTCCAGGGCACTCACTGGGCCACTGTTCCCGTATTATCTTTTACTAGCTGGAGTTCTCCAGATAAACCTCCTCTCTCCCCCAACTGACCCCACACATTTCCGGGGCCTTCCTGGTAGCCCCAAGAGGGGATTGCCAGGGAAAAACTTAGTCAGAGCAGCTACCCACCTAGTGGAGGCTGAGACCTACTGACCTAAGTGTCTGTCTCTATGTTTGTGCCCCAGGGCTGGGCTTTTCCTTCTGTTACACTACTCTCCTAACTCTTGGTTTTTTTCCACAACTCATGGTCCTACCCACTCCTACCAGGCTGCCAGTTCAATTTTTGCAGCCTCACTTTGCAGCTGGCCACGCCTCCCAGCTCTTAAAGTTGAACAAACAGGGAACTGTTCCTACCCCAGATCTGTCACACACACACACACACACACACACACACACACACACACACACACACACACACACACACACACACACATACACACACGCACACATGCCCACGCCCACGCCCACACACACGCCTGTGGTTTTCAAGCATCCAAAGGCTCTGTCTCTATGACAACCACTGACCTAAGTGTCCCAGCAGAGGCCCTGGCTTCAGTTCAAGCTTAGACTTCAGACCCACAGCCTCCTTTTAATTACTGAGTGCAGGAATGGCTCTTGATTTGTTGGGGCTGGATGCTTGGAGGCCTCAGAAACAGAAAACTGATTCCTAGTGACTCCTTGCTCGGTGTGAGTCCCCCAGAGTGTGTTGGGAAAGGGGGGAGGGAGTGTTTGGAATGTTGTTCTCTGTGCTGGAACTTTTTAGCTACCTTAATATGCACTTCCACTCCATTCTAAATGAATCCCCTTTGGCTGCTCAGTGGGCTTTCTCTCTACATACTCCAGTGATGGAAGCTGAGTAGAAGCTGATGATCCCAAGATGGGTTTCTGGCCTTTAGACCCTTTCCCCTTTCTGGGTCAGTAAAAATGACAACTGGTTGGATGGAGATGTCACTTCTTGCCTCCAATCACCCAGTACTTTCATTTTAAAGAGATGACAGACTCCCAGCCAGATAGGGAAAAGAATAAACCAGTTTTGTGTCTTTGGTCTTTCTCTGACATTAACAATCCAAAAAGAAAGGAAGATCCCGAGCTCTCCTGAGAAGAGTGTTGGCTGACTCCAGACATGGTGCAGGCCCGAGCTACAGGGCATGGTAGGAAGGCTTTCATACTTATGAGCTGTCTCGATTTCAGAGGGAGGGTTGTGGGGGACAGAGAAGGGTGGATGTCTCAGAAGTCTAGAGCCTCAGGAACAGACAGAGGAAGCCTGTATTATTGGTTTTATATAGGGAGCCAGCCAAGTTTTCACAGAGAGATTTAGCTGAAGGGAAAAAATATAGCCATGACTCATGGTGGACTTAGTTCCTCCCACTCTGTTCTGTCTCTTCTAAGCACATCTAGGTTGCCTTCTTAAGATCGCCTTGAGTGCTGAGGGGAACAGAAGCTGAAGATACTTGGCCTTGAACCCAGGCACAGAATGTAATCTGACTGATGTATTAATACTCAAAAGAGACCAATATAATGATAATTAGCATTTAGATGGTACTTTAAAATTTGCAAAGCATTATACAGACGTTGTCTTATTTGACCTTCAAAATAAGTCTATGAGACATTACTATCCCCATTTTTCTAGGAGGGCTCACTCAGGTTAGGGGAATCACCCGAGGTCATGCAACTATTTAATGTCAGAGGGAGGACTTTGAACTTAGGATTTCTTGACTCCATGGCCTGTAGAGTTGTAGCTTCCCAAGAATCATAAAGCTGCATTAATGATTTGGTAAAGTTATAAACCAGATTAAAATGAATTTAATCTTTACTGAAACAATAATAATAGCATTTCCATAGTACTCTAAATGTTTGCAAAGCACTATATGTTATTTTATTTGATCCTTACAAAAGAGCTCTTTTCTACCATTTTACATGTAAGGAAACTGAGGCTAGGAAAGGCTAGATAATTTACCCACAGTCACGCAGCTAGAAAAGTATCTGAGGCAAGATCTAAACTCAATCCTTCCTGACCCCAAGTCTGGCACTCTAGCCACCGCATCCCTAATAATTGTATAGGTGTGTTTGTTACTTTGGGTGAGCAAGCACAAAATAGTATAAAAGGTTTCTTGAGACCATTCCAACCCAGAAAACCTTAAATGTAATAATAAGGACCACCCCACAGTTACACAGGAGGGTGTGACCATGCCAAATCAGTGGCTCAAGAAGTCTCATTTTGGAACATATTTTACTTAGCAGATTCAGTGTCAGAACCCTTCCTGGTATGGTCTCTTTGCAGGGGGCTGCTTTGTGGTGGGTCCTTAGGTGTATCTGGAAATGAAGCCTTTGTACAAATGCAAAATCAAAAGTGTGTAGGGCTGTCTCTGCATGTGTAGATGTGTATGGACATTGAGATGATTAACACTTTCTTGTACACAGTTTAGGACAGTGAAAGAGTAGTGAATACGGAATCAGAGAATTTGGGTTGGAATTTCAGCTCTGCTATCTGTGTAATCCTGAACAAAGCTCTTAAACTCTGTGTTTCAATATCCTTTTCTGGAAAACAAGAGTATTGGACAAGTGATCTCGAAGATCCTTTCCAGCTCTATACCCTTTCGTTCTTTGATTAGATTACTTTCTTATAAGGTAATGTCTTGGGAACCTGGAATTAATATTTTAATGACTTGGAAAATTTGAATTGTATTCTGTGCACCCCCCTTTACTCTTGCTTATAGCATTTAATAGCCTGGTCAGAATTTAGAAGTATTGCTGATTTGCAAAAGAGGGCAAGTTACCTTGATATGAGAGCTTATGGATATAAATAAAAATATCTTTTATGACTAACATAATTAGGGTCAGAGGTCTTGCTGTCACCTTGTGTCAGAGGAAAACCACTCACTGCTAGGGCCTGCTCAAGTGGGTTCTCCACTACATCTGCAACCACTTACTGGCCTAATGATGCAGAAACTTAAAAAGAATTCCATGAAACGTTAACAAGGAGTGTTTTTTTAAATCTCTTGATGTGCTGGACATAAGGAATGTACTGTAGACTGCTGTGACCATCTGGTAAGGCTCCTATGACTGCCTCAAGCACATAGAAAGGAAAACATGACCCACTTCTACTCCCAGTCTTTTGCCTACTTGTCTCAGTGACCCAGCCTCTCAATTTCATATGCCTAAAAGCAAAAATGAAGAACCAATAGTAGCAGTGTGTCTGGCACTGATGAGACAAAAGTTGCTTTAGAACACACACTGTTCCTCTCTACCAGACACTTACATATTAATTATGACTAACCAGTCAGTTTACTTATTTATTATTCTAGACCAGTAAGGGTCCAGACCATAAAGTCCTCTAGGAAATCCCAAGTATGGAAATTCCCTTCGCTATTGCAGAACCTCTATAATCCAGAGGAAAATGAAGAACTTGAGTATGCAGGTGATATTTTCATCAATAGTGCTAAGGACTTTAGAAGAGAAAGCAGGATATAAGTCAACAACTGCCCAAGAGGATGGTGTTGGAGAAGAGAATTTGTCTCTTGGGAACTATGGCATGAGATACAGGAATGATAGGATATAAAGACAAAAGCAATATATTCCCCAGTATCAAGGAGCTTACATTCTACCTAGGGGACATGTGAAAATAAATGCACAAAATGAATACAGAGTAATTTTTAGGTGTGTGTGTGTGTGTGTGTGTGTGTGTGTGTGTGTGTGTGTGTGTGTGTGTGTATGAAAATGCTAATTGATGAGGGCATCAGGAAAAGTATTATGTAAGAGATGGTACCTGAGCTGAGCTTTGATGGCAACAGTAAGTAGTCTAGCTATTCCAAGATCATTTCTTCAAGTGAATAATGTAAAATCAGTGTGAAAAGATAAGTAAGAGCCAGATTTAAAGACCAAAGAAAGGAGGTGTATTAGATCATAGCAATAGGGAACCATTCAAGTTGAGCCTGGGAGCAAGGCAACATGGTTAGACTTTTGCTTTAAGAATGTCAATCTGACAGTTGTGTTGCTACATGGATGGGAAAGTGAAGAGACTGAAATTAGGGAAATTAATTAGAATACTTTTGTGATAGTCTAACTGAGAGGTAATGAGGGTTTGAACTAAGGTAATGAAGGGGATGAATGTGAGAGATATTGTGGAGGTAGGCTCAACAAGACTTGACATTTAGACATTGACTTGATGGTTAGATATGGGAGTAAAGGAAAAGGGAAGAGTTATGGATGATTCCAAGGATGTGAAGCTAAGTGACTGAAAAGATTGAGAGATTGATAGAATTTGGGGGCAATATAATAAGTTAATTCTGGATATGTGGAATTTTAAATACCCATGGAGCATACAGGTGGAGAGGTGGAATAGGCAGTTGGTAATCCTGGACTAGAGTTCAAGAGAGAGATTCGAGTTGGTTATATAAAGTCCTATCTTCTGAATCATTTCCTCTTTTTCTTTCCTCTTCATTTCTCTCTATTCATCAGCTCCTTTTCCACCTCCTACAAACATGCCCAGACTGCTCCTATCCTTAACATATCTCCACTTGCCCCTGTCATACTCTTAAAATGTTTGGACTATCTCACCTGTTTTACCATATTCCCTCCTGTTACTGATACTTTTTGGTTGGTTTATTTGCTTATGCTCAGGATCTTTAAATGAGTTTTATTCCTCCTGGAGTCTTTAGTAATTTCAATTTTTTTCTTCTTTTCTCTCTCCCCTGCTCCCATTGTTTACTTTCTGACTCCCTCACCTTTGATGGTGGCTCCCTGGGGGCTAGGCCTCAAAACCATCTCCATCTCCTTCCCTGTTGGACAAGGGATGGGAGGTAGAGTTGACCAGGACACAGATCTATTGCAACTCTATTGCAAGATTTTGCATTGGCTTGGGCATCCTTTTGCTGGAGCGTGGTGGTCAGTGGGGGAGGGGGTGCTGAGTGATTAAATTAGAGGTGAAGAGTTATCTGCCTTCTTTATTGTTAGTTCATTAAATCATTACCTTGTTAGGGTTCTTATTGTCCTAGGTCATGGAGACAATTGATTTTTTTTTATCTTGTATAATTACAATTTTGGAGAGGTTTGTGAGGTTGTGATGATCTGAGAAATGCCTAGTCCTCTGTCTTGTTGGTCATATGATTTGGAAGTCGCTGGTCATTGATTTTTATCATGGATCAATAAGAATTGCCCTGTATTATCACGCATGTGGTGTTCTCTGATCCACAAGCCAGGACATTCCCATCCCTGGAAGCCCTGTGAAGGATATCAAATCTTTGTCCCATTAGAGGCTCTGAGGGACTATTCTCATTCTTCCATAGGGGCCAGGTATACTTTGACATCCTCATTGTTGCCAGAAACTACCAATGCCATCCCCTAGTCCTTTAAGAACTTCATGAGGAGGAGTTATCCAGCGACCCCTGGTTATTTGTTCTGTTGGGCCAGACGCAGGCCAGTGCTTTGGGAGTTTAGGTTTAATATTGGAACAAAATGAGACATTAAAACTCTTTCAACAAATAACAAAAGGAGATTTACTTAGCTTAAGCAGGAGAAAGATATTCAATAAGTAAAGACACTGAGAACCTTGAGTTGATTCAGCTGAGGGAAATTCTCTTGTCTGAATTCCCATCATAATCTACTAACCAAGTGTTTGAGAGCCTTTGTGGAACTCCTTGTGGATGCTTTATTTAGGGGACCAGGAAGTGACATCAACAGCCTGAGTAGATTAATGCCCTTTAAGTGAAAATGAACCTAACTTGCAGAGAATAGAAGTTAGCATTTTGGTCCTATTTCAGTGTGTTATGCCAGAAGCAATATGGAGGGACCAGTTAGTTCTAAAGGACTCACCCTGGGCCTGCCTTTGCCAGTGTCCACTTTGCTTCCACCCCATTACTGAGCTACTGCTGTTGCCATTGGGGTCTGGAGTGATACCTACTGCCATTGTCACTAGTGTTGGCTGACCCCATTGCCCTCTCTGCCAGGGTCAACTGTTACCCCCGTGCTGACATGCTGGCACTTGATCTTTGTCCTGGTCAATGCTTTTACCCCCTGTCCCCCCACTAATAAGAGGTACAACAACAGCCACTACTGGGGCTTGATTCTGACCTTCTATGCTGGGGGCAGAGTGTTGCCATGGGCCAGACCTGCCTGTTGGGACCTGACTCTCCCTTAACCCCCTGGAGGGGCAGAGCAATGTCCTGAGTCTACTACTGCTGCACCCCGCTGCCCCACCCCCCTCCCCCCATCCCATGCTGGGAAGGAGTCACAAAGCAAGAGCAAAAATACAAACCCAAAGCTAGAAAGTCCTTTCTGCACCGTACAGAGAGCCATTTCTCCCAGGGCTGGAGAGGGTGCCTAAGTTCTGCACTAGCCCTCACACGATGCCCCAATGAACTTCCCCAGCCCCGTTAATTCTAGTGCCTTCCCTAGGTTAACTATTTCCTATTTACCCTATATATAACCTGCTTTCTATATATTTGTTTGCATGCTGTCTCCCCCATTTGACCACAAATGTTGAGGTTTGGGGTGTTGACCTGAAAACTTGGTTAAGAAAAGGCAACAGGCTAATGCATACATTTTATGATTTAATTAATTAATCAATTCCCTATTAAAGACAACGGTAACATAATGCATTATGGAGCCAGAAATGTTCTGGCTCCCCAGTGCAGAAATCTTCTGGCTTATATACATTTTGCCGTGAGAAAGGAACTCTCCTAGTTGAACAAATCATAAATTCAGTAAGACTGGACAATTAACAAAGCAATGTCAGTCAAGTCTTGAGATTCCAAGCTGGGTAAACATATGTCCCAGGTGGTAAGGAAATCCCACCACTAGTAAGTGGCAGGCTTCCTGCCCCAAACAGGTAACTGATGCAGGAAAGGGCAAACAATGTTCAATAGAAACCCAAGATGCCTATTTTTTCTTTACCATTAATATGCCATAACATAGTATGTGTCTATAGATAATAAGATACAAAGGAAAGTCCCATTATTCAAGATATGTCATAGGTTAAAGGTCTCCCAAGGAGTGCAGAGTCAGCTTTGGCTGGCTTTTGCTGACATAGGAAGAGGCATTCTCTGAGTTTGCTTCAGAGAGAACAAAGAGATTATTCCAAAATTTTATATTAAACATTATCAGGGGTGATGTGGGGACCCCAACATACCAACACGCCTGGTCCTGCTCAAATGAATTTGACACAAGCCTTCTTAAAGCCAAAGAAAAACAAAGTTTATTAAAGATTCACCACATTGGGTTGGCTCTTAAGGAGCCTCAGCATTTTGTGATGCTTGTATTAACGAGTGGGCCAGATATCATCTCAGCTAGACAGAGTCTGAGCTGGATTGAATCTGAGCACCTTCATGGAGACCAATGGAACTTAAATACAGAAAAAGACTGAAGGAAGAATCCACGTGTGGCCAAGTAGTCTGGGGTCCCAGGGATGATCTTGATAGAGCCAACCCAGGGAGGATCCTGATGGGAAGAGCCAGTTGTCCAGATAATCCACAATAGTGACTGGGCGACTTGGACCTCAAGAGAAGGCTCAAAGGGAGGAATATCAAAAGAATGTTAACTCAAGGAAGGGGGATCCAAGGAGCCCCCAAGGTCAGGCTCCCGGTCCAAGGGACAAAGGTCTTGACTTGGGTCTTTTGCCTCTTTTTGTTTCTCTAGTGTTTAACACGGTGCCAGGCACATTATTGTGTCTGATGCTTTGTGACCTCATTTGGGGTTTTCTTGGCAGAGATACTGGAGTGGTTTTGATATTTCCTTCTCTAGATCTTTTTACAGGTTAGGAAACTGAGGCAAACAGGGTGAAGTGACTTGCCCAGAGTCACCCAGCTAGTAAGTGTCCTAGGCCATATTTGAACATAGTAGGCATTTAATAAAATGTTTATTGATGGATGGATGGATGGAGCATTCTCTTTCTCAGCAAAGCAGCTGGGTTGCCATTGGCAATTTGTTTATATCTTCAATTCCAGAAAAGTCTATGGGCTTCTGGAGAGAATCAAGCATTGTCCTTTCAAGTGCCTTCACCTTTACCAAGGACTAAAGAATCACCACCTAGTCCTAGAGGTGAAGTTCCCAAAGGTTCCTCAAATGCCCAGTTAAAAAACAACAAAATAATGGCCACAAGCAAAGTTCTTTTAGTTCAGTGGTTAGACAAACCTAAAATTCCAAGGACCTGCTTTGTTTGGCATTCTTTCACTAGGGGGTCTCTCCAAATTGGCAGGCTGAGAGTCCCTATGTAGTTACAGGGCTTAATTCCATGAACATTTCTAAAAAGTCATTCAAAACTAAACAATTCCAAGACCTGGAACTCTTTTATCTCTCGGTAAGATGTGAAAGTGTGTGTATGGGGGGAGGGGAGAAGAACAATTCCTTTTCAACAAAATTTACATTTTGTAAATTTGCCCTAAACAATTACGTAAGGTAAGGACCGTTAGCAATATAAAGAGGTTAAGTTCCTAGAGAGGTCAGGCACTTTCTACTGAGGAGAAAAATCATTTTCAATTCCCTAAATTCAATTCTGCTTGCCTACTTTGAAAATAGGCATAATTAAAAATGTGGCTGAAAGCACCCAGGCCTCCCGGAGCTCTGGGGTCCTTCTTCTGAGGCCTAGTCCCTTCCTTTTCCTCCTTTATTATCCTTGATTGTCAGGCTGGACCATACCAATCTCTGTCTCCAGACCAGTTTCACATTTCCCTAACTGCCTATTGGACATCTCGAATTGGATGTCCTGTAGGCATCTTAAACTCAACGTATCCACTACTGAACTCATTATCTTTTCCCATAAACCATTCCCCTTTCCTAACTTCCCTAAGATTGTGGATTCGAACATCGTGGCCAGCCCATCGGAGTTGCCCTCTCCGAAGCATAGTTTGAATACCTGGCAGTTCAGCTCGAGCAAGAACTTCAGTATCTAGTACCTTATCATGCCAGGTGATCCTCAGAATATTCCCAAGACAGTTCAAATGGAAACGATTCAGTTTCCTGGCATGGAGCTTGCAAAATGTACGCATGCCTAAAAGACTATTTTATGGAGAACTTGCATGGGGCAGGTGATCACATGGTGGCCCGAAGAAATGATACAAGGACACTCTCAAGGTCTCTCTCAAGAACTTTGGATTTGACTGTGCAACATGGGAGACACTGGCACAGGACCGCTCAGCATGGCGTGCTGAGGGTTCTGTGCTCTATGAGCAAAGCAGAATTGAGACAGCACAAAGTAAGCGCAGGATGCGCAAATTTGGGATATCCACCCCAAATATTCAAACGGACTATCTGTGCCCAACCTGTGGTAGAGCATTCGGAGCTCTTATTGGTCTGATCAGCCCCAGTGTGACACACTGAAATTTCACTTTACAATGGTGATGTAATTTTGGTCCTCTTCGAAGACGGACAGCAACCAATCAACAAGACTGGAGGGTACCACCATCCTATTCTCTCGGTCCCCCAGGCTTGGCATCGTTCTTTACTCTTCTCTTTTCACTTCTCCCTAATGAGTTTTCAAATCTTAAAGATGAGGTTCAGACGCCAGGAACCTCCCTGAACTCCCCTTGAATATCCCCATTTAATCTGGCCTTGCATATTCAAATCTGTTGCTCTTGGCCTAGCCTGACCTTCCTTTGTCTGTTACCTCTGGAATGCCCCACCTGCTTCCTACTCCAGGCCTCCAGCATTGTCTGATATCTCCTGATTGCCTCCAGCTGTTTCTAACCCTTAACATACAGTTTCTTTACCTTAGTCACAGGTATCATTCACTACTGGCATGGCTTAGGGATGTGGGGGGCTTCCCAGGGGTTTGTACATATATGTCCATAACAAGATAGCCTCAGGAGCTGATGACCTCTGGATTGTATAGGGTAACTGTTGGATTCAGTAAAAGATAGTCCTCTTTATATAAGGGAAATTCTACAGAGGTCAGCTTATTCTTGTAACAGAGTTTCCCTCACTGAGCCCACTCATGAGTTATTGCCCAGAGATAAAGTCTTAGGGGTCCAAGCACAAGCACCCCATCAGATTGAGTGACTCCTTGCAGTTCCTGGCAACATCTGTGTCAGTCATGTCTTTGACTCTTCCTGACCCTGTGTTTTTTTTTTTGGTGGCAAAGTTACTGGAATGGTTACCATTTTGTTCTCCTGCTCATTTTTACAGAGGAGGAAACTGAGGCTAACAAGGTCAAGTGACTTGCCCAGGATCACACAGCTAGTATGTATCTGAGGCTGGATATAACTCAGGTTTTCTACTCCAGGCCTGGTGTTCTCTCCACTGTCATAGTCGTCATTTATATAGCACTTTTAATTAGTAAAGCAGTTCACTTGTTATCTCGATTTAACCTCACAACAAGGTGAAGTAGGTGCTTTTATTATCTGAGAGATATGTGTGTGTGGGGGAATCCAGCTCTCCCCCCATTTCCTTATTTGGATGACTAGGTTAAAGCAGGCTCTAAAGGATATTAGGTTAACATTCTCCTGGATTTCAAGCACACCCCACTCAACTGTGAAAACTTAGTTCTGATTAAGAGGTAAGAAGAATGTAGGTAAATTGGAACCCAGTGTTCAACTACATAAGTGGCTTGTCTAGACTACCTGAGGCCTGTGATCTGGGTAGAGTTATGTAATCAAAATCATACCCCTCAGTCCCTTATTAGAATATGCCCATCTCTCATTGTAATATTCAGTCTCTCATTAATTGTTAATCCATCAGAGCTGATTTCTGCCTGTTGGGAACACTTCCTCTTCCAAGGGTATTTAAACTCTCCTAGGGCCCCCAAGATTCCTCTTTGGTTTCTGAGAGTATGACTGACCTCATTTTATCATTTGCTAGCCATAATTTAAAAGATTATCAATTACCTATAAACTATGTCTCTCTGACTTCTCATTTTTCCACATGTCCCTGTTTTATAGATGAAGAAAATTAAAGATAATGGAAACAAAGTGACCCGGCCAGAATCTGAGGAAGGATTCCAACATGGATCTTCCTGACTCCACACTGGCACCACCTCTCTGCCTCTGAAGTTTGACTCCCTATGCTATTGAGGAGGATCTGGGGCATTTCAGGACTTTCAGGATGTGCAATCAGTGTCCTCCTGGAGGACTTCACCTTCTGTACAGAATCCTTTTCATTTGGCCTCTATGCAGGACACTGTAATGCTGGTAAAGACTTTTGGTTAGCATACATCTAGCCTCTTGTCATATGCTCTGCTCGATGCTAGTAACCATGGGATCACTAGGTGGCATACTGGTAGAATGCCAGGCTTGGAGTCAGGAAGACTTGTCTTCCTAAGTTCAAATCTGACTTCAGCCACTTACTAGCTGTGTGACCCTGGGCAAATCACTTTTTTGCCTCAGTTTCCTCATTTATAAAATGAGCTGGAGAAGGAAATGGCAAATCACTTCAGTATCTTTGCCAAGAAAACCCTAAATGGCATCATAAAGAGTTGAACACAACTAAAAAGGACGGAAAAATATCTTTTCAAAACTAATTCAGTAATATTAACAATAACACTAACAACAGCTGGCATTTCTATTGCGCTCCCAGCAGCTCTTTCTCAGTTTCTGTCAGGGAAGTTGGTATGGTCACAGATGAGAACTGGTAGTGGGGAACTGTTACAACTTTGTGTCTGTATTTCAAAAGATTGTCAAACTGGAGTTACAGTTGATGCCCAGTTTGGGGGAAAAGAATGCAGTACGGGTGATTGACCCTGCCCTTGAAGTAACTAGTTTGTCTCTATGGGGCACACCTCTTAGAATCTGAAGCAAAGAACTTATAGAACTGCTGGCCAAGAATGGTGCAGGAAACATTTTATGGAAGCATAGAATCACACATAGGACAAATTCTAGGTAACAAGGCAAGGCAACATGTTCTAGGCACTCTGATGAGTGCTGGGTGGAGAAAGAGAGGTATGGTATTGAAGCCTGCAAAGCTTGAAGTAGAGATAAGTGAATGATGGTTGGCCAGCCTGGGCCCCTCTCCAAACTGGAGGCTTCAGTAGGCATTCACCAATGGGAGAAAGGGATAGATACATGAAGGGATGTTTGAGGATGAAACAGCCCCAGATGTGAAGGGGCATTATGTTGAAATCCACAAGGTCAGAAGCTGGTCCGGGAGGGGAACAGTTCTACTCTAATGCCTCTGTGTAATGTGTTTACGCTCAGACTCTTGCAGGTTATGCAAGTGAGCCCAAGCTCCAGCAGGTCTTTTCAAGCTGAAAAGGTTTAAAATAGGACCTTTGTATGACCTGTGTCTTTTGTCTGAGGACCAGATTAGCAAAAATCACAGGTTTATCACCACATTGACTGCTGGGTAATTAATTTTTCAGCTATATCTCCTGATAGAAACCATATACTTGCTTACAAAGATGTTAAGACTTTGAATTAGTGAAGGGATTATCCAGATATGAAACTACAGATCCCTGACATATTAAGGGCATTAATAATCATTTCTAAAGCTCTTAAAAGTTTGCAAATAATTTCACTATAGGCTTGTAAGACAAGTAGTTGAAGCAATATTACTTCCACTTTAGAGTTCAAGAATAATCTAGAGAGTTTGAGAGATCTGTTCAAGGTCAAACATTTAAGTGTTAAGAGTTAGGGCTTAAACTCAGGTTTCTTTGACAAGTTCTATAGTCTTTTACTTGCTATTACATTTTTAAAATTTAAATTTTAGTAGCTGTGTCTTTACATCATTTCTATGAGAATAAATTTGATACCCCTGCTCCATCTGATTGGGATCTACTCAGTTCATTGTTATTTAATAGGTATCAGTGAGTGATTATATTAGTGAATTAAGTAAAATAGGGTTAAGTTTGGCTAAGTTTTGATAGTTAATGCTATTAGGATAAGAGTTATCATATATTGATGATTGGGGCAGTTAGGTGGTGCAGTGGATAGAGCACCAGTGCAGGACCTGAGTTCAAATGTCACCTCAGACACCTTACACTCACTAGTTGTGTGACCTTGGGCAAGTCACTTAACCCCAATTGCTTCATCCTGGGTCATCTCCAGTCATCCTGATGAATATCTGGTCACTGGATTCAGATGGCTCTGGAGGAGAAGTGAGGCTGGTGACCTGCACAGCCCAAGTCAAGTGCAAGTCATGTCGTTATTTCTCTGATGGCGTGGTCTTCTTTGGCAACGGACGAACGTACACATATTGATGATTTGAAGTCATAGATTTTTACCATCTAAGTTTAGTTTGTTATTTAGACCTTTGTTAACCTGTGTTAGGGATAGGGCCTTTGTGCACTTCCCCCTTCCCCCAACACACACACACACACACACACACACACGTCCCCATCCACTCCCTTTGTACCTTGAAAGCTGCTGTGTGACTTTGCTATCCTTTTACACCTGATGGTTGTAACAAACAAGTGGAAAGTCCCAGAATCCTGTTGTCTAGTCACTGACATGATTGACATGGGAAGCTTGTTGACGAAACTTTGGTAATTGATGGTCATCTTCCTTGACCAAATGGAAGTCCTTTCCTTTAGCCAAACATGGCGTTCCACTTCTTCCCCTTGACAAATCATGCAGATTTTCCCCTTCTGGAATTGACCAACTGAAGAACCGTATCGAGGTACATCTATTTTTGGCATCCCCTCAATTATAAAAAAGCCCAGCTCCCAGGCAAAGGGCTCCATGACTGCAGAGGCAAGACTTGGATCCATCCAATTTCTAAGGGACCATTGGTTTTCCTAATAAATGGAAAATGCTTGGAGTGTCTCAGTGTCCTTTTGTTGCATACTGGGTTGGAATTTTGGGGTCATATTTCTGAATATATCATTCAATAAACATTAAGCACCTGCTATTCCCCTTCTCATCTATTTAGTAAACCATATTTTGTAACAAAAAATAGTTCAGCAAAACAAATGTATCAACCTTGACAATAAATGCAATATTCTAAACCTATAGTCTTCCATCTCTGCAATTAAGAGAATAAGGTACATCTTCTTAATGCTTTTTTGGGGGTCCAACCTTGGACACAGCTTCTTTAAGAATAGAATTTTATCTTCTTAGACCTATTAGGGACTTATGAGGTCATTTAACCCTTACAAGTGTGATTACATGCTGTAAGACAATCCATTACATTTCCGGACCATTTTGGAGGTAATAGGATGGATTCATTGTCATTGGTGAAAAATTTTGTTATAAATATCTATACATCTTTTTCATTGCTTGTTGCTTTTCTTCTAGTTTCATACTTAAATGCCTTTCGGATGGTTTTGCCCCTTTAGGTCTCTCACCATGCTATCAGCAAACCAGCTTTTCCTTCCTCTACTTTTTTTTTTGTTTCCATGTGACAAAAACAAAACACTGTCCCTCTTGTTCCTCCCTTCCCCAATTAACAATATAAAAAAAATCTCATAAGCACACATATACTTCTGCAAAAACAACCTTCCACAATGACCATGCCCCAAAATGCCTATTTCATATTTTAATTCTATCTTTTTTTTTTTGGCAGCATAATCAGTTTTACAAACTTGATTAATTATTGAGTTAATTGGAGTCTTTTTTTGTTATCATATAAATTGTTCTCCCAGTTCTGTTTAAGTATGTATCAGATTCCAGAAGTATTCATCATTCTTTTAGCCATTTCTCTGGGGAATAGGACTCTCTTAGCTTCTTTTTGGCTACTTGAAGTGCTGTGAACTTTTGTGTATATGGGTCCATTTCCTCTTTCTTTGAGTTCTATGGGGCAGAGAGGGGAGGAAACTAGCTGTATTTGGTTTAGTAACTTTTGGGGCATAGTTCCAAATTGCTTTCCAGAATAGCTGGACCAATCCACTGCTCAATCAATAATGAATGCGTGTCATTTCCCATAGTCTCTCCAAGTCATTTTCCTCTTTTGTCAATCGATCTGATGAGATAGAATCTCAAAGTTGCTTTGATATCCATTTCTCTAATCATTAATGACATGGAGTATTTTTTAATAGTTACTAACAACTTAAGATTGCTTCCTTTACAAAGTATCTGTCCTTCAAGTAATCTTCTCATGACATGAAGCAGATAGGTGGTTTAGTGGACTGTCAGATTTGGGAATCCCCAAGACTTGAGTTTCTATCTGGCTGGCTTCCGTTAATTCTTAGCTTTGTGACCCTGGACAAATTACTCAATGCCTGTACCTCAGCTTCCTCAGCTGTAAAAATGAGAGGATACTACTTAATAGCCTCTAATACTGCTGCCAGTTTTAAATCTAGGATCTTGTGGTTTTGAGTCCAGTCTTTTCTGGTCATTGATTCTATGAATACTTGTCAGTAATTTTTCTTAAATGTGGTGCCTAGAAATGGATCAAATATTTCAGATGTGGTCTGAACAGTGCAAAGCATTTGCAGAAAGGAGCATTAAATACAGGTGTCTTAGGTGAGTCATTAACAGCCTCCATGAAGATGGAACCAGGAAGGAGGAGTGTGGCTAAAGCCTGCACTGACACCTTCCCATTCTTGAATAATTGGCCCCAGGACTACCTGCGCCCCCTAGTGTTTAGCTGCTGGAAGCAATCAGCATTATATTAATAAAGTGAGACGCTGGGCTGTTTTTATTTATTTACCACCCATTTAACATTGGACATTCTGCAGCTAGAAGTGATCTCTTCTTCATATGTTCTCAATGTGCTTTATACTCCATGTATGCTTTAGACATACTTGCCTTCTTCATGAACCACTCTGGTTGTGTGGTAATGAGGTTTTGTGCAGCTTGGATGGTCATCAGCTGAATTTTACCAGATCCACATCCAAATCTTCCCATTTTAATGCTTATCCCTTGACAGAGATGGCCTCACATCAGATCTCCCTGGTTCATGTCTCTCCCCGTTGACATCCATGCTCTACTCCAAAGCAGAAATCTGACTGTGTCATCCCTCCAGGGACTCCCTAACCCTTCTAGTATCAGATATAAAGCCCTATTTGGAATTCTAATCTTTTTTGCAGCCTGGATTCTTTTTACCTTGAACGTTTCCTTACCCATCGTTCCTCTATGCACTTTCAACTCTTAGGCTACATAGCACGGTTTGCTAGATCTTACACATAATATTCCATCTCCCATACCTGGAAGACATGTTGACTTCATCCCTTTCAGAGTCAGTTTGAGTACTACCTTTGGTGAGAGGTCTTTCTAGCTTCTTGCGCCCTCTATGAAGTTGCTTTGAATATACCTTTATACGTCTGCACTGGCTGCTGCTAGAATTAGGTTCATGGAAGTAAGAATGTTTTGCCTTTGTCTGCCCAGTTATCAGTAGAGTACTCAGTCCATAAGAAGCTCCTAAGAAATGCCTGACTCAATAATGAATGTGAAATAATATATCCTGACCATGCCTAATTGAGATCATCAAATTATGCCCCTTCTTGCTTTCTCAGTTCCAGTGTCATTACATTCTCTGCTTGTAGCCTCATGGGTAGGAAGGTCTTAGAAGTAGGTAATAATTCTAGAATAATGAGTACCTGCCTCGCCCCACATCCATAAGCATCTGGTAATTGCTTTAACAGCAGGGTCTATTTTTCATTTTTTCTTTTTATAAATGCCAAATATGGTAGAAACTAACTTACAGAAAGGTTAATAAATCTTAAAACAAAAGTGAGTGGCATGAAGGCAATCCCAGGTTGAAGAAAAACAGTTTTGGATCATACGATGTTCTTGTGCCTGGTAATAAACAAATGACTATTCTCTAATTTAACTGCCGTTTAAAATGGGTACCTAGCCTCTGCGGGTGGGTGCCAATGGTCACATTCCAAAGGACTACAATTAGCCTTCCTGGCTATGAAATTCAGTGATATAATTTGTTGAGACATATATACTTCAAAGGAAATTGCTATCCCACAGATGTCTGACAGTGATTGCCCCTTAGGAGTTTTGATGACCTTTCCTAATTCCCCTGTTTAAGTGCCGAATATAGTTTTCACTTCTGCCCTGAGTATGACGTTGCAATGTGAAATAAAATCACAAGCAGCCCAACCCACTACACGAACGGATATGAACAACCAGACATAATAAAAAACACAGAATGTGTCAGTTAAACAGTATATATAAAACAGGTTTACTTTTTTGTATAATTTTTAATACAAGACAACTAAGTCTTAGATAAACAGTGAGTTGATCCTATTAGGAACAAAATATGGCACAGATTCCAGATACAATATCATATCTAACTTTTTTTTTTTTGCATTCACACGCTTTCCACTCTATGCAATGATTATCGATTCGCCAAAAATAGTTTAACAGTCAGGTAGAGACTGGAGAAAAACAGAACTGAGAAATACTTTTGATTTCTCTGAAAAGAGGTGAAAATAAGTAAATGATTTTTATAGTTCTTTTCACTTGAAATATCTTTAAACTCTTAAAAAAGCAGTTTCCTTTCAAAGCACATGCCATCTTAAAAAACCTTAGCAGTGCATATGTGCACGCAAACAAAAACATGCAGCTCCATTGTCTCTTGAAAAAATTTTGCATAAAAAATTCAAGACTTTCTGCAAAACTGTTCCCCTTGTGTCATTCCAGGACCCCAAACCACAAATAAGCGCTCAGTGCAATTCTATTGCTTCTCATTTCCGTAGGAAACACAGAGCAGAAGATGCCTCTAACCACAACTGTCTCCTGATGGTTAGAGCGACAGCTTCTCTCTGTTTTATTTAAAAATATTCCTTTTTCAACCTGTTTCAGTAAAGTACAAACAGAATCCAGTAAAACGTGAGGATCCAGTGGAGGAAAAAAAACCCAACAACATTTAATTTCTACCCTGTGCCATGTACTTAAAAAAAAAAAAAAGGTTAGACAAAAAAAAAATTTCAGATTTTATCAATTCACCCTTTTTAAAGTTACTTTTTATTTCTGAAAGCAGCTCTTAATGCAAATCAAAAGCAGTTCCTGAGTAACTGCAGTAAACAGTGTCTTTTTAAAATATATATATTTTTTGCAATTCAGCTCGTTTTGGTTCTGCCTTAATTTACCTCCCAGTTTTCAAGTTTAACCACAGCTCCTTTCACTCCAGAATGTGCAAGTTCAATAGCGTCAGCTCCCAAGTCCAGTGGCTGCAGACGTTCCTGCAGCATCTTCTGGGGGATGTGCGAGCTGCTCAGGGTGTGTTCCCATAACTGCTGCAGAGAGCATCCCAGGGACCAAAGCCTCCAATGCCTGGGGCTCCTTCACGTCTTCTTCAGCAGGCGCCGGGACTGCCACGTATGAAGTTTGTTGTAGGCTGTCTGCAGCATCTCTTCTATGTGACTTACCAACTGAAAAATAGCCAAAGACTTTGACAGCAGGGAAGGCTGCAATGTTTCTGCTGACGTAGCATGACTTAAGCTCGTCATTAACCTTTATGGGTAATGTACAGCCAAGTGATCCGATTTGAAGAATAAAGCCACATACGAGCAGCACAAGGGGTCACCGTACATTAGGGTTAACATAGCCAAGGAAGAGGATGACCCTGGTGCAGCAGAGTGGGTGCCCTAATTCCTAGGTGGGGTGGTTCTAGAATTACAGGAGACAATTGTGAGCTAGGGTCTTAGAGTTCACAGCTGCTTTGGTAGAAGGGGTGCTGCGGCTGCTCTGCTTCTGGGCTGACCGCTGATGGGTATATCTCTGAATTACTTGCCCCCAGCCTATCGGAATTCTTGGAAATAAGTATCTTTAGAAACTCACTGACACTGAGGGTTCCTCAAGGCCTGGTATAGTTACACTGGGGAGGTCACAGGGCACTATGGTCCTGAGAGTTAGGCACATACTGTGTGTGTGCAATGTATTTGTGGGGAAGAGGTGACTTCCAGTATGTTGGGACTGGCTCCAGACCAAATGCATGCCAAGGGATAGACCCGACAAGAGAAACTACTTAGATGTTTGGCTTGTGATGCTTACCACTCAGTGACAGGATTTATTTCAGTCAAATCTGGAAGCCACTGGTTTCCCACTTTTAAAATTGCTGCTCTTAAGAAAAGTTAAGCAGTAGTTCTCCTATATCATATATGTTTAAAGTATCAGAAACGTTTCTAAAGAGCAGCATATTTATGGAGGTTCAAAGAGACAGATTAAAATGAACAAAAACAATTCTTTTTTTGAGTAAAAATTTTTGCTTATTTGCTGTGAGCATAAGAAATCTGTAGAAACACATGTTATCTTCTGAAGTCTCACATGTGAGGAACCCTATTTACACAGTCTTACCTTGCTTAGTGTATTAGATCTATTGGGGCAACACTTTAAAGAAAACTTTACCACCTATACTCCTTAACCCATTATATTTACACACAGAATGGTAAAAGATCTTGGCTAACAGAAAAAGAAACCAGAATGTCTACTCATTAATAAAAAATCAAATACAATCTAAGTTTTTTACAACACATAGAAAATGATGCTAAAATCAGCTGTTTTCTTACATTTGTGCTTAAATACTGTCTCCGAATTTTTTCTTGGAATGGGCAGAGCTTAGTAGCTTGGAATCGTTCCAAATTACTCTTCATCCTCACTACCTGAAAAATATGAGTAAATACACACTGAGAGGCAGTGCCGCACAGAGTTGGCCTTTTAATCAGAAAAGACCTGGTTCCAGCCTTGTCTCAGACACTTACTAGCTACTAGACTGTAACAACATATTCCTCCCCACAACTGAAATGACCTTCCATTGACTTTGTTTACTTTGCCTTTATGGGCACATGTTGTTTCCAACAGAATGTCATCTCCTTGCAGATGACACTGGTATTGGTTCCTTTCTGATTTGTTTTCCCACTGAGATGTCTGGCACAAAGTAGGCACCTAATGGCAAAATGCTCACTGAACAAACGAAGAACTTTGTTTTAACAACAACAAAAACCCCCACATAAATAATATGGTAGCTGACTGACCATGCGCAAATGATTTAGCTTTTCAGTGCCCAAGGTACACTAAGAGTACGTGCTGCAGATGATGCAGTTTCTACATTGGGATTTTCTATACTTATAAAATGTCTGGGTCAAAACTATCCCTTAACCAAATACAAAAAAAACTAAACCAAAACAAAAAACACAAACCATTACAAAATATTCTACAGTTTAGTCACATGCTGAATTTGTTTAATTGGAAAATTCTCTAGTTTGCCTTCAGAGATTTGACTCCACACACTGTTTTCTATCTAAGGTCAATTCAAATACTATTTCCACTCCAAGAAGCCTTCTCCAATCACCAAAGTGGCAACGACTCTCCCAACCCAGGTTCTCAAAAAGCGTTATTATTAATAGCTAACTTTTACATAGTGCTTACTTTGTACCAGGCGCTGTGCTGAGCACTTTATACTTATCTCGTTTAATCCTCAAAACAACCATGGGAAGTAGGTGTTGTTATCCTTATTTTACAGACGAAGAAACTGAGACAAACATAGGTCGAGAGACTTGTTCAAGGTAATATAGCTAGCAAGTGAGGCTATATTTGAACTCAGATCTTCCTGACTGCAGGTCCACATTTTATCTGTTGTGTTATCTATATTATAGTATTATTTGTACACTAATGCACTTTTGATATACTACTAAATATTAGGATTTTTTTTTTGGTTGTGTCAGAATCTATGTTGAAGAGACCTTAAATGCTATCTTGTTCACTTTACATTTGAAATGGAATTTTATCTACCACACTTGTTAATAAATGGTTATTCAACTTTTGTTCAAAAAACCATTTTCTTAGGCCAGTGGATCCCTAATTCCTACTTTGTGTGCCCATTCCCAAGCACCATCTTCTTTAATTTGCTACTCATTTTCCTGCTCTGCCTGTGGCTGAGGCCTCCTCGGAGACTTCACTGTTAGCTTTGGAATTCCTGTCCTAGTCTTATGCCCTCCATATCATTTATACCATGGCCCACTCTTTTGTCAGCACACTTGCCCCTAACAGGGCTTTCAGTTTCCTGAAGGACTTCATATGTCCCAGCAATATGCTCTTCAGGTTCCTTCTGATATTAGTGTTTATAACTGCAAGAGTTCCCAGGAATAGACAATGGCTGCCTGGCTTGCCAAATCTCAAGAAACTTTCAGGTGCAGCTTGGACACAAGTCCTAAGAAAGCTACTAATTCCTCCCAAAGAAGAGACTCCCACTATTGCTAAGTGTTTTGCACCTTTTTCTCCTTTCTTTTCTGTCACACTTTTCCATCTTCCAATCTCCTGATACAGATTAAACCTCTTTTCTTAAAACTCTTCCTTGAAATATTTTCCTCATTATTTCAAGGAACATTTCATTTTCTTGTTTGGTTGAATTCCACCACATTTTGTACAAATCTATGTTACTCATTACTGACACAAACATACCCAAAGTGCATTCTGTGCTGGGGATCTCAGAAGTGAGATCCCTAGTCTTTTCTTTCTTACTTGATACCTACTGGCTGACTACTGGTAAACCACGTACGCCACTCAGTTCACCTGTTTTTGGATAACTGATTTCTCCAGTTCCCTGTGCACATAGCTGCCAACAGCTGAGCAATACTCCTAAAGCACAGGGCTGTTGGAGCTCTTTCACTTTGGAAGGTACCACTGATTCCTTTTGCCCTCAGGTCACAACAAATCCACTTTGCATTAAAGTCCTTCACAGTCCGGTTCCAGGTTATGACTTTCTCAAGTTTTACTGAATATTATGCTCCTTTGAACACTAAGCTACCAACCAGACTGACACTCTACCTGCCAATGCCTGGAGCAGGTCCCCTCCACTCTGACCTTGTAGAATTACTAGCTTTGTCCAAGGTTCTATTCAGAAATTACCTCTTCCTTCCAGAAGGCCTCCTAACCAACCCTCCAAGGCACTAGCGTCTTCCCATTTCTTTCACGTTTACTTACAGAATAGGGCATCAATTTTGTCTCTAAATCTCCAGGCAATGAATAGATGTTTACAGAATGAAGGCGTAACCCCCCTTTTGGGTCAGCCCCTTCCCTCTGACTAGCAATGAGCATATTCCTGCCTAGTTTGAATGCCAATAGAAGCTGAAAGCACTTGTCTTTTGAGCAAAGGTCTCACAAAGAACTATGATGACCTGCAAGGCTTTACCTAACTAATGCTTTCTTCCTCACTGCTGGATCCTCTCTTCCTCTTGTTGAAAACTCATGTTTTCCCTCCTCTTCTACTCTAAGCAAGCTCCATAAAAGAGGGAGCCTGGAGTCCTCTACACTTTGTACCTACCCAGCAACTGGGACACACTAACAGATGCTTGGTAAATGCTTCTTAAATCAAACTGAAGCAACTGACCTTTAGGGGGAACTGCTTCCCAGAGCCCCTCTTCCTCTGGAGACTCATTTCTTTTCCCCAAAGAAGACTGAAGGTAAATTCAATCACTGTGTCTTTAATAGCAAGTTACTCTACTGTCATAACTGACTGATGTTTGTAGTTCCTGGTATCCCTCAGGATTTAAATAACTGCACTGATGGGATTTTTGGGCCCCTGATCAACACGCCTTCCACGGAAAAGGGGCTCAGAAGTAGCAAATCTGAATTAAGGTAGAAGTTCAAATTCATCCCATTAAGAATATAATTCTGATCCAGAATCATCATTTCCTGAGTCATGGCACATGAGCAATCAGAGCTGACTAGAATTCCTCTGTCCTTACCTTTTCTTCTAGGAATGGTGTATTAACTGGAAAACAGGACCAGAAATGCCTCAGCAGTTCCCCTACGGCCACATACAAGTGTTTGAGTTCTGACTGAATGTCATTTGGCACCATCTCTGCATGAAAAAGGAAAGGTCTTTTGAAATCCAAGTCCCCTGTCTGCTCCATATACAGAACACACAAGACTGACCACTTTGTACTCTAATGCAATGTGCAATCATTCCCCTGAGATTTTAACACATCTTCAGAACTTAAAATTCTCTCTGGGAAACCAGATAATGATTTTGTATATTTACTTATAAATAAGTGAATAAGTCTAAGATTTCATGTTAACCTGACTTGTTTCCTTCCATTTTAATAAGCTTATAATTGGGCCAGGTTAAAAAAAAAAATCAATGTTACTAGTTACAACATTATGACAGTTTACGAACACAAAGTTTACAACAAATGAACAAAGCCTTATTAGCTTTAATAAAGTATATTTTTCTCCCTCCACTCTTTTTATCCAAGGGATGCCAGTTGAACCTGTGACACACATACGGTTTATGGCTTGCTGTGGTCCTCCCTGCATAAGTGCTCCTCCAGGGGATAGGGCTGTAATGGTACTACTTGCAGCACCACTTGAAAGAACCTGGAGAACAAGAAACAGAACTTCTCCTTTAGAGTTTTTATTTACTTCAGATTTAATAAAACGTAAAAATAAAAGTAAAAAAATTTCAACTCAGAAGAACAGGAAAGGGCAGCCAAGATTTGCTCATCCATCTCAAGGTTCAATAGGAGTTTCACATCTGAAAGAAGCACCATGTTTTTCTTTCCACTGTTCAAGGATGAGCATCAATTCCTTATGATAACATCAGATGGAGAATGCCAGAAATACCAGGGCAGTCACTAAGGGCTTCAAGGGACCTGTGAGAACACTGCTATTTAAATGGGGCCTTTCTTATGCAGTATGTGAAATTATTTTGCCCAATTATTTCACACATTGCTTCTGATAAAGTAGAATAAGCAAGAGTGAATGAAGGAGACTAGGCTAGCAACCAGGCTGTGATAGTCTGTTCTGCTCATGGCAGCTAAAAAGGGCAACTGATTCAATAGAAATTCAATCATTTAATTAAAATTTCAAAGCATGGCAAATGAAGACTACTAGTTAAAATAAAAATCTTGAAAATATATTCTCTGTGTCAGCATCTATATTCAGAGCATAACTACCTCCCTGGAAAATTTCCAGTCTAATTTTCCCATGAAGATTGTATGTATGCATGCATATATGTAACACGAGTAACCACCATACTGCTTCTTTCTCACTTAATATCAACCGATTCCCATGTCTGTTAAAAAAAAAAAAAAGTTTGCAGTAGGTGACCTCTAATGTCCCTTCCAGTTTTTATATTCTAGGATCCTGTGATTCTCCTAAAACCAAAACCAACAAATAGCAAATGATGAATTTAGCAGAAATTTAGCAGACTATTTTACGCTCCTTTAAAATCTATCCAAGATGGATGTTTTTGTAAGTTAAGATAGGAAAAAATATGTAAAGAGTTACCATCTGAAGTGACTTACCTGAGTTAGTTTGGGTGTGTAGGTTTCCATCTCTTGCTTAATACTCTGAAAAGAATTGATAATATCCTGACTTGTTGCATATTGGAGGGACTGAATTGGAGTTGGGCCATGATAGTACCTGAAGAATGAAGATGGAGGAAAAAGTTATTCGAGGTCTATTTGAAATGTTTTCCCTTACAACCACCTCAGAAGTCACCATATGGTTTTCCTGATGTTGCAGAAATGAGGCATTTCAGTAAAACTATTTCGCTCTGCACAGTATATTTAAGAAGGCAACAAATTTATGGAGAACTCATTCATTGATCTTCATCACAAGATGTAAATTGTGGGTCCTGATCTGTAATCATTTCAGTTAAGATGTGAAATCTTGCAAGCAAATCTTTGCTAAAAACAGATCCTCCATTTGAATAACAGTAACTGGCCAAAGTATGGAAGCCATTCTAGAAAGAATTCGGAGAGAATCACTCCATGTGTCACTGGTTTATAAAACACTCACACTTGAAAATAAACTTACCTATCTGACTTCTTCAGACTTAGTGCAATTGTTTTTATGCTATTATTTTTCCCCAAGTCTTCATACTCTATGGATTCCTGTAACTTCACCTGGAATTATTTATAAACATATGAGATTATCTGCTACCAGATACCTAAGATAACTTAAATAAGAGAAACTAATTCTCATACAATCTTTCTCTACATTTAAGTATACCCAATAAAAAGCACCACCTCAAGTATTAAATTCATGACAATACATTATATAGCATTAAATATATTTCAGAAAAGACTTAAAGATATTTTGAAAGCTTTCTTTTGGTTTCCTATTTGTTCAGTTATTACTTTCTTCTCCTGATCAAGCAGCAGCACTTCAATGACTCACTGATAGGTTTAGGACTAAATGTGACTTCCCAGAAAAGTGGTACTAATAAAGTATGTATCTATTTCTAGGCCCTACTAATTTGCCCAAATTAATTTCTGTCTGGGCATTGTGAAAAGAAAAATTATAATTCTCCCTACAATGTTTTTTGTCTTCATGTTTCCTCCAGGATCTGTGACCCTGATCACCCTCACTGGGTTTTAGTTTCTTCTTCACTAAAATGAGGTTGTGGGACTAGTCCCTTTCAGCTCCAGATTCTATGAGGATCAAGGAAGAGGGGAAATTGTACTGGAAAAAAAAGTGAAGGAAGACTGAATCTGCTGTCCAGTAACAATGCTATCCCCTTACCTTTTTAACTGGTGGTTGAAAGAAGTCTGAATCCCGAGAGT
Organism: Notamacropus eugenii; assembly: GCF_028372415.1. NCBI lineage: Eukaryota > Metazoa > Chordata > Mammalia > Diprotodontia > Macropodidae > Notamacropus > Notamacropus eugenii. The sequence continues at coordinate 41,853,823 of NC_092877.1, read as the reverse complement.
TCCCATCTGTGCTCCTGTTTTCACTGTTGTGATAATTTTGTGCTTCACTTAAAGGGAAAAAAAAGGAATATTTTTTAAAAAGCACAAGGTGAAAGAAAACATGGAAGTAGCTTCAAGATTCCAATGGCTACTCTTCTGAAAGCATTAAAACTTAACTGTTTTCTGAGACCTGCTGCCAGGACCATAGCACTATGATGGTTAAATCTCTTGATGATTGCGGCATTGCTATTCTCCTTTATGGATTTTGAAGAGTTGGAAGTAGATGGCACAGGGGAAACCCCATAGCCCTGTAAAGAACAATATGAAGTTATAAAGTATATAAAAATAGGGTTTTCCTCCAAATTCCCAAATAACACTCCTTCTGATTAACTATCATAGCTAATCTTTGGGAGAATACACACTTGTTTGAAAGAATATTGTTGAATAACTGACCCTTAAACTCACCCCCCCCAAATAATTAATAAATTCTTAGGTATAAAACTGTTCAGCATTTTACCTATGAAGACTTGCACTTAAGGAATGGAATAAAAGACATTAAACAGTAGGACTGGAAAAAGAGGTGGGATGGAAACAGGGAGAGTGAGGAATAAGAAACCAAGTGCTTCACTGTTACCCAAGAAATATTTAGCAACAAAAGAATACTGCCTGCCCTGCCTCCAACCCAAAACCAAGACCTAGAGGAAAGATCCCTCACAAAATTTTTTGAGGATCAGGGTTCCTTTTAATGTCTGAAAATTTATAGATCACCCTTTCTCCAATGATAATAGCAGTATTATTAGTATGCATTAGCAGAAAAGATAATTGAATACTGTCTAATGCATAATGACTAAGTTGTTAATTCAGAGAAGTGATATGGCATAATGGATAGAAAGCTGGCCTGGGAGTCAGGAAAACATGAATTCATTCATACACAATGACCTCAGAGAAGTCACCATGTCTGAGTGGCCCAGGCCATTCTCTAGGACTAAGAGTGGAAGAGCAGCAGCACATGGATTCTTTCATTTCTTTAAATTCTCTGTAATAATGGAATCACAGTTCTGGTTCCTCTCACTGCCCCTCCCCTTCAGCCCTGAGAAGAGAAGTAAGTAGTTTTGCTTCTACACATAAGAAAAAGAATGACAATGGATGTCTGTTTGGAGCAATGAATTCCAACCTCAGATCTGTTACCCCACCAGGAGACTCACATATACTTGGTAATAACTTCCCAGTCCTCTCCCTGCCAGGCCTACCAAGTTAGGAACTATCACTATATTGCTGAGTAAACGTTACAGAAAAAAATCTTTGTGATCTCTACCAAGAGACCAAGTTCTTACATTACCACAGATCCACGGAGGTATTAAAACAACCAAGAAGTACATATTTTAAATATCAAGGAACTGTGATAGAATTCCTATTTTAAAGTTAGGCCATCAACAAAAATATAAATTGAATTTAATCAGAATTATTCACTGTAAGCAAAACAGACATTTTCCCATTTTATTTCCACCCTTTTATTAGGTAAAAAATATTTCCTCACATACACTAACACATCAGAGTTCACACTCTCCCTAGTCTCATGCCACAAGTGGTATAAGTTAATCCTAAGTATGGAGAGATTTGCTTTATGTCAACTGCTTCTATTGTAAGAACTGCAGGATTACAGTGATGACCTAAATGTACTACAGAACACCATTTTACACTTTCTAGGAAATAGGAATCTCAAATTATAAGAGAACAAACTGATGGAAATTAGGGCACTGCTGAGCACACCTCACAAAAACCATCACAAAGTATACAATGAGAGGGTCGCTGTAGACAATTCTCATGACAGGTAATTTTTATGAAACAACAAGGCCTATCTACTCTCATGACTCCTTACAGCTTGCTGATGGCTTCTGTTTGTCACCTGGGAATGAGTTGGAATACATCTGGAAGTGCCCACTACCAGAAAGTTGGTTACCAGGTGAGAAATTTTATTTGATCTTTTTGGCTACAGCCATTCAAGTAGATTGTCTGCTGAGTGGTGGAGGGAATATTCCCACATTGATGAAGTTATGTATCATTTGAATTAAAGTTTTCAGTGTCATATTTATTTTACTTCTCCCTCAATTCCACCCCCCACAAGTCAGAAGTGATCCTTCCCCTTCCATGTACCACTACAGGACTCAATACTATTCATTTACTTATAACACCCAATATTTATTTCTGAATATGTCACATTACTGACTAGTGGAAACTATGCCATTTACCATTCTCTGACTTCTTTAGAAAGAAACACAGCTCACTGTAAAACTGGGCATCTAGGAAATGTTTATTAAATTGGGAATGATGCAGAAGAAAGCAAATACCATTTTGTCACTGGATTTGGTGATACCCAAGGTTATGGGTTCTTAACCTTTTTTATTTTTTAACATTTTTTCAATCCCACTCCTCTCCAATTTTTGGCTCCAAATTTTCTCCTGTCACTCCATTGAGAAGGCAAGCAATATGTTAATTATATATGTGAAATCATGCAAAACAAAACAAAAAAGTGAAAAAAATTATACTTCAGTTTGCACTCAAGAGTTCTTCAGTTCTCTCTCTGGAGGTGGATGGTATTTTTTATCACAAGTCCTTTGGAACTGTCTTGGCTCACTGTATTGATCTGAAGTTGATAATCGTTACAGTATTGCTGTTACTGTGTACACCGTCCTGGTTCTGCTCACTTCATTTTGCATCAATTCATCTACATCTTCCCAGGTTTTTCTGACTCCTCCCCAACATTTCTTGTAGCACAATAGCATTCCATCACAACCATATACCACAACTTGTTCAACTGATATGTGTCCCTTCAAATTCCAATTCTTTGCCACAATAAAAAGATTTGATATAAATATAGGTTCTTTTCCTTTGATCTCATGGGGGAAAGAGAAACCTAGGGTCAAGGGTATGCACAATTTTATAGCTCTTTGGGCATAGTTTCAAATGGTTCTCCAGAATTCTTAATTTTTTTTTTTTGTGTTATGGACCCACAGTGTATAAGGAAGTTAGTGTGATGAAGCTTAATATTATTGTGGTTTATTGCCTATGTTTATAATTGAAAGAATGCTATATTTCAATTAGTAGAAATTAAAGATTAATTCCATTCAAATTCGGGTCCCCTGATATTGATCTATGGGCCCATGGTTAAGAATGCTTGCCTTAGACTGCTTCAATACTATATGTTTAGGATTCTGTTCTTTCCTAATAAAATCCTTCCACTTATTCCTTACCTCATCTAATGATTTATCTTCCAGTGCTGTCAAATCTAGCAGTGGGTTTTTCACTCCTAGTGATACCATTGTTTTTAAACCTAGAAAATCAAATAAAACTCAAAGTTGCATCACTTCACATCATTTTAGAAATAAACAACCCTTAATCTAAATCAGAATGCTGAAAGTGATAACAAAGATCACTCACCCTTTTCATCCATTTTGGCACATTCTGCAAAGAGATCTTTTGACCCTGTGTTAAGCCGATCCCTATGAAAATAATGGGACTGAAAAAATCGTGTCCAAAACTCTTTTTCTGTCATGTTATGTGGAACATTTTCTGCATATTTCATTTTTACTGTGGAGAAACACAGAATAGATAAAGCTATAGAGAATCTAGACACAACTTAAAAGCAAAACAAATTAAAACAAATTTCCATTATTAAGCTTTCAAAAGACTCAAAACAGGGCCATGAGTAATTAGCCTGAAAAATAATAGATTTAAATTGGATAAGAGCATTCTTAAAACACATGAAGGGCCACAACATGGAAGCAGGACTAGACTTATTTGGTATGGTTCCAAAAGGAAGAATGAGAACTAATGCATTACAGCCACAGGAAGGCAATACGTCTATATAAGAGAGAGCTTTCTAGTAACTGTCCAAAAATGGAATTTTACTTCAACAAGCATATATTAAGTACCAACATATGCTGTGCTATGCTGTACTAAGTGTTGATGAAACAAGAACAAGAACATGTTTTTTACTCTTAGGAGCTGAGAGAGAGAGAGAGAGAGAGAGAGAGTGTGTGTGTGTGTGTGTGTGTGTGTGTGTGTGTTTGTGTTTGTGTGTGTGTGTGTGTGTGTGTGTGTGTGTAAGAGCCTAGGCATAGATAAATAAATATGAGTGTAAGTAATTTTTTGAAAACAAGGGAGAATCACAAACAACTAGTAGAATCAGAGAGGAGTCTTGAAGGGAGCTGCAAGTGCCAGGAGGCTGGGAAACAAGGACAGCATGCCAGGTAGGGGAGATGGCCTTATATGGAAATGGGACAACAAGAACATCCTATGCAGCAAACAGTGAGAAGATTGTGTGAGAAAGGGCAATGTTAAATCAGTTTGAAAAAGCAGGTTGTCAAAGGCCTGGGCCACAACAATATTAGTCTGAGAGGTGAGGAGGGAGCGATATCCATTAAGATACCACTGTGACAGCCCTGCTGAGAGGTCAGGAGATGGGTGAATTTGGGTGACTGCAGAGCTTGTGCAAAGAGAGGACATGCATGAGAGATTTTGTGGAGGCAGAACTAAGCAGACTTGGCAACTGCTAACTGGCTACTTTGGTAGGGAAAGAGTGCATACAACGTTTCTTAGAGTCTAGGGCCCTAGTGACTTGGACAATGGTAGTGCCCTTGACAAATAACAGAAAGTGGAGGGGTGGGTTTGGGGAAAGATGATGAGTTTCAATGGGGTAAGTGTATCCGTATGGATAAGTGTAGTAGGCAGATGAGATGCAGGGCTGGCATGCAGGAGATAAAGGCTGGGGACATAGATTCAGGTGTTACTTGATTAGACAGGACAGTTGAACTCTTGGGACTTGAAGTCACCAAGACAGTAAATTAAAAGAGAAAGATGATTCTGGATAGATCCTGGTACAGCACGACAGAAGTGGCAAAATATGGATGCAATCCCATCAAGAAAACAGTTCAATTAGAAAGGTAGATAGGTGGTACCTCAAAGTCCCTAAAATCTTATCTATCTCTGAGACTCTGAATGAGATTAATTATTAGAATCTAAGCACAAATAACAGATGATGAAATCAGTATAAAATTAATGTGAATATATAATTCTAAATGAAACAAAATGTTTCGGATTTGGATTATGAATTAGGATCTATGAATCTAAAAATAAAAATGATGCTCTTAATCTTTTAGAGAAAGCTAATCTGATCAAAGTAAATTTAGCTATAAGAAAACAAACTCTGAAAAGGATGAAGAAATGCTCTTCAACCAATGAAGTAGCAGCAAGAATCGGGAGCTGTCTTTTAAGAACGCACTGCATCTCACACACACATGCACGCACACACGCACGCAGATGTGCACAGTATGATGGACCTACCTGCTGGGTAGGTCCTAAATATGGACTCAATGATATCAGAAGTTAAGTTATATCTTAGGCCATTACAGCCATCTGTTTGGGGGCGGACATCAGCCTAACAGAAAGAATACAAACAGAAATCAATTGGAATGACATAAGAAGGATAATATGTGGATTGCTGTGTACCTCCTCCCTGACCCTTTTCTTTGTTACTAAGTCAGGGTCCCAAAGCTCTGGTTTCAAATGCCCCGAAACCAATCTCTGAAAAATTTATTTTCTAGGAAATTTTACAATGTAACAAAATGGTATTCAAGGGTGACAAAGGGCTGACAACTGCTAAGTATTTATCCTGTCCTGGGAACCTCCTGTACTTTCAAAATGATATAAATAGTTACTGTTTAACTTTATGATAGAAGGAACTTTCAGGTGAATAATTTCCCTCTACCAATGAGGACCAGTTACCTACAGTCTAAAACAGCTGCCTGGGCATTGAGAGATCAAATTAGTCAGGATCATAAAACTCACAAGTGAGCCTTGACCCCAGACAGGTCTTGATGATTCTGAGGTCAGCTCTCTTATCTACTACTACACTATACTCCTCTCAATTTCATAATGCATTCTAACTTAGATAATTATAAAAATGCATCAGAAGGCAGAATTTTAAGAACAGGTGAGGCCATAAATTAAAATAAAGAGGACTAATTAAGTAGGTCAATATTGAATATAGGCTGCTTTGCTTAAAGCTCAGATAACCCTAGAACTAGAATAATCAACAAACTGAGCACTATTTAATTACTCAGACTTAGTCTAAAGGACAAGAAAGCAGAAATGGCAAAAACGGAAGCCAAAACAGACAGGTTTAATATGCAATGTTATTTTTAACAGACTGAGAACATAAAGAATTTTAAATCCATTATAATATTTTACTCTTGCCAGAAAATACCAAAGCTCTGGCATAAACATTATAAACTTCTATCTACTATCAGGCATATAATTTGCAATTTTTCTTTTGTTAGAGGTCTGAGAATAAAAGCAGGTCACATACCAGAAATGCTGCTGAAATGCCCACATCCTGCTTGTGATTGGATGCAGGGCTATCCACAGCATTCATGCTTAAACGATTGGCCCAGAACTCCTCAGCACTGATCACCTGACTCACAACTAGGTCTTTATAAAGCTGAAACAAAACAGGATCTTCTTGCAGCATTCTGGTGATAGAATGTATTAAATAAAAATTGAACTTTCTAGAATAATGTACCATTCAGCTTCAAGTTTCAAAAGCAAGTAGCCATCAAAACACATAATCTTGAACTGATATCAAAGGTCAATACTAGGAACCCTTTCTTCCTTAATAATCAAAGTAGAAAGCATTTTAGAGGGGAGTGTATTTGGGCTGGAGGTAATAATGGGGGTAATACTGCCTTGGATGGTGGAAGGGGGAGAAATTTTCAGCAATTTTTTTCCTGTGGTTGTCCTGCCCAGGAAAATTTTGACCACTGATGAAACACTGAGTAGACATGTATATTGACAGCCTGAAGAATTGTAGTAATTTTTAATTTAAGCTCAAATCCTGAGGCAATCTCTCCCAACTCCCACTGTCATTCTGTGGTTTATATGTTGGGCAAAAACATTCTCTGGAAGACTAGACATGCTGACATTTTTTCTTGATATCTAAACTGGGTACTCATTTTTTTTTCCTTCAAGATGATTCCTCTTCAGTTCCTTAAATAGACAGTCTGGTATGCCTCAGTGAAAAGACTGATCCTAGGAATCAGGAGACATGAATTCCAATTTCAGCCCTGCCAGTAACAGGCTGTGGAATTTTGGGCAAACTGCTTATTACAATTTGTAAAATGGGAATAATAATCCCTACCTTATGGCTATTATTAGGATTAAATGGGAGCACACAAGAATGCAATTTGAAATATCAGAAGTCTTTTTCCCTAGTAAAAGTTATCATCATTACTATGGGCCATCTCAAATGCAGCCCAAGTGCGAATACCAAGGCAGAGTTGGAGACTAAAGTCCATGCCCTTGCTTCTTCTTGCCCTTCACCTGTTTTTCTCTTCCAGTTCTTTATTGGCTTTCCTCTTGAATTTGGGTAGTAACTGCTGAAGAAGGTCTTTCACAGCATCTCGCTCCTTTACAGCTGTGCTTTCATTGGAAAAATGGAAGTTGGTTGTGTCTCCGGCATGCAGGACCAGCTGAAGCTGGATTTTAGCTTTTCCTTCTGGACTGATTTTCTGGCCTAAAAACAAACACGAGGCTAAATTAGCATATGTGCATTAAGCAGCTAAGCCGCAGGATCTCAGACAGTAGATTATGCCTGTTTCTCCCCAAGTCTGGGGTCATGCTGAGGGGTCCAGCCACCCTGCTCCCTATGGTGATAAAGAGCATGACAAGATGGTCTTTAGAGATGCCTTTACACCAGGTCCACAAGCCAACAGCATCTGAGCAGTCACTGCCTCAACATGTGCAGATATACAGGATGCCAGGCTTCTTCCTGTTCGTGAGGGACAACAGCTCCCTCTGAAAACTTCTCATCTATCTGTCTATTATCAAGGCTACAATGAACCCTAGATTAGAAAGACGGTGATGAACAGAATATTTTCTTTCAAAATAATTCATTAACAAAGCCAAACCCACCATGATTTACACAAGTTTAGATTTTATGATGTTAACAGAACAACAGTAGCCTTAGCAAATGGGTTTCACGGCAACTTCCCCATATAACCTTCTGCTTCTCTTCTTAAGAATGAAACCAAGACTGGAAGGGAACTTTCCTTATTTAAATGATTTTATTTTTCATTGTAATACACTGATGGCATTTTCACACATCCAAGCTCCACTTATCTTTAGCTAAAGATCTAAGTCAGCTTAAGGCTTTTAAACAGTTGGTATTTTTGGTAGGCTCCAAATGTGGCTCTGTGCACAATGACTACTCACTTCCTAAAAACTTTATATGTGAAATTTATTTTGCTAAAAGTATTTGAAAGACACCCCATACATGAGATGAGTAATCAACAATTATGATTTAAAACAGACCCCTTCCCCTTCTATATCAAGTGACAAAAATTGTTTTTCACTGTGGAAATTTACAACATAATCTAAAACACTAAGTAAGAGACAGGATGTCATACTGCATAGTAGATGGAAGGCCTATCTTAGAGTCAGGAAGACCTTGATTTAGATTCTACCTCCAACACATACTAGCTGCATGACTACGAGTACAACATTCCTTATTCTCAATATTCCAAGTAACCTTCCAAGACTATAAGCTAGGGAAAGACTGGATCTACACTGCTCTAGGTAATCTATGAACAGGAATTCCCATGTGGATGAAATCAAATCCATCTTGACTTCCTTTTCCCCACCCAACATGACCCGAAAAGCTATTGTTTTTCATTCTATGTCAAACCTTCCCTGGACTACCACAAGAGCCTGAAAAATGATTTTCCAAAAGCACAGGTCCATAGGTCTGACCATGTCATGGCCACTACTCAAACTTCAAAGGCTGACACTCCAACTCATGCACTGGCAGTCTCCTTTGCCTGGAACACACTCCCTCTCCCCCTAGGCTTCTCCGAATCTCATTTCCTTCAAAATCCAACTCAAGTAAAATGAGGGATGATGGTATTTGTAAAGTGCTGTGCAAAACTGTAAAGCAATATAATAATGTTAGATATTCTGATTAAATGCCACTTCATACATGGGGATTTTCCAGGTCTCACAAAATGCTAGTATCCTTATCCATACAAATTATCTTACATTTATTTTGTTTGTAAGTGTTCCTAAGTGCTGTTAAGCTCCTTGAGGTCAGGTCTGTTTCATTTTTGTCTTTGTGTTTCTGCACCTAACAGTACCTGCCTGCTACTTAGCAGGAATTTAATAAGTGTGTTCATTATGTGACTGATACTCTGTAGCTAATAGGGAGAAAAGCAGACTATAACACCAACAGTACAACTGACACTAGAAGTATAGACTTTTCAAAACTACAAGGCTAGATTTTCTCGCTGTGGAAATGCTAATAAAACAAGGCACTCCAAAACTTTTATTTGTAAATTGTAACCATTTCCCAAGGAAATAGTGGCTAGCTTCCCAGACCAGCCTATAAAATTCCCTTCAATCCACAGTGTGGCCTAGGCACAGTACTATTCTGAGTTCTACAGAAACTATTTATAAAACTGTTTCTCTGTGAAAATATGTTTCAGGCAGCCCCAGTGGAGATAAGGGGGCAGGGTTCCTGGGTAATCCTAATGACCAATGACCTTGACTCCATTAGGCTGGCCAGGGCCATGCTCTCTCCCCCTGGTCTAGCTCTCCAGACTCCATGGGAGTGGGGTGGGGGTAACGGACGAGAAGTCAGCTGAAACGGCAACATGGTTGTCCCCACCACTTGCATGCTCAATCCTGGAGATTGTGCTTTACAATTTACCATCACTTCCACTGTTTCTCTCTCTATCCCTGTATTCATCAGATATAAGTCATGCACAAGCAAATTTCCACCTCATATTCTCTTCCTTCTCAGTCCTACTCAGCCCGCAGCTCTCTCACTCAGTCACTGTGCTCGCTGTAATCTCCATTTCACAGTGAAAAAAATGCTTTTTGTCCTGACCTTTTTGCCCCTCATTGAGACTTGTGTCTCCCCAGACTCCATGGCATTCTCAGCCACTCTACTTAGCAGTGCCTGGAACTTCCCATTCCCCCACCCCATGCTAAGTGGGTATGTTACTCAACAGGGCTCTCCCTACCTCGAGGTCATCTTTCTATTTCTTCCTAATTGAATGCCACCCTTCTTCAGCACAGCCTCTCACTTAATAACCTGTTTCTTGCTGCACTGAGCCATGCTCCTTGAAAAGTTGTGATGAATGACGTGTGAACGGTGAAATGACTTCATCATTCAAATCAAACTGTTCCCTTCAACATTACCAATGACTCCTTAATTGCTAGATCTGCTCCTCAATCTAGCTGTGGCATTTGATGCTGTAACTCCTTTCAGTGGTTTGTCAGGATGCTTTTTGTCTTGATTCTTCTCTTACCTGACAACTCCCCAGTGTCCTCTGCTGACTTTTCGACCATCTTCCCCCCAGCCCTGCCCCAAATTGTGGGTCCCTTCCAAGGCTCTGTCCTAGGCCCTCCTCCCTTGACAACTTCATCAGCTGCTGCGGTTAGCAAGTCTATAGAGATGGCTCAAATATCCAGTCCAAACTTTTCTCCTAAACTTTAATGACATATCACCAACTGCCTACTGGATATTCCATTTCTCTCACCAGTGCTTGGCACACAATAAGTCAACAAACATTTATTGAGTACTATGTGTCTGGTACTGTGCTGAGCTTTAAATATCCAGAAATTGTGGGGCAGTTGACTCTATTTGGAATTGTGTTCCTTGAATTCTGAAGTATAATGGGATTTTTACCTGTAATAACGGTTTTTACACTTTCCCAAGTATACCCCATATCTTACTCTTTTGATGTATTAATTCATTAAAACAGTACTATGGTATACATGTCACAGCAAAATGAAGGTGAGTACAGTTGCTACTTGTGAACCAAAACAGCTCTAAATTACAATCCTATTGAGGGGTTACTTATCTATTCAATCTTGGGTCTCCCACAAACAGACAAGTGGAGGGTTATTTTCTGAATAAAGGTTCAAATATCAGTTAGAACCAAAGTGGAAGAATGATATGGTAAATGCTACTAAAAACAAAATGTAATGAATTTCTTGTCATACCACAAAGTTCTATGACCCTGATTTTTAAGTGTTTAAAACTAAGCTTGTAATCTCAGGGGTAAGATAAAAAACTCTAGCTTTGTAGATAAAATAAATAAAACATGAAAATATCTTATGTCTTAAAAAACAAACAACCTCCACTCCCCTCCAACTCAAAACTCGTGCAAAGTATCTAAAAATTCCCTATAGCTGGTGGTCAATTACCAGGACGGATCCACATGAACAGACCATAGAGGCAGGGGTAGTGTCTGCACCAGTGATTTGATTGCTATAGGGAAGACTTAGATGGGAAAAGGCTGCCTACCAATTTGCCTTGGCACTTTTTCTACAAGCAAGCAGTTAAATGACTTGCCTAGAGTCATAGTGCTAGTAATATTAAGAGCTGCGAGTTGAACTCATGTCTTCCTGGCTTCAAGGCTGGCTCTTTCCACTTCTGTGTGCTGCCTCTCAAATACATTATAGTTATTTGAAATGTTTTTGCAAATAACACATAACCTTTAGAACTTGTGTATTATGGGTCCCATTGGCAGTCTGGTTCTGGATCTTTTCTCAGAATAATGCTCTTAAACGCATAGAGTAAAATATGTAGGACTACAAAGGAGACAAATTTTATTGAAATACAGTTATCAAAATGTTAAAAAAAAATTTTCGCTTTAGATGGATGACTTACATTTAATGTCCGCGTACATATGGCTGATTGTAAACCTGTCTTTGCCTTCAGGTGCCCAAGCTATCCTTTCTGCCATCAGGTACAAGGCCCCATCCTGTTTCTTCTGCCGCACCTTCTTTACAATCAGTAAAACCTCTTCTGATGAAGTTGCCATGCTGGCTGGAAGGTGCTATTGGAGAAAAATAAAGACACAGTTAACCTTTTATGTGTGATGTTAACAAGGCTCATATAGGAGCAACATTTAAGGCAGAATAGTATTCCAGCATTTTAAGTAAAACTTATGTATTTTCGGTTTCTGTAACAGTTTTTAATTTTAAAAGCAATTATCTAGTCTATTCACCTTGTAGGTATCAAACAACACAGTATTACTCATACAGTGATTCTTAGGCTGTAATTTAAATAGCATACTTTCAATCATAAGATTGAGCACATGTATCAGTGACAGTCATCATTAATTCACTCCATATAAAACCCATTCTGATCTTTAAGATTATAAATTCAAACAATCTTTAAAATAGTGCAGCCCACTGAGCTATGTTTTTTTATCTATATTATTTTTATAGAGATATTTTCATATTTCTGCATATTCTCTGCAAGCCATTATTTATGGTACCTAAGATTTATACAGCCACTCCCTAAACAATGGGCATTTGGGTGGTTTTCCCTTTTAGTTACTATGTATAATATTGCTACAGACACTATTGCACAGCATTAAAAACACTTATTTTTAATTACTTCCTATAAAGCCTACAAAAAGCATTGGTTAGTTTAAAAGTGCTACAGAGCTAGAAGGGGAGCATTTAGTCCAACCCTCTATTTAATTGATAAGGAAAATGCACTCAAAAAAATTAAAGAACTTGCCCAGTGTCAGTTTGTTAGTGGCCAAGGTGAGACCACAATTCAGGCTTCCCAAATTCAGCCCCCAAGTCCATTTTCCCCTACTGTTTGAATCCCATATTGCTTATATAGAATTCTGTGGTATGTTTCCAAACAGAACTCCATCTGATACAAGGCCTCAAACCTTCAACTTCAGGGACTGAATATCTACTTCATGTTTCAGTTACGCTTTCCCTATCTTTTTTAATGATCAATCTCCATAACTGCACCGATTCATTTAGAATGTCTTAACAAGCTCTGTATATTTCAAGTCAAGTTCTTCCTCAGTAAGATACTGCCTAGTTAATCTGGGTGTCAGGATCCCAGAACTAGCAGTTGTAGTATTTACAAGGTACATTTGTATCTTGGGGGTGGTGGGATAGATGTCTTTTTATATCCTATCACCTGGAAGTTTTCGGAATACAGTAGGAACTTAATATTTGATAAACTGAATTCAACTACATCAATCCTCAAAAGCTAATGTATTTCGTTGTTTCCCTGAGTAGTATTACTTTCCCATCAACTCTTCAAGATTGGGGTGGCTTTTTTGGAAAGTGCAATTCTAGATGTTTCTGCAGAATGTTTCTGGAACTCTGGCCCATCAGTTATTTTTAATGTTTTTTTTCCCTCCCTTCTTTCCCCAAACTTGCCTCTATTACTGCAACATAGTAGCTTCTAAAGCTGCAAGATCAGGACTCTGTCAGTAGTCCTGCCAGAACACTCTCTGGAAATAGGCTTTCTTTAGGGAGTAACTGTAGCCTACTTTTTCCTATTACTGTGAACAAAGCCTACAAAGCTCCCAAGGACCAGACTTCCAGGAACATCCTAAGATTCACTGTATAAAGTATAACCTGTAACATGTGAAAAAGGAACCTAGGGGATTCAGCCATCTCATGTTCCTACCTGTTAACACAGAACCCTTTGATCACACAAGACTGTTAATAGGCCAATATGCAGGTTTAGTTCTGAGTGAGTTTTCTTTTTCCCCCAAAAGCAAAATATTGGCCTGGACCAGTTTGGGAGCAATGATCAGGGCTGGAGATATAGTTATCATCTAGATATTTAACAGCAGAGGCTATATAGGAGTAGATGAGACCAGTAGGTGAGACACTGAAACCACCATTCAACTCAGACTTGACCATTTGCTCTGTGCTGGGTGGTTGGGCTGGAATGTTGAAGTACAGTAAAAAGAAATATACAATGATGTTGTATTTCAGAAGAGAGATTACTTCTGCCTGAGCCCTGAAGAACTGAGAGGAGTGGTAGGAGGGCGGAGAAAGGTGCTGCAGGTGCAGGACAAGCCTCATTTACCAGGAACGGGAAAGGAAAGTTCAGGCTCTATTCAGAGTTTATTGAAGCAGTCCAGTCACAGCTCAGATGGCAGGACAAGAGGATGAGACCAGATATTTTTGGTCACAGAAAGTTAAAAAAAAAATAAAAGTCTTACTGAGGCAGGCACAGGGCTAAAATCTATGCTAGTGGAGAGTATCTCAATGGAATCAAGGCTTTGAATCTGGAAATACAGTGAGAAGCCACTGAAAACTTTTAGGTAAAGTGGCAATAGTTTAGTTCTAGTTCTACTATTGTCACCCATCACTTCATATCTAGGGCTTCTGAATCTGGGAAACAATGGGGTTGGAGCAGATGATTTCTAGGGTCCATAATTATAATGCTAAAAATCCAATAATTCTGAGATCAAAACTATCATTAGGGAGATTAATCTGAAAATATTGTGAAGGGCTGGAGATAAGGACCCATAACAGGAAGAGGCTGTTGGGATATTAGTCTAAGGGATGAGGGCCTGAACTAGAAGAGTAGTGATGGGAGGGGAGAGACCCAGCAGAAAGAAATGTAAAAGAAAGACCCAAAGAAGACTTGTGCTTTGAACCCGGGCAGTTGGGAAGGATACAGCACCCTTGAATCAAAACAAGGAAATTACAAAATTTACAAAGAGCAAATAGATTTTAGGGATAAGTGCAATTTGAGACAAGTGAAGTTTGAGGTCTGAGCTCACCCAGGTGATAGGAAATACTGGTCTGCAACAGTCTGGGAGCAATGATCAGGACTGGAAATATAGTTATTATCTAGATATATAACAGCTGAGGCTACAGGAGTAGATGAGACCAGCAGGTGAGACAATATATATAGAGAGGAGAACAGAACCTTGAGGTTGAACAATTATGGGTTAGGAAAGCTAGCGCAAAAGTGGTCAGATCAAAACCAAAAGGCATTTATGATATGCCTATATGCAAGTTCAGGATAACCTACTGGTGAACTGAAGTAGTCACAGCTAAATGCCTGAGGTGTGTCTGTTTTTTGTGGAGCTCAACAGTGCTGTTTCTGAAGATAGATTCATGTAAAACTGTGTTTCCCAATATAACAATCTCTTAGGAACAAACCTGTTTCCAAAGCAAGTGTTAGAGCAGACCTGACTATAAAGATGTATCAAGCATTTTAAGGTTTGCACAGCGTAATATATATGTTTACTCAGTTGATTCTCACAATAACTCCATGAGCTTATTAGGGTATATTAGCCCAATTTTATGGATGGGGAAAGTGAGGTTTTGCGGGTTTAAGTGACCTGACAAGGTCACATATCTAGTAAATGTCAGACATAGGATTTGAACCCGGCTCTCTCAAGTCTCAGGCAGACATACTTTCCAGTATGGACCACCTCTCTGTGTCTCCAGCGAAGCTTAGAAGGCAGATGAAGAGCTTGTGGAAGGCTGGGGATTAAGAGAGAAGAGACGTAAGGGAGTTTAAAGTGTTAGTGGAAACTACAATGAAATGGTTCATGCTGAGTAGGTAGGGAAGGAAAGACACAAGTAGGTTGATGGACTGGTAGAACAAGGATACTCTAAAGGTTGAGAAGAAGGGTTGGAAGGCTTAAGTAAATGGAGAAATCGCAAAGAAGTTGTGAGGTGAAATTTACAACTTCACACCTTAGAAGAGCAATCCCAATGACAATGAGGTCTAGTATACAGCTGTGGCTGTGGAGTGGATATGGAAGAAGCCTGTGTCATTGAGGATCTTATGAAACTTTTAATCCAGGGGTTTGGGAGGGTTATCACTCCAGTATCCAACTTACAGAGGATAGATAGATGGTTTGAAGTTATAAGAAGTGCACTCGTACTTAAATATTATGTAAATATCTATGTGTTTTCTGTGATATATCTGGGCCTTGTTCTCTACAGCATCTCACATCAAATAGGCTCAACTATCATCTTCAGTTTTCAAATTCTATGTCTAGCTTTAATTTGTTTTCTGGACTGCATTCCCAAACTAGTAGCTTCCTGCTGCACATCTTGACCTGGAGATCCTGCTTGTGGCTCAAACTTAGTATGTCTAAAAGAGGATTCTTTCTCCTAACGTGCCCCTCCTTCAAACTTCTCTATTTTTGCTGAGGGCACCTCAACTACTATTCTACTATCCTTCTAGTCACCCTACACTTTCTAGACTCTTCCCCCCAAATCCTCCCCCACAATTCAATCAGTGACCAACTCTTTCAGGTGCTACCAATGGCACCATTACTACTCCTGAGGCCTATAGCAACAGCCTCTTAATTCTACTCCTGCTGCCATTTTTCCCTCCCTCAACATTATTCAGTGGCTGCTAATGGCCTTTATGATAAAATACAAATTTCAGTTTTAATATTTAAAGTCTCTTAAATCTAGCTCTCATCCATCTTTTCTGATTTATTACACATTGCTTCTTTTGTCTTCTATGGTCTAGCCAAAATGATCAAGGTGTCACTTCTTGGTAAAGACACTGGAGTGATTTGCCATTTCCTTTTCCAACTCACTTTACAGATGAGAAAAATGGAAACAGACAGGGTTAAGTGAATTCCCCAGGGTCAGACAGCTAAGCCAGTAAATGTCTGAGGCCAGATTTGAACTCAGGAAGAGTCCTCCTGACTCCAGGTCCAGCATTCTATCTACTGTATCACACCTAGCTGTCCAAACAGCAATAAATTTATAATCTTTTAAATCTGGTCCCACTTGCCTTTTCTGACTAATAAATCAGAAAAACACATTACTTTGTTTCAAGTCTTTTATATTCTAGTCAAAATGGCCATGGTGCCATTCTTGAACCTCCACCCTCAGCCCCTTCTCCCTTCAGTCTCTCATAGCTAAAAAACATTTCCATTTCCTAGAAGGTCCCTGGTTCCCTTTAAGAATTAGCTTACATTCTACTTCCAAAGGAAAGCTTTTCTTGATGCCTCTGGTCCAGGGTTCTTAACCTGGGGTCTATGGTTATTTTTTTCTCTTAAATTTTGATAACTGTATTTCAATAGCATTGGTATCCTATTTTATTTTATACACTTAAAAATATTATTCTGAGAAGGGGTTCACTGACTTCACCAGACAACTAAAGAGGTCTACTACATAAACAAGAATTCTTAATCCAGTTATGAGTGCTTCCTTCTCAAATTATCTTTAATTTACTGATCTGTTTACTGAACTAGAAGCATAAAAATGATTAGGAAGCAAAATAATCCAAATGAGTAGTGATGAAGGCTTGAAGTAAGGTTATGAATCTGGGTGACTGGGAATATAGTAGTGTCATTAAGTACTGAGGGGGCGCAGTGGATAGAGTGCTGGTCCTGGAATCAGGGAGGCCTAAATTCAACTCCAATCTCAGACACTAGCTGGGTGATTCTGGGCAAGTCACTAAACTTTTGTCTGCTCTAGTTTCCTCAACAGCAATGGCTGTTCCCTTCCTATCCTCTAATACATTTTTGCCAAAAAGTGACACCATGGCCATTTTGGATGGACCATAGAAGACTTAAAAAGAAGTAATGAGTAATAAGTCAGAAAAGATAAGTGGGAGTCAGATTTAAAAAACTTTAAATACTAAACTGAAATTTGTTTTTTATAATAAAAGTACCTACCTCACAGTATTGTTGTGAAAATCAAGTGAGTTAAATTTGTACAGTGTCTGGCACGTAAGTAGGTTTTTAATACATGGTGTCCCCTTCCTAACCCCTAAGATAGTGAAGTGTGTGAGGCTATGGTACGTGCAGTTCCAGGAGGGAAAAATGGTGAATCTACTTTTGGACATACTCAATTACAGGTATAGGTAGGATATATCCAGACAGGAGTAGCAAAGGAATGAGATTAACACTGGATATATAGCCTTGGGGAGTCATTCATTTGTGTAGAGGAATGGATGTGGTACCTTCAGGTACATAGCATGATCTACGTGGAAGGAAAGAGAAGAGGAAGGCCAGATTAGTAAATACCTTGTGGTTCAGTTGGCTGAGGAATATAACACATATAGTGAAATAAAAGGTGAGAAGACTGAAACCAGAGTAGCAAAACCTTTAAGTAGCAGGTTAAGAGGTTTATACTCTTTTACAGGTAATGGTGAGACAATGAAGGATTTTGGCTCAAAGTTAACAGAACCAATGGGACTATCCCAAAGAACTGCATGCGTTCCCTGGATTGTTTCTTGGCAGGGTTGCTTAGGTAGCAGTTAGCTTTATGTTTAAGACCCAACCAGGATCTAAGGCAGACTTCCAAAATCTAAAAATTTAATTTATATACATTAACAGGTAACCATAACAATAAACAAGAAATTCTTGGCAGGTGTGTAAAGATCACACAAAGAAAATGGAGATGGTATATGAGGCTATAATAATCTAGGTAAAAGGTGATATGGGCCAGGA
Source organism: Notamacropus eugenii (assembly GCF_028372415.1). NCBI lineage: Eukaryota > Metazoa > Chordata > Mammalia > Diprotodontia > Macropodidae > Notamacropus > Notamacropus eugenii. The sequence goes on along the minus strand of NC_092877.1, from coordinate 41,835,572 downwards.
CCAGGGGGGTGGCAGTGAGTGGAAGGGAAAGAGAGGGATGCAAGAGACTATGGAGGTAAAATTAAGTGGATTTTGCAACTAGATGGAAACAGGGGTGAGGAACAGAGAATATAAGATGATAAAGGCTTGGGCTTGAATGAGTGAAAGGATGGTAGTGCCATACATAAAGAGAAACAGGAAGTTTAAGTGAAAAGATTAATTTTGAACATGTTGAATTTGAGGTACTGATGTAATGATATCCAGCAGGCAAATGAAGGGGCTAAGGGAAGTGGTGAAGTAATGGAAACGAATAAGAGTTCACAGAAAGAGAAGAGAGCTGAGGTCAGTCTTATAAGACACCCACTAAGGGGGAGGGAGATGGAAGATAAACTATCTAGAGCAGAACAAGTACTGGGTAATAATTAAAGAGGTTGCTAGTAGTGCTGAATACAGTAATAGTAGTACAGAGGAAGAGGTTACAGATGAATGTGAAAGTAAAAATGACTGAAGAATTATAAAGACCTGCAGGATGGAAGGAGAAAGGACTGAACACACAAATGGAAGGGTTAAACATGAAAAGGAAGGCTGCTTTATCTTCTGAAATGAGAGAAAAGTAGAGAATTAGTGACGACATTGGGTCAATCCCCTAAAGGTCCAAATGCCTAGAGACTTGATCCTGGGGTGCAGAAACGAATGAATTACTAACTGGTGTGAAGAATGGTGCTTAGTCACTATTGGTCCTTGGCACACCAGCTTGGATGATCAGATAAGAGGGAATGTGTCCACCTGCAAGCAGAGGTTCAGGATGACAGAGCAAGTAAGTTTGGGATACTCATGGAGTAAGGACAGGAAGAAACAAGCTGTAGAAGGGATCTATCTGCTCTGTTCAAAGGTCTATAGTGTACAGATTTCAGATCAATCTTTTTTCCATAAATCACTACATCAGTGACAGCCAAAATATGATTCAGAGGACCAGTCAGACCAAGAAGTTGTACTTTGGTGTCAAAGTACAAAGACCTCCAAGACAGTTTGATAGAAGTAAAAAATCCTGAATTTCATGAGAGGTAAGTTTAGGGCAAAGACAGGGAAGAATCCTTTCCCAATGGGAGATGTGGGCGGAGACAAAGTGGATTCAACAAAACTTAGCCACTAGGCTAAAGATGAGGAAACTTATGAAGTCCCAGAAATGAGACAACAGAAATTCCTGCTTAGTCCAGGTACTTTTCCTCTGCATGACACAGGAAGAAGGCCTGGGGAAGCAGATTCCCAGAAAGATGCACAAAACTGCTTTGGCCAGATGGTTCCACAACTATGGAACTAAAACTGAATATAAAAGGCTCAAAAATGACCTAAGGAAAATGACAAAAGTGCTTTGAATGGTAGAGGACTAGGTTTAGACACTAAGAATCTTTGCAGATTGTGGACAATTAACCTTTTCATCCTATGATTATACTCGTCTTCCAAACCGTATACTGTGTTGAAAATATATACTGTGTATTTCCCTGCTGTGCATCCAAGTAAATAATCTTTTAAATGTCAAGAGCTGATGTGTTAAAATCAAGGAGCAGGAGAATCCCTGAAATGAAGAAAACTTTACAACCTTTTCTGTGAAAGGTACCTGGAGTTTGAGAACTCCTAGTAAGAGGCAGCAGCAGCAATATGAAACCTGAAAGAGCACCGGAGAGAAGATTTACTAATGGAAAGCACATCCTGGTTGGGAGGTGTGCTCCTCAGCACCAAAGCAGACAAAAAAAGGTAGAAGCAAATCTTGCTTTGGGATTATCTAGTTTGTGGATTACTTAGGGCTACGATTCTACTCTTCAGATCTTGCAGCCCATTCGTATTTTCATACCTTGACAGAGTAAGGAAAGAATTGTGAACTTTCAGATGTTACCCATTTCCAATTTAGAGAATGGTTAATAAACTTAGGACCAATATGTAGAAATTAAAAAAAAGTAAAATCATCCAAGTCAACAGTCTGTTACATGTAAAGACCACACATCTTAGAATCATGATTTCGGAGAGCCTTCTGAGTGGCAGACATTATGGCATAACTGCCAAAAGTCAACAGAAGCAAAAGACCATTCCAAATTGTTTCTTGGCAGGGTTACTTGGGAAGCACTTACTTCTATGTTCAAGACTCTCTACTCCTTCAGAGTTTAAGGCTGACTTCCAAAAACTCAAGTGAAAATTCCATATATATATTGATATGAGGAAAGCATATGTTCTGAAATATGATTTCATGTAATATAACAAGGAGTTATTATAGGACTCAGCCTCCTCCACTTAACTACCTGATTTACACTTAAGCATTAGGAATACCCGTTATATAAAATGAGGCCTGTCTCTATTCATTTTAGTTAAGCCTTCCTCATGCATTGGGAGGAAAGCATTAGCAGAGACATGGTTCTACTTACAAAAATTAAATATGGGAATAATACTAAATTGTCAACATGAAATCCTTGGATTTTGTATCTGTAAATTTCTTTTGTTCATCACTTTCAGTAACAGAAAAGGGAAAACTAGGTATATTTTTTTTCTAAAGGAAAGCTGATTATTGGCAGATTAGACTATTTCTTCCAATACAAAAGTTCAGTATCTAGAGTTCTATTTGCAGATAGAAAAAATAGTGGGATCATCATGAAAAATCAGTAAACTGAAAATGTTAGATACCAATATACTGACCCAAATATCTCCACCTGCAACTACACAAAAAAGCAAAATAGTTATGCTAAATGACAAGGCTGGTAACCGCAGGCTCAAGCAGTATTATTCAACCATTTTCACTCTGCAGCAGAGGGGTTGGGGGAGGAGTGAGTTTGGCAAAGGGAAAGAAAGGGAGGGACACCAACACAAAGTCTGAAGGGGTGACTGGTGCAGAGGCCTGACAATTTGCATTACCACCTTAAAAGAGAATAAATGCTGATAACAGTCACTTAGCATGCCTAGGCGGAAAGGGGTTAGAAAGTCAAAGCCCAAGTCATAGCTGGAAGTAAGGACAAGCGTATTTTACTGAAAAGGGGGACAGGACGAGGGGAAGGTTAGTACATTACGTACAGCATAACTGTTGGGAGAAAAAGTTTGCCAAGCAGCCGTAAATAAGACTGGGGTGGATGAAGATTGAATCGCAGGGGCTTATCTGGAGGCTCTGACCTGCGCAGCTCCTTATCAGCCAACAGACACCGAATGGCCGGAATGACCTTTTATCCACAGGGCCACGTCCCCCCAAAACACACCTCAACTCGTTCCAAACTGTGTTTCCCATTCAACACTGCTGAGCTCACGGGGGCTCTCCTTAAACCGATCATTCTGGTGGGATCTCTGCAGCTTCTTAAGCAGGGCTCGGCGAGGAAGGGTTGCTACCATCGCCTCCATTTTACGACGGAAAGACGGCTAGAAGCCAGCCTCTCTGCCTTCGCTCGGCCACGGACCCTGTCCCACCCGTCCACGCGGATCCGTTACGCCGAGGCCCGCGTGCAGTACTAACTGGTCCGTCCCTACGTGGGCAGGGCCTGGGACGCGGCGAGAGGATTCGGGGACCCCTGGGCAGGCCGGGGAAGCTCGGGGACTCCTCAGAATGGTCTTTTTAAATGTATGGAAAATAATAAAGTAATACGATAAATACCCAAGTAGAGTCACCTAAAACAGAATTTCCGGACTCCGGGCAAAGAAGCCCTGCCTTCGAGGGCGGCGGGGCCCAAAGGCCTCTCACCTGGGGCCCTCAGGGGCAGCCCCAGCTCTTCTCTCCTCCGAGCTCCCTACTCGAGCCCTCGGGGGCGGCCGTGCTAGGCCGCGGCCCGGCGGGCTCGGCTCGGGGCGCTCCCTGACCGGGGCCGCGTGTCTGGGCGCCCCCGGGCTGGGCACCCCGCTCCGGCGGCTAGGCTCGGCAGCTCGGGTGTCCTCCGTCCCTCCCCGGCTCCCTGTGGACGTACCGTGCGGGAGCCCCGGCCCCGGCCCGGAGGGAGGGTCGGTGGGGCGAGCTTCTTTCCGCTCGTCTCTTCACTGGCGCTGCCTGGCTGAGCCCAGGCTCCCGCTGCCGCCGCCTCCGCTACTAGGGGGTCTAGCCTCCTCCATTGCTGGCTGGGAGGATGCGAGGGGCACGTGACCGGAAGCAACGAGGCGGAGCCGGGAGGCCACGTGACCGGGAAACACGGCCGCCATGACACTTTCGGTTCCCCCGCCCACCCACCTTCACGCTCTCCTTCACTGGCACCTCTCTCCGACTGCAGACAGTAGTGAGACCCGCGGCTTCCGGTGTGGCCCCAGACGACCCCAATCCACGACGCCCCTCAGGCCCCAGCTCGCGCCAGGCCCATCCCCGGCCCTCGGAGGCTTCAGGCCGTGGGGGAACGTTAGCGTGGCCTCGGCCCGAGGGGGAGGGACCGCGCGGGAGGGGCCGCGTCCCGTCAGGTGACGGGGAAGCGCTGGGGACGTCTATGTCTGTGCGCCCGACGCTTCCGAATGACGTCAGCGCGGTGAAGTTGGAACCCCCGAGTTAACGGGCTGGCGGACAGTTAGGTCTGTAGTGCGAGGTAAGTGTTCCAGAGACCCCAAGGCCCAGCGCAGGCCGACCGCGGGGAGGGAGGGAGAGGCGCGCGGCCCCCGAGCCTCGAGGCTGAGAAGCTGGCTCTCTCCTCGCTTCCCTCCCCCCTCACTTCCCCTTCTCCCGTCCAAGGTCTTCCGTTCTAACCCGACCGAGCTTGGGGCCTGGGGAGGGCGGCCCCCCGCCCCTGCCCGGACGTGGGGTTTGAGAACTTCGCCCGTGGCCGTGTCCTAAGAGGTTGGCGTGATGCCGCCCTCCCCTGAGGACGGCCGGTGTTGGCGCTTCCCCGGCCACCGAGGAGAGGGTCTCGGGTGGCTTGGGACGAGCGTGTCAGGTGCTCGGCGGAGCTCCGGGAGCCGCGACGAGGCTGTGCGGCCCAGCTTTCTCCCTGTTCGCGGACCTGGGGCCGATCTGCCCCTCCCGGTATCCGCACGTGGATGTCGGAACCTTTCCTTTCCCTCTCCGCCCCGTGCCAGATCCCATCGCGCCCCTCCTGCCCAGGTCACCAAGACCGGGGCTGGGGGGATGCGTGGCTGTGCTGAGGTCTGGGGGTGCTGGAACCCGAAATTCCAGGGCAAGCCACGCAGTCCTGCCTCGAACTGGACTCGAGCCTGCCTTCTGCCAGAGAGAAGGTTCATTGGAACACCGGTTCTGTGTGCGAGATTTGAAGAACCTGAGCTTTCCTGACGCTGGTACCGACCGCGAGTCGCATCGAATCTGAGCCATCGACCAGCTTCTGAAGGAATCTGAGCCCTGGGGCGACTGGGAACGGAGAAGGGGCCTGCCTGGAACTAAGCGGGAATGGAGCTTCATGAGTTAATTAAGGAGTGGCGGGCCTGGGGAAGGCCAGGGAGGCCGCAGTGAAAGGGCACGGACCCGGGCCACGTGGGGAAGGCCAGGGCTTTCCTTTTGGGGGTCCAGATCCTGAAGACACATGGTCTTTCAGGCATTCAGACCCTGGGCCCATCATATGCTGAGAATACAGTATGCCAGTTATTAAAATGTCTTAGCTGTTGGTAAGTATGATTGCCAGCAGTACCTATCTACAAGTCCATGAACATTTTTATGTGACTGGGGAGCCCCAAAACCATCTGGTGCAGCCTCCCACAGATAAGAATCTCTTCTACCTCCTGGAGCCTGCATCTTCTTGCCTTTGTTTGAAGCCCAATAAGGAAGTGGAAGGAAGTGCCTTCTGGGGTAGCCCAACCCACGTTTGAATGGCCCTAATTGTTAGGATGTTTTGCCTTAAATCAAGGCTAAATTTGTCTTTTTTTCCACTTCCACCCCTTGCTCCCATTTCTGTCCTCTGTACAATAGTACGGTACTACTGTAGTACAAATGTAACTTACTTCTTACTATATTTGTCATAAATTCTTTCCTTCCTCCTCACTTTTCTCTTGACTTCAAGTCCCAGCTTAAATCCCACTGGGAAGAAGCCTTTCCCATTCCTCCTTAGTATTACTGTCTTCCCTCTGTGATTATCATATATCTATATACCTTGTTTGAATGTAGTTGCTCGTATGTCATCTGTCCCATTAGTCTGAATTCCTTGAGGTAAGGGACTGTTTTGCCTTTCTTTGTATTCCCAGCACTTAGCACAGAGCCTGGCACATAGTAGGCAGCTAAAAATGCTTGTTGTCTTGACCTTGGTCTGACCTTCAGATATATGAAGGCAGTTAATCATGACTATCCTAAAATTTTAGGTTACACATGCTCAGTTTCTTTGATTGATCTTCATATGACATGAATTTGAGACCCTTCATCATTCTGGTTACCCTCTAATTTTAATAGTAGTACAAGACAGCTAGCATTTGTATAGCACTTTAAGGTTTGCAGAGCTCTTTACAGATGTCTCATTTTATTCTTGCCACAACCCTGGGAGATAGGTGCTGTTATACCTGTTTTTTACATATGAGTACACTGAGGTGAACAGAAGTTAAATGGCTGGCCCATGGTCAATGAAGTAGTAAATGAGTCAGTATTTGGATTCAGGTCTTTCTAAATTCAGGTCCAGCATTTTATCCCATAAGGCACCTAGCTCAATGGTCAGTACTGGAACAACCTAAATTTCCTTAAGTACTGTTAAGGAGTACAAAGGGAGCTGAAGTCTCCCCACATTCTTCTGAGACGTTTGATTTTTTAAAAAATGCCCTTTTATTTTTTTTCTCCTAAAAAGAAAGAGACTTCTGTTTATTTTTATAAATTACTGAAGTTTGTAGCATCTTTGCTAGTGATGGAGGCCTTGTGGTGGTTCCTAGCAGTTTTGGTTTTTTTGTAACTTCCTTAAAACTCTGGCTAATCTTTTTTTTTTTTTTTTTAACACTTTAAACACATTTTGAAACCAACAAACATTTTAAAGTTACTTATGGACTTCCTTAGAAAATACTAATGTCTTAAATGGCATTTTGTGATCACTAAATATTATGCTTTAAAACTTTAAAGAATGGGAAACCAAATTAATGTAACCATTAAATTCCAAACTTAGTTTTTGGATTTAATACCACTTAAGTATGTCCAAGCTTGCAGGCCTTTTGTCCTCACCCACAGGCTGGGGTAGAGGTGACACTGGATTTTACTTGACATCAGATAATTATCAATATTCTATCTAACTTTGGTCCACTTACTTGTACAAATCCATTTGTTCTGCCTAAGTCTATAAGTTTTCTATATAGGAATTCAACAGATTCATGATTTCATGACTCCACAAACAAACATCTATTACATGCTTCCTATGTATCAGGCATTGTGCGGAAGTGGTGATGACGGGGTAAGAGCTGAAGCTGAGACCTTTGTCCCTTGGCCCTGGAGAATTTTGGTCCCATTTGTCTGAAGGGCCCAGGATTGGGGGCTCCTTGGATTCACCTTACTTGATTTGGCATTTTCTTGAGGTCTATATGGTCTGAATACTCCCCACCCTTGATCCTATCAAAATCCTGTTGTCTAGGCCACTCCCATCAAGATCCTCCTTGGATTTGATCTACATTCCAGGCTGACCTCCCCTATCAAGACTATCCCTGGAGCCCCAGACTACTAGGCAACACTTGGATTCTTCCCACAGTCTTTTCTGTTTTTAAGTTCCATCTTATCTCCATGAAGGTGCTCAGATTCAATCTAGCTTGGATTCTGTCTAGCCCACCTGTCAATATGAGCGTCACAAAGGGTTAGGCTTTTTAAGAGTTAACCCAATATGGTGAGTCTTTAATAAATTTTGTTTTTCTTTGGCATTAAGAAGGCTTGTGTTGAATTCATCTGAGTGAGACCCACTGTGTCAGTATTTGGGGGTCCCTAGCACCCTGAACCTCAACAGTGAGGATGCAAAAAAGACAAAAAAAGAAATAGTCCTTGCTCTCAAGAGCTTTACATTTTTAGGATAAGCCCACCTCTTATTATAATATTCATTCTCATTACTTGTTAACCAATCAGAGTTGATTGTCACTCTGAGGAAAACATGTTCTTCCAAGGGCATATAAGTGTTGAGTGGATTCCATGAGGGGTCTTTGGTATTCAAGAATGTCACTGAGTCCTTTTATTAATTATTGCTAGCATAATGCTTAATAAAATGATTAATTACCCAGAAACTGTCTCTTGAACTTTTTATATGTCACATAAAAATTATTCCAAAAAGTAGTACTTGTCAAAATCAGCTGGTAGTGGATCAAAAATAGAAAAATAGATCAATAAAACAGATTGGATAATCTTGAATTAGAAACAAAGTCATATCTGGCCAGTATTGGATAAGTTCAGTAGTACAAATTATTGAGGGAAAGAACCATTCAATAAAAATGGGGAGAAATACATACACACAATAGACGTATATATACATACATGTATACAAATATGTGCTTGTATGTTGATATGGCAAAGAATAGAATTAAATCCACAACTCCTCAGCTTATACTGGAATAAATTCTAAGTGGATCAGCATTTAACTAGGGCAATGTAATTGAGCCTGGAAGACAAAACTGGGGCCAGATTGTGAAGCAGTTAAAAAAACCTTTTTTTCCCTCAAGACAGCAGGGTGTATCAGTAAGCACCCCAACATATACGGGTGCCTCTATCACAGGTTCTTTGATATGCTTTTCTAAAAGGAAAGGCAACTTTTGAGGGGTTAACAATCACCTTTAATCAAGCACATATATCATTCACTTAGTTCAGGAAATCAATAGCACCTCCAGACTGTCTGGCATAAGCAATACATATGTCACAAATCAACAGACAGGTCCAATTGTCTGTCCATAGTTGCAGAGAGAAAATCACCAACATCTGGGTTTTCAAAGCTCTTTCAGTGGCTTTCCAGAGTCCTCATCTGGCCAAACACTTGCAGTCAGTAAGCCCCAAAGTAAAATCTCACCCTCGGAATATTTATACCTTTTTTTAGAGCCAGGGGGCATCCCAATCCTTGAGAACCAGTGCCTCATTAACAAAAGTTGCATGTCTTCCTACAAATCTTCCCTAATCAAACTCCTCTTAATGGGCAGGCCCATTAATGGGTGGGAAAGATCTTTAATCACATTAACAATACAAATATACATACTGTTTATAGTTAAAGAAACTCTTCTTTCTTTACTCCTAATAAAGACTCTTGATTGATAAAGGCAAGATTCAATCAGAGGCACTTGATTATACCAAAACAAAAACAAAAGATCCTGTTGTTTGTCATCATATGCTCTATCCACTGTACCACCTGGCTGCCCCAGTATAACACATGCATATTCCAGTTCTGGTTGACTTTCCAGATTTTACCAGCATGATTCAGCTGCCTTTTCCTTATACCCTTGCAGCCTCTTTCTCCTGTTGATGAGTTCCTGGAACTTTCATTTTGAGGAAGGACCCAGACCAGGTACCCTACCTTCCCTACCGGTTTCATTGCCATTGCTCTCAGGCTAACATAGACCTTCATTAACCAGAACTTAAAGAAGCATAGAATTTTTATTGGAGGGAGTTCTGCATCTTCCACGTTGTGAAATCATCGATTCTTTATATATTGATAACTCCTTTGTCTTCATTTATTTCTACTGGCCAAACTCCTCACCATTCCTAACACAACCCATATATACACATTTGAACAGGCCATATGCTTAAATAACCCTAAGGGGAACATGGGTTTGAATGGGATACTCTTAAAGATGGAAAATCCTTCCAGCATTTAAAGGAATGAAGTTAGGATAATTCTTGGAGCTTTGTCAGCACCCTTTTAATATCATACCATATAGGATCTCTGATTCCACCAGTTGATGCATATAAATAAGGTGGGATTAGATTTATAAATGACCTTGAAAGCCTATCTGAAGAGTTTGGAATTTAACTTTTGGTCACTGAGGAGACACAGAAGTCTTTGTATCAAGGTACCATGACAGAAACAGGTGGTTTCTTCAACTAAAGTTCTCCTTTGTTTCTCTGTGGATAGAGCTGTCTCTAGGTTCTGGAAGTGTGTGTCAGTGGAGGGAGTACAGGGTCCAGTAGGTTTTGCTAGTCTGGAAAGGTTTTGGGTGTAAGCTTGGCAATGGAATGTCTGTTGAAAGACTGACCTAGCTAAGAGACTTCTTTCTTCCCAGGTAAGCTACAAAGTTGTAGAGAAGTTGTTGATCTGTGCTGGTAAAGGAATTGTCCATAGCAATTAAATCGTATATCCTTGATGCATTCCACCTAGTATGTCATTTCCTTAACTAGACTGTATGTATTTTTAAGATACTGATTTAATTTTTTTCTTTCCTTTGCATTTATCTTTAAAGTAGATGTTCAAGAAATGTATTTCAAATAATTGGATTTTGACATAAGAGTACCTGGGTTTGGTGGCTCAGTGGATAGAGTGCCAGGCCTGGAGTCAGAAAGACTCATCTTCCGGAGCTGTGTGGCTCCGAGCAAGTCACTTAACCCAGTTTACCTCAGTTTCCTCATCTGTAAAAAGGAGCTGGGGAAGGAAATGGCAAACCAGTGCAGTATCTTTGCCAAGAAAATCCCAAGTGAGGTCATGAAGAGTAAGACATGACTGAAAAAATGATTTAACAACATTAGGGTTTAGGTCCTGTTTCTGCTACTTACCCCTTATGTGACCATCATAGGCGAGTCATCTAACTTTTCTTGGCTTTAAATTCTTCCTTTCTTAATTGAGTCATTAGACTGAATGATTTCTGAGCAAATTTTCCTCCTATGTTATATCTTTTCAGGTAGAGCTCAAGCGTGAGGAATACTGTGTCCATTATATACTACTATACTATATTATACAGTTTACCTTACTAGCCAGATGACTTTGGTGCCAGGAATACCAGAGACCTCTAGCCATGTTCTGGCAGAATTTGAGTCTTTGGATCCATTGCTGTCTGCTCTCAGGTTGGATTCCAGTCGCCTGAAGGTGAGTTTCTTTATCATAATTTTACATTTATTAAGTATTTTCAATGATCTGGTTGGACCATGGAACAAATATATTATTTGCCTTTCAGTTGTTTATGTTTAAGTAATGATTCTTAACTATCTTAGAAATGCTGCATATCCTTCTTAACACGGAGTGTGTTTCCGATCTGAAGAGTAATCATTTGATGTTGATAGCTTTTTCCTTTAGATTCTGAATTCAACAAGCATTTAGTAAAAATCTCCTAATTTACAAGGGCCTCTGCAGGATACTGGGAATTCAAAGATGTAATGAAAAACAGCTGTTTACCTCATAGAGCCTATATCCTACCAAGGTTGGTGTGGGGAAAGGTGTTATTACATTTACAAAGACAAATAAATAGAAGATATTCTAGGAATGGATGAAGCATTAACAACTAGGTGAATTAAGAAAGGCATCCTAGAACAGGTGGCAGCTAGCTCAGCTGAGCTTTGAAGGAAGTTTAAGGCTATTAAGAGACAAAGGGGAAGATGGAATATATTCTAAGTGTGGGAGACAACTTGTGTGCATGAAGGGAGATAGGCAATGCTGGTTTTAGGGAAGAGCTAGAAGGCCAGTTTGGTAATGGAAAGTATATAAAATGAGATAGCTAGAAATATAGACTGCAGCTAGACTGAAAAAGTTTTCAGTGTCAAGTTCAGGAGTTTCCATTTTGTCTTATAGGCAATGGGGAACAACTGAGAATTCTTGAATAGATGAGTGATATGATTACTTGTGTTTTAGGAAGGTTATTTTGGCAGTTGGGGAGGATGAATTGTGGAATAGAGAGATTGAAAACTTAGAGTACATATAAAAGATTTTGTAGTAATGCAACCAAGGGCTGATGAGAACCTAAAATAGGGTGGTGGTTGTGTTAGTCGAGAGAAGAGGATGAGAAAGTGTTGATTGGTAGAAATGACAAGGGAGGGAGAATGAAGAGTTGAGGATGTCCCTAAGGTTGTGAACTTGGTGCTGGCAGGATGGTAAGGCCCTTCGCAGAGGAGGGTAATGGATTCTAATTTGGACATATTAGGTGCTGCAATTTTGAATCTGAATGCATCCTGGTTATTTCGATTTAAATTTCCATTGCCCATGGGGTAAAATGTAACTCCTTAGCCCAACTTTTAAGGCCTTCCCAGTTTGTCTCTGACCTGCCTTTTTACCTTCATTTTGTCATGACCCCTGCCTTCAGGGCACTCTGTTCTAGCCAGACTGAATTGCTAGCTGTTACCCCAGCTCAGCCCCTGTCTCTCAACCCTGAATTTTCAGGGACCTCCCCACAGATTTGGTATGTACCTCTGCCTTGTCTGTCTGTGTCAAAATTCTGCTTTTTCAAGGCTTACCTGTGGTATCATTTCCCCCCTTATGTTTACTCTTACCTTCCTACTGGCTAAAAGTGTTTTTTCCTCAAATTTCTAGAGTATTTTGTCTGGCTTTTTCCTTTGTTCATTTCACATTTCACCATATCTGTGTACATACCTTACCTCAACATTCCCCTGTCCCATGGGTGCTAGCTCCCATCTCGAGGAGAGGAATTTCATCCTTACAATACCTTGTATATAGAAGGTCCTTAAAATTTTGTTGAACCGAATTTAATACAGTAATGAATTGTATCATTGTACTGTTTCAGAAAACAGAAAATGTGATTGACTATAAAATCAGACAAAAAAGAATATACCTTGTTGCATTGTAGATGTTAATAAATAAAATATTACTTTAGTAGGCTTGTTTCAGAATAAGAAATTAGATTTGCAATAGAGTGCAAAAACAACTGTATTAACCACATTCCTGATAGTGCAATTTTTTTAGGTAGCTGTGGTTATACTAATTTTGACTCCAGTAGACCATAAGCTTCTTGAAGTCGGGAACTATCTAATTTCAGTATTTTCATCTTCTAGCAGTTACCACAGTGCCTAGCATGTAGTTGGAGGCTCATATGCTGTCTTTTACAGAAGGTCTTTTCCTTTCCCTCCTCTCCATTTCCCTCTATAGCTATTCTCATGTACTTCGTATGTATCTTGTATGTACCTAGTTATTGACATCTTGTCTACGTTGCTAGAATGTAACCTCTTTGAAATCAAGGACTGTTTCTGGTTTTCTTTGTACCCTCAGCCTTTAGCACAGTGTCTGGCACTTAACAAGAGCTTGCTTAAGAAATTTTTGTTGATTGATTGATTCATTTGTCTTTTCAGTGCACAAGTATAGCTGTGTCTCGAAAGTGGCTGGCCCTGGGCAGCTCAGGAGGAGGACTTAATCTCATTCAAAAAGAAAGCTGGGAACAGAGACTTCTTCTTTCCCACAGGGTAAGATGAGAGGAAACACTGCCACACCCCTGATTCAGGAAAGCACCGAGAGATGTCAGTTTTGTCTGTGAATTACTCAGCTTGGTTTATCGGAAGCTCCTAATCTGTGGTGTCAGTTCTGTAGTGCTTCCTATCTTAGTAAGGAATCCTATCCCACTGAAGGCAGTTATGATTGAATTCTGAGAAGACATTTTAGACTTGATTTCTTAGTATGTTCAACCAAACCAACAGTATCGAGTATTTCATGGTATAGCACTAACCTAGGTGTAATGGGGATATAAGTAGTTCTGAGGTACATGCCTTGCAGGAACTTAGCATCCAGTATGTGATGAGAGAGAGAGCTTAGGATATTTCACTTATGATATTTATTTGAGTCTATAATAGGGATGCTCTTTAATTTATTACCTGTGTCATCACTTCTTATTCTTATTTGCTGGATTATTCATCTCCTATCCCCTAACTATGGACCCTAACATTGTCATGTCTCATCTCAACATCCTTCACTGTTCTCATGGATTCACTTATTGTCTTTATGCAAATGACTCCCACAGCTGTATGTCAAGACCCACATTCTTTCCTAAATTTCATTCTGGCATTACTATTTTTCTTCTGAAAATGAATATCTCATAGTCATCTCAAATTCAATATGTTCTAAACAGAAAACTTCCATTTCCATGCTATCCTTTCCATTACCTAGGTTTGAAACCTCAGCATCATCTTTGGTTCTTTCTTCACCCTCGTATCCAATAAATTGTCAAGTCTTATTGATTTTTATCTAAAGATCTTTCTCAGTTTTCCTATTCTCTCCACACATAGACACTACTCTAGTTTAGACTCTAATCATCTTCCAGTTGGTTTCTCTTTTTCTATTCTCTGCCTTCTACAATTCATCCTCCTCATGTGTAGCTGCCAAAATAATTAACAAAGGTCTGCCCTTATCCATCCTCTGTGTATGAATGATCAATGGTTATTTACTGTGTCTAGGACAAAATTCCTTAGCCTGACATTTTGCTCCAATCTACCTTTTTGAACTTATTTCATGTTATCTCAGCCATACTGATCTATCAGATCTTCCCTGAGATTGGAATTCCATCTCCCTTCTCCTTGTAGTCACAGAGGCAGCTGGGTTGTTTAGGTGGAGAAAGTTATACCTGGAATCAAGAATACTTGAATTCAAATTATGACTCAAACACTTATTTGCTGTGTGACCGTAGGCAAGTTATTTAATTGATCTCAGCCTCAATTTCCTCATGTATAAAAATGAGGATAAGAATTTAACATCTACTTCCTAGGGTTATTGTGAGGATCATATGTATAAAGTACACTGGATAAAATTTTGCTATTATTGTCTGTCTCCTGTGCTTAGAATATATTTCTCTCTTTTGTCTCTAAAAAGTCTTTAACTTTCTTGTTCTACATGTTTCCCCTTCCCCACTTTCCTTCCCTTCAAATGAACTTGTGTTAATATTTCTGCGTTATGTGTTATATTGGAGCAGCTAGGTGGTGCAGTGGATAGAGCATGTGATGGCAAACAAAATAGGATCTTATGCTTATTTTGTTTTAATGTAATCAAGTGCCTCTGATTAAATCTTGCCTTTATCAACTAAGAGTCTTTACTAAGAGTAAAGTACAGAAACAAGAGTTTCTTAAACTGTATATGTATTTGTATTGTTAATATGATTAAAGATGTTTCTCATCCATTAATGGGCTTGCCCATTAAGGGGAGTTTGTTTAGGGAAGATTTGTAGGGACACCCACAACTTTTGTTAGTGAGGCACTAGTTCTCAAGGGTTGGGATGCCCTCTGGCTCTTAAAAAAAGGTATACATGATCTGAGGGTGAGGTTTTACTTTGGGCCTTACTGACTAGAAGTGTTTGTTTGGCCAGATGAGGACTCGGGAAGCCACTCAAGGAGCCCCTCCCTGCCTCTGAAAACCCAGATGTTGGTGCTTCCCTCTCTGGTAACTGTGGTCAGATAGTTGGACCTGTCTGTTGAATTATGGTCAGGCAGAGGAAGCCATGTCTGTTGATCTTTGATTTCTGTGTATTTTCTTAGAAGTTCAGGATTCTGACTTTCCTGAGCTAGGTGAATGATATATGTGCTTGGTTAAAGGAATGATACATGTGCTTGATTAAAGTTGCCTTTCCTTTTATGAATGTGGAATGTGGTAGCAGGCCCCTCTGTGTATGTTGGGGTGATTACTGTTACAAGGACCAAACTTGGAGTCAGGAAGATCCGAGTACAAATGTGGCCTCAGACACTTAATAGCTATGTGACTCTGGGCAGTTTGCTTCAGTTTCTTCAACTGTAAAATGAACTGAGGAAGGAAATGGGAAACTACTCTAGTACCTTTGATGGGAAAACCAGAAATGAGATGTTCTAATGAAGAGTTGGACACTACTGAAAACACATCATCATCATCATCGACAACAAGTGTGTTGTATTTCCTCCACATATTCCTGGTAGAATGTCAATTCTTTGTAGTCAGGGGATGCCTTTAGTTTAGTTTTTTTTCCACCAGTCATAGTTCCCTGCAGATATTCTCTGCAATATCAGACCACTTTTTTTTTCTTACTAAAGAAACCAGAAATTCAGTGGTGATAAAGACTGACTTGTATATATTCTCAGTAGGCATGCTATTTGCTTTTGAGAACTGAATGTGAAGCATATTTGGATGGAGAAGAGTGAGAGAAATCATTTTTTAGCCCAAACTCTCTTAATCTTTTGGTGAATTAGACATTTTAGACTTCAGTCTGTCTAGTGTGTTTCATATAATAATAACTGGAATTCATGTAACACTTTAAGGTTTGCAGAGTGCTTTACATATATTATCCCATTTGAGTCTCATTAAAAATAATTTTTACCACTGGGGAAAAATGTACAGCAAATGGAAGAGAAATGTGGTCTTACCCCTAAATTGAGAGCTAATAGCAATGTTTTTTAATCTTATATACAGACTACATACCATAAAGACATTTCTTGAAGTTTTGTTTTTTTTTTTGACTTTAGGAAGGTGCTGTTTCTCAGGTTGCCTGTTGTTTACATGATGACGACTATGTTGCTGTAGCCACCAGGTAAGATGATTTTTAAAAATAGTATTTTTTTCCAATTATATGGAAAGACAGTTTTTATCATTCATTTTAACAAGATTTTGAGTCCCAAAATTTTTCCCCCTCCTACCCTTCCCTCCCCTCTTCCTAAAATGGTAAGCAATTTGATATAGGTTATATATGTGCAATCATGTAAAACATATTTCCATATTAGTCACAGTTGTGAAAGAAGAAACAGACCAAAAGGAAAAAAACAGCAAAAAAAAGTAAAGTAAGTGAAAATAGTATACTTCCATCTGCATTGAGAGTCCATCAGTTCTCTATCTGGATGTGGATAGCATTTTTCATCCTGAGTCCTTTGTAATTGTCTTGTATCATTGTGTGGCTGAGAAGAGCTAAGTCATTAATAGTTAATCATTACACAGTGTTGCTGTTACCATGTCCAGTGTTTTCCTGGTTGTTCTGCTTATTTCACTTTGCATCAGTTCATGCAAGTCTTTCCAGGTTTTTCTGAAATCTGCCTGCTCATCATTTCTTATTGTATAATAGTATTCTGTTACATTCATATATCACAACTTGTTTAGCCATTCCCCAGTTTGTGGGCATCCCCTCAATTTCCAGTATTTTGCCATCATACATATTTTAGCACATGTAGATCCTTTTCCCTTTTTGATAAGAGGATGTTTTAAAAGTTTTCTTATCTTTTCCAGATACTTAAATAGCCTTTCAGAAAAGAAAAGCATGAAGAGATAATAATTTTCAGTTTTTGGACTTGGAATGGGGAAGTCAGATCTAACCTCCACTTTAAGACTTCTGGTGATGGAGGATCTCAGCCTATGCTTTTAAATTCAGAGTTTGTTGATGAGCTTCCAGATTAGTGACATCAATCTTTTTAATCATCCCCCTCACTTGACCCCTTTCTTCTTTATCAAAATCAATTGTGTTTGTGTCATCAGCATTTCATTCTTGGAAATCTGCATCCTTGTTGGTAAATGTCCTTTTCATAGGTTCATACCATGGGATCCTGTTGATCTAATCTCTGAAATCTGAAATTTGATTTTCCAAAGTTTAGGGTTCAGAGCTTGATTTTCCCTGTCTTGTCTATCCATAAGATGTTGGGTGGGGTTATGGGCATGCTTTTTAGTTTGCAGAAACTCTTATTTTTAGATAAGTTGATACTTACTGTCATAATTCTCTGTGTTGCTAATGATTTTTTCTTTTTGACTATTCTCTTAGTCAAGGTTTTGTAGTAGTTTGGGAATTAAATCAGGAGCGTCGTGGGAAACCAGAACGGATTTATGTCTCTTCTGAACACAAAGGCCGGAGAGTTACATCTCTCTGTTGGGACACAGCTGTTCTTAGAGTTTTTGTAGGAGACCACTTGGGGAAAGTTTCTGCCATCAAACTCAATACATCCAAACAGGGAAAGGTGAGAAGCAGCTCTTTTTTTTTTTTTTTTCCATAGAGCAAAGGAGTTTGGCATGGTTTTATAGATCCCTGAAATAATGGGAGAACATGATGGCCACTGTACAACTTGAAGAAGTGGTAAGAGCCAAGCTTAATTTCTTGGATGGAGAATGGCTAGGAGACAATACATATAGTGTTTTTAGGTTTCGTTTTTAAAATTCTTCATAAACTTAACTATTTTCTATGAAACTTTTGATTAGAAACTGAAATCCTCATAGGATATGTGACTTTTAAAAAGTCACATTTTGGTTTGCTTTATTTTCTAATTTTGATATCTAAAATTTTGAAATTGGGAACAAAAAAAGAACAATGTTTTAATTACAATATTTTATTATTCTGTAACGAAATAAATTTTTATTTTCTATACCCCTCTTCTAATCCCTCTCCCCCCACTATTTAGGCAGCTGCTACCTTTGTGATGTTCCCAGTTCAGACAATAACAACAGTTGACTCTCGAATAGTACAGTTAGATTATTTGGATGGAAGATTGCTTGTATCTTCACTCACTCGATCCCTCTTATGTGATACTGAGAGGTAAATTTGGTTGTGTCATATACTGTAATTTTTATTAATTAAACAGTGGTTTAAATAAATCAAATTTGTTACTCTTTATATTTTTCATGAGGAAAAGATGTGTCTTTCAGATAAATTTTTCTTATGTATGCTTTTGATACAGTTGGTAGTTTTGGAGTTCTCCATACTCGTCACCAAAGCAGGCTAAATAAAGTATGTTCTCAGTTATCTACACAATGAAAGGGAACATAGAACCATGGAATCCTATAGGTGGAAGGGAGGTTAAATAGTAACTCCTCCTTTAAAATTTACGTAAGTGGTTCTGTAGCCTTTACTTCTTCCTAAAGACCTGGAGTGATGTGAAACTCATTTCCTAAGGTAGTCCATTCTCCTTTGGAACTCCTTGGACAGAGAAGAGAAGGCTTAGATATGAAAGTGGAAAACCTTAAGACATTCTGAAAAATGGAGTCAAGCAAATAGAATTAAAAATTTCAATGAAACAAGAAATATCAGAACAAAATAAAAAGGTATATTTTATGGAAACTGCCATCAAAATAATTGACCTGGAAAATGCAGTGAGGTGAGATAATTTAAGAGTGATTAGATTCCCCTAAAACCATGACCAAACAAAAATCTTGGATTTCACCTTTCAAGAAGGCATGAGATAAAGCTGCCCAGAACTACTAAAAACCAAAGGACAAAGTCAAAACAGAAAGAATCCATAGGTCAAATGAAAGCACTCCCTGATATGACACCTCCAGAAATGAGAGAGCTAATCCCAGAGCTTCTAACTTAAAGAAAAAAATATTTCGAATAGATAGGGAGAAAGAAAAAAAGTACCAAGGATCCAAATTCAGGATTATAAATTATACAGCAATTATTAAGAGTAAAGGAAAACTTGGAATATGGGGTAGCAAAATACAAAAGAAAAAGAATTATAGACAATTGCAACTTATCCTACAAAATTGACTATAATCAATCCTAACAGAGGAAAAATGCATGGTGGAAGGATGGGTTAAAATCAGGTTTTGGAGGGCCTTAAAAACTTGACTGAGAACTTCGTATTATGTACTTTAGGCTATATGGAGCCATTACATTTTTTGAGCAGGGGAATAGAATGGTTAGATTTGTCCCCAGGAAGATTATTTTGGTCACTTTATGGGGATGCAATAGAGAGGGGAAGGGCTAAAAACAGGAAGACCCTTTAAGAAGCTTTTACAAGGATATTGGCTATGTAGAGAGAAGGAGATGGATGCAAGAAATAGAATCGATAGAATTTGACAACTGATTGGCTTAGGAGCAGAAAGGATTGAGAAAAGTCATTTACTCTGTATGCTTTTCTGTGTATATGCTGTATGTCCCTAGGAGAATAGTACACATCTGGAAGATAATTATGGGAAACATTGATAATATAATTAAAATGATTGTGCTAATTTTTAATTAGCAATAGGTTTTAATCTGCTCCCCACGGTTTACCCCCAACAGCCTTTTACTGTCAATTTTGAATAATTCAGTTTAATTCATTAAACATTTATTAAGCACCCATTAAACACTGGGGATATAGAGACAAAAAAGAAATAAATGTTGTTCTCAAGGTGCTTAAAAATAACTCATAAATAAATGTAAAATAAGTAGAGACATTTTTAAGGGACCATTGAGGGAGATCAGGAAAGGTCTCATAAAGGAGTTTTCACTTGAGTTTAATCTTGAAGAGAGTAGGTGTTTCAACAAGCAGAGGTGCAAAGAGAGTGACAGCCTTCTAGATATGGGTGACAGCTGAGTGACAGTGTTAAGGTGCAGGGGCAGGAGGTGGATTGTTGTATATGAGGAACAGTATTAGGCTGGTACAAAGAGGGAAGTGCTTTAGAAAGAAGTGGTAACCCAGTGAAATGATTGAGTTTTATTGTTCCTACCACTGTCTGCCCTCTGAAATACTAATAAATAGGAGAGAAGAGGGCCCTGGGAGAGAGAAAGAGGAGACTAAGCTTCTCCTACTAGACTGTATCCCCTCAAAACTCTGCTTAAACTCCCAAATAAAAATCAGTTAAATGTTCATTTTGAAAACATTTATGGAACTGTTGCATTAGGCTCTTTTGGTGAAATGAAATTGGTAGGTGACACTTCCTTCATTCAAGGAGCTAATTAGAGAACTCATATCTATATCTGCATCTGTCCGTATAGCTATATCCCATATATAATGTATATATAAGACAACCTGAATAACCTAAAAACATTAAAGAGTGTTAGAAATGCTAAACCTTTTCAGATTGTTGGTGTACAGTTGTGTGGTACCAGTATATTTGAGTGCTAGGGGTACAAAAAAACAAGGAAGATAACACTGTGGGCTGCAACTGTTAGACCTTGTATTGAATTACTGTATTGTTGCTTTTAATTTTGCATAAACATACATAACTCTTCTGCCTCCCCACCTTTTTTTGTTATTAGGGAAAAGTTTTGGAAAATTGGCACTAAGGAAAGAGATGGAGAATATGGAGCTTGTTTTTTCCCTGGAAGAAGCTCTGGGACTCAGCAGCCCCTAATATATTGTGCCCGTCCTGGCTCTAGAATGTGGGAGGTGAACTTTGAAGGGGAAGTTCTGAGTACACACCAGTTTAAGAAACTTCTCTCCTCATCACCTCTTCCTGTGATTAATATAAGGTAGGGATTGTAGGGCTGATCTATGATCATTGTAGGCTCTTCATGGGAAGGGCTTGGCTTGGTATTTCTAGAATGCAAAATATATTTCCCAATTAGTCATTCAAGGGTCATTTATTTATTGAGTGCCCTTTCTGGATGAGACACTGTATGCCTATGATGCAATTTGTTGAAAGGCTATATGATAGTAATCATAAAAGACTTTAATGAAACTCTACTCAGAGTGCATCGAATAAGAACATATTGTCTTATCTGCTATGGTTTTAAGATTTTTTTTTACCCAGAAATTTTTTTTAAACAGTGATATAAAAATAAAATAGAAGTTCTAGGTTATTAAAAAGAATATTATTTATTTCCTAGATCAGAGCTTGAATTTAATAGTACAGTTGGTTCATCTCAGTCTTTGACCTTTCCCAAACTCTTATATCTAAGGTAAGCCTCTGTTACTACTTTTCTCTTTTAAAAAATGCAAAAACTTTGTTCACATTTCATTGATTGTCTTTTAGAGTTTTTAATGCCTCATTTTTAAAAATAAGAATAGCCAGTGGCAAAAAGAAAATGATTTATCTTTTAAATATGTTGATGAAACCAAGAGGCTCCAGAACTGTGTTCTACTTTTGCATTTCCCTGTTTTTCAGCTTTCAGAATAACTTGAGATATGCATTATTTCATCTCTTAATTAAAAGGCTGTCTCATAGAAAGACATATTGTGGACTTATTCTTTAGAAGCTTAATATTGATATCTTTAGGAGAACTCTACTTTTCTGCTTGTCTGACACCCCCAACTAAGGTTGTAGTGGTGTTTGCATTATTATTGTTTTAGCCTGGCATTCCTTGGGAAGAAACCTCATGTTGATTTAAAAACAATTAGTACGTCTTGTTTGAACACAAGACACTTAGCAACAGCCAACCAAATAAATCACCTTACAAAATGCGTTCTACCCAAAATAGTTTATCAGTTTTTGAAAGAAAGGAAAGATATGTCCTTTAGTGTGATGATATAGTACTGACAACCATCATTGTACTTGAACAGTTTTGTTGTTGCCTCTTTATATTAAGTTCATCTACATTGTTGTCGAATATACTGTTCTTTTGGTCCTGCTTTCTGATCTATCCAGTCTATCTCCTGACGAGCAGTTTCTTACTGTCCCCGAGAAGATCCTGAATACCCCAGCAGTTTCTAACCGCCCCATTCTTGGATGGAGATAGTTCCAAGGACATTTCTGTGACCTTACTTTTGTACACCCTCCACACCTTCAATACTTCCTTCCTGCAGTTGGGGCTGTTCTGTGTATCCAGACTGTATGCCCTCCTACTGTGTTCCACAACTATGCCCTACGTGAATCTCTTTCTTCCCTGTCCCTGAGCATCCGTGTTTGAATAAGGTAATGTCTTGTCCCAAAGTGCAAACCTGAGGTTTTTTTTTCAGGTTGACAAATCCAACAAGCATTTTTAAGTACATATTATGTGAAAGGTACTATCCTAGGCCTTAGGGATACAAAGGGAAAAACAAACAGCCCCTGTTCGAAGGAGTTTATGGCTTATATTCTATTGGGTGGGGGAGATTCAGCATGTAAACAGTAAATATTTGATAATTTGAGGAGGAAAGGAAGACACCTTTGGTGGATTAGGAAAAGTTTCGCCTAGAATAATGCCTAGGTACCTAGGGTACCATTAGTGAGTCTTGAAGGAAACTCCGGAGTCGGGGAGGCAGAAGGGGAAGGACTGTATTTCAGGGAAGGGGATCAGCTGGCACAGAAGTGGTGGTTGGAATCCTAAGAAGCAGCCAGGATACCAGTTGACTAGAAAAGAGTGCATGATAGAAATGAATAGAGAGAATAAGAAGGCTAGAGCTGTGTTGTGAAGGGCTTTAAATGAAAAGCCAGGGAGTTTGTATTTTATTCTAGAAGCCACAGGGAGCTGTGTGAAGGGTGTATCTGAGTCTGAAAATTGGGAACTCAAATAGGCTGTCAGAATAGTCTGGGTGGGGGTGATGTGGGCCTGAAGTAGGGTGATAACTGTGAGTGGAGAAAAGAATATGTATGCAAGGTGTTTTGGGTCGGTAGAGTAGCAACTGGGGTAAGGGAAAAATCATCTGATTTGCGCACTGGGCCTGGAATCAGGAAGACCTGAGTTAAATTTGAGCTCAGACACTAGCTGTGTGACATTGGGCAAGTCACTTATTTTAGTTTCCTCAGCTGTAAAATGGGGATAACAATAGCACCTATCTCTCAGGGTTGTTGTGAGGACAAGTGAGATAATATTTGTAAAGTGCTTTGCAAACCTTAAGGCTCTGTATTAATACTAGTTATTATTATAAGAGTCAAGGTTGACCTAAAGTTTTCCATTGGGGTGATTGGAAGCATGATGGTGCCCTTAATGTAAACAGAGAGTACTTCCTTTCAGTGCTATTTTCATTTATGTTATAATCATTGTTCATAATCAGCAAGCACTTATTGTCTTACTCTGTGCCAGGCATTGTTCAAAGTGCTGAATTTTGTTCTATTGGTTCTGCTTTCATCATTCTCTGTATTTCATACAAGTCTTCTCATGTTTCTCTGACCTTTTTATATTTGTTATTCTTATTATACTTTAACATTCTCTACTATTTGTATACTGTAATTTGCTTTATTATTTCCCGGATGATGGGTACCCACTTTATTTCCAGTTGTTTTTTTCTTTATCACAAAAAGTGTCTATAAGATTATTTTTTTAGTGTCTATAAGATTTTTTTTCTATGCCTTTGATCTCCTTGGAGTAAATGCCCAGGAGTGGGGGTTACTGACTTAGAGGATATGAACAGGTTAGTAACTTTTTTCACATAATTGCAAATTATTTTCCAGAGTGATTGGGCCATTTTCTGGCTGTGCCAACAGTATATTAGTTGTTGGTCTGCCCATGGCTTCTCCATCATCTATTATTATCATCCATTTTCATTTTTGCCAATTAGATGAAAAACTCTCAGTTGTTTTAATTTGCATTTATTTGTGATTTAGAACATTTTTTTGTAAGGTTGTTGTATTTCTTTTGAAGTCTGAACAACCTTTGGCAATTCGTTTATTAGAGAATGTTTCTTGGTCTTTATGTTTGTGTCAGTTCTTTTGTATATCCTGGGGAGCAGACTTATAATAGAGATATTTGAATGCATAGATATGGTTTCCTTAATGAAAGCTCTTTTTAGTTGCATTGATTTTGCTCATGCAAAATCTTTTTAATTGTATAGAATTGAAATTGTCTATTTTGACTTTTATTCCGAGTCTTTTCCAAAAGACAGTTTTTTCTTTTCAAAAAGATTTCTTGGGTTGACATCTTTTTCTTCATAATTTGGAATTTCCATTATGTTTGACTAAGTTTCAACAAATCACTAATTTTAGTAGGTGTGGTAGGTATCATGGGTTTTTTTAAAAAATTAATTTGTTTTCGGTTTTCAGCAATCACTTCCATAAATCTTAAATTTTCTCCACCTCCTTCTTCCCTGCTCCCTGAGACTGCATGCAATCTTATATGGGTTCTACACATATATTCTTATTAAACACATTTTCATATTAGTCGTATTGCATAGAAGAATTAAAACGAATGGGACAAACCATGAGAAAAACCAAAACAAAACATAACACAAGAGAAAATAGTTTGCTTCGTTCTGCATTCTGATTCCATAGTGCTTTCTCTGGATGTGGAAGACATTTTGCCTCGAGTCCTTTGGGAATGTTTTAGGTTCTTGCAGTGCTGTGAAGGGCTAACTCTATCAGAAACAGTCCTCGCACACTGTGGCTGTTACTGTGTATAATGTTCTCCTGGTTCTGCTCATTTCACTCAGCAGTTCACTCATATACGTCTTTCCAAGCCTCTCTGAAGTCCTCCTGTTCATCATTTCTTATAGCACAATGGTATTCCATTGTATTCATATACCACAACTTGTTTAGCCATTTCCCAGTTGATAGGCATTCCATTGATTTCCAGTTCTTGACCACCACAAAGAGAGCTGCTATAAATATTTTTGTGTATGTGAGACCTTTTCCCATTTTTATGATCTCTTCTACAGCCTTAGAAGCGATGTTGCTGGGTCAAAGGGTATGCACATTTTTGTAGCGCTTTGGGCATAGTTCCAAATATTTCTCCAGGATGGTTGGATTAGCTCACAGCTCCACCAACAATGAATTAGTATTCTAACTCTCCCACCTCTTCTTCAACACTTATCATCTTCTGTTTTGTCGTGTTAGCCAATCTGATAGGTGTGATGTGGTACTGATCAATAGTGATTTAGAGCATTTTTTCATATGACTATAGATAACTTTAATTTCTTCCTCTGAAAACTGCCAGTTCATATCCTTTGACCATTTATCAATTGGGAAGTGCCTTGTTTTTTTGTAAATTTGACTCAGTTTTCTGTGTATGTTAGAAATGAGGCCTTTATCACAGACACTAGTTGTAAAAATTCTTTCCCAGTTTTCTGCTTCCCTCCTAATCTCGGTTGCACTTTGTCCTTCTTAATGTTCTCTATTTCTTGTTTGGGCATAAATTTCTCCATTCTCCACAAATCTGACAAATACATTATCCCTTGCTCCCCTAATTTGTTTAGAATATCAGTCTTTATACCTAGATCATGTACCCATTTGGACTTTATTCTTGTGTACGGTGTCAGGCATGGGTCTATGCCCAGTTTCTGCCACGTTGTTATCCAGTTTTCCCAGCAGTTTTTCTCTTGACTTTTTTTAAAGCTAGAACACCAATTGTCTGCCACACCCACGGATTTGCCTTGTTTTCTCACATGAGAGCTGAATTCTTGGGAGTTATAGGGTAGACCTGTGTATCCTAATGCCCTGGAAATGGATGCACACTTAGCTCCTCTGATGCCTGTTTTTTCTTGCAGTGAGCACTATGTCTTGACTTGGAATGAAAGAGGCATTTATATTTTTATTCCCCAGAATGTTCAAGTTCTTCTTTGGAGTGAAGTTAAAGGTAACTATTGCTTCTGTGCCATTATGTACATTTAAAGTTGTTCATATAAATTTTTTAAATTTCCTTCATATAGAATCCTGTGTTTGGCAATGGGAGAGATCCAAAAAGACTTGGTCCTTGCCCTCTCTTTAGGAGTTTAGTAATCTTGTATTCATGTGAAAGGTTTAGTACTATAAATAGATTTTTCGTGAATGAATGAAAAATCTCTTATTAAGCACATATTATGTGCAAATCACTTTACTAAGCTTTAGGGGTACGAATAGAACAACACAGTCCATGCCCTCTAGGAGCTCACATTCTGATGTGGGAGACAGCACAGCTTGATGAAAGGTTTCAGCTGCAACATGAATAGGAAGGTCCCCTGGTGTTTAGGGGACAGCGGTAGAGCAGATAATCATTCTTTTTCTTTTGTGTCATTTTCACTGATAAAATCACACCAGTTTCTGATGCTCTACCACTTGTCAGTGCCAATGACTTTGGTGACAAGAACTTTCTTTTTTGGGCCTTGAGTAGCTGTGGTTGCAGCCTCTGTGGGAACAGCTGCCAGGTTGTGTCTCCATAGCTCTACTGCCCAGCATAAGGCTGAGGGCAGTGGTCTGAAAGCATGGCTCCAAGGCTTTGGGCTCTCCTGGCACCTGCTGCCTGCACTTGTCTCTTCCTCAGAGACCTTGCTGCTTCAGCAGAGCTCCAGCAAGGACAGCCTGCTCTTACCCTTGCCTTTAGCCCTTCAGAGAATGGAAAGAATAGCGACATTTGTTCTTTGAAGTTCTGTATAGTTATTTATTATATTCATTCATTTATAGTCATTTCCTGCATATTGCCTGTGGAAGGGAACTTCTGCAGTGTCCTTTTTTGACATAAGGCTAATACTTAGTAGATTGTTTCTTGACACATGTCTTAGTAATCCTTAACTGTCCTCAGTCAGCCTTCAGTCTTATATTATGTTCCTCTTAGTTCTGAATACACTTAACTCACTTTGATTCTCACTGAATCTTTGTGCCTTTAATTAAAAACCCTTCTGAATTCCAGATTGAGGATCAGGGAAACTTGGGGGCCAGGCAGTGGCTCCCATTTACTTGTCATAGCCAGCCTGTTGAGTCTGCTTTTGTTGTCAGTGAATGAGTGGGATTAGAATTCCTGACTGTTTAGAGGGTTCTTGCTTGTGTTATGTCCTGATCCCTTATTTTCTTCCTGATTTATGGAAAAGAAATACGGAGTAAGGTTGCCCTTCGAGTTTCCTCTGTCAGGCAGTTTTCAAGCCCCTCCAAACTTCCTTCTTCTTTGAGGCATTTAGTTGCTAGGAATTTGCTGTAATTCATTTGCATCCAGTAGTTAAATATCAGCTTCCCCAAAACTTTCTGACATAAATCACCTCCTCCTAAATGAATGAATTCATCTTCTCCAGAGATAAAAGGTGGCTTCTCATTACTTTTCATTTACAATCCCATGTAATTTACTTGACACTGAAGTAAGGAAGCATACAGTTGGTGATATTTACTTAGGATGCTGCTTTAATCTTTGGTCTGATTGAATGAGAGCTATCACAATAAAGATCATAAGGCCATCGATCTGCAGTTGGAAGAAAGGAATGAAAGAAGGGAACAAGCATTTATTAAACACCTGCTATGTGCCAGGCACAGTTAAGCACCTGATCAGTACTGTATCATTTGGTCTTCACAACAACCCTGGGTACTATTATTTATCCTTATTTTACAGTTGAAGCAACAGAGGCAGACAGAGGATAAGTAACAGCCAAGTTAGTGTCTGAAGCAGAATTCGAACTTGGGTTTGGGTACCTAGCTATCTCAAAAGACTTCTAGTGTAGCTTTATTTTATAGGTGAGGAAATTGAGGCCTAGGGGAGGTTGTGTAACTTTCCCAATATCAGACAAATAGTAAATGTCAGAGGTGAGATTTGAATTCAGCTCCTCTGGCTCTAGAGTTAGTGTTTCCCCACCTCTAAATAATATTGCTTCTTTTTATATAAAGTTATTCAAATCATCCTTTAACCATCTCCTCCTATCATATTTTACTGGGAGCAGATTTCTTGGTGTATATTTCATAGAAACCTTAAGTTTATCCTGAAATACATTGTTTACACTTTGCCTGGAGTGACAAGATTACATGAATGATGAAGTCTTTTTTTTTTCCCCCAAAGATATACAGGATGTGGCTGTTTGCAGGAATGAACTGTTCTGTCTACACACGAATGGAAAAGTCTCACATTTGTCCCTGTTGTCCGTGGAGCGCTGTGTGGATCGCCTGCTTAGGAGAGGCTTATGGACTTTGGCTACCCATACTTGCCTTCTTTTCCAAAATTCGATCATCCTTGGCCGAGTGAGTTAGAGAACTAATAAGCTGTTGTCACTACTCTACTCTTAACTCTTTCTGTATGTTCCTGTGCCTAATGAGTGAAGCCTAGTATCATCAGTTAACATTTACTAATAGTAA
Source organism: Notamacropus eugenii (assembly GCF_028372415.1). NCBI lineage: Eukaryota > Metazoa > Chordata > Mammalia > Diprotodontia > Macropodidae > Notamacropus > Notamacropus eugenii. The sequence continues at coordinate 41,807,286 of NC_092877.1, read as the reverse complement.
ATTAGTAGTGTCAAGCACTGTACTAAGTGCTGGAGATGAAAAAGAAGGGCAGAAATGAGGTTCCCTCCCTTCATTCAGGGAGCTCACAGACAACTGGGAAAGACAACATGGAAACAGCTATGTGCATATAAGATTAAGAGAGAGAAGAGGGAAAATCTCCTCAGAGGGAAAGTGCTAATGGGGCACGTACGGAGAGCAGATCTAGAAGGCACTGATTTAATCTTAGAGGGAAACCAGGGAAGCCAGAAGGAGGCAGTGAGGAGAGAGAGCCAGGGACAAGCTGCAGAGTCACGAGATGGGGCCTTGTATGCAAGCAATGGTAATAAGGTTTAGCTTGCTGGATCATAAAGTACATGGAGCAGAAGACTGGAGAGGTAAGAGGGGGCCAGGTTCTAAAAGGCTTTAAATGCCAAAGCATTTTATATTTGATCTTGGAGGTAACAGAGAGCTACTGGAGATTATTGAGTGGGCAGGGTGTGACAGTCTCAACCTTGTGCTGTAGGAAAATCAGTTTGGCAGCATTGTATAGGATAGGTTGGAGTGAGGAAAGACATGAGAAAGGGAGATGAATTAGAAAACTCTTATAATAGTCTAGGTATGAGAACCTTCACTAGAGTATGACTGAGTGGAGAGAAAGGGGTTCATAGATGGGAGATGTTGGGATCGGCTTATGAAGGGCTTTAAAAGCCCTTATGAAGGGCTTTAAAAGCTAAAAAGAGGAATACATCCTTTATCTTAGAGGCAACAGCTACTAGAGTTTATTGAAGTTGGGGGATAACTTCACTGTAAATGTGCTGAAGGAGAGTTTAGGCAGGGAGACCAGTTAGTAGGCTGTTGTTATGATCTCGATGTAACGGGGCTAAGTGATAAGAGCTTCTGAGCAGGACTGTTTCTGGTATTAACTGGAATAGCTCTTTAAATTTTGTTTAAAAGCAAAATTTAGCCAAAGTTCAATTCAAACTTATCATTTAGGTTTACCTTTCTTTTATGAGAAATGATTTAAAGATAGAGATGATAATTTTCATGTCTATTATAAATAATTAAATCCTTGATTTCTAAGGTAGTTGTCTTCCATGTGTTCATAGTCATTTTTCTCCCTGTTGGGCATTATTAGAAGATATTTGTATTAGACTTATCTACCATGTTATTTATTTGAATATACATCCTAGACTAAACACAGCTTGCTCTAGTGGTTTAGCAAGGATGTTAATGGATGTTTTCTTGCCATTTTCTTAGGCAAGAAAAACTTTACCTGTTGACAAGTTGGAGCACTTGAAATCACAACTGGACATCGCAACCCACAGCGATCTAATTGCTCAACTGGAAGAATTGATTTTAAACTTGGAACCTTTAGGTTCTGCCTGCAGCAGTAGGAGAAGCTCCATTTCCTCGCATGTAGGTGTGCTTTGCACTTGCAAACTTACCAACTGTAGAGCATGATTCGCCCACATTAGGTTGAGCACAATCAGAATCATGTTCCTTGGATGTCCTTCTTTCTTTCCACAGAATAGCTTTCCTCAGACATTTCCTGAAGGCCAGGTAAATGAGATTGTCATTTGCTAGTCTTGATGCTGTGTTTTTGTTCTGAGTTAGTTGATTTCCATTCTCAGATTAATCTGCTTTTGGTTTACTTTGAGGCTGTTTAGATCCTTCAGTAAACTTAAGCCATCAGTTCAGTTGATCCCAGTTCTTTTCAGTGCAGCTCAAATTCTTTAAGGATGTTATCTCATTTCATGTTCACTGTCACTAACAGGCCTTTTTTGGAATAAGGAATATTTGTCCATTTTGCTTATGGAAAAACTAGATTGAGGGGGGGGTTGAGTAATTCCATTAGAGGTTTAAAGTAACTTTCCCAGTGGCTGGAAATGAAATGGAAATCCTAACCTTTCTTTACTAATTTGTTGCTTCAACTGTGGCTTCTACTGGAGATGGAGGAAATAAGCCAAAGGGAGCTGATGTTGAATGCTAGAATTGGAGGTCTTCTTCTCTTTTAAGCCTTTCAAAACTAAAAACCCCAAAACATATGGTTAAACCAAGGGCAACCTGGTTTTATGTAATTGTTTTATTTTTAGGAAAGTTTCAGTATCTTAGACTCTGGCATTTATCGTGTCATTAGTCGAAGAGGCAGCCAGTCAGATGAAGACACGTCTTCCCTTCATAGCCAAACACTTTCAGAAGATGAGAGACTTAAGGAATTCACTGCACAGCATGAAGAAGACCGCCCAGACCAGGGTAATGGCTCTCAGGGGAATAGCACTTCCTATTGATAGCAGTGCTTAGGAATTCTGGCGTCTGTCTGTGTGAGCCCAGTGTCCATGATTTTCCACTATGGGTTTTTTTTTAAAAACTGTCATTTCTAGACATATTTTTCCATCCAGCCCCAGACTTTTCCTTGTCCAGGAAAGAAACATTTAAGCAAAACCAAATTACACAGTGCCCATGTCTCATAGTATGTGCATCATTCAGCATCCCAGTCTTTCACTGTGTGTTCATTATTGCTCCGGCTGACAGACATCAGGTAAGCCCTTATAGTTTTTGGAAGAGTGGGTTTAACATGTAAGTAGATTCTCTTTGTTACCATTAGGCTAAAGTTTGCTATTGCTAAGCCAAACTCCCTAATTCTGACCTAACCAGGTACTGGGAAAATATAGGAGCACAAACACAGGGTGTGATTACTCAGTGACCTTGTGGTTTTTTGCTCATGAACCATAATACTCTTCAAGGACTGTAAAATAATTACTATGGGGGCTGTCTCCTTTACTGTGTTGTGCTCAAATATTTTAAGGCCAAATGATCTACTGAGAGGGAGTTTAATCGAGATTCTAAGCCTTTTTTGGACTTATGGTGACAGAGGGCACAGTTCATCTAGGTTTTCAAAGGGGTTCCTGTGTGAGCAACAGGGTGTGCTAGGTAGATTAAAAATTGAGATCCATCACAGTCTCTGGCCTTTATGGACTCTGTGCTTGAGTAGGGACATATGACATAATTACCCTTGATTACTTCATCGTAGAGGCCAACCAGATGGTGAGGAGGAAGAAAGCCCTTGAATTGTTGGGAAAATAAGGACATCTCCAAGTACTCAGTGCTTCACCTTTTTGTAGGTGGGCTGTCTGGGTCTGTCCCACATACATGTTCTGTCTTTTGGGTTTTTGTTTTCACCTCCTTTGGTCATTCATTTCCAACTTTTTTTTTATTTTTTAAAGACAAGAAGCCCTCGGGTGATCCAATTTTGTTTTTCACACTGCTCCTTCCTCCCCCAATTCTGTTTGTCAGACACTGTATCTCATGCTTCAGTGACAGATGAGTCAGATCGGAATGAAGCTTTTCTCCCATTTGGCATTCCATTATCATTTCGTTCTTCATCTCCTCTCGCCTCTCTTCAGGCTGTCAAGGAAAGGTATATTGTTCCTCAATCACTTTTTAAAAGAATTTACCCTCACTCATCACGTTGACATTTCAATATGTATAGAAAAAAATGATTAAATGAAGTTTAAAGCTTTAGCTTTCCTAGCCAGGAAGATGCTGCCTTTACTTAGACTTGGGGAAGTATGTGAGCAGATGAGTATATGGTTTGTTGCAGATATAGGATGCATATGTAGGGCCCTTTCTTTCTCTTGCAGACAAGTATAAGCTTTCATTGGATTTAGTAGTAGGAAAGAACAATTTTCAATCTGTTTCTGACCTTTTCTTGATCTTACCTTAAATTGAGTTCAAAATTGAGAAATTAATCCTAATTCTTCTTCCTAAACTATATATCAGTGTTTGTATTTGGGCTTTAAAAAACAAATTGTGGAAGGGCATCCACAAGTTGTCTTAATAGAAGCCTTCATTCCATTGCTTAAATGACTCTCTAGTTCTAATTAGAAATAAATTTTGATTGTTATGGTGGCTGTAATTGTGGTTGCCTAAATAATGATTGAAAGTCTATTGAAGCAATTCTGTATTCTGATCTGTCTTGAAGGGGACAGGTGGCTGCATAGACTGTTTTAATTGATTTGAAACAAATAACTGGAATAAAGTAATTTTTTTCAAATATCATCTATAACAGTGTTTTCTCTGGATCTTTTTAATAAATTCAGTTCAGTTTACCAAACATATATTAACCATGGCACTGGGAGAGGTGAAAAGATGACTGAAATATGGTTCAGCGCTTATGGGGCTGAGTCTAGTAAGAAAGGAAGTAAAACCCTAACATGGATCTTACATGGAACAGAGATCAAGTATGTAGTTAATGGGGAAGTTATACTAAGCCCATTTTTTTTCTTTATAGACAAAGTCCAACCCCAGTTATGGAAGCTGCTGTGGTACAAGCCTTTAACGCAGAATCTTAAATTCTTCTGATCATAGTAGAAATTCTTTCACATAAACTCTTTGACATTTAATTTCCAGTGTTTCTAGTTTTGTGAGGAAAACTACTGAAAAGATTGGCACGCTTCATTCAAGTCCTGATTTGAAACTGAGACCTGAACCTAGAGGTGAGCAGCCTCATGAGGAGGATGCTGATATAATGACCTGTCCACAGACAGATGGGAATGAGTAAGTCTTAACTATGTTTAGCCTGTATATGAGGATGCAAAACTGGCTTGCTAAAAGGGGACAAGACCTTACAGTAGCAGAATGTGGGTGTGCCCTCATTGACAGAGATGGGGCTGAACTTTGACTGGGAAGGACTGGAGTTCCAGGCCTGTCTCTGACACTCAGTGACCATGTGACCATGGGAAAACATGTAATCTCCTCTCTGAGCCTCAGTTTCTTTCCCTATAAAATAGTTTCTGTAAAAACTACTTCATAGTACTGTGAAATTCATAAGGAATTTTACCTGTTGGTCTACAGTATTGCCAGAATTAGTGCCCCAGAAATGTTGTTTGGTGTTTCATCTCTGCCAGTTACCTTTTTTGGGCCTCTCTTTAATCACTTTTTTGGCCATTTGATGGGCTAGGAAATTTATCAGACATTATGACATGGCTAGTGAGCAGGAAGGGACCTTAGAGCCCATCTAGTTCAGCTTCTTTATTTTGGAGCTGTTTGTGAACAAGTCTTTATTAAGTGCCTACCATGTGTCAGGCACTGTGCTAAGCCAAGCACAATCCAGAGGGGGAGAAAACATGCCAACAACTATGTTGAGACAAGCTATATATAGGAAATGATCAACAGAGGGAAGGTGTTAGCATTAAGGGCCATCAGGAAGGTCTTATTGCAGGTGGGATATTAGCTGGGACTTGAAGGAAGCCAGGGAAGATGGGAGACAGAGATGAGAAGGGAGAGCATTCCAGGGATGGAGGACAAGTGTGAGATGGAATGTCTAGTGTGAGGCTGTCTGGAAGGCCAGTGTCACTGGATCACAGAGTACTGGTAAGGAATAAGAAGACTGGAAAGGTAGGAAAAGGCCAGTTTTTGGAGGGCTTGAAAAGCCCTAGCGAGGTCTAAGGAGGTGGAGCTCTATGCCTGAGGTTATGCAGATTATGTGGTCACAATTTAGATGTGGAAGAGACCCTGGACGTATTTGAATCCAGCCCTTCATTGTACAGATGAGATAGCATCTCCCAGAGAGTAAGCAGTAGAGGCCGAGACCAAACCGAGATGCTCTGACTCCAAGTGTGTAGCTCTTTACAGTTGTATTATCCCACTGTTGTATTATTTTCTGAACAGATAAGTGTTCTGCTTCCTTCCTGGGGAGATACAATTGTGTTACAGAGGAATGTGGCAGCAGGAAGCATGTGTGCTTCCCATGCGTGATAGGCCTCTAGTGTCGTGTCCTCACCATTCAGGGAGATGGGCCCTGGGAACTTCTGAAAAGCCAAAGTTGTTTAAACAACTTTTAACATTTAAAGTTCTAGCCCTGATCAGTATATTGACCTCTCCTACTTAATTCTTACCAGAGCTTCCAGGTGTGTCCTTTGGGGCAAGACATGTACTAAATGATTTAGGTGTCAGTGGCCTCTTGTCTAAAGGAGAGGTAATAATATACTCTTCTGCCTCACTGTATTGTTTTGAGGAAAGTGCTAAATAAATAGGAAATAATATGCATTATGTAAACAAGGGGAGTCTGGTCAAGAAGCATTTCTTAGGTACCCACTCTGTGCCAGGGACTGTGCTAAGCACTGGAGATACAAATGAGGGCAAAACCAGGGGGAGTAAAAGCAAAGACCATGAAATATTGCTGGTAGGATTGGCTACAGAGCATGTTCTGGTTCCCTCTTCCTTTGTTCTCATTTTACCTGCTGTCAATTTGAATATTATTTCTTATGTTGGCTCCTTATACCTTCTGGCTGATGACTTCTGAAGGGAACCCTTAGTAAAGTACGCATTCAGATGGGGCCCAGAGCTTGGTTGTAATTCACAGGCAGATAGGAAAAAGACCAGGGGTCTATGCATCTGTAGTGGGCTGGACCGCTGACTGTCCAGGGATTCTGCTTGGGAAGGGTCAAGACAACATGTCTAGAACTTTCTTTACTCAAGCAGAGTACTGACCTGACAGTGTACATTTGGTCCCTGACACCATTTACATGACTCAGGAGACAGCTTGATGTTGTAGCGAGAATGCTGTCCTAGGAGCTTTGGTTCTGTTTGGCTATTCCTTGACTGTGGAACTGGAGCAGGGTCCTGAGCTAGGCACTGGGGGAAGCTCTATGAAAAATCCTGAGGGGGCAGCTTGGTAGCTCCACTTTATTGAGTTCAGAGAATCTGTGCAGGTACTACCTGTGAAGGACTGGGAGAGGTATGCAAGCCTTTTGTATCCATACACATGACTGTACTTTTTCTCTGTCATCATGTACCCCAAACCAGCACCTCCCTCTTTCAGTGGGCATCATGCTTATTTTTTATATTTCTTTTCAGGAAAGATGTGAAAAGTCAGTCTTCAGAAGAAGATAAGTTACAAGAGCTCAGTGCAGCAACTACTGAGACAGTGTAAGAAGTGACTTCAATAACTTCACTGAACTGAATTGTAAATAAAAAATTATAGCCACTAGGAGAGACTTTGTGAGACCCAGCAGCAGCTGCTGCACCGAGGATCTTGGATGGGATTCCCTAATGGGCACCGGAGTAACAAAACCCAGTTATGTTTTCAAATGAATGTTTTGTGGGAATGATTGGTCATCTTCTTTCTGGGAAAATAGTCAAGAATTGAAAACTAATAGTGCTTATTTAATGGGGAGTAATTATGTAGTTTCTGATTATTTGCTTTTAAACTTGTTGAAGGTTTCCTGAAAATTTTTTGAAAATAATTTTTTATTATTAAGTTTGATAAGATAAGTTGATAAGATAACCATCATAATGGTTATCCTTCCTAGAACCATACCATGTGATGAATAGTATTTTTTTAGAGTTCCAAAAAAAAGAAAAAGAAGAGGGAAAACAAATCAGCACAGTTGATCAATAAATTGAAAAAGTCAGAAAATGAGTAATGTAATATATAACACCTGTGAACCTTTCACCTCCACAGGATTGGATGGGAATGTCGTCTTATATCTCTTCATTTGAATTCTGCTTGATCTTTGTAAATTGTTTTACATTCACTTTTTTTTCACGCAGATTGAAGCTTCAAGATCCTGAAGTTCTATTTCAACCTACATCTCTGAGACTGGTTCTACAGGAGTGGCTTTTGCACTTAGAAAAAACATTTTCAGTGAAGGATCTTTCCAGTATTTCAGAGATTGTCAGCTCACATGCAAAGATGGACCAGGATGTGCCTTTGCTTGATGAATCTAAAAAAGACATTTTAGAAGCAAATATTGGACAAGAACAAAATAGTTGTTCAGATAGTGAAAATTCTGCGGGCAAAATAACAAATGAACCAGTAAACTTTTTAAGGGAAACATCAGGTGACCTTTTTCGAATACATGCTCCATGTTTTATAGAAAACAGTCTTCAGAAGAACCTGACTGATCTGACCACTCTGTGTCTGGAGTTAAGTGTATTTAGTTCTGATGTCACATGTGTAAATATGGATCAAGATTTACGGCAGACCATTCCCTGGATTCCTGCTTGTCACTTTATAAAGAAGTACTTTTTTCTCTTGGACTTGGAAAGAGTAAAGCAGTGTGCCAAGATTATGTACTCTGACAGTCCCAGGGTTTGGGATACATACATTGAAGGACTGAAAGGTAAATTTTTTTCTTTTTTTACTTTGGAGAGTCAGAGATTGAGGGAAAGAGATATTTAGCATTTTGAATTGTACGACTTCAGAAAATAATTGAGAAAGAAATTTGTAGTACTTCTTAACCCAGCCAATAACCTTCCTTTTTTGCTTAATTTAGTTTTTTACAAAAATTTCTTAAATTTTCATTTACCTTATTTTTAGTTACACATTTTCCTCCTCCTTTCCCCCTCCCCCACCATTGAGACAAGGAATAATTAAACTGTTATAAATATGTATAATCAAGCAAAACAAATTTCTGCCTTGGCTGTGATAAAAAAAAAAAAGTCAGTCTGTACTCTGAATCCATTTTCCCTTTTAGGAGGCAACTAGCCTGTTTCATTAGGAGTCCTCTGGAGTCGCTATGATTAGTTCAGTCTTTCAAAGATGATTGCCCTTACAGTATTGATGTTACTGTATAAGTTGTTTTCCTGGTTCTGCTTAGCCTTGCATGAGTTCATACAAATCTTCTCAGGTTTCTCTGAAACCATCACCTTCATCCTTTTTTATAGCACACTAGTATTCCATTGTGTTCATATACTTTAGCTTCTTTAGCCATTCCTCAGGTGATGGACATCCCCTCAGTTTCCAATTCTTTGCCACCACAAACAGAGCTGCTGTGTTTTTGTGCATGTGAGTTTTTTTCCTCTTTAATCTCTTTGGGTATGGACCTAATAATGGTACTGCTAGGACAAAAGCTGTGCCCAGCTTAATAGCTTTTGGGACATGGTTCTGAATTGCTTTTCAGATTGGGCTGGATCACAGCACAGCTCTGCCAACAGTGCATTTTAATTGAGTGTTATTTCTAAAAAACTTTCCAACTTCTATTTAAAAGAAGCTGAGGTGTATTTTAAGAAGTGATAGGTGAGGTTTACTTGCTGTGTCTCTATAAAATGGGGTAGTGATACTATACAAAGTTGTTATGACTGCCAAAGAGATTGTATATTAAGCACTTTATAAAATGCGAAGTGCTATACAAATATAAACTATAAAAGAAGATATAATTCTGATTTTGCTTCTTAGTTATATTGCCATATATTAATATCTTTGTCAGTACTGAGTAATCGGTGTTCTAGATGTACATTAGGACTTTATACTTAAGACAGTTGTATCATTGTTCAAAACATTTTTGGGATATCCCAGAACTACTTTTAAAACTGTTTTCTCAGCTACAAACTTGGTCTATTTTTATCCAAAATAGTGTCATCCAATTTGATCACCTCTTTTCTTCCTATTCCCCTTTCCTTGCCAAATGAGTTAATTGTTTCAAAATAAAATCTCTCAGAGGAGGAAAAATAGCCAACAATGAAATTAATCAAACACTGGTCTCTGATGGCAATTTTCAAGATGTTTTGAACCCTGTCAACCCTCCTTGGAATGAGAGTCAGGCTTCCTGAGGGACCTGTTTGTGTGATATATCTCACTTGGTAGGGGGAAGTGCTCCTTCGGGAATTTAGTTTAGTAGATTTGTTTAAAAATGTCATAATTCCTTATAATTTTACCTTGCACAAGCTCTTGAATTTAAAAAATTTTTTCTGTGCATGTCTTTTCTTCTCAATTAGATTGTAAATTCTTTGAGAACAGGGACCATGTGATAGTTGATCATCTACACAGTGCCTGACATAGTGCTATATGTATGACAGAAGCTTAGGCAGTGTTTGTTGTATGAATGCATTACTAGTGCCTACTACTAAATGAGGAAAGACAGGAAGATTGTTTTGTTTTTCAGAAATGGCACATTCCAGGCCTGTGCCTCTAGAGAAGGAAGATGGAGATATCCTAACAATGTTAAAGTTCCTAGATGACCTGATCCGTTCAGACAGTCCTCTGTTTATGGCCCATGTCATCAGGTAATTTGTCTTTCATGATTCTTTCTGGGATGCTGCAATACATGTGGTTTTCTAGGATTTCTTCAGGTGCCAAACTTTTATGTGATTATATAGTTGAAAACTTTTAAATCACTAATTGTTAATATTCTTTCACTCAAAAAACCTTTTATGTGGTATAGGACCTCTAGCACTAAGCTAAAATTGTTGCCCCTTTGCTTCTCTACTCCTGTCTAGATGTAAATCAAAGAGTTAGCTTATTTTCAAGGCAGGGGCTTGTGTTGGATGAAGAACTCAGATGGCTGAGGGTTGATGTATGGAGGACACAAACCTAGTGTTGGCATCGGAAGGTGGAGTGTTGGAATGAGAATAGGAATAGACTTTTTGTTTGTTTTGTACATGAAGCCAACCAAACAGGAAATTTGTTCTTGTCTCTAGAGAGAAGAGCTAGGACTAGTGCAAGTTAGATATATTCCAGCTCAGTAATGAAGAAGAACTTAGGATAGGCCTGTCAGAAAATGAAACGAGCTCTTGTGGGAAGTAGTGATCCACCTATCAGTGAAGGTATTCAGGTGAAGGTCTAAATACCACTTATCCAGGAGGTAGAGGGGATTCATTCTCTTTGAACTGGTCAGATGACCTCTGGGGTCCTTATATTTAAATGTCTGTGATTCTTTGTAGGCTTTATGAAAAATTTGGGGAAAAAGCCCTTAGGAGCTTAGTCAAGTTCTTCCCATCCATTATGCCATCAGATATCATGCAGCTTTGTCGGAATCATCCAGCCCACTTCTTAGTCTATTTGGACAGTCTTGTGAAATCAAAGCCTGAAGATCAGAGGTGAGTGACAAATAGTTTTCCTTTTCATGGAGAAGCTATTTAAATTATTCCTTTATGACTACAGCAGGACTGAGAAAGAAACTTGGGCTTGGCTAAATTTAATCTTGATCTGTGAGCTGTTTTAGTACATCCCTGCACTCTGATCCTGTCCCGTCTGCTTTCTAGGTGATTACTGTTGCTTGGTGATCCAGGTCTGCTGGCCAAAAGGATTGATCTAATTCTTCCATGTTCCTAAGGAGAGTGGTTAGGCTGTGACTCCATGTTAACATGCCTGATGCCTCCATCTCTGCTTGACAAAGCCTTGCCCCTTATCCCATAGTGCTCCAGGCCAACCCATCATGGAGATCAGCTCATTTTCTCCCAGCAGTACTGTGCATATAATAGCACTTGATAAATACTTCCTGGATTTATAGACCCCATGCATGGGAAGTAGGCATTTAATAAGTATTGCATTTATAGGTTCCATATATGGGCAGTAGAATAGAACCAGTGATATGCTAAAAGAAGAAAGGATGTGGATGTTAATTCTGTCTCTTGAGCATATTAATTTATGTATCTTTTTGTTATATTTCCTTTAGAAAATTCATGTACAGAGAATAAATGATTCTACTTTGCTTATTATTTTTTAAATTGATTTTTACTAATATCTTTTGTTTTTATATCACTTAAATCTTTTTTTCTGTATCCTTTCCTTTCCTCACTCAGAGCCATTTCTAACAATAAAGAATTTTTTTTTGGCAAAAAGAGCAAGAAGAGAAAAAAAATTCAAAATACAACTGACCCCATTGAAAAAAACACAAATTATCAGCCACAAATGAGCAAGAAAAGTGTCTTCTCGTATCTCTTCTTTGGGGACAAGCTTGTTCTTTATAATTTTACAACATTCCGTTTTGTGGATACTCTTTCCATCTATATTGTTGTACTTGTATATTGTGCTTATTATTTTTAATAGCATTTCATTTGGTAGAGTAAAGCACTTCCTTAAAGGTTCTCCTTGGATAAGATGTCTGTCTCCCCTTATTCGAATCATTCGGTGTTCCTTGAAATGTTAAACAACACAAGTAATCCTGTTCAGTGACCCTCTGATCATAGACATCATGTGAGGCATAAAACGGAAGTATGTGCTCACCAAAGGGATGTGTCATTGTGGTGGAGGAGATCCAGCAGAGAGGGATTTCCTATGAAATGAGGTCTTCCAAATGCCCTGTTTACAGATAACGTTTGCTGGTTGTATCTAGTCTTGCAAAGTTATAGTTTTCTGAAAGATATTTGTAACCACTCAAAGATTTTGGCCATACCATCCAAACTAAAGACTTAAGTGGATGAAGAATATCTATATGGCATTCTTTGGATGAAGAGCCTCTAGGACTCATCCATCAGTATTGGTATCTGGGATAGACAGTATAGATGGATAGTGAATTTTGGAGTTTGGTTTAGAGTTGAACAGGAGGAGAAGGGGAACATTTTGGATTGCTTTTGAGAAATTAACATACACCTTTAATGACCCCAGCCTTCCCCTAAAGTACAAAGGTCCATCTTTTAGATGCTAGTGTTTGACCAGTGTTGCTGTATAGCAGTGAGACATGGAACACTATGGTTTCTGAAGAAATGAAAAGAAATATTGTTCAGTGATCAGTGGAGAGGCTTATGGGGGGTGTGAATAGACTGCAATGTACAACCAAAGAGGAACTTCAAAGAACAGGAGTAAAAAGCAAAGAGAGCTTCATATGATAGCAAAGGAGGATGGATGGGTCACGTGGTGTAAGGGAAAAGATGACAGATGGACAGCGAGAGTATTCTACTCATATCCTTACCATGTCAGGAGGAAGTGAGGAAGGCCTCTGGCATGTTGGGTGGACTCTTGTAAACTTATGGGAGAGTATAGAAAAGAGTTGCATAGAAGAGGCAACCAGGACTGGTTGAGATCTGTGTCATTGGAGGGAGGAGCATGGACATGAGGTCACAGAGCTCTGTGAGTTTTTGAGTATGGATTTTCAGTTATCTGTCATTTGATTGGCATGAGTCTTTCCGTTTTGTTGATGAGTAATCTGAAGTGGGATAATCTGAGGGGGAATCTAAGCATGACATAGAAATGAGATACGATTACGGAATCTGAGGCCTTTTCTTCTGTATTCTACAACCTCACTTAGTCCAGTGTTATGAGCTGCCTTTTTGGGAGACTGCAGAGGGATTTAGATGCTCTGAGAATTAAAGTTTGCCTCTGATTTAGGGTTCAGGAATTGTAGGATTTTTGCCTTTTTGGTTTTAAGACTAGACTAAATAGAGGGTCACATGATTTAGAGCTGAGAAAGAATCCTAAAGATCATCTAGTTAATTTTCCTTTTGAAGGAATGAGGGCATTGAGGCCTGTAGAGGGAAAGGCATTTGCCAAGGAATCTTCCTTTGCCCTGAAGAAGGGAGAGGGGATGAGGTGATGGGGCCATTATTTGCATTTTAGTACTGAGAAACTTTGGATTAAATAACCCTTGAGTTTCCACCAAATATTCACATGAGGTTTTTCCTTTGACAGCTGTGAGATGGGTAACATGTGCTGTGAGTTTCTCCTAGATTGTACTTCCTTGAGTCTCTTCTTCAGCCAGAATCTTTAAAATTGGATTGGCTGCTTTTGGCAGTGACCCACGATGCCCCAGAAAGGACATGCACTATGGATGATGAGGGACATCCTAGGTAAGAGACAGTTTCTATCATCCTCCCAGTGTCGGTGAAGGTGAAGCTTTTGCCATCATGACACCTGTCAGGCTCTTATCTTGTCCTGGGGGAGGGATAACTTCTCTCTCCCTCCTCTTAGAGAGTAGATTCCATGTTCTTCACTGGATCACGTTCTGTACCTGCGTTTCACTTCTTCACCCAGGGAAGCCTGCCTTGGGACCATGCGTGCTCTCACTGACTAATGTCTAGCTTAGCTTTTCATACTTTATTTTAATCCCATATAGAAAGTTTCAGCTAGAAGAAGTCATAAGGGTCATATTGTCTAGCTTTTCCTAACTAAGCCATATTAAGGGAGGATAAAAATTCTCAATTTGTTCTACAGCCTGCTCTCATCTCTGGATCCTTGGTGTGGTCTCTTGGTGGGCTTAGATGGGGTGAAAGGGGAGAGTTAAAGGTGCTGGAGACCTTGGTCTAAGAATATTTTTAATCAGGACGTGTATGACAGTTTGCATTTTGAGTACTTCCAAGAATTTCTATTGTTTTTTAAAAAAAGATTAAGCTTTCGAAATCCCGATATTGGTATTTCTTTGCTTTTAACAGGTCCCATTCACACTTACTTACCTGGGGTTACAGTTACCTGATTCTGCTTCTGATTAAGCTTCCAGCTAGTTTTGTGATCAAAGAAAAGATGATTGACATTTGTAGGTCTCATGGGTAAGTGAACATTTGATTAGATTCTGAGGCCAAGGATAGCATCATTTCAGTTAGTGACTTTATAATGTAACAGATAATGTAAGTGTTAAGTTACAAAGAGAAGTGAGAATTTCACCAGAACGTGAGTTCAAGTAGATTCATTTCAATTGGTGAGTTTTCAGCTCTGAACTCGGTTTAAACTTCCTGAGACTTGAAAGACAGCTTTTTATTACAGAAAGAGCCAGGTCTGGAGTCAGGATGCACTTGAGTTAACCTTGACCCTCCTGTGCTTACTCACTGGTGGGTCTGCAGGCCAGTCATTTAACAAAACTGTTAGGCTCAGTGTCCTCATGGGCTCCGCAGGGGGCTTATGAGATCAGCTGACTTGGTGCTGACCTTCATGGAATCTTGGGGGCAGAGATGTTTTGTGTTTGTATCCCTGATGCTTAGCACGGGGCCTGTTCTTTTTGGCTTCCTTCCAAGTCTCAGCTAAAATCCCACCTTCAAGAAGCCTTTCCCATTATTTCTAGTGCCTTCCCTGGGTTATTTCTGATTTATCCCGTAGGGCCATTAGGCGGTGCCGTAGTGCACAGATCATGAGGCCTGGGATCAAGAGGACTCCTCTTTGTGAGTTAAAATCTGGCCTCAGACACTGACTAGCTGTGTGACTCTGGGCAAGTCGCTTCACGCTGTGTGCCTCTGTTTCCTCATCCGTCAAATGAGCTGGAGAGGAAAATGGCAAGCCACTCTAGTGCCTTTGCCAAGAAAACCCCGGATGGGGCCAGGAAGTCAGACATGACTGAGAAGCAACTGAATGCACCACAATTTATCCTGTATGGGGGATGTCCCAAAAGTCTTTATTATCTTAAAACTGTACTAAGACTTTGGGGCACATTTTATATTCTGTTTGTATGTAGTTGTTTGCATGTTGCCTTCCAGTTACACTGTGATTTCCTTGGCAGCAGGAACAGTTTTTTGTTTTCCTTTGTATCTGTAGTACTGAGTATACAGCTTCTGCACACAGTAGACACTAAGTAAATGCTTGTTGACTGAGTGTCACGTAGAAGGGATATTAGGATTGTCCTGTCTGAGCTCAGCAGGCAAAAGCTTAGAGCACCAAGGGGGGGTGGGTTGGAGCTGGGTGAGGATCTTAGCTCATTGTAAAGAAAGATTTCCTAAGAATTTTAGCTGCCAGAAGTAAAGCGGATCTCCTCAGGAGAGAACCAGTTCTTCATTGGAGATATTACAATAAAGCCTGGATAATCACTTTTCATGGATGAATTTATCTTCATGAACATGTTTGACTCTATGGTTTCTGAGTTTCTACAAGATTCGGCAAAGGCAAGAGAAATCTAAATCTGCCTTTTTGCAACTCTGGCTCATTGCTCCTAGTTCTGTCCTCTGAGACCATGTGGGATCATTCTAATTGTTCTGCAGGGCACACCTTTAGCTATTGGGAGGCAGTTCTACCTCCCCCTAGGTCTTTTCTTCTTTAAAATAAACATCTGCAATTCTCTCAGTCAGTTCCCATATTTTATAATCTTGAGACCTTCACTGTTTTGGTTGTGCTTCTCTGGATATTATTTAGCTTGTCATTGTCCTTTGACAGTGGAGACCCAAGACTGAGCAGAGTAGCTTGGTCTTACCAGGCCAATGGGATTGTTAGACCTTTCTAGGACAGAACATTATGCCTCTCAGTGTAGCCCCAAATCACTTTTTCAGCTACTGTATTACATTATTGACTCATTGTACTTCTATTCCACTGAAAGTATAGGTTTATTTCAGATGAACTACCATCAACCATTTCTTGTAACCATATTGGTTTTTGGCTTTACTTCTTGTAACCATATTTGGTTTTATATTTATCACTATCAAATTTCATCTTCTTAGTTTTAGATCCATTTTCCAGTCTGTCAAGATCTTTTGGATTGTTTCTCTCGACTATTTAATATTCTCCCTTGCTTTATGTCATCTTTAGATACAGTAAACATCCCACCTGTCTCTTTTCTAGGCATTGATAAAAATATTAGGCAGTACAAAGCTAAAGATTGATTCCCTAGGGGACTCCATGAGATGCCTCTTTCCAAATTGACATCTAACTATTAGTGACTAGTCTTTGGATCTGGCTGCTCAACTATTGTGTAGGCTAGAGGTGTCGAAATATGTGGCTCACACTTCTGAGTGCAGCCCAAACCAGGCTAAAAAGTAATTTGGAAATATTTAATAAAACAAAGATACAATTAAACATAGATAACATTACTTTTTTTGGGGGGAGGCAGAAAAGATTAAGTCAGTGACTTGCCCATTGTCACACAGCTAGTAAGTGTCTGAGATTAGATTTGAACTCGGGTCCTTCTGACTCCAGGGCCTGTGCTCTATCCATTGCACCACCTAGCTGCCTCTGATAGTACTACATTTTAAAACAGTCATACAGTCTACAGGGATCCTTATGTACAAATAAGTGGCCGTTAACACTACCAGTCTAGGCCACACCTCCCCATCTTGTCAAAAAGGGAAGCATGAGAGACTTTTTAAAGAGTCTTGCTAAAATCCATGTAGTGCAGATCTTAAAGCTCTATATTAATGAGCAGTATTAATGTTCTTTTCTTCTTCCTCAGATCAGTCTGTATTTTATGTTATCACACCGGTAGGTCATGAACCCTTACGGGACTCTTCTGTTTTTGTGTTCGTAGGCCCAGTGGCTTGGGCAGTAATACGTATCAAATTTTTGTCGAATTGAATTGTTGCAGTTGGCTTTCCCCAACTCAGTAAGCATTTATTAAGTGATTTCTGTGTGCCAGGAGGTACTGTGTTAAGCACTAGGAATATAAAGACAGGCACAAACTATTCCCTGCTCTTAGTTCTGATGACCAAGTCATACCATGAGAAGTGAGTTGGGTCAACTATGTATATTTCAGTACTAGAGAACCAATAAATAGAACTGAAGAACATTACAGAGAAAGGCATGTATATGGCGGCTTTACTCAGGTAGTTTAGGATATTTTGGAAAAAATTTGTTACATGTAAGCATGTCCATATAAATGGTCAGAGAGTGGGGTCAAAGGAGTTATAGAAATTGCAACTGGCAGAACTTAATTTTTTTTAATTTAATTTTTTAATTTAGTTATTAAAATTTTTTCCCCACTTAATAGTATTTTTTTTTTTGCAATTGCATGTAAAGTTTTCAGAATTGTTGCAGTTGTTACAATAATATTTCATGACATTCTAAGTAAGCTCAGAAAGGAAAGAACAAATCTGAGATGTAGAAGGAAGAATCAACAAGACTTGATGACACTGGATGCAGCAGTTGAAGGAAGGAGAGTTTACTTAGATGTATATGGGGAGCTGGTCTTCAGTGTTAATGATGAAATAGGTCTCAGGGCTATTTGTGTCATACTCCTTTGTGAGAGACACTTCGTATGAAAATCAACAAGCAAAATGTCCAGGGATCAGTGTTTGACTTCAATCAGGTGGCCAATCAAAAAATTTATTTTTTATTAAGCTCCTGCCACGTGTGTCACACTTTGCTAAGCACTTCTTATGTCACTGACTTTAAAAAAGCTAAGTAAAATCATTAGCATTATTTCATTCCTGAACTTCCTTCTCCATTTTCAGTTTCTGGCCTGGCTATCTTACTCTCTGTTTTGAGCTGGATAGAAGAAAAGAAGCCTTTGCTAATATAGTATATATGAATGATATGAGAATTGTGGGTGCGGAAAACAGTAAGTAACCCTTAGTTGCCAGTATTTATGGAGTGTCTCTGAAGAGGTCATAGTGGTTCTTCAAAGGAAGAGGAAAACTAATAGGGAATGAGGCAGAGGGGCAGACTTTATGACCAATATTTATCTCTATCTGGCATTAATTTACATATCTTGTGAGTCTACAGGGATTTTATAAAAAAGTGTATTTGTTAGAGAGATACTAACAGAAAAGAAAATTAGAGAATTCTGGAACCCTGGAGGGGATCAGTATCCAGACTACCTAAACTCAGTCACTCAGGTGATTCAGGTTACATCCTGTCACAAAGCCACTGGGTGGAAGGTTATCAGGTGGAAAAAGGTCCTAGTTTTGGGGTTCCAGTGCTAAGGCATAGGTGCTGTACTTTATATGAGCATCATAAATGGCCCGTCTTCTCTCTTTCATTCTTATGTTTAGAGAATGACTGGTCACCTTTTCTCTAGGTCCTGAGAATGATTACTTTGATAGGAAATGAAAATTTTTAAAGCTTATTTTGTTGCATTTGTTTAGTGCGTTTAAACTGTTTGTTCACAAAATACTTGAGCTCCTGATTTATGATGTGCCTTTTCTTGACATAGACATGAACAGAGTTTGTTGGTTGTGTTTAGGCTGGATCCCAGAGACTGTGGACGAATGGAAGCTTCTGTTGAATCTTTCATCCAACAGTGGTAATGACTCAGTCCCTCAGGAGACACCAGTCAGTGGTGACAGTTCCTCTGGTCCTCCCCTCATCACTGTAGAGAACGTGGCTCTCCTGTTAGCCAAGGTCATGGGCCCAGATCGGGCCTGTGTATTGCTGCAAGAGTGTGGCTCAACCCTGGGTTTGTCTGAGAGATTTACCAGAACCTGCAACATCCTGAAGATTGCTGAGAAAAGGCAGAGGTAAAAGCTGTCAGGCTTTAGGGATGAGTTTGGACAGTGATATTTCAGTCACTGTTCACTTCAGGCAACTCTGTTTGCTAGCCTTTGATTCACACGTGACTCTGACACGCATTTCTGGATTTGGGTGGATGTGTGAAGAAGCTCTGGCTTGACTTGGCAGCTTTTTGGATAGCTCTCTTCTCAAATGAGACTTTAATTTGTTTACAGGGATGTCCTGAGATTTGTAAATGGTTCCATGATCTTATCACTGTGAGAGATTTCAGGGCCTCCTTGCCACCTCGTCCTGTGCAATTTTTTTCTTTCTCCTTCTGTAAATTTTCCGTTGGAGATTTACTTTCTCTACTAGGGGCTTGTCTTTGATTCTTTTAATACTTCAGGGTATCAGTATAGTGCTTGAGTTTCCTGTTCTTTCTCCTCTCCTACAAGGCCTTTTCGCTATGCTGCTTTTTGTGGGTGAATCAGCATTGTTAATATTCTGCAGTCTACCTGTGCCCAGTGAATCATGGTCACTAATTTTTATTGTTTCTTTTCTTTGGAATTGCAGAGCATTGATCCAAAGCATGCTTGAAAAGTGTGACCGTTTTCTGTGGTCCCAGCAGGCCTAGTAGGGGAGGACTGGGGAGGACAATCATGAAGTTTTGTGGAAAAAAACCCAATCAAGTGCCTTTTGAATTCTTGGATACACCATCCTATATTCCCTTGTTGGATGAAAGGCAAAGATGGTCTGATGGCTTTCACATTTGCTGTGGAAATCCTAGTGTTAATTAAATCTGACTTCTGAAGGCTGCCTTTGTGCTCAAATGGAATTCTGCGCTAACTTACTGAGAACAGAGTCTGCTTTTTACTGTGAGTGTGAGAGCTACTTACCCAGCTTCCTCTCCAGTCACATGAGGAGAGAATTCTATTCCGGACTAGAATGAGGGCAAAGCTTTTCTGTTTTTTAACAAGGTAGCTGTTGTGTGAAATACTGCAACTAAAACAATTAGTAGGCAGGACGAATTAACCGGGACACAAATTGTGTATTTAAATTAAATGACTGAACTTTAATGTCAGATTAACTACTTCATTATGTAGTTTCCAATATTTATTTGACATCTTAGAATATGTACTCAGATACAGCCTGCTGTTTCTATTGCTGCACTTGCCTAAATTGAATAGTTCCAGACAATTACTCTCTTTAATAAAATGCCTTTAATAAAAGCTAACTGGTACTATTTCAGAATGTCCTTGCATTATTTAAGTTGTGTAAAGATTTATTGTCAATAGCAAGTCTCTTGTGCATATTTATTATACTGAGTCTAAATTAAAAAAAAAAATTCTGTTTTCTAAAATAATTCCACGATTGGAGATGGAAACTTAAGATTCTTAGCCACACAAAGTAGTAAAAAGACCCTATTTCCTGTCTAGGCTGTAACTCTTAACTAACTGGATGACCTTGGGCAAATTTTGTTTGAATCATTCCTGTTTTGAATCTGTTTTGATATTTCTAAAACAGGGACACTCATCATTATAAAACCTCTCTGCCAGAGTGGCTTGTGGGAAGCACTTTTTTAAGCAGTCAAGTGATATAAGAATCTGAGTTACTGCTACTATAAACCTTAGATTTTTAAACTAAAATATACTTTGATATGCAATGATTTTATTAAAAAGGTGGGTATAGGAGAAGATAAAGGAAAGAATTCCCAGAAAACAAAGCTCAGAACTAAGAAAATGAAAGAGGGTAAAGCATCATAGACTGTCAGAAGCATCATGTCTGTACATGTGAATACTTGAAAAATGGTCATAATGAAAGGCAGTATGGTAGAGTGAGTGTAGAGCTGGCCCTGGAATCCACCTGTGTCCTTTGGGCAAGTGCTCTAGGCAGCTCTCTTATGTTGCAGATCTGTTTTAATAAAAGAAGTTTCCTAGCCAGGTTTTCCTTGTGCTTCTATAGCACTGTCCTCACAACATTATTGTCCCAATCTTAGAGATAATACTGAGACATCAAGAAATTTGCCTATGATGACACACAGTTTCTGAGGCAAGATTGGAATGTAAATATCCTGACTCAGTCCTCAGCTAAAGCTTTACAGGGGAAATCTGCCTAGGAGAGATGGGGAGTTCTTAGGAATGAAATTTTGAAGAAAAAGAAATAATTTTTCAGAAGGAAAGGATAAAGAGATTGTCCACGCACCCTGAAGTCACCAACTTAGATTTAAAAGGACATCCTGAAGAATCATGCAATTTCAGAACTGGAAGGGGCCAGCCACTTAAGAGTACCCCAAAGATGCCTCCCCCTGTCCTCAGGACATCCCCTAGCTTAACTATTGACAAGGCCATAAACTATACCTCTTATTCAGGGATCAGTATTAAAAAACCAATATTACCTTTACTGTTTTGAAGGTAATGCCTTATGACTACTCAGAAGCCCTGTGATTCATAATTACAGGCTGCCTAGGTCAGAGCTCCCATCCATATCCCTCACTACCTGTTTCCTCATGCCCATCCATGTCAATCTCCTCTTTCCACTGTCCCTGTGCCATTCTGCCCTTTAGTTGTGCCCTCTGGAATCCCATTCTGTTAACAAAGTACACTTCATATGTAGATATTTGCCTTTCACTGGAAATTGTATTTTTTTGCATACTGATAGGTATACATATTTCCTCTTGATAGAATGTACTCTTCTTGAAGTCAGGGTCTATTTTATTTGGTCTTTATATTCCTAGTGCCTGTTACAGTGCTTGGAACATGGTAGGTGCTTCAAAAATACTTGTTGAATCACAGTTCTTCAAAAGTGGAACAGGTTGTTTCAGAGGTGGTAGGTTGTCCCTCCCTGAGTCTTTAAGCACAGGCCGAGTGATTAACCTTGGGCAGTGTTGCAAAGGGGATTCTTGATTGTGTCTTGGTTGGATGAAGTGGCTTCTATAGCCTCTTCCAACTCTGGGTTTGGATCCTGACTCTTGCACTTATTTACTAGCTATTTGACCCTTGATAAGTCTAACCTTCAATTTTTTCGAGGCTAATAACATTTGTATTCTCTACCCCATAGTGTTGTTACACTGTTATTATGTAAATAATATTGTAAATATTAAAATAATTTATAATTATAAACATTTATATATAATATAGATGTAATATACATATATAATTATGAAAAAATAATGATGAAGCTAAATTATGTAAATGAAGTGTAAATAATAAATAAAAAACTTCCTTTCTGTCCAGATTGGTGAGGAAACCTGTGGATTTTGTTGTATTTTGTTTTTTTAATTTGTGGATTTTAGACTTGTATTCCCAAATAGCCTCTTATTGATATAGCTCAGCAGTTCTAAAAGTGTGGTCCAGGAACCCTTGGATATCTCTGAGAACCCTTGAGGGAGTACATGAGGTTAAAACTTTTTATAACATTACTAAGATGTTTTAACTTCTAATATTGTAAATATCAATAGATACAATCCACATAAGCCAAAACTTTTGGGGGAGGGGTCATTATTGATTTTTAAAAAGAGTGCAAAGGGGTCCTGTGACCAAAATTTGAGAAATGCTAGAGTAGATGATTGAGTCTTGAATGAACTTTGATTTTTCTGGGCTTTGTTCCTTCTCTAAAATGGGCCCATTTCAATTCCTGAAGGCTGAATACTTGAATGTCATGAGCTAGATGATTGCCACAGTATACTTTGAGCTCCATTTCTCATAATTCTAATTCTAATACTGGCATAGTTACTGATAGCTGACTATGGACCTTCTGTAATGTAAAAAAACTACAGGCAATGAGAGTTAAAGATATTCCCCCTTGGGGGGAATATGGGCTTAGGTGGAGCCCATTAAGGGAAACTTGATTAGGGGAGATGTTTTGTAGGAAAGTCCACACCTTTTGTTTCTTTTTTTTTTCATGGGTTGGCATTTATTATTTAAGATCAAGAACAGGTTATGAAGAGGTTGGGGGCGGAGGGAAGAGGGAAGGAGGGAGGAGACATGGAGACGAGAGCCACTCATCTGTGTCTGCTCTAGACGGGGTTGATGCTGATTTCTGTTCCTTGGTCCAGGGCACATGATGAAG
This sequence comes from Notamacropus eugenii, assembly GCF_028372415.1. Classification (NCBI taxonomy): domain Eukaryota; kingdom Metazoa; phylum Chordata; class Mammalia; order Diprotodontia; family Macropodidae; genus Notamacropus; species Notamacropus eugenii. The sequence goes on along the minus strand of NC_092877.1, from coordinate 41,784,464 downwards.
CACACGAAAAAATAGGGTTCTAGGGGGTCCAGGTTTAGGAAAATATCAGAGGTGGCCAGAGTTACACATCCAACCAGAGGTGGGGGTTGGGGTTCCCCTTGGATTGGCAGCACAGCTTCCTTTTAGGAACTGAAGCATCGTGATAAGTTCTATCCCACTTATTTCAGCTCTTAGAAAACATTCTTGCAAAGTCTTTGTGCTAAAGAAGTCTTTCGTCTAACTTCTTGTTCTTTGCTTCTAGTTTTTTTGAATATGCGTCCAATTTGTAAGCTGCCTGCCCAAGAGCTGCAACTTGCTCCTCAATTAAAGTGATCTGATCCAGATAAGGCTGAAGTGCTGCATCTTTTGTTTGTTTCTAATGAGGCATTGGGTCATGAGGGTCTGAGGCCCTCAGACTCTGAAAAGTGTCGATATACTCTGAGGTGGGGTTTTGATTCGGGGCTTACTCTTTGGAAAAAGGATCATGTGCCAGATGAGACTCTGGGTAGCCCTTAAGGAGCCCCACTGCCTTTGAAAGCCCAGATGTTGGTACTTCTCTCTCTCTGGTAACTGTATGTATGTAATGGTCAGACAGTTGGATCTGTCTGTTAGTCTGTGATGTATGTATTGTTTATGGTCAGTTAGAAGCCCTGTCTGTTGGTCTTTATTTCTCTGCTTGTATTTTCTCTCTTGGTTTATGTGATTAAAGAAGATTGTTGACCTCTCAAAAGTTGTTTTCCTTTTAGAAAAGCAGATCTAAGAACCTGTGCTAGCAGGCCATCTTGGATGTGTCAGGATGCTTGATGCTGTACCTTCTGACAGAACTTTCAAACAGAGACCTTTGAAACATTCAGTTCTTGTCACAAGTACAAAAAAGAGAAAAAAAGCTAATGACCTATTTGTATAATTTTTGAAGATTAATATTAATAAATTGGTCAGTTTAATTCAGGAAGTATTAAGTATTTACTGTGTACAAAAACCTGTGCTTGGTACTGTGGATATGAAGACAACATGAAGAAATCCCTGCCCTCAAGGAACTTACATTTTCCTCAGGATGTACAATGTGTACAGAGATAAGTCAATACAAAGTTTATACAGAATAATTTATGTGAAAGGTCTCAAGTTGGATGTGATGCCTAAATTGAGCCTTGAAGGGAGCAAGGAATCGTACTAGAGGAGGTGGGAAGGCAGTATGTTTCAAGTGTAACATTGACTGGGGGTTCCCTCATAGACCAACTAGGTCAGATCCTGAAATCTGCAAGAGGTCATCTTCTATGTTCTACTTGTAGTTACTCCAGGAAAATTTCTAAATATAGCATGCACTTTACTTCTGTCTTGGTTTCCCCAAACGTTGAGGTATAGGGCCCTAGTTCCTGTGTAGACACTCAAAGTGGCAATGCATGTGGGTAGAGAAGCCTTTATTTCATCCTGCAGAAAATGCAGAGTACAAAAAAGATTTAGGAACCCCAAAACAGATGCAGAAACATAAACACCTTCAGTAACCCATCAGTCGCATTTAGATACTGAACATTTAGTTGCTATTGGGGCAATCCTTTGGCGTTCTGATAGATCCCATGGGGTTCTAATGGATGACTTCCCATAAATCCCTTAAGCATTTGAGCTTGGAAATTCTTGATCTCCAAAGGCACCCAAATAATCCACAACCCAATTTCTCCTTTTGGGCCATCTGAAAGCACATATTACCATGGACTTCTGCTCCAGGACAGCTAATCTCAATTCCTGTGGTAGGGAGAGAAGATTGTATCTTCTATCAAAGCACTTCCAGTTTAACTACTTTGCTGCAAGGTCTAGCAAAGCTAGTTGATAGATCAGCTCAACCTTTTTGGAAACTGTCCTCTGATTTAGGGGTAGCCATGCTATCTTTCCTCGTGCATCCTAGCTTGCCAATCCTTGTAATAAACCCTGGTTATTAGAGAACCATTAGCAAATGAGCATTTGTTTATACTTGCTAATATACTTCTTAATAAATAAACATTTAGATGGATGGAGTCAAGATAGTGGAGTATAGACTTTGACCCAGCTGAACATTCCCAACATTGCCCTCTGAATCAAATTTTGGAGTGGCAGAGCCAACAAAAGGTCAGAGGGGTACGTTTTTCCAGCCTGACAACTTAGGAGATTTTCAGGAGAAGTCTGTAACACTGGGGTGGGTCCAGGCCTGTGACAGGAATACCAGCTGTGGGACTTGGAGATGGCTATGATCGCAGCAGCAGCAGTTTCAGAAGCTCTCAACCCAGAGATGATAAGGAGGTCAGAAAGAGATTATAGGGAACTCTTTGCTGGCACTGGGTACAGTTAGTACTGTTTGGCAGCTCTGTTACTCATAAGGTCATAGTTCCAGAGTAGATCTCTCTCACAAGAGGGTATGCACAAGAAATTTTGCTGATCATGGCTGCTTTACAGGTAATAAGCTTCAAGGAGATTGTATTAATCATATGAAAGGAATATCTTTCAATTAATGCATAGTTTAATTTTTTAAAAAATCATAAAAGAATACTCTTTTAATTAGAGGCCTTTTTGGTGCCAAATTTTGGGTACACTTTGGAGTGGGATTTTAATTTCTGTGGTTGACTGTCCTAATGTAGATAACCTGTAAACTTCATTATCTGAGAGCACCTGGGTTCCTGTTGCCAACATCTGTTACACAAGGCTCAGGGAATGAATAGATTTGTTCACAAGGCAATGGAAGCAAATAGAAAGCTAATTAATAAAAATTTATTATGTTGATATTTTCTCCCATAATATTAAACTGACCTTGTATTCTAGGTATAAACCCTACTTAGTTTAACTAAATGATTTTGGATAGAATTTTGTGTTCTATTTGCCAGTTTGTTACTATTTTGAATCAAGATCCTCAATAATATTGACCTATAATTTATGTTTTCTTTCTGGCATATCAGGAGAGAATGTCCCTGGATCTCAGTCTTGTATTCTCATATTTTCTTTTATTGGTATCCGTTACTGAGATCTGAACAATCTTTGTTTTCTTGACCTTGTCCCTTTCTGGAAATAGGGTTGTTAGGGTTCATGGTCATTACAGAATAAACCAATATACATGCATGTTCAGAGCTGGAAGAATGCCACAGTTAACTGTGAGTTCATATCTTATAGGATGAACCCTAAATATTTGCTTATTTACTTTTAGCAAGCAGGACCCCAGAGCAACGATGATCCTCTGATAGCTTTTCAGGAGTGAACAAGGGGCAAGCAGCCTTAGCAAAATTTAGTTGTTCTCAGAGGTATGGAGGGAATTAAATGCACCTTGAACTTCACCTTGAACTGTTTGAGAAAGAAAAAAAAAGAAACAAAAGAAAATCCAAACCCCCTGTGTTAGGTTTAAAATGTTAAGTAAGAGATAAAATGATTTTTTATTCTAATATAAGCTATGCACCAGGAAGATGACAAAAGAATTGCTGAAAAGGGTTGTTTGGGGAACCTGGAATGACAACTAAGGGATTTATTCATGACATAGGATAAGTAGCGGTTTTGTAATATACTCATACACATGTCCAACATAGGTGTTTCCTTAACATAATTCAATCAATTCAGAAAGAAGTCTTTCTTCTGAGAAAAAACAAAAAAAAAAAAAGGGATGGGATCATGGCTTGGGATGGCTATGAAAAGCAGAAATGATAATTGACAGCAGAGAGAAACTTTTGATCTTGCCATCACCCCCAAAGGCACAAGCTCCATTTCATGAACTCTGAAATTCCTTTATCTGATCACAAACTATTTGCTTTCTACTTCTCCATCACTGTTTCCAAACCCGGCTCTTCATTTGCATTGTGATCTCCCATTTTGATCCCTCAGTTGTCTTCCAGTTCTCTTACCTCTGCCCTAGCTACACTCTTCTCCTTTCCTCATCTTGGCCCCTTGGTCAACCAATTGAATTCTATACTGTCCTCTTCCCTTGAGTCCCTTGTCCCTTGATCATATCACTGAATATACCCTTCCAAATCTCAGCCTTGGATTACTCTGTACATCTTTGTCTTCCTCTCTACATCTTTGTCTTCCTTGCTACAAAGATGTTACTGAAAGAAGGTGGAAGAAACTCATGCAATCATTCTTACCAGTTCAAGTACAAATTTATGTTACATAACTTCAATCAGATCCTCATTGCTGCTAGATAATCTTTTTACATCTTCCTAATTAACTTACCATACCACTCACCACAGTGGCCCTTCCAAACCTTTTCATCTCTTCTCAAACCTTGCATGGTTTTCCTTCCCAACACACTCTTAGCTAAGGATTCCTTGCTTCATATTTTCCTAAAAAAATTGAGACCCTTCATGGAGAACTCTCTTTTCTCCCTTCCTCCTCATCTGATATTGCCAGATGCCTTCTGCCACTCTCTCTTCATCCTGTCTCACATGAAAATGTGGCCTTTCTCTTTCCAAGGTGAACCCCTCTTCCTGCACAAGTCAGAACACTGAATCCCTCCTCCATTAGATTGCCCCTTCTATCATTCTTTTTTTTTAAAATTTATTTATTTGACATTCATTTTAACAAAATTTTGGGTTCCAAATTTTCTCCCCTTTTGTCCCCTCCCCCCCAAACACCGAGCATTCTAATTGCCCCTATCACCAATCTGCTCTCTCTTATATCATCCCTCTCTGCCCTTGTCTCCATCTTCTCTTTTGTCCTGTAGGGCCAGATAACTTTCTATACCCCTTTACCTGTATTTCTTATTTCCTAGTGGTAAGAACATTACTCGACAGTTGTTCCTAACACTTTGAGTTCCAACTTCTTTACCTCCCTCCCTCCCCACCCCTTCCCTTTGGAAGGCAAGCAATTCAATATAGGCCAAATCTGTGTAGTTTTGCAAATGACTTCCATAATAGTTGTGTTGTATAAGACTAGCTATATCTGCCTCCATCCTATCCTGCTCCCCATTGCTTCTATTCTCTCTTTTAATCCTGTCCCTCCCCAAGTATTGACTTCAAATTGCTCCCTCCTCCCATTGCCCTCCCTTCCATCATCCCCCCCACCCTGCTTAACCCCTTCTCCCCCACTTTCCTGTACTGTAAGATAGGTTTTCATACCAAAATGAGTGTGCATTTTATTCCTTCCTTTAGTGGAATGTGATGAGAGTAAACTTCATGTTTTTCTCTCACCTCCCCTCTTTATCCCTCCACTAAGTCTTTTGCTTGCCTCTTTTATGAGAGATAATTTGCCCCATTCCATTTCTCCCTTTCTCCTCCCAATATATTTCTCTCTCACTGCTTCATTTTTTTAAGATATGATCCCATCCTCTTCAATTCACTCTGTGCACTCTGTCTCTATGTGTGTGTGCGTGTGTGCATGTGCGTGTGTGTGTAATCCCACCCAGTACCCAGATACTGAAAAGTTTCAAGAGTTACAAATATTGTCTTTCCATGTAGGAATGTAAACAATTCAACTTTAGTAAGTCCCTTATGACTTCTCTTTGCTGTTCACCTTTTCAAGCTTCTCTTCATTCTTGTGTTTGAAAGTCAGATTTTCTTTTCAGCTCTGGTCTTTTCATCAAGAATGCTTGAAAGTCCTCTATTTCATTGAAAGACTAGTTTTTCCCCTGAAGTATTATACTCAGTTTTGCTGGGTAGGTGATTCTTGGTTTTAGTCCTAGTTCCTTTGACTTCTGGAATATCCTATTCCATGCCCTTCGATCCCTTAATGTAGAAGCTGCTAGATCTTGTGTTATCCTGATTGTATTTCCACAATACTTGAATTCGTTCTTTCTAGCTGCTTGCAATATTTTCTCCTTGACCTGGGAACTCTGGAATTTGGCCACAATGTTCCTAGGAGTTCCTCTTTTTGGATCTCTTTCAGGCGGTGTTCTGTGGATTCCTTGAATATTTATTTTGCCCTCTGGTTCTAGAATCTCAGGGCAGTTTTCCTTGATAATTTCATGAAAGATGATGTCTAGGCTCTTTCTTTGATCAAGGCTTTCAGGTAGGCCCATAGTTTTTAAATTGTCTCTCTTGGATCTATTTTCCAGGTCAGTTGTTTTTCCAATGAGATATTTCACATTATCTTCCATTTTTTTATTCTTTTGGTTTTGTTTTGTGATTTCTTGGTTTCTCATAAAGTCATTAGCCTCCATCTGTTCCATTCTAATTTTGAAAGAACTATTTTCTTCAGTGAGCTTTTGAATCTCCTTTTCCATTTGGCTAATTCTGTTTTTGAAAGCATTCTTCTCCTCATTGGCTTTTTGAACCTCTTTTGCCAATTGAGTTAGCCTGTTTTTCAAGGTGTTATTTTCTTCAGCATTATTTTGGGTCTCCTTTAGCAGGGTGCTGACCTGCTGTTCATGCTTTGACTGCATATCTCTCATTTCTCTTCCCAGCTTTTCCTCCACCTCTCTAAGTTGATTTTCAAAATCCTTTTTGAGCTCTTCCATGGCCTGAGCCCACAGAATATTTAGTCTGGATGTTTGGGATACAGAGGCCTTGACTTCTATGTCTTTGCCTGATGGTAAGCATTGTTCTTCCTCATCAGAAGGAAAGGGAGGAGATGCCTGTTCACCAAGAAAGTAAGCCTCTATAGTCTTATTTCTTTTCCCTTTTCTGGGCATTTTCCCAGCCAGTGACTTGACCTCTGAATATTCTCCTCACACCCACCTGGCCTCCTGATCCTCCCAGCCAGAGCTTGGGGTCTGAGATTCAAATGCTGCTTCCCAGCTTCATGGCTTTCGCAGGGGCGGGGCTGCTATTCAGTGTGAGATTAAGTTCAGGTACTCAGGTCAGGGCAGGGCTGCCTCTCAGGCTCAGTTCCCTCAGGGGGTTTATGCAGAGACCTTCAACAATGGATCCAGGCTCCTGCCTGCTTGGGGAGCCCTGGTCTGCCACTGCCTCAGCTACTGCCTCCCGAGGGGGCCTGAGTTATGGGGGCACCCCACTCCCCTCTAGACCTGCCAAGAAGACCCTCTCACCGACCCTTGCCATCCGCGGGCGGAGGGACCCACGCGGCTGCTGGAGATCCCGTCCCTGAAGCCTGCTCGTATCTTCTCCTCTCGATGCCGCGGCCGTGGCAGGGCTGGGCTGGGCTCCGCGTCCGCAGAGCGACGGACCTTTTGTGAGAGGTTTGCAGGTCCCTCTGGAACAGAAATCTCATTTGCTCTACTGTGCTGTGGCCTCTACTACTCCAGAATTCGCCGTGAGTTCCTTTTTACCGATGTTCTATGGGTTGTGGGTTCGGAGCTATGTGTATATGCGTCTTTCTACTCCGCCATCTTGGCTCCACCCCCCCCTTCTATCATTCTTACTGTCTGTTATTTTCAGTCTCTCCCTTTCTACTGACTGCTTCTCTATGTCTCCCTTTGTTTCAAAAAACCTCACTTGATCCATCCATACTCACTAACTATTGTTTTATATCTTTATTCCTTTTTGTGGTTAAACTTCTTGAGAAGTCTATGATGATAGGAACCTCCAATTCTTCCTCCTGTCTTCTTAACTCTCTACAATCTGGCTCCCAACTTCATCCTTCAACTGGAAATACCTCTTTTCAAAGTTACCAATAATTTCTCAATTGCCAAATCCAATAGCCTTTTTTCAGTCTTCATCCTCTTTGATCTCTCCACAGCCTCTGACATTACAAGTCACTCTTTTCCTAGATATTCTCTTCTCTCTAGGTTTTCAGAATGCTACTCTCTCCTACCAATTTGACTTCTCCATCTCAGTCCTTTTTGTTCAATATTCATCCAGGTCACATCATCTAATTGTGGATATCTCACACGTCTACGTCCTGGGCCCTCTTGTCTTGTCTTCTCTTGTCTTGTCTTGTCATCTTGTCTTGTCTTCTGTTCTGTTCTCTTCTTCCTTTTCTCTCTATAAAGAGAATCTAATAAATTTAAACTAGAATGATAAATTTAAGAGAGTTAAATCTTATTTGGCTTTAATACAGCAACTTCACAAGTGCAAAATAAAGGAGTCATTTATTTAAAAAATATTTGGGGTTTGACTTCAGTGGACTGGAAGTTCAATATGAGTCAACAGAGTGAGATGTCAATGAAAGAGATCATACGCTCTTAGGTTACAGTAGGAGAAGCAGAATGTACTCTGCAAAATCCTAAGCTAATGTCTCATCATGCCACAGAGATCATCCTGGACTCTAACCTCTGACAAGTTCTACTATGCAATAAAAAGGTTTCAAGTATGGCTCTAAAGAGATATAAAGGCATCTTTCCGAAGGCTAGTTTAGTTAATTAAAAGGGTTCATCACTAGATTCATCCTCTAGTTTCACCCAGTAGGCTGACCACTTGATGAGTTCTTTGGTCATGCCAACTAATAAAACAAAAATTCAAAATGACTGTCATTTCCTACAGCTTCTTTTCAGTAATTGATGGTGTCAGAATGGCAGACAAGGAAGGAGGGGTGCTAAGAAACCCACAATTTTGAAATTGCTTATGCACTTTAACTTCCCTGTGAGTACTCTTAAGTATGAGGCCTTTGCCAGTGGCCAGTGAGGAGCCCTCCTACTGGAGGATCTGAGTCATGTCAACCTTGACATTCCCTCTACAAAAGAAACCAGAAGAAAGAAGGAAGTTGCAACTAAAATGAAGGTGGGCTTTCCAAGGAGAAAGAGAAAGAGATTAGTAAAATTGGTTTAATTGTATACCCCAGGGCAAAATGGATCATTGTGTCAAGGGCCTTTTTCTTATCTCTTGTAATCTTCTTGATACTGGAAAAAAGACCACAGTGAAAATAATTTTATCTTATGCACTAAGCAGTTGTAGTGGATTAAGAAGTGAAGAAATGCTATGGAAACCTCAAAAAGGCCCTTCAAGTGAAATTTTACTTTGATAGTAAAATTATTATAAAGGTTGTAATATATGACTATGTTGGGAAATGCATTGGAAAACCTAGATCAAGAAGTGGGAATGAGAGAGGCCAAAGACTTGCTAATTACATAGAAGTCTTTTGCCATTACATTATGACTTTCTTTGGGAAAAGAAAAAATAGGCACTGAATAATGTAAGCACTGAAAAAATGTCACAAAAATGAAATTGTTTATATATTAACAGAGAGGGAAAGACTCATTGTTGATGTGAGAATCACTTTACATCAACTGCCTTTGTACAGTTAGATGACCAATTTTTTAGAGCAAAGATCAGTCTTAGTCTGAAAGAATAGTAAAGAAAGATCCGAGAGGCAATTGAAGCAACTCAATCCCGAACTATTTATTTACACTAGCCATGAAAAATGGGGAAAAAGCACAACAAAAATTACATCAGCATCAGTTATAATGATTGACACTACCATGAGACTGAAAGTTCCAAAAAAGGGTTCGAGTCCACACATACTGAGAGGGTTGGTAGTTGGAGTCAGCACTGTTTTGGAATGTTTTTGTAAAGTCTCAGAGACAGATGATGCTTATTATGAATAATATCATCTCATAAAACAGAGAAACAACAGTGGGTAAAATCAGTTTGAAGAAAATTGGCAAGAGATTCAGCTAAGCAAATTTATCTTGATGGCATTTAAGCATAAAAACTGAAGAACAATCAACAAAAGCAAAACAGAGATGATCTGTAAAGATTTTTATTATAAACTGGTTGCCATCAAGGGTAGTAGAGCTGTCACCATCTAACGCCATTGTTCCAGATAATTCCTTGTGGATGGTTAGAAATGGCAAATGTTCTTATTTGCAGATGACATTATACTGATTCCATTAGGCTGTAAAGTATTACATGACTTTATGGAAAAGAGGTGTAGCCAATGAAAGCAATTTAACCTTGTCAACATGTAATCAATAAGGATCAATAAGGATGAGATGATATTATTCAAGTAGGAGTAAAAGATACCATCCAAGAATCATATGATAAGAAGGTAGATCACTCATGTGTCTAGAATGAGGGGTAACATCAGGACAGCCTGAATTTTTCGGTTGCAACTTTGCAAAGTCAAAAGGAAGTGAGGAAAGCCTAGCACATGGGATGGATCTTCTGAGGTGAAGTTGGGTTAGCAGACATGAATGAGTTGCAATGTGCACTGTAGGAAGAAATATCAAAATTGATAAGCTCCATTTAACATTTTGAGTGTCCCATACTGAGAATATCATGGTCCCAAGTTACTTGGGCCTGGTCAGATAACTGATAGTGTATAGTATTTAGTTCTGGGTGCCACATCTGGGAAGGACATTGGTAAATGAGAATGTATATAGAACAGTGATGCTTATGGTGAGGATAAAAAGGTATTCATTATGAGAATTTGTTGAAGAAACTGGAAATGTTTATCTTGGAGAAGAAAAATCTTTTTAGGAGGAAATATGATGGCCATCTTTAAGAAGTAAGGATTATCATCTGGAAGAGGGAATACACTTATCTTTCTTGGTTTCCAAAAATATGGTCACAGATGATTCCTTTGGCCATCAAACCTGGAAGTTACTTTCTGTGAGGTCAGATCTCCTACTCTCTCATCCATTGTGTCCCTTTATAGCTATGATCAACAACTCCTTTCCTCCAGACAGCTAAATCATTACTCCCTAGAAACTAGTGTGAGGTGTTATGTTTATACTTTAAGCCATTGGTGTCATTGGTGTAAGACATGGTCCCTGTCAGTCACATATTGACTTAGAAAATCACAAATTAGCATTATCTATGTTATATTTTTTTGTGAAACATTTCCCCATTATAATTTTTTTGCTTTTTAAAAATAAGGGTTTTTTTGGCTTTCTTCTGTTTCTTACATCATTATATTTATCTTAAGTAAACTTCATGCTTCTTCTTTCAGAGAGTCATCCTTTATAATAAGTAGAACTTTTTTTAAGAGAAAAAAAATCAGCACAGCTAACCAATACCTTTCAAAAGTCTGAAAACATGTGAAATGTTTAACATTTGGGACCTTCCACCTCCATAAATGGCTGGATTGGGGAGGGGTGTGTTCTGTCTTATCTCCAAATTATATTTAAATCTGATTCAGAAGCACTCTGGAGTTTTTCAAGTCACAAGTTAAGCATGTTTGCTTTAAGTCATGGTTCTTATATCAAAGATGAGCTTTTAAGGTCCTTTCTAACTCTGATATTCCATGTAATTCCATTTGTTCAGTTTCTTCATATATGCTCAGGCATATGATAGATGCTGTGGGATATAGTAGAAGTATAAGACATGATCCATGCCTTCACAGAACTTAGAATTGGTGACAATGAATATATGTTGCTCGACTGTCATCCTTAACTATGGAAGACTGATCTCTGTTGGTGAGTATGAGTGTTGGTGAGGTTGCTCTCAGACCTCACTCCTTAGAATGCGGCATCACTGCTTAGGTCCAATCTTAGATGTCCTCTGTCTGCTGGCTCTGCTGGAGTCTGGGGCTAAGCCTAATCCATGAAAGATATGGATGGAAAAACAAATAGGATACCTGAGACACAGCAATCGCCTAATATAATGTAGCCTAGACCCTATACCCAAAAGACATGGGAAAGGGATGAGTTGTAACTTTCTTGGATCCCTATCAACTATTTATTTCCACTCACCCACACACTATGACATGATTCTCACATAGAATTCATTCATCAAACTTGTACACAATAGCATGGAATTGGCTTAAATGCAAAGAGGCTGAAATGTATGTTTCTTCCCTCAACTACATATGGAGGGAGTCCTCAATACTTATCTCTGATATATACTCCTAACCATATTGCTTTACCCCAATGCAGGTTAAGAATAATCCATAAGAAGAGGGTTGGCAACTGCATTCTGGGGTAATCAGAGAAGGCCTTATTGAGGAGGAGACATTTTATTTGTGTGTTGAAGGGCATGCTTTACATAGGTAGAGGAGAAGAACCTTTTCATATACAAGGAATCGCATGAGCCAAGGCTCAGGCAGAATGAAAACTGGGAAATCAATGAAGTTTAACTCTGTAAGCTTTGCCTGCTCCTTGTAATTTTTCCCTGGGTTTAACCATGGTCTAATCATTTAACCTTTCCAGGCCTCACTTTCATGTCAATTGAATCAACTTCTTGAGGTAGCTGTGAAGCTCAAATGAGGGAAGATGTGTGAAATGTTTTATAAACCTATCAAAATATTGGTTATTTTTATATTCACAACTGAACTGACTACAGTCTATCCACAGCTCAAAGTTTGTGATTATCTGGTTCAATGTGCTAAATTGGTCCATAAGAGAATAGGGAAGGTTTCCTTTAATGTAACTCAACTGAAACATTGGATATGTTGAAGCTCCTAATGATACAGCTTTATCTTGCTTCTTTCTCTTCAATGTGTGAAATTGACCTCATGGGGCTCTTTCCTTTGTTCCATGACAATGAAAGTATGAGAAAGCATTCAAATTGGAAAATCTGCCAATAAACCAGAGTTGAACGTTTTGCACTATAAGAAAATAAGTTCTCTATTCCTTGGCATTTATTTCAATAGTCAATGAGGAAGAATTTTCAAGGGGGAATTCCCAAATTACCTCAAGGAGGATTGGCTTACAGATTCAATTCTAATTTTTTTCCATTGGTGACAACTTTGTGTAAGTATCAGCTTCTCCTCCATTGCCCAGCAGTCCTCATAGTGGAGCCTCCCCATTGAACTGAGAAAGGAGAAGGCATCCCAGGTAAAACTTCATTTCTTTTAGGCCTTTCTTTTCCTCCTTTTTGTTGCAGAGTCTTTATCACATCTAGTTGCAAATATTCTTGTGGATAGGGCCTTTTGTCTTCTGTTTCCTTTCTGTGATATCAGGATTAACATATTAAGCTCTAAATAAGACCTGCCTTAATGGAATGTATGTTCCTTGAGATCAGGGAATTCCTTAGTTTTTTGGGTTTTTTTTTTTGTATCTCCAGGGTATAGCAAACCATGACTTGTAATAGGCACATAATTAAAGTTTTTTTGAGTTGATTTGATTAATTGAATAATATGCTTTACTCACCCTATGTTAGTGAGTAACAAAATTAGGAAGAAAGCCTAGAAAAGTTTAGTTGTATCGATGGTGTCTGTGCTAAGGGTATTATCCAGCATGGTACCTATGCCAAGTGAATCCTGTTGGGCTTTTCCCAAGAGCTGATATAGAATAGGAAGAACTGAGGTTTTTTGATTCTTTGTATAACAATTTTCTAGTTTTCATATATTAGATAGTAAAGGTTGTAAGAAAATCAGATATGGATATGAAACTAGGAATATTGAAGTAGTGAAACCAAAAGGCATTTGTGAGTATTGGTCTGACTTCTTGAGCATCTCTTTCCTGCATTTTAGTTTGCTTTTCACAATGAAGCTCCTCATAGGCCTCTTCCTCCTTTCCTTATTCCTGTGTGTCGACAGTAAGCTTCTTATTGGTACGGTAGTTGGTAAAGGTAAGGAAATGTTAACTGGTAGGAATTTGTTACAGCTATCTATCTTCTCTTTTTGGATATACATCAGCTATGTTACCTTCTTTATCAACTGTATAACCAAATCTCTGCAATGGCTGTTCTAGACCTTTTCATCCCGTCTCAAACTTCCCATGAGTTCTCCTCCCCTACTCTCTCAGCAGAGAATGATACTTCATAGTTTCAGAGAAAATTGAGGCCATTCACCTTGAACTTCCTCTTCCCCTTTCCTCATCTCCTTTCACTCAGATACCTTCTGCTACTCTCACCTCTTTTACCTCTGTCTCTCATGAAGTGGCCTTATTCCTTACCAAGACCTACCCCTCTACTTGTTCACATTATCCTATTCCATCTTGTCTCCTTGAAAAGATTGTCCCCTGCTCTATCATCCCCACTCATTTACTTATTTTGTTTCTACTAGCTTATTTTCCCACCTTGATATTTTCCTTCCTCTAGGTATTAGAGATACCATTCTCTTCTGGATGTCCTCCTACCTATTGGGCCACTCTTATATCTCCTTTGCTGAATCCTCCTCTAGATTCAGTTTTCCACTCTGACTGTAGATGCTTCTTAGGGTTCTGTCCTGGGTCCTCTTCTACTTCTGTACTACATTTGGTTATTTCATTAACTTCCATGAGTTTAATTACCATCTCTAAGTTGATAATTCTCAAATCTATCTTTCTTGACTCAATCTCTCTGCTGACCTCCAATCTTACATCTCTAACTGCCTTTCAGACATCTCAAACTGAATGTCAAGTAGATATATCAAACTCAGTATTTCATAAAAGAATTCATTATCTTTCCCCCTGAACTCTCCCTCCCTACTACCTTCCCTATTACTGTAGAGGTAAACACCATCTTCTCAGTCCCTTAGGGTCTCAACTGAGGAGTCATGCTGGATTCCTCACTATATCTCATACTCCATATCTAAGCCATTGCCAAGATTGTTGATTTCACCTTTGTAATATCTCCTAAATATATCCCATTCCCTTCTCTGGCACTGCCACCACTCTAATGCAGCCCTCATCACCTCACACCTTGATTACTACAATAGCTGCTGAGGGTTCTGCCTGTTTCAAGTCTTCCCCAACTCCAATCCATTTTCTATTCAGCCACTAAAGTGATTTTTCCTAAAATAAAAGTCTGATCATGTCACCCTCCTACTCAATAAACTCCAGTGTCTTCCTATTGCCTCCAGGATCAAATACAACATGCTCTGTTGGGCATTCAAAGCCCTCCATAACCTAACCCTCTCCTACCTTTCCAATCTTTTTATATTTTATTCCTCATTCATACTCTTCAGTCAAGTGACACTGGCCTCTTATCTATTCCATGAACAAGATACTCCATCTTTCAGCTCTGGGCATTTTCTCTGTCTGTCCTCCATGCCTGGAACACTCTCCCTCCATTGCTCTGACTTCTGACCTTGCTAGCTTCCTTTAAGTCCTAGCTAAAAATCCTACTTTCTATGCTGTCTTCCTTAACTCTTCTGAAGTCCAGTGCTTTTTCTCTTTTAACTATTTCCTTTTTATTCTTATGTAGATTTCTTTGTATATATTTGTTTGCTTGTTGTCTCCTTTATTAGATTTCATGCTCCTTGATGGACGGATTGTCTTTTGACTCCTTTTTTTTTTAATGCCCAGAGTTTAACGCAGTGCCTGGCTTATAGTCGGTGCTTAAAAATGTTTATTGAATGAATGAGTAGAAATATTTTGCTCTATATGGGGACTCTACTTTTATTGACTATTTCCTTGGAGTATAAGCTCAGTAATGGAGTCTGACTTAAAGGGTATGGGAATTTTAGTCACTTTATTTGCATAATTTCAAATTGTTTTCCACAATTGTACCATTTCATAGCTCCAACAACAATGTGTTTGCTATGTTTCTATTATTCCACAATCCTTCCATTACTGACTATCCTAGAAGGTTTTTTCAAATAGTCATTCCTTACCTTAGTTGTTAGGATTTGAGGGTTTATGAAATAATGTTATTGTTAATTTACTTGTTGCATGCCAAATTTTTTTCAATGATCGACTTTTCTATTTTTCTAACTAATATGAAATAATTTAAAATACTATTGCTTCTCAGAATAATACATCTGGTATTCTTATGCCCTCTCTCTTGTCATTCCTTCATTAAGAACCTTTGAAATTCTTTATCTTTTCTTTCTACTGATGATCCTTTAACCATATTTTATAGTTCTTTTGGGTAATTTTTCTTAGTATAATTGGGATGGCACTGAATAAAATATATTGATTTAGGTAGCATTATCATTTTTATTATGTTGGTACAGCCAAAATATAAAATGGTTTCTTAAGCCACATGTTCTTAATATCTTACTCCTAACAAAGAAAGATTACTTGGCAGATGCTGAGATGGGTATGGGGATGGTGGTGGTGATCAATGAAACTTCATTGCTTGGGAAGGTGATGTTTCATTAGTATCTTTCCTTGTATTCTCACCAGAGTGCACTTTTCTCCTTTCAGATATGAGAATTGGTAAAATAGGAGGGGTTGGGCAGAATATGAAGTGTTGATTTCTCTAATAATATTTTCTTCTTTTCCAGTGATAATGGGATCTTCTCCCTAGATGACAACAGGAAGCAGGAAGTCAATGACTACTGAAGATGATGTAGTTCCTGGAAGGCAACCACAACCCCATAGATGCATTCAGTCCAGAAATGGCTGAAATTCTAAATTCTAAGCTAGCTTTCCCTTCCTGCTCCCTCTTCCATGTAGCTTGTGAGCTTCTTTTGAAGTAATGTCCCTCTTCCCATCTCTCAGCTGTAGGTGTGCAAAGTTGTAGCTGTTAACATGCAGGAATCTAATAAACATCAGTACTGAACATGAACTTTCCTGAATTGTTTGCATCAATGTTGAAGTCAAATAACTTGTGCCTTTTTGACCTTGTGTCTGACTTTTGAGGGACCACAGGTTGGACATCTGAATGACTGTATATTTGCTCTCTTAGAGGCCTGGAGTCCATTTTCCTTAGTCGCTCAGTGCTGTTCCCTAAGAAACCCTCTGCCTAGTTTCTCAGTGATTTAGGTACCTCTCTGCCAGTTACCTGAGTGGACTAGTTCCAAAGTGAACCATCACAGATTTTGTGAAAGCTTGAAATAATGTAATTTAGAAAAGAAAATAGTCCCTTACCTGGATTTTCCTATTAAGATTCTACTCCCATTTCATCTACCTTCATTATCTTCCCTTTCAAAACCCCGTCGTTCTACTCTTCTTCAATGCCAATATTTTGTAGTTTTTGTTTCTTATATTCAGATGTTTTTATTCATTATTCTCAGTGTATTCTCCCCAAAATCTGTCTCCCTACAATGTCCATTCCAAGTGTACAGATTCCTTGGTGTTTAATCACTTTCTGTGTTCTGTGTTTAGTACCCAACTCCTTAGATATCCACGGTCCTCTTGGAGTGCACCCCCAGAATCCATTCTATGTCTAGTACCCCCAGATGTCCTCTTCCTTTTCAGTGCTGTTAGTTCAGTCTCCATTTCACAATGTTGAATATCCTCATTCAGCCCTTTCAGTATCTGTTACTCAAAATGTCTAATCCCAATTCCCCAGTCACCAGTGTCCAGAGTTCTCTTGATGTTCATTGCCTGTGTCCAGATCTTTTTTTTTCTTCAAACTTCACATGATCTAGTGTGCTTGGTGTTACTACCAGTGTCCTGAACCTTTGTTGTCCACCCCCATGTCCATGCCCTTTTTGTGTCCATGTTAAGAGACTAGTTTTCTTTATATTCTAAGATATTTTCTCCTTTTCTATAATTGAAGCATAGTCATATATGATTCTGACAGTGGTTCTTTTGTACTTTAATTCTTCCTTTCTCACTGTTTTATAGTATTTTTACTTTGACCTAGAAGCTCTGGGTTTTAGCTATGATATTCTTGATTGTTTTAAATTTGGTATTTCCTTCAGAAGATGACCTGTGAATTCTTTTTATTTTTAATTTACTTACTGATTCTAATACACATGGGCTTTTTCCTTTTCTTATTTTTCAAAATAAGGTACTTAAGGACTTCCTTTTGATATGGTGATAGGCTTGTTTCAGGGAGTTTGATAATTCTTAAGTGAACCTTTTCTGTAGGTCAAACAACTCACTTGATCTAAATTGTCAGCCTTGTGACTTTCTTCTAATATTTTTCTGTTGTCATTGAATCACTGACTTCTGTTTGATATTATTTCTTATTTTAGAAAATATACTCTTTGGGGTATATATTTTCCCTTTCTCTTCTAAGCTATGTATTCTCTTTTCAATTTGTTCCTCAGGAGTTCTAATTAAATTTTGTATCTTTTCCCTCATGTATCCCATGTACTCTTGGATTTCTTGTGATCAAAATATCTTTTTTTTCCCCACTGAGGCTTTATTTGTACCCAATTTGGAGTTGCTATTGTGTTCTGGATTTACCCCTTGAACTTTTCTTAACTCATGCTATTCCTTCATTTTCTTAGTTATTTCCTCCTATCCCTAGTCCTATTTCTTCATGCCCCTAGCTTGAGTTTCTACACTGGGACTTGTGTGAATCCAATCATCAAAATTCAGACAACTACTTCCATGCTTATGGGAACTATGATTCTGTCCAGAGGGAACCAGGTGGAGTTTGTGCAGCTAAAATGATCAGGTAGGAACTGGGGGATGCCCCTGATAGTGGAGCAGATCTGAGTTGTCTGGGGACCATCAGAGGTCTAGAAAAGCCAGTGATTAAACTCATTGTAAAGAATAGAGGTCCTCTTCCTTCTCTGTATTGCCCAGACTGTCTAGTACAAGATCTTGAATGGTAGCTACCCATTCTGTCTTGCTAACAAAAATAGCAGCAGCATTGGATGTTGTTGGTGATGGCACCCTATCAATTTCCTAAATGTGAGATAACCTTGGGGGGAATCTTCTTTTTTGTGCCCCTCATGATAGAGGAAGGTTGTCTGGCAGAGGTTGAGCTGGATATAAAGGAGCAGCAGTGGGGTCTAGACTGCTCTGGACTCAGGTCCAAGTGTTCCCTTCTCCTTCAGCAATAAGGAAGTCTAACGCAAAATGAGGCAAAGTATGAATTTCTTGAGTATCTGCCTTCTTATTTTTGAGGGATGGCTAGGAGCTTTTCCTGAGTAACTACAGTGCCACTTGAAATGAAGACTCCATGGCAGACCAAGTAGTCAACACATGGGGTTAGAGTGACAAAGACCCAGATCCCTTTAGACCAGCAGGCCTGGATCTTAAATACTAAGCAGGCTTCTCCTTCTTGCTTCCTCTGCCATGTAGCCTTTAAATTCTTCCTTGACTAAAGTTCTCCCCGGGATATATAGAACTGTACCTGCTAGCATGTAGGCATTCAATAAATATCAGTGTTGATCATGAGCTTTCCTAACTCTCTGTATGCCTAAGTAGATCCATAATATACTATTCCTGTCTGAAACTTGACCTGACTCCTGAGTTACCCCTAGCTTGGCCCATGAGTGACTTTTGAGTTATTGAGTTATTTCTCCCTCCAGTTCCAGGGCTTAGTCTCTTAGTGACCGTGTATTCAGTTTTTATGAGCCTGAGTTATCCAGGAGGGGCAATCCAAGAGTGACCCGTCCCATGTTTTAGGGAAACTTAAACTGAAGGAATAGAAAACCTAGAGAAGAAAATGGCCCCAGAGCTGTCTACCTTTATAGTTCAGAACTACTTTCTTTCTTACTTGTCCCAGTGGTGTCCTTCCCTATTCTGTTGATTTATACTGTTGATAGCTTGGGTAGCTTAAAGTCTCCATTTTCCACTGTCAGATGTCCATATGTAGCCTGCTCCCTTACTATCTAATCCCTATTGTTAGGTACCATGGTGTCTATCCCAGCATCCATTCCCTTTAGATCCTACCCCAGCATTCTTTACCATTTTTTAGTTGATATCTGCCCCTAGTATCCATTCCCCTTAACTTACATCTATCACTCTTCAGTGTTTAGTTTTTTTGGTGTCTAACCTCAGGATTCAGTTGTCTTTAGGCCACTCCCATTATAGAGTTCCATTGATGGTTATCCCTTAGCATATCATCTTCAGTGTCCCATCCTCTTGAGGTTGTGAAGTACTCTTCATGTCCTCCTTTGGTGTTTAGTTTCTTCTATGTCTCCTGTCTCATGCTAGGCCCAACTCTTCATTCCTGATTAGGCAATACCCTAAGAATTTTTACTGGTTACCTTTTCCCCCTGTTTATCCCCAAAGCTCCTCCCTAGGTCCATGCTTTCCCACCCACCCAGGTTCTAATTGCCTGTAGGAGTGCCAACTCTTTGCCTCCCAAGGTAGGATGAGTGGCCTTTTGAAGCATCAAATCCCCCAGATCATACCCAGTGCAAGGTCCTCATCAGCCTTCACAGAATATCTCTCTTCACCCATAAGAGCATTTATCAGTGAAATCCCCTTCCACCATTGAATCAAGGCCTCTTTCCTTCCTTCAGCCTTTTCAATTCTTTCCCCTCCCTCCTCACCCACTCTCCGATAGGTTCTCTTCCTGAGAATAGGCATCACCGTCCCTTTATTTCTAGTCCTTCATTTGATTCAGACACATCACACATTTCCCTTTATCTCTCTATTGCTCTCTCTCACTTCATGTATCTTCCAATTTTGTAATATAGTTCTATAAAAAATATAGTCCTATAAAATTCCCTTGTAAGCAGCATGTCTCTAGGTTCTGTACATAATACCCCAAGGCTATCTCTTCACTGTTACCTCCATCAGACTTCTGCCTTCACTCCTGTATCCTTGTGTATATTTAAAAAAAACTTGCACTCATCTCTCTACAGTCGCTCTGTTGTTCTGATCCTTGGCTGCTGTGTCCCCTCCTGCATTTCTATTGTTTGAGACATTTGAAATGCAAATAATTTATTCTATTCTGGTTTTATTTCTAAGAATATTTCAAATGCCTGGAGTTGTTTTAGCTTTGATTTATAATTTCTGTTTTGGAAGGACGTACCATTAAGCACCCCAAGATGCAGAGAGGGGCCTGCTATCACAGGTTCTTAGATCTTCATTCATAAAAGGAAAAGCAACTTTTGAGGGGTTAACAATCACTTTAACCAAACACATATATCATTCACCTAATTCAGGGGAGTCAGCACCCTGAACTTCAAAGAAAATGAAGAGAAATTAAAAGTCAACAGTCATGGCTTCATCTGCCTGAATCCACCAGACAGGTCCAACTTTCTGACCAGAGTTACCAGAGAGGGAAGCATGACTTCTAAGTTCTCAAAGCTGGGGGGCTCCTTTAGTGGCTTCCCAGAGTCCTCATCTGGCCAAACAAGCACTTCCAGTCAGTAAGCCCCAAATTAATCAACAGACATGTCTTCCTCTACCTGACCATAATTCAACAGACAGGTACAGCTATCTGACCATAGTTACCAGAGAGGGAAGCACTACATCTGGGTTCTCAAAACTGGGGGCACACCTTAGCAGCTTCGCACAGTCCTTGTCTAGCACTCAAACCTTATTACAAAAACTAAGCCCCAAAGTAAAACCTCACTCTCAGAGTATTTATACCTTTTTATTTTTTTAAGCAGTAGTCTTTAATTTTGCTTAGGATACAGATTTTTAGAATTAATTTATTTGTTTTCAGTTTTCTACAATCACTTCCATAAATCTTAAATTTTCTCCTCCTCCCTTCCCCTCCCTCCCTGAGACAGCATGAAATCTTATATAGGTTCTACACTTATATTCTTATCATACACATTTTAATATTAGTCATGTTGCATAGAAGAATTAAAATGAATGTGAGAAACCATGAGAAAAGCTCAAACAAAACAAAGCATAACACAGGAGAAAATATTCTGCTTCATTCTGTATTCCAGTTCCATAGTTCTTTCTCTGAATGTGAATGGCATTTTGCCTCAAGAGTTCTTTGGGAATGTTTTAGGTCCTTGCATTGCTGTGAAGGGCTAAGTCTACCAGAAAATTCCTCTCACACTGTGGTTGTTACTGTGTACAATGATCTCCTGGTTCTGCTCCTTTCACCCAGCATGAGTTCATATAAGTCCTTCCAGGCCTCTCTGTAGTTTTTCTGTTCATCATTTCTTATAGCACAATAGTATTCCATTACATTCACATAGCACAACTTGTTCAGTCATTCCCCAATTGATAGGCATCCAGTTCTTGGCCACCACAAAGAGAGCTGCTATGAATACTTTTGTACATGTGGGACCCTTTCCCATTTCTATGATCTCTTTGGAACAGAGTCTCAGAAGTGATATTGCTGGGTCAAAGGGTATGCACATTTTTGTAGCCCTTTGGGCATAGTTCCAAATTGCTCTCCAGAATGATTGGATTAGCTCCCTGCTCCACTAACAATGAATTAGTGTTCCAACTCTCTCACATCTTCTCCAACATTTATCATCTTCCTGTTTTGCCACGTTAGCCAGTCTGACAGGTGTGACGTTGTACCTCAGAGTCGTTTTGATTTGCATCTCTCTAATCAATGGTGATTTAGAGCATTTTTTCATATGACTATAAATAGCTTTAATTTATTCCTCTGAAAACTGCCTGTTCATATCCTTTGACCATTTATCAATTGGAGAATGACTTGTATTGTTGCACATTTGACTCATTTCCCTATATATTTTAAAAATGAGACCTTTATCACAGACACTATTTGCAAAAATTCTTTCCCAGTTTTCTCCTTCCTTCCTAATCTTGGTTGCATTGGGTTTGGTTGTGCAAAACCTTTTCAATTTAAGGTAATCAAAATTATCCATTTTGTACTTCATAATGTTCTCTTTCTCTTGTTTGGTCATAAATTTCTCTATTCTCCATAAATATGTCAGTTACACTATTCCTTGCTCCCCTTATTTGTTTGTAGTATCATTCTTTATATCTAGATCATATACCCATTTGGACTTTATTCTTGTGTACAGTGTCAGGCATTGGTCTATGACCAGTTTCTGCCATACTGTTATCCAGTTTTCCCAGCAATTTTTGTCAAAGTGAGTTCTAATCCCAGAAGCTGGGGTCCTTGGGTTTACCAAACAGTAGATTGCTATATTCATTGACTATTGTGTCTTGGGTTCCTAACATTTTCCACTGTTCTACACCCTTGTTTTACAGCCAGTACCAAGTTTTGATAATTGTTGTTTTATAATACAGTTTGAGATCTGGTAGAACTAGGCCACTTTCCCTAGCATTTCTTTTCATTAGTTTTCCTGATATTCTGGAACTTTTGTTCTTCCAGATGAATTTTGATATTATTTTTTAAGCTCTAGAAAATAATTATCTGATAGGTTGATTGGTATGACACTGAATAAGTAAATTAATTTAAGTGGAATTGTCATTTTTATTATATTAGCTTGGCCTACTCATGAGCAACTGATGTTTTTCCACTTACTTAGATCTGACTTTATTTGTGTGAATAGTGTTTTGTAATTGTTTTCATAGAGTCCCTAGGTTTGTTTTGGCAGGTAGACTGGCAAATATTTTATAGTGTCTACCTTAGCTTTAAATGGGATTTCTTTTTCTATCTCTTGCTGTTGGGCTTTTTTAGTAATATATAGAAATGCAGATGATTTACATGGGTTTATTTTGTAACCTGCAACTTTGCCAAAGTTATTTATTAATTCAAGTAGTTTTTGACTCGATTCTCTGGAATTCTCTAAGTATATCATCATATCATCTGCAAAGAGTGATAACTTAGTTTCTTCTTTGCCTATTCTAATTCCTTCAATTTCTTTTTTTTCTCTTATTGCTACAGCTAGCATTTCTAATACCATATTGAATAGCAGTGGTGATAATGGACATTGTAGTTTCACTTCTGATCTTACTGGAAATGCATGTAGCTTGTCCTCATTGCATATAATGCTTGCTGATGGTTTTGGGTAGATACTGCTTATTATTTTATGGAAAGTTCCATTTATTCCTATCCTTTCCAGTGTTTTCAATAGGAATACGTGTTGCATTTTGTCAAAAAATTTTCCTGCATCTACTGAGATAATTATGTGGTTTCCGTTAGTTTTGTTGTTGATATGATCAATAATGCTAATAGTTTTCCTAATATTGAACCAGCCCTGCATTCCTGGTATAAATCCTACCTGCTCATAATGTATTATTCTCATAATAAGTTGCTGTATTCTTTTTGTTAATATCTTATTTAAAATTTTTGCATCTATGTTCATTAGAGAAATTCGTCTTTAGTTTTCTTTCTCTGTTTTGGCTCTTCCTGATTTAGGTATCAGAACCATATTTGTATCATAAAAAGAATTTGGTAGGACTCCTTCTTTGTCTATTTTCCCAAATAGTCTCCATAGTATTGGAATTAACTGTTCTTTAAATGTTTGATAGAATTCACTTGTAAATCCATCTGGCCTTGGTGATTCTTTCCTAGGGAGTTGACTGATGGCTTGTTCAATTTCTTTCTGAGATGGGGTTTTTAAGCATTCAACTTCCTCTTCTGTTAATCTGGGCAATTTATGTTTTTTAATTATAATCATCCATCTCATTTAGATTGTCAAATTTATGGGCATACAGTTGGACAAAGTAATTTCTAATTATTGTCTTAATTTCCTCCACATTGGAGGTTACTTCACCTTTTCCATTTTTGATACCGGTAATTTGGTTTTCTTCTTTCTTTTTTTAAAATCAAATTGACTAAAGGTTTATCAATTTTATTGGTTTTTTCATAAAACCAACTCAGTTTCATTTATTAGTTCAATAGTTTTCTGAATTTCAGTTTTATTAATCTCTCCTTTGGTTTTCAATATTTCTAATGTGGCATTTAATTGGGGATTTTCAATTTGTTCTTTTTCTAACTTTTTCAGCTGCATGCCCAATTCATTGATCTCTTCTTTCTCTATTTTATTCATTAAGGCATTCAAAGATATAAAACTTCCCCTAACAACTGCTTTTACAGTATCCTATAAGATTTGGTAGGTTGTCTCATTATTTTTTTTCTCTTGAGTGAAACTGTTGATTGTTTCTGTAATTTGTTGTTTAACCCACTCATTCTTTAGAATTAGATTATTTAGTTTCCAATTAATTTTTGGTTTATATTTCCATGGCCTTTGATTACATATAATTGTTATTGCATTATGATGTGAGAAGGATGCATTGACTATCTCTGCTTTTCTGCACTGGATTGTGAGGTTTTTATGGCCTAGTACATGGTCAATTTTTGTATGTGTGCCATGTACTGCTGAGAAAAAGGTATATTCCTTTTCAATTTTCTCCAGAGATCTATCATATCTACCTTATCCAGAGTTTTATTCAGCTCCTTACTTCTTTCTTGTTTATTTTGAGGTTAGATTTATCAATTTCGGAGAGGGAGAGGCTGAGTGTAGTTTTACTCTCTGTTAGTTTAGTGTAGTTTTGCTCTTTATTTTTTTCCTGGAACTCCCTTAACTTCTTCTCTAAGAATTTGGATGCTATACCACTTAGAGCATATGTATTTAGTAATGAAATTGTTTCATTGTGTATGGTGCCTTTTAGCAGAATTTAATTTCCTTCCTTATCTCTTTTGATTAAATCTATTTCTGCTTTTGTTTTGTCTGAGATTAGGATTTCTACACCTGCTTTTTTAATATCAGCTGAAGCACAATGTAATCTACTCCAACCTTTTACCTTTACCCTGTGTGTATGCCCCATTTCAAATGTGTTTCTTGTAAATAACATGTTGTTGAATTTACAGTTTTTTATCTATTCTGCTGTCTCTTTTATGGGAGAGTTCGTCCCATTCACATTCACAGTTATGATTACTATCTGTGTCTTTTCCTCCATTCTATTTCCCCCTGATTATGCTTTTAGTTCTCCCTTCTCCTCCACACTAGAGTTTTAATTTTTGACCACCACCTCCCTCGGTCTTCCCTCCCTTCTATCAGGCCCCCTCCCTTTTAATCCCTTTTCTCTTACAACTTCTTCCCTCCGTTTTAGCCTCCTTTCCCTCTTCTTTCCCCCTTCCCCTCCTACTGCCTATAGAGCTAGTTGTATTTCTATACCTAACTGGATTTGTTGTTCCCTCTTTGAACCCAATCAGTTGAGAGTAATTCTCAAACAAGCATTGATGTTTATTAAAAGGTTAAGATATTGGCAGCTACAATTTTGCACACCTGCAGCATGGAAGAAGAAGGGATACTACAGAAAAAGTTCACATGGAAGAGGGAGCAAGAAGGAAAACTCAGCTTAGAAATTGGGATTCTAGATGCTTCTAGACTAAGTGCTTCTTTGGTGATGTTCTGGAGTGATGGCCTTCAGGAACGTTACTTTTATTTGTTCCCCCTACAGGAAGAGAGGAAGACATGTATTAGAGAAATCAAAAGAATAAAGTAACAATTTATTCAGGGTGGAGGAAACATGAGCATTTTTGTAGATAGTAGGAAATGAGCAAGAGACTGAAAATAAGTGAGAGTGGGGAAAGAGAGGGCCAATCTGTTCAAGGAGACAGGATGGAATGGATTACGTGAACAAGTAGAGGGCCACTTCATCATTTGAGACAGAAATGAAGGAGAAGAGAGTGTCAGAAGGCCTCTGAGTGATAGAAGATAAGGAAGAGGGGAGAAGAGTGAATTTATGGGGAATGGCCTCAATTTTTTCTGTAAAATGTGAGCCAAGGTATGAGAGACTAGGGGGAGAGGTAACCATGGGAAGTTTGAGGATGGCTGAAAAGGTTTGAAAGAGCCATTGTGGAGATTTGGATATAGAGTTGATAAGGAAGATGTAGTAGGATAGACTAGGAGGAGTGGAGTTCCAATTGAGGCTATGTCACATAAATTGGTAGTGGACCCAGTCATAATGGTTCCATAATTTTTTCCATCTTTCTTGAGCAGCATGTGTGTAGGAACAAAAGCAACAAATAGTAGGAGTGATACATGGCTGAGACTTGGCTGGACACAGTCTGTAACATGATAAGCTTGGTAAGGAGTCAAGAGAAGAGGATAGTGCAAAGTTAAATTGGTTCACCCAAGAGTCAGGATGGGGAGAAGAAGAGAGAGTGGCTATT
Source organism: Notamacropus eugenii (assembly GCF_028372415.1). Taxonomy (NCBI): domain Eukaryota; kingdom Metazoa; phylum Chordata; class Mammalia; order Diprotodontia; family Macropodidae; genus Notamacropus; species Notamacropus eugenii. The sequence continues at coordinate 41,758,230 of NC_092877.1, read as the reverse complement.
GTATGGGAGATGGCCTGGGAAAGAATTGAGGGGTCAGTTTTGGAGGTAATGATGAGAAAGAATAGGGCTATGTAAGGGAAGGCAAAGACAAGGTGATTATGATCAGAAAAGAGAATTTCAGAATTCTTTTAAATGAAGGTGATACATTTGTGAGTGATGGCAAGATCAAGGGTATGACCATCTCAGTGTGTGGTTCAGGTGTGGAGGAGGAGTAGCTCATGGAAGGTGAGTAGATTGAATGGTTAGGGTATTTGATGGAGAATCAATATGTATGTTGAAGTCCCCTAATATGAGGGCAGGAACTCGGGACGAAAAATAATTGTTAGCCAAGTTTTCAACTCCCTGAGGAAGAAAGGAGAGTAACTTAGGGGTCTGTAGGCAACAGCTACTAGGATTTTGATTGGGTGCTAGACATAAATAAGATGAACCTCAAACAAAGAAAGGTTACTGTGTAAAAAAGAAAGGAAGAGACAATGGAGAATAAGGCAATGGGGAATAAGGAAGAATCTACCACTCCTCCCTCAACCAGTGGGCTGAAGGGAATAAGAGAAGGTGCAGCTAGTATTGGAAAGGGTGGCTGAGTCATCAGAGGAAAGCAGGTTTCAGTAAGAGCTAGTAGATTGAAAAGTGGGATAGGAATCAATTTAAGATGAAGTGTAGTTTGGTACCTATGGAACAGGCATTGTCAAGATCACAGTGGAAAAGCCAGGTAGAGTGAGAATGAAACTTTGATGTGGGAAGGTTATCAGTACTTTTTGAATACCTATCAACTGGGTAAGGTTAAATGAATTGTGGTACATGAATGTAATGGATCATTACTATGTAGTAAGAAAAGGTCTGTGTGATGAATACGGAGAAGCATGGAAAGATCAATATGAATGGATGAAGAGTGAAGTAAACAGAGGTAAGAAGAGAATATACACAAGTATAGTGTAAAAGGAAAGAATAATTACATACCAAAAATTAAAAGAAAACCTCACAAAATTATAAAAATTAAATGGGACTTGAATGAAAAGATATGAGAGGACATTTCCAACCCACTCCTTGATGGAAGTGGGAGGTCCACAGAAGTTACATATTGTCTATGGCTTTTTTTTTACTTTTTTGACACATCAAATAGTTGTGCTGATCTTTTTTTAAATTCTCTTTTAAAAAGTCATTTGTTTCACAGGATGGCTCTTGGGAAGGGGAAAGAAGGATAATTGGGATAACTTTGATGATGTTAGGAAAATATATGATCAGTAAAAATTTATGAAAGGAAGAAAGATAGAAAGAAAAAAGGGAAGGAGGGAAAAGGAATAAAAACCTGCTTGAAAACATGAAAAGCAATCTGGCACAAAATTAGATTTAGATGAACATATCACACCATATCAGTTCCAAACCTGTAAGTTGCCAAGATACAAAAAGGTCGCATAATGAATAAATTAAAAGAGTAGAGAAGGGAATACATTTCAAATGAATTGATAGGGGATGAGTTTTTTAGGTAATAGTGAAAAATCACAGGAAAAGAAATAGACTATTTTGATTACAAACAATTGAAAATCTATGACACAATCAATATCAATGCAATTAAAATGAAAGGAAAAGCAGTTAATTGGATGGAAAATCTTTGCAGGAAATTTCTCTGATAAAGGTTGCCTAAACAACCTATTTAGAACTGATTCAAACACAAAGGAACAAGAGACTTCTTAATAAATGAATTGTCAAAGGATATGAATAGGAAGTTCTCAAGGGAAGAAAGGCAAGCTAAAACTATCATGCAAAAAAATATTCCAAGTCAACACTCAACTCTGTTTTCTCAGCAGGTTTTCTCCTGTAATAACAAAAATGTACATTAAAATGAGCTGATGTTTCATCTCACCTTTACCAGTCTGGCAAAGATGGCAAAAAAAAAGAAAAGCAACAGCAACAATTGCTAGGAAGGTACAATGAGAAGAAAACCATACTAGTGCATTGTTGATGGAGATATGAGTTGGTATCATCATTCTGGAAAGTAGCCTAGTACTTTACCCACAAAGTCAATATACTGTTTAACTCAGCACCACCACCAATAGGTACATATAATAAAGTGGTGATAAAAAAGAAAGAGGGAAATGATTCCTATGTATAAAAGCATCTGTGACAGAACTTTTTCTTTTAGGACAGATTTGTAAACTAAAGGGATGCTCATTAATTGGGCAACAGCTTAACAAATTATGATATATGAAGGTAATGAAATATAATTGTGCTGTAAGAATGATGAAAGGGACAGATTCAGAGATACATGGAAAGAATTAAATGAGCTGATGGCCATTGAAGTTAGCAGAAACTGGAAGTTAACTTGTAAAATAGTTGCAACATGGCAAAGAAAAGGAATTTGGTGAGAGCTAAAAATTTGGATCAATACATGACCATCTACAACTCCATAAGTTAGCTGATGAAGTATCCTTTTTACAACTTGATTGATTACCATTGAATAAGTGATGTGGAATGAAATATACAGTCTCAACATGGCTAATGTGTGGATATACTTGATTGATAAAACTAGAGAAATTTGTTTCAAAGCAGGATTTTAAAAAATTTTAGGTGAAGAGAATTAGGAAGAAAGTAATGATGGAAGTGATGAAAGAAAGAAATGTAACAGAAAGGAAATATAAAGGGCAAAAGAAAGAAAAGGAAGGAGAGAAAAAAGAAGGAAAGGAAGAGAAGGCAAAGGAAGGATTCATTAAAACTAATCGCTGATAGTCCCTACAGCTTTGGAATTAACACTGAATTGATTGAATACTTTTAAAATTTTGATGTAACAGTTTCATGTATAATTCTATTCCTGTGATTCTTTCTGTATGAAAATGTCTGTTTGTTACTATTTGTTAAGTTCAGAAATACAAAAAATTTAAACAAATCCTCCGACCAGCCTTTCCAACATTTAGGTAATGGATACAGTGATTGTACTAGTACGACACCAAGTCCTGTTGATATATTTGTTGAATTGAAAGATAGAGGACACTGCCCAGGGTCCTGAAATGGACATTTTGAGAAATTAAGAGGGCAAAGTGTAACTGCACTGGCCACAGTGAGCTTATACGTGAGCTTATACGTGAGCTTTTATCTGATGGTCTCTTGATAGCCCAGATTCACTCCTCTGACAGGAATATCCCCCAGTTCATACTTGACTATATGAAGTTCCTGTGATGTCACCTTAGTTGGCTCCTTCCGGGTTTCCGTAAGCAATTCGCGGCAATGTGCTAAGCACAGTGTCGAAATACCTAGGAAAAGAATAGCAATTACATAGGAATCCTGAGTCACGAGCAGGGCTCAAATAACACAGACCTAGCTCTTTGGGGGAATGAAACTGCCTCCCAGAGTTCAGGATTTTTCCTTATAGATGTCATGAAAACATTTCCCAAACCACTTGTCCCCAGTAAAAATGGCTTATCAAGAAGAACCTTATAAAATAGGGATTTCTTTCCTGTCTAACTGCTAATACTGGATTCTCAAAACAATTTATAATGACATTTTAGCACCTTGTTAATAAGACTCTACTTCTGTTGGAAAGGACCTAAGTTACAAACAGCCACCTGAAGACAAGTCTCCTATTTCATATTCTAAATGATACAACATCATAGGTGAACACTATTTCCTCTGTTGGGCAAGGGTTTAAGTGCCATGATTCCATGGCATACACCACCCCACACCCCTGCCAACACACACCCACACCCATCCACTGGGGACCTTTCTCCCTTAGAGATGCATTACTTTTTAGGTAAAACAATCTGTCTCTTCTTATCATTCGCATGTTTATGCAAAATAGCACCGTCAAAGGTGATTTCTCCCCAAGCAGAAGGCATGAACAGGTGTGCCACACACTGCAATTGCAATGGTCATACCTTTGCCAATGTGTTTTAACCCTCTAACTATTGAGTCTTCCCGTTCCTTACTGTTGACACACAGGATGAAGGAGAAGAGGAAAAGGCCTACGACAAGCTTCATTGTGAAGGTCAGTCTGGGATGCAAGAAAGAGATGCTCAAGAATCCAGATCAACATACATAAATGCCTTTCGGTTTTGCTGTTACAACATTTCTGGTTTGATATTTACATGCAATTTCATTAAAAACTTAACCAATATTTAAAAGCTCAAAAATTGTTTTGATAAATAACCAGAAACAATACTCCAAAAGCAATTTGGAAAAAGCCAATAGAATTCTCTTAGCAGGGATAGCATTGATGACACTGATCTTTTCTAGATTTTGCTCCCAATTTTACCTATATAATAACATGTTAGTCAGGTATAATATTCAATTAACCAAATGATTTTAAAAAGCATTGTTTATCTGCCTATTATATGTCTCTCAATGTGTTAGACCCTAGAAATTTTTTTAAAGTATTCACTGCTCTCAAGGAGATTACATTCTGTTAGTTCAGGTCTTATTTAGAATCTAATACCTATTAGCCCTGAGGTCACATAAGGAAGCAGAAGAAAGAGCCCTTGCCCACAGGAACATCCTCAGCTAGGTATGACAACAGCTCTATAGCAAAGGGGAGAGGAAGAAAGTCCTCAGAAACACAAGCTCACCTAGGATGCCTTCTTCTTTCTCAGGTCTGTTTGGAGGTCCAACTGTGAGTGTGGCTGGGCCATGGAGGAGAGGCTGATATTTATATGAACCTTTCACCCCTGGAATGAATCAAGATTGAGTCTGTAAGCCAATCATGCTCAGGAAAGTTGGGAAATTCCCCCTTGGAAATTCTTCCTGGATGATTATTGAAATAAGGAACAGAGAAGCCATCATTTTCTTAGACTGTAAAACACTCAACTCTGTTTTCTCAGCAGGTTTTCTCCTGTTTTCTTTATCTTGGAACAAAGGACAGAGCCCCGTGGAGTTCATTAAGCACCTTGAACCAGAAAATCACACGCTTGGAATGTTGTGGATACATTGCAGTCTTTACAGCACATTAATTCTAATCTCTTGGGGTCTGAACCTACATTGTTCTTGTTCAGTCCTTTCAGTCAGATCTGACTCTTCAGGACCACATTTTAGGGTTTTCCTGGCAAAGATACTGAAGAGGCTTGCCATTTCTTTCTCCAGTTAATTTTACAGGAGAAGAAATGAGGCAAATAGCATCAAGTGACTTGCCCAAGGTCACACAGCTATAAGGGTCTGAGGCCAGATTTAAATTCAAGATGAGTTTTCTTGACTCCGGGCCCAGCTCTCTATTCACTCTGCCACTTAGCTTCCTGAACCTAATTTCGTTCTGAATTATAAAAAATAACCAACATTTTTTTTGGGGTTTATAAAGCATCTTACAGGTATTCTTTCATTTGAGAGAGATTTACAACAACTTCATGTGGGAAGTGCCACAAATTATTTTCATTTTACAGATGAGGGAATTGTGGCCTGGAGAGATGAAGTGCCTGGCCCATATCTAAACCAAGGGAAAACTACAGGTAGAGATTATTGAGTTAAAATTTTATGTTCCTGTTTTCTGACTGACCTGATTAAGGAAATCTTTGTGAAAATCTTGTCACAATCTGTGGGAGAAAGGAAATAAATGGTATGTAGAAATACAAGAAGTTTATAGAAGCTCATAGATAGATGGTGGTCTAGATATTTCCCTCTATTGTGTTCCTTAGGACTGTATGAGACCCAGATGACAATATGCTGTGTAAATGCTGTGCCTCACATGTCCTATCTGTATTTCCATCCATATCTTTTAGGGTTTGGGTTCAGCCTCTGGGTTATAGCAGAGCTAACAGATAGAGTATATGTAAGACAGGATCTGAGCAAGGAAGCTGCATCCAGACATCTCAGCCTGAGAGCAACATATCTCATTTTCCTTACCAGAATTTAATCTTCCACAGCCAGGTGAGATGGTCCAGCTGTGAATGTTCATCACAACCAGTCAGTGTTACATAAAGGCTCATCTCTTATGCCAATAAAATTATAAGTTCTATGAAGGCATGGGTCATGTCTTCTACTTCTATATCCCACAGGACCTGCCAAAATTTTTGGCATATATTAAGTAACCAAATATATAAAACGTACACAAAAGAGTTGAAAGGGCTAGCTTATACATGATACAAGGGCCATGGTCTATAGTATAGGTGTAGCTCCTCACACAAGCTTCCAGGGACTGAGGAGAAAGCTTTCTGGGGAAAAGGAATTGGTGACCATAACTTTTGGCATAGACCAACATCTCACACCATATACCAAGATAAGGGCAAAATGGTTACCCTATTTAGACATGAAAGGTGACATCATAAAGAAATAAGGGGATCATGGAATAGTTTACCAAGACAAGATCAAAATGGGTACATGATTTAGACATGAAAGGTGACATCATAAAGAAATAAGGGGAACATAGAATAGTTTACCTGTTAGGTTTATGGGAAAGAAAAGAATTTATGAAATAGTAAGAGATACAGAGCATTAGAGGTTTTAAAATGGATAATTTTGATTACGCCAAATCAAAATATTTTGGACAAAGAAAACCAATGCAATTAAGATTCGAAGAAAATCAGAAAACTAGGGGTATGGGGCATTTTTATAACAAGTTTTTCTCATAAAGAATACATTTCTCAAACACATAACGGAGTCAAATTTCTAAGAGTAAAAGTCATTCCCCAATCGACAAATGGTCAAAGGATACAAAAAGACAATTTTCAGAAGAAGAAATAGTCATTTGAAAAAATGCTCTAAATCAATGATTCATAAATGCTCTTTCCTGGTTCTAGTTTCCAGGGCAAGTTTTTTATATTAAGATATGTCATATTGTCTATTTTTTCCCAGAATTTTGACTTTTTATGATTTCTTGATATCTCATGGGTCAGTGTATCCTGGATCATTTCCAGTCATCCTGAGGAATATCAGGTCACTGGTTTCAGATGGCTCTGGAGAAGTGAGGCTGGTGACCTGCATAGTCCTCCTTCACTCAAAACAAAGTCATGTACAAGTCATGTCATCATTTCTCTGATGGCACAGTCCTCTTGGGCAATGAAGGACGAGCACAAGCTAACATTTGGTCAATTCTATTTTTGAAGTAGTTATTTTATTCAGTTGGAAAAGAATTCTTTTACCAAGTCTTACTGATATTCATAGCTTCCTGCATTCCAACTTCTTTTAATTAGTTTCCTTAACATATTGTCATTTTGTTACTCTAGATGAATTTTATTGTTTTTTTTCCTAGTTCTATAAAGTATGCCAGTCCTTTGGCATATTGGTATGGCAATAAATAAATTAATTTGACTAGTGTTGTCATTTTTGTGACAGTAATGTGTACCTACCCATGAGCAATTAATATTTTAACATTGATTTAGATTTGTCTTTCATTGTAGGATGATTATCTTGTTCTTGTGTTCATATAGTTTGTGTGTCTTGGCAAGTAGAATCCCAAGCATTTTCTACTTAACTATAGTTAAAGAGAACTTCTCTTTCTATCTCTTTCTGCTGAGTTGTGTTGGTAACATACAGAAATTCTAATGGTTTATTTGAGTTTATTTTATATCCTGCAATTTTGCTGAAGGTAATTGTTTTAATTCATTTTTGATTGCATCTCTAAGGTTCATTTCATTCTTTGTTCTTGTATCTTTATTACTTATCACTGAACTTTAAGCATAATAGGCCATTAAAATTTTTTTTTTTAATTAATTGAGGCTTAGATTGGATCAGACAACCTCTGAATTTCCTTCTAAATTTTATATTACCTTAAAATAGTACTATTTTCTCCTTTTTTCTCATACCCTCTAGCACTTTCTGTGTTTATTGGGTGTTTTGTACTATCTTTCATCAATATCCAATGATTTAATGAGCTGGTTTTATCGTACCTGCTTATTCTGTAAACTTTTTGAGGCCAGGATTCTCCTTATCATTCACTTTCTTATCTTTCTCATTAGCATTTGGCCGTAGTACGCACGTGACAGATAACCAATCTGGTCTTGATATGGCTTATAGAAAATCTATGAATAGTATATAATATCACTCTGAGAACGCAATAAAAGTGATGAGAATGAGAAGAGTGGTGATGGTAAAAAAAATAAAATAAAATACCTATTCCAAATTATAAGAAAAGAATAGTAATTTTTTTTAATCTACAGTGATTTTGAAAATGTTTTTCAGTGTTTACTCATTTTTTAAATTTTATTTTATGTGAACATGAAATCTACTCTAACATACTTGGTTTGGCAGGAAATTCATATGTGAATTTTGGGCAATATGCCCTTTTGCTAGGAGATGTGTCTGTCAACAGTGAAAAAAAAATCTTTGATCAATTTTATTATATAGTAATTTTGCATTTTTTAAACAAACTTTATCGTTATTTGAATTGTGTCCAATAAAGTTTACCAGAGCAACCTCTCTAAGGAAAGCTAATGCATGGAATTAAGAAGTAAAAAGCTGTGAATTACAATAACTTCATTTTTTCCATTTTGAGTGGTACTGGATGGGTGTAGTACATTTTGGGAAATCTGTTGCCTTCTACCTCTTGTCACTAGGATGGGAGACTGGATTGTGCATGGAGGAGTAAACTATGAATTGTACTGATCAGGTACATTGGCCACTGGATCAGAGCAGTTAAGGTTGATTAAAGAAGACGGAGGTCCAGAATAATCCTCAGGGCTCTGGGAATCAAAGAAACTCTCTGGGTGAAAAGGGTCCTCAGAAGTTTTAGGTCATTTACGCCATTGGTTTTAAAGCTAGAAGGGACCTTTGTGGTCTTTTAGCTCAACTCACTCAGGTAAATTTTGATGACCAGAAGCTGCTCATTTAACTTGGGGTTTACTGGCTAGATTTCCTTCCTTCCTTCCACCCTTCCTTCCTTCAAGTTTCCTGGTACAATTTCTGATAATTATCCTCTTTTTCGAATTTTCAGAATACAAAATGTCATTAGGTTTATAATTTGGGAGAGAGACATTTCACTAAGTAATCTGCTTTTGTTTAACAAGAAATGTCAGTCATTCAATCATCACACATTTTTTTTATTGGCCAAGTACTGATCTAATAGCAGGGTATTCAAAGAAAGACCACTAACACTCCCTGTTCTAAACTCAGTTCAAACAAGAAATGGATGGGATAAACTGGAGATAATCAACAGAAGTAAGGAACTGTCATTTAAAAATTTTTTCCAAATATGTTTATTTATTATATTCTTCATATGAGCAGAGTTTTTCCATGCCTCACATATTTCAAAGTTTAAAAAAGGCATCTTGGGGGAGGAGCCAAGATGGTGGAGTAGAAAGACACACATATGCTTCCTCAGAACCCACAGCCCATAAATATCTGTAAAGAAGAACTCTCAACAAATTCTGGAGCAGCAGAAGCCACAGAACAATGGAGTGGAGGAGATTTCTGTTCCAGAGAGCCCTGAAAACCTGATGTGAAACGTCCGTTGCACACCAGACCCGGAGCAGAGCCCAGCCCTGCCTTGGCTGCTGCTCACCACCCAGAGGAGCAGATCTGAACGGGCTTCAGGGACAGAATCTCCAGCAGCAAAGCAGGTCCCTCCACCACAGGTGACAAGGGTCGGTGAGAGATTCTCTTTGTCTGGTCGAGAGGGGAGTGGGGTGTCGCCATAACTCAGGCCCCCTTGGGAGGCAGCAGCAGGGGAGGCAGCAGACAGGGGCTCCCAGAGCAGGCAAAAGCTTGGATCCATTGTTGAAGGTCTCTGCATAAATCCCCTGAGAGAACTGAGCCCTGTGAGGCAGCCCTGCCCTGACCTGAGCACCTGAACTTAATCTCACACTGAATAGCAGCCCTACCCCCACCCAAAGCCCTGAGGCTGGGAGGCAGCATTTGAATCTCAGACCCCAAGCTCTGGCTGGGCAGATCTGGAGGTGTGGTGGATGTGGAAAGAAAACTCAGAAGTCAAGTCACTGGCTGGGAAAATGCCCAGAAAAGGGAAAAAAAATAAGACTATAGAAGGTTACTTTCTTGGTGAACAGATAATTCCTCCCTTCCTTTTTGATGAGGAAGAACAATGCTTACCATCAGGGAAAGACACAGAAGTCAAGGCATCTGTATCCCAAACATCCAAAATAAATATACCATGGGCTCAGGCCATGGAAGAGCTCAAAAAGGATTTTGAAAATCAAGTAAGAGAGGTGGAGGAAAAACTGGGAAGAGAAATGAGAGAGATGAAAGAAAAGCATGAAAAGCAGGTCAATATCTTGCTAAAGGAGACCCAAAAAAATGCTGAAGAAAATAACACCTTTAAAAATAGGCTAACTCAATTGGCAAAAGAGGTTCAAAAAGCCAATGAGGAGAAGAATGCTTTAAAAAGCAGAATTAACCAAATGGAAAAGGAAGTTCAAAAGCTCACTGAAGAAAATAGTTCTTTCAAAATTAGAATGGAACAGATGGAGGCTAATGACTTTATGAGAAACCAAGAGATCACAAAACAAAACCAAAAGAATGAAAAAATGGAAGAGAATGTGAAATATCTCATTGGAAAAACAACTGACCTGGAAAGTAGATCCAGGAGAGACAATTTAAAAATTATGGGACTACCTGAAAGCCATGATCAAAAAAAGAGCCTAGACATCATCTTTCATGAAATTATCAAGGAAAACTGCCCTGAGATTCTAGAACCAGAGGGCAAAATAAGTATTCAAGGAATGTACTGATCACCGCCTGAAAGAGATCCAAAAAGAGAAACTCCTAGGAACATTGTGGCCAAATTCCAGAGTTCCCAGGTCAAGGAGAAAATATTGCAAGCAGCTAGAAAGAAACAATTCAAGTATTGTGGAAATACAATCAGGATAACACAAGATCTAGCAGCTTCTACATTAAGGGATCGAAAGGCATGGAATATGATATTCCAGAAGTCAAAGGAACTAGGACTAAAACCAAGAATCACCTACCCAGCAAAACTGAGTATAATACTTCAGGGGAAACAATGGTCTTTCAATGAAATAGAGGACTTTCAAGCATTCTTGATGAAAAGACCAGAGCTGAAAAGAAAATTTGACTTTCAAACACAAGAATGAAGAAAAGCATGAAAAGGTAAACAGCAAAGAGAAGTCATAAAGGACTTACTAAAGTTGAACTGTTTACATTCCTACATGGAAAGAAAATATTTGTAACTCTTGAAACTTTTCAGTATCTGGATGGGATTACACACACACACGCACACACACACACAGAGACAGCACAGAATGAATTGAATAGGGTGGGATCATATCTTAAAAAAATGAAATTAAGTGGTGAGAGAAAAATATAATAGGAGGAGAAAGGGAGAAATGGAATGGGGCAAATTATCTCTCATAAAAGAAGCAAGCAAAAGACTTTTTAGTGGAGGGGAAAAAAAGGGAGGTGAGAGAAAAACATGAAGTTTACTCTCATCACATTCCACTAAAGGAAGGAATAAAATGTACACTCATTTTGGTACAAAAACCTATCTTGCAATACAGGAAAGTGGGGGATAAGGGGATAAGCAGGGTGGGGGGGAGGATGGAAGGGAGGGCAATGGGAGGAGGGAGCAATTTGAAGTCAACACTCTTGGGGAGGGACAGGATCAAAAGAGAGAATAGAAGCAATGGGGGGCAGGATAGGATGGAGGGAAATATAGTTAGTCTTACACAACACGACTATTATGGAAGTCATTTGCAAAACTACACAGATATGGCCTATATTGAATTGCTTGCCTTCCAAAGGGAATGGGTGGGGAGGGAGGGATGAAGAGAAGTTGGAACTCAAAGTTTTAGAAACAACTGTCGAGTTCTGTTCTTGCTACTAGGAAATAAGAAATACAGGTAAAGGGGTATAGAAAGTTATCTGGCCCTACAGGACAAAAGAGAAGATCGGGACAAGGGAAGGGAGGGATGATAGAAGAGAGGGCAGATTGGTGATAGGGGCAATTAGAATGCTTGGTATTTTGGCATGGGGGGAGGGGACAAATGGGGAGAAAATTTGGAACCCAAAATTTTGTGAAAATGAATGTTAAAAGTTAAATAAAATAAATAAATAAGGCATCTTGTCTGTTTAAACAGTCTATCATAGTACAGTGAGTACTAAACAAATGGTAGTATCAGTTGATAGACAAGGAAGGATTCAAGGGAAAAAAACAAGGTACTCAGAAAAATCAGATGACTAAGGATCGAAATTCTTCTAAATATGTAAAAATAACTTCAATGTTGAAGTATGCTATCAGTTTTCCTTGGAAAATGTACAGTGGGTGATTGGCCCTGACAAGAGAAGTTGCTGTTATGTCTCAGGCAACAGGGACCTCGCTGGGAAACAACCAGCCTGTTTCTTGGCCCAGGGTTCACTGAATTTCAACTCCACACTGTATCTTCTGCTAATTAGTTGAGGGCAATATTCTCACGTTACAAAGGTATTTAAAACAAGACAGTGAAAACACACACTTACTATTTAAGAAAAACAGGAACCAGTGTCATCAAGATCAACACATAGCACCTACTCAGTTAAAAGGCGAGTGAGTCCTTCATTGAGAGCTTGGGGGCAACTCAAGTTGGAGTGGAAAAACACTGAAGTTGAGCATGAAGTTCTACTAAAAGCACAAAGGGTAATGAATGTTCACTCAAAGTGAAAAAGAATGAGTAAAACACAGAAATTATGAAAGATGCTTTTGGAAGAAGGAAGTAAGTAGTCTACAGGTCCTCATACTAGCCTTGGCAGCTGATTCTGAATTATTAACTTAGAAAGGAGGAAAAGCACATAGATAGGGACACCATGGAAAACAGGCTGTTTTTAGACAATTTTTGTTTCTGGAATTAACTTTCTATTCCCACAGAAAATGTTGCTTCTTTTATCCCTTTCGCAGAGTTGAGATAAGAGATCTAGTAAAACATACACAGAAAATTATGCTTCAGATTAACACTAGATACTAGGCATAACCCTGTCGCCTAAAATTCCCTGTGATAAAAGTTTTGATGGTTTCTAAGACTAATCCAAAAGTTGATAGAACAACCTTCACTCATGCCCTTTAATTTGCCCCACACGTGTTCCCATGATTATATCCCTGTTAACATAATTCAGTGGCTATACTGCTAAATCTCCTATCATAATGCAGGAGGTCTGGAATAAAATGTACAAAGGAAGACAGTGATGATTTGTCCCAGATACCCCAAAATATTAACTTAGTATCTGAATATCGATCACATAAGAATACAGGAAGCATGTCCCAGAAGAGGAAACAGGTTATAAAATATGCTTTTATCAATAGTGGAAACTATTAGTTACCATACAATCTCCAGTGGAGAAATTTGAGTTGCTTTAATTTACCATGGCATTCCTTGGGTATGCTTTAGTTTTCAAATCACTAGGTAATAGAAATAATAAACTTTTTGAGGGCAAGAACTGTTTCTTGTTTTGTCTTTGTTTTCCCATAGTAAGTAATATAGGAAGTATCCCAGAGTAAGCACTCAGAAAATACTTGTTGATTGAGTGAAATCTTTTTTTTGGTCTAGAAGTGATTTCACTGGTTGGGTTGTAGGGAGATTCTAGACCAGCAATTTTTTTTTTTGCAACTTAGATTTTCCTGTTATAGAAGATACTGTCATTAAGGGGGAGTAGGAAATGCAATTAAAATTGGACTGTTGATTTCTTACCAGAATAGAAGGAGGAATATGTGGATTGATTTCTCTTGTCTTGTAGACCGATATTGTCACACTGCTTGTGTGATTTGGATCCCCCTATTCTGCTGGAAATAAACAAGTTCAACATTTTCTTTGTAGTCTATCCAGTCATTTCACCCACAAGGCAATGTAAAAGTTAATTTTTCATGAGAAAATTTGCATTATATTCACTCTATTTTATTTTGTTTCTGAATATTTTTACTCATTTGGAACTTAAATACAAAAAGACAAAAAAAATTCTGTGTACACAGTAAAAGACTAAAAGAGGATGCAGTATGAAACCATGAGTCTCCAGGTCACTCTTTACTTTTTTTTAAAGTGTGTAATAAATACTATGCATTATTTTCAAAGCTACCCTGCTTTTCTGTGCTTCCTTCTGAGTTTTCTTTTGTTCTCTGTTGTGCATTTTTTCTCTCTCCCTCCCCACTCTGCACTAGAGAAGGATACCAGTAGACACAGATATATGTGTATCTCTCTCTCTCTTTCTGCAAAACCATACTATACATGGATCTATTTATAAGTTCTTTCGGTGGAGGTGGATATCATCTTCCTTCATAGGTTCTTTGTAGTTGATTTGAGTATTCTTATTACTCAAAATAACTATTATTCACAGTTGTTCAAACAATATTGTTGTTACTGTATACAATGTTCCATTCATTTCCTTTTTTATTCAACCAATATTTATTGAGCACTTATAATGTGGTAAAAACATTACAAAGAATGTGTCTGTCATTGAACAGATATGTGAAGTGGCATGGTATAATTGAAAGAACACTGGATTAGTGGTTAGAAGACTCAGATTTGAATCCCAGATCTCCTCCTTACTGCATGTGAGACCTTGGGCAAGTCACTTCACAAATTTTCTTATCTGTAAAATGATGGAGCTAGACTAGAAAATCTCTAAGATCCCTTCTAGGTCTAAAACCTCTAATCTTATATTAATTCATTTAATCTTTTTAACAACCCTGTAATGAAGGCAAGAAGGTTATTATTACCTCCATGCTATATGCAAGATGACCAAGACCCAGATAAATAAAATAACCAATCCAACATTACTCAGCTAGTCAATTGACAGACACAGACCTAGAGGCTGGGTATTCTGGCACTCAGTCGAGTGCATTTTCTACTATTCTGTCATTGTCCATGACACATTATCATTGGCAAATTTCAGGTTTTAGGGGAACCTTAAGGTTGAAAGAAATGTTATCAAATTATGTCCTTTTGAAAAGTATTTACTGAGTATCAATACATTTAAGTGTTAGGATACAATTTCATGAATGATGACAACCCAAATGTAATGCTGAGGAAACTTTGGAATTAAAACTTTTTACCATAGTAAAAACATGGGAACAAAATCAATTTAAATATTGAAGATAATGATGATTCGCTGACATGAAGATACAACAAAACCTACATCTCCATTAAAGGCTGTTATTTTAAATTAATGTCTGGTTTCACAATGGAATGCATATTTGAACCATATTAAGAATTACAAGAATGGTCCAAAATAGTTTGATAATGTTGATAAGGAAGTAGTCTTATAAATGCATCACTTCTTTTATCAAATTATCAGGAAATTAAGGAATTTAAAGAAATCACATATCCTTGGTTTAATTATTTCAGAAATATAATGTCAATAAAGAAAACAGAAGTCCTACATTTTACAACAATATTTCACAAGTTTTTCTTTTGTAGGACCAAAGGAATTTAAAAATCTTATATAAAGAGCATTCTTATTAAATGAATCAGTCCTCTAAAAACAAAATTAGTGTACTAAACCTTTTTTTTTTTTCAGGGAAAGGGGCAAAGATATACAAATTGGTTATGAAAACACTGGAAAGGCAAAAATATTATCAGTTTCCATAACTATTTGTATTATGCATAATGTACCATTAAGAACGTAGCTTTATGTAACTGGAATCTATGGCAATCCGAATTAATTCACCAATACCTTATCCTTATTTTTTGCACCACTGGGAACACCTTCAGGAATTGCTGGTGTAGATACTTCCTCGATTAAGTGAGTTGTTTTCATCAGCTAAGAGCTCATTACCCAGTGCATTCATAAGGCAGTGTAGAAGTTAATTTTTCATAAGAAAACTTGAATTGCATTCACCTCTCTTTCTTCCTCTAACTCATCTGCATCAATTTATGGGGTTTCATTACTCTAGCTCAGCATCTCTTGAATTTCATCTGCATCTTCCATCCTACCTTCCAATTGGACTACCATAAAAATTTTGGTCAATTTTGACTTGCTTGTATGCTTTCTTCATTTATTTTTACACCTAATTTCATAGCATCCACCATTTTTTTTGGTGTCTTTCAATAGCTGATAGTATAATTTCCTTGTTCCATCTTAAAAGACTGTTGTGAAAGATTATCCCATTGCTGCTTATACTTTACTTCTGATTTGACACTCTCAGGGCTTTCAGTTTTACCATATTCTTTCCAGGTCTTTCTCTCATCTTTTTTACCTGATCTTTATATTTTACTGCTCTGAATGAAGTCTAGAAATCTTCTTGTCAATTGATTCTGCTCTGCTGTCAACTGTACTAATGCAGCTTGTCAAGAAATTCTTCACTTTGCTGAAGAATTGGTTTATTTTTTCGACTACAGAATGCTTCTTCTCATTTTGCTCTTCATTATTTCATGAAAGTCTTTCTATGTTTTTCTAAAATTAACCAGCTCATCATTTTTCATAGCAGAGTAGTATTCCATCGCAATTATAGACCATGACTTGATGGACTTCCCCTCCATTTCCCATATTTATTTTGCCACCATAAAAAGAGCTGCTATAACTATTTTAGAACATATAAATTCTTTTCCTTTTCCCCCAATCACCTTGGAAAACAGACCTAATAGTAGCATTGCTGAATCAAAGCATATACACAGTTTTATAACTCTTTGGCCATAATTTCAGATTGCTCTCCAAAATGGTTGAATCAGTTCACAGTTTTACCAACAGAGTATTATTGTCCCAAATTTTCCACATTCCTTTCAACATTTGTCACATTCCCTATCATTTTAGTCAATGACAGATATGAGATAATATCTCACAGTTGTTTAAATATACATTTCTCTAATAAATAATGACGTAGAGCACTTAAAAATTAATTAATTTATTTTTAGTTTTCAACATTCAGTTCTACAAGCTTTTGAGCTTTTAATTTTCTTCATCTCTCTCTCTTCCCCCTCCCCAAGATGGCATGCAATCTGATATAAGCTCCATATATACATTCATATTGCACATTTTTTCACTTTAGTCCTGTTGTAAAGAAGAATTAGAACCAATGGGATGAACCACGAGAAAGAAGGAAAACAAAACAAAAAACCCAAAAGAGAAAGAGAAAATAATATACTTCAATCTGCATTCAGACTCCATAGTTCTTTCTCTGAATGTGGATGGCATTTTCCATCACAAACTTTTTGGAGTTGTCTTAGAACCTTGCATTGCTGAGAAGAGCTAAGTCTATCAAAGTTAGTCATCACACAATGTGACTATAACTGTGTACCATGTTCTCCTGGTACTCTCATCTCACTCAGCATCAGTTCATACGTCTTTCTGGACTCTTTATGAAGTCCCCTTGCTCATTATTTCTTATAGCACAATTGTATTCCATTACATTCATATACCACAACTTGTTCTGCCATTCCCCAATTGATGGGCATTCTCTCAATTTTCAATTCTTTGCCACCACAAAAAAGAGCCACTAAAAATATTTTTGTACATATGGATCCTTTCCCCACTTTTATAATCTCTTTGAGATACAGCCCTAGAAGTGGTATTGCTGGGTCAAAGGGTATGTACATTTTTATATCCTTTGGGTAAAATTCCGAATTGCTCTCCTCAATGACTGGATCAGTTCACAAATCCACCAACAGTACATTTAGTGTTTCAATTTTCCCATATTTTCTCCAGGATTTATAATTTTCTTGTTTTGTCATGTTTGGCAATCTGATAGGTGTGGCATGGTACCTCAAAGTTATTTTGATTTGCATTTCGCTAATTAATAGTGATTTAGAGAACGTTTTTCATATAACTATAGATAGCTTTGATTTCTTCATCTGAAAACTGCCTGTTCATATCCTTTGACCATTTATCAATTGGGGAATCACCCATATTCTTAAAATTTGACAGAGTTCTTTATATGT
Organism: Notamacropus eugenii; assembly: GCF_028372415.1. Lineage (NCBI taxonomy): Eukaryota > Metazoa > Chordata > Mammalia > Diprotodontia > Macropodidae > Notamacropus > Notamacropus eugenii. The sequence goes on along the minus strand of NC_092877.1, from coordinate 41,740,513 downwards.
TTGAGATGTGAGACTTTTTTCTTAGGAATTGTCCATAAAATATTTCCTGCAATTTTTTGCTTTCCTTCTACTCTTGGCTACATCGTTTTTTTTTTTAAATACAAAAACCTTTTTAAAATTTATTGTAATCAGGATTATCCATTTTACATCTCATAATGCTCTCTATCTTTTGTTTATTCCTAAATTTTTCTCCTATTCATAAGTGTGATAGGTAATACGCTCCATGTTCTTCTAATTTTCTTATGATATCTCTCTTAATATCTAGGTCATGCTTCCATTTTGACCTTATCTTGGTATGGTTTAAGATATTAGTCTATGCCCAATTTCTGCCAGACTGCTTTCTAGTTTTCACCACTTTTAAAAACAAATTTACCAAATAATTCTTATCCCTAAATCTTAAATCTTTACATTTGTCAAACACAGGGTTGCTTTAATTATTTACTACTGTGCATTATATGTCTACTCTGTTTCACTGGTGTAACTGTCTGTTTTCTAGCCAATGCCAGATAGTTTTGATAATTACTGCCTTATGATATAATTTAACATCTGGCACTATAAAACCTTTTTTCTTAACATTTTTCATTAGTTTTAAAAATATTTTTGACCTTTTGTTCTTCCAAATGAATATTAATATTTTTTCTAGCTCAATAAAATAATTTTTTTGTAATTTTGTTGGGAACATGGCATTAAATAAATATATTAGTTCATATAGAATTGTCATTTTTACTATGTTGGCTCTGACTACCCATGAATAATTAATATTTCTCCATTTTTATAAAATCAACTCCTTGTTTTATTTATTAATTCAAAAGTTTTCTTACAGTCAACTTTATTAATCTCACCTTTAATTTTTAGGATTTCCAATTTGTTGTGTAATTTTGGATTTTTAATTAGTTCTTTTTCTAATTTTAAAATTGTGTGCCCAATCCATTCATTGGTCTGCTCTTTCTCTGTTTTACTGACACGGTCATTTATAGATATACATTTTCTTCTGATTACTGCTTCTCCTGCATCTCACAGGCTTTGGCATGCTGTCTCATTATTGTCCTCCTCTTTAATGAAATTCACTATTGTTTTTTTATGATTTGTGCTTTAACTCACTCATCCTTTAAGATTAAGTTGTTTAGTCGCCAATTAATTTGTAATATGTATTTCCACGGTCCCTTATTGAAGATAATTTTTCTTGCACTGTGCTCTGAAAGGAATGCATTTAACATTTCTGTTTTTCTGCATTTAACTATAAGGTTTTTATGCCCTAATATATGGTCAATTTTCATAAAAGTGTCATATAGCACTGAGAAAAAGGTACATTCCTTTCTATTCCCATGAAATTTTCTCCAAATATCCATTATATCTAGCTTATCTAAAATTCCATTCATCTCCTTAATTTTTTTCTTATTTATTTTTATTATATTTATCTAGTTCTGTGAGGGATAGAGTCCCTCACTATTATAGTTTTGCCATGTCTATCCATAATTCATTTAGCTTTTCCTTTAAAAATTTGAATGCTATAGCATTTGGTGCCATATAAGTTTAGTATTGATATTACCTCATTATCTATGGTAGATTTTATCATAATGTAGTTTTTCTGTTAATCTTTTTAAAATTAAATTTATTTTAGCTTTAACTTTGTCTGCGATCATAATTGCTACCCCTGCGATTTTTTCTTTCACATCAGCTGAAGCATAAGAAATTTTACACTAGGGGTGGAGCCAAGATGGCGGAGTAGAAAGACGCAAATACACATAGCTCCGAACCCACAACCCATACAACATCTGTATAAAGTAACTCATGGCGAATTCTGGAGCAGTGAGGCCACAGAACAGTGGAGCAAAGGAGATTTCTGTTCCAGAGGGACCTGCAAACCTCTCTCAAAAGGTCCGTTGCTCTGCAGACGTGGAGCCCAGCTCAGACCTGCCGCGGCTGTGGCACCAAGAGGAACATATCTGAGCAGGCTTCAGGGATGGGATCTCCAGTGGCCACACAAGTCCCTCCACCCACAGGTGACAGGGGTTGGTGAGAGAGTCTCTTTGGCGGGTCGAGAGGGGAGTGGGGTGCCCCCATAACTCAGGCCCCCTCGGGAGGCAGAAGCTGAGAGGCGGCAGCAGACCGGGGTTCCCCAAGTGGGCAGGAGCCTGGATCCATTGTGGAAGGTCTGTGCATAACCCCCCTGAGGGAACTGAGCCTGAGAGGCAGCCCTGCCCTGACCTGAGCACCTGAACTTAATCTCACACTGAATAGCAGCCCTGCCCTCGCCAAAAGCCCTAAGGCTGGAAGCAGCATTTGAATCTCAGACCCCAAACACTGGCTGGGAGGATCAGGAGGCGAGGTGGGTGTGAGGAGAATATTCAGAGGTCAAGTCACTGGCTGGGAAAATGCCCAGAAAAGGGAAAAGAAATAAGACTATAAAAGGTTACTTTCTTGGTGAACAGGCATTTCCTCCCTTCCTTTCTGATGAGGAAGAACAATGCTTACCATCAGGCAAAGACACAGAACTCAAGCCTTCTATATCCCAGCCCACTCAATGGGCTCAGGCCATGGAAGAGCTCAAAAAGAATTTTGAAAATCAAGTTAGAGAGGTGGAGGAAAAGCTGGGAAGAGAAATGAGAGACATGAAGTCAAAGCATGAACAGCAGGTCAGTGCCCTGCTAAAGGAGACCCAAAAAAATGTTGAAGAAAATAACACCTTGAAAAATAGGCTAACTCAATTGGCAAAAGAGGTTCAAGAAGCCAATGAGGAGAAGAATGCTTTCAAAAGCAGAATTAGCCAGATGGAAAAGGAGATTCAAAAGCTCACTGAAGAAAATAGTTCTTTCAAAATTAGAATGGCACAGATGGAGGCTAATGACTTCATGAGAAACCAAGAAATCACAAAACAAAACCAAAAGAATGGAAAAATGGAAGATAATGTGAAATATCTCATTGGAAAAACAACTGACCTGGAAAATAGATCCAGGAGAGACAATTTAAAAATTATGGGACTACCTGAAAGTCATGATGAAAAAAAGAGCCTAGACATCATCTTTCATGAAATTATCAAGGAAAACTGCCCTGAGATTCTAGAACCAGAGGGCAAAATAAATACTCAAGGAATCCACAGAACACCGCCTGAAAGAGATCCAAAAAGAGAAACTCCTAGGAACACTGTGGCCAAATTCCAGAGTTCCCAGGTCAAGGAGAAAATATTGCAAGCAGCTAGAAAGAAACAATTCAAGTATTGTGGAAATACAATCAGGATAACACAAGATCTAGCAGCCTCTACATTAAGGGATCGAAGGTCATGGAATATGATATTCCAGAAGTCAAAGGAACTAGGACTAAAACCAAGAATCACCTACCCAGCAAAACTGAGTATAATACTTCAGGGGAAAAATTGGTCTTTCAATGAAATAGAGGACTTTCAAGCATTCTTGATGAAAAGACCAGAGCTGAAAAGAAAATTTGACTTTCAAACACAAGAATGAAGAGAAGCTTGAAAAGGTGAACAGCAAAGAGAAGTCATAAGGGACTTACTAAAGTTGAACTGTTTACATTCGTACATGGAAAGAAAATATTTGTAACTCTTGAAACTTTTCAGTATCTGGGTACTGGGTGGGATTACACACACACACATGCACACACGCACACACACACACAGAGACAGAGTGCACAGATTGAATCAAAGAGGATGGGATCATATCTTAAAAAAAAATGAAATCAAGCAGTGAGAGAGAAATATATTGGGAGGAGAAAGGGAGAAATGGAATGGGGCAAATTATCTCTCATAAAAGAGGCAAGCAAAAGACTCATTAGTGGAGGGATAAAGAGGGGAGGTGAGAGAAAAACATGAAGTCTACTCTCATCATATTCCACTAAAGGAAAGAATAAAATGCACACTCATTTTGGTATGAAAACCTATCTTACAATATAGGAAAGTGGGGGATAAGGGGATAAGCAGGGTGGGGGGGATGATAGAAGGGAGGGCATGGGGAGGAGGGTGCAATTTGAGGTTGACACTCATGGGGAGGGATAGTATCAAAAGAGAATAGAAGTAATGGGGGACAAGATAGGATGGAGGGAAATACAGTTAGTCTTATACAACACAACTATTATGGAAGTCATTTGCAAAACTACACAGATTTGGCCTATATTGAATTGCTTGCCTTCCAAAGGAAAGGGGTGGAGAGGGAGGGAGGTAATGAAGTTGGAACTCAAAGTGTTAGGATCAACTGTTGAGTAATGTTCTTGCCACTAGGAAACAAGAAATACAGGTAAAGGGGTATAGAAAGCTATCTGGCCCTACAGGACAAAAGAGAAGATGGAGACAAGGGCAGGGAGGGATGATAGAAGAGAGAGCAGATTGGTGATAGGGGCAATTAGAATGCTTGGTGTTTGGGGGGGAGGGGATAAAAGGGGAGAAAATTTGTAACCCAAAATTTTGTGAAAATGAATGTTAAAAGTTAGATAAATAAATTTAAAAAAAAAAGAAATTTTACACTAGCCCTTTATTTTTACTTGTATGTGCTTCTCATTTTAGAATGTATTTCTTGTAAACTACATATCTGGTTCTGGTTTTTAATCCATTCTGCTATCAGTTTTTGTTTTATGGGTTAGTTTTTTCATTCACATTCAAAGTTATAATTACTAGTTGTGTACTTCCATTCTATTTTTCCTCACTGTTTATTGTTCCTCTCTTTTTACCCTATCTCTCCTCAAATGTCTAATTTATTTCTGATCATTTACTCCCTAATCTGCACCCCTTTTAAAAGTCCCTCCCTTATCTTCACCCTTTACCTTCTTATGCCTTATTCTACCCACCCTTCAAATAGTCTCTCCCTCATCCTCTCCCCTTAACCTCCTATTTCTTGATCTGAGCTGCTCACCCTTCTAACAGTCCCTTCTGTATCCTTTCCTTTTGCCTTCCTATTTCTTTGTAAGTTATGAAGACTTTTTTACCCTTCTAAATATGCATGTTATTTCCTCTTTAGTCTAGTTCTGATGAGAACAAATTTCTAGCACTACTAGTCCTCTACCCCTTCCTGCCTTCAATGTAACAGTTCTTCCATTCACATCCCATTTGTAATTGCTCCATTTTACTTCTCCCTACTCAATTTTATTTTTTAGGATCATCCTGTCATATTCAACTCAACCCCAAGTCTACCATGTATGTTCTTTCAAACTACCCTGAGACTGATATCCTTCTTAAGAGTCACAGGTAGCATTTTTCCATATAAGAAATAAACAGCTTGACCTTATTAAATTCATTATAATTGGTCATTCATGTTTACCTTCTTATGTTTCTCCTGAATCTTGCTTAAAATTTCCATTCAGTTCTGGTCTTTTTGTCACAAATACTTCAATTCATCAAATACCTATTTTTTTTCTATTCAGGATTATACTTAACTTTGCTGGATAAGTTATTCCTCATTGCAACCCCAACTCCTTTGATTATAAGGTTTTGTGCCCTTCCATTTTTTTAAATGCAGAAACTGCCAAATCTTTTGTTATCCTGATTGTAGTTCCACGATAATGAAATATTTCCCCCCCCCCCCCAGCTGCTTGCAGTATTTTATCCACCAATTGGGAGCTTCAAAATTTAGCTATAATGTTGCTGCAAGATTTCATCTAGGATCTCTTTCAGGTGATGATGAGTGGATTTTTTTCAATTTGTATTTTACTCTTTCATTATGAGACTTCAGGGCAATTTTCCTTAATAACTATATAGTGTGTAGACTCTTTTTTGGATCACAACTTTCAGGTAATGCAATAAATCTTATATTATCTCTCCTTGATCTGTTCTCCAGGTTAGTTGTTTTTCTAATGAGACATTTCACATTGTCTTCTACTTTTTCATTGTTTTGATTTTGTCTTATTATTTCTTAGTGTCTTATAATATCATTGGATTACCCTTGCCCAATTATAATTTTTAAAAAATTATTTTCTTTGGGAAGTTTTTTGGATCTCTTTTTCTAATTATAATTGGTCATTCATGTTTACCTTCTTATGTTTCTCCTGAATCTTGCTTAAAATTTCCATTCAGTTCTGGTCTTTTTGTCACAAATACTTCAATTCATAAAAGGCCTATTTTTTTTCTATTCAGGATCATACTTAGCTTTGCTGGATAAGTTATTCCTCATTGCAACCCCAGCTCCTTTGATTATAAGATTTTGTGCCCTTCCATTTTTTTAAATGTAGAAACTGCTAAATCTTTTGTTATCCTGATTGTAGTTCCACAATAATGAAATAATTTCCCCCTATTCCTCGTCCTAATTGACTGACTTTTTTTCATAATGTTCTTGATTTTCTTTCATTTTTAGTAATTTTTCCTCAAAATGTTTGATTTTAAATTTGTTTGATTTTAAAAATCTTTTTAAAGTTCTTCCAATAACTCTTTTTGGACTTGTGACCATTTGACACTTTTCTTTGAAGTAGAAGTAGCTCTTTTGACTTCACTGTTTACATCTAAGTTTGAACACAGACCTTTTCTATCACCATAGTAATGACCTATGGTTGTGCTTTTTCTCTTTTGATTACTCATTTTTTTAGTGGCTTATTTCTTGTCTGTTAACTTCATGTTAGAGTTGGGCTCTGGTCCCAAGAAGTAAGGGATACTGTCTCAAGCTTCAGGTTTTTGTACTGTTGTTTTCTGAGCTCTATCTAGGGGCATGACCCTAGGTACTTCCCTCTGCCCCTGAACATTTACCAGGGCCCCCAGCAACACTGTCACCCCCAAACTCTTTCTGCCTTCTTGCACCTGCAAGCTTCAGCTAAACCTTCTGCCCTGGAACCAAAACCAGAGACTCAACTCTTTTATGAGTACCCACAGGCAACAGGGCCTCACCCTCTGTAACCACACTCACCAGCATTTGCTCACTCCTCCTCACCCACAGCCACAGCCTAGGACTGACTCTAGTCAGCACACCTGGTGGAGGACCCTTCAATCTTCTCTTGATCAGATCTCTGACCCCCACATTATCTATGAAGTGAAAATTATTGAAGCTGAGGCTGCTGCTCCACACAGCTACCCTTAGGGCTTCTTGTTTATTGATTCAACAGTATCTTTCCAGAGGTATTTGTGCTTCAATTAGGCCAGGCCACTGACCCCCTACCCAGGGAGGTTGTGTTTTTCTTAAGTTCTTCCTAAGTTGTGTTAGGCAGACAACTTCTTTATCCTGGCTTTTAATTATTTCTCCCACTCAAAGTTCAGTTTAAGCCATTATTTTAACTTATTTGCGGGGATATTTGGTAGGACCAGGTAATTTCTTGCCTTATTCCACCATCTTCCTAGAATCCTGTCATTCACCCTAGGTTAGTCAGAAATTAAGCTCACATTTCTCATGTAGATAATTGCTAATGTACCTTTTCTAGTCACAAGTGGCCAGTTTTTGGGTTGAAAGATTTAGAAAAAACCTAACTGTCAACAGTAGCATTTTTTTTGTCACATCAAAGATGTCTACAATAGGTACCTTCATTTCTTTTCTCATTCTCTTCTTAATTGTATACAATCTCTCTTCCAAACTTATCATTCAGTCCAAATCTTCATTATTTAAAATTACCAATGATCTCTAAATTATCCAATCTAGTATCTTTCCTCAACCCTCATGCTTGACTTCTCTGTAGCTTTCACACTGCCATTCACCATCCTAGCCTTGATCCTTTCTTCTCCTTAGGTTTTGAGGATGTCATTCTCTCTCTGTTCTCTTATTTATCCCATCTCAATCTCCCTTTTTGTATTTTGATCATACCTGTTTATGAGTGGTTCTGTCCTGGATCCTCTTCTCTTTTCCTTCTATATAATTTCACTTGTTGATCTCTTTAGCTTTCATAGATTCAGTTATCATCTTGTTGCTGATGATTCTCAACTCTACTTATCCAACCCTAACCTTTCTGTTGACCTTCATATTTCCATATCTCTACATCTCATTTTTCCAATTGCCATCTTGGACTGGATGTGCTGTAGGCAGTTGTTGTAAACTTCAAATGAAAGAATATCTGTAAGATATTCTGTAGCCAAATCTGTAAGCCAAAAAAAGTGCTGGCTATTTTTTATAATTCAGGAAGCTACATGAATAGAGTGCCAGGCCTGGAGTCAGGAAAACTCATCTTTTTGAGTTCAAATCTGGCCTCAGACCCTTATAGCTGTGTGACCTTGGGCAAGTTACTTGATGCCATTTGCCTCATTTCTTCCCCTGCAAAATTAACTGGAGAAAGAAAAAGTAAACCACTTCAGTATCTTCGCCAGGAAACCCTAAAATGTGGTCCTGAAGAGTCAGATCTGACTGAAAGGACTGAACAAGAACAATGTAGGTTCAATGTAGGTCCAAGAGATTGGAATTAATGTGTTGTAAAGACTCGAATGTATCCACAGCATTCAAAGTGTGTGATTTTGTGGTTCATTGTGCTTAAAGGACCCCACGGGGCTCTGTCCTTTGTTCCAAGACAATGAAAATAGAAGAAAACCTGTCAAGAAAACAGAGTTGAGTGTTTTACAATCTAAGAAAATGATAACTTCTCTGTTCCTTGACACTTATTTCAATAATCATCCAGGAAGAATTTCCAAGGGGGAATTCTCCAACTTTCCTGAGCATGATTGGCTTACAGACTCAATTCTGATTTGTTCCAGTGGTGAAAGGTTTGTATAAATATCAATCTCTCCTCCATTGCCCAGCAGCACTCACAGTTGGGTCTCCAAACAGACCTGAGAAAGAAGGCAACCTAGGTGAACTTGTGTTTCTAAGGCCTGTCTTCCCACCCCTTTTGCTACAGAGCCTTTATCATAGCTAGTTGAGAATGTTCCTGTGTGCAAGGGCTCTTTCTTCTGTTTTCTTGTATTACCTCAAGGCTAATAGGTATTAGATTCTAAATAAGACCTGAACTAACAGAATGTAATCTCCTTCAGAGAAGTGAATACTTAAAAAAAATATCTCCAGGGCCTAACACATTGGCAGATATATAATAGGCAGATAAATAATGCTTTTAAATATGATTTGGTTAATTGAGTTATATGCCTGACTGACTTATGTTGGTCAGTAACAAAATTGGGAGCAAAACCTGGAAAAGATCCATGGTATTAATCTTCTCCATGCTAAGGGAACTCTATTGACTTTTTCCAAATTACTTTTGGAGTGTTGTTAAAATTCATGGTTTTTGAATATTTACTAAATAATTTTTGAGCTTTTAAATATTGGTTAAGTTTTTAATGAAATTACGTGTAAATACCAAACCAGAAATGTTGAAACAACAAAACTGAAAGGCATTTATGTATGTTTATCTGGATTCTCGAATATCTTTCTTACATCCTAGTCTGACCTTCACAAGGAAGCTTGTCATAGGTCTTTTCCTCTTCTTTATCCTGTGTGTCAGCAGTCAGCATCAGGAAGAGTTGAGAAAAGGGTTAGTTTGCTTTGGAAAGGTAAGATCATATTAACTGGAAAGTATTTAGTATACCTCCCTATGCCTTACCTTTGATAGAGTTGCTTTATACAAACCTGTGAACGATAAAAGGAGGGAGATTGTTTTACCTAAAAACTAATGCATCTCTAAGGCAGAAGTGTCTACAGTGTTGAGTGTGTGTGTGTGTGTGTGTGTGTGTGTGTGTGTGTTGTGGAATCCTGGCACTTAAGTTGTTGCCTAACAGGCAACACTCAGAATGTAAAATAGGAGGCCTATCTTCAAGTGGCTGTTTGTATCTTAGATTCTTTCTGACAGAAGTGAAGTCATGTTAACAATGGGCTAAAATGTCAACATAAATTCTTAAGAGAATACAGTATTTAGAGGCTGGACAGGGAAGGAATCCTTATTTTATAAGGTTCATGTTGACAAGCCACTTTCATTGGGGCAAGTGGTTTGGAAAATGCTTTTATTACATATGCAAGGAAAAATCTTGAACCCTGGGAGTCAGTTTCATTCCCCCAAAGAATCAGGTCTGTATTATTTGAGCACTGCTTGTGACTCAGGATTCCTCTGTAATTGCTGTTCTGTTTCTAGGTCTCTCAAGACTGAGCACATTGCACTGTAAAAGATAGCTTATGGCAGCAACAGAAGTACATGATAATTGGCACCCTGAGGATGAGCGGTTGCTAACTGATGAAACTAACACCAGGTATGAACTAACACCAGGAATGTCCTTGTCAGAGGAGTGAATCTGGACTATCTGGAGATATAAAAGCTCATGTAGAAGCTCACTTAGTCAGTGCAGTTATACTTTGCCCTCTTTATTTCTCAAAATGTCCATTTCAGGGTTCTGGGCAGTGCCCTCTATCTTTCAGTTCAACAAAGACATCAGTAGGACTTGCTGGCACAATCACTGTATCTATTTCCTAAATGATGGAAAGACTGGAAGGAGGATTTCTTTTAAAATTTTTTTGTATTTTTGAACCTAATAGTCAGAAACAAATAAACATTTTCATGCAGAAAAAATTAGAGGAATAGGATTACACTTGGAGCTGTTACATCAAAATTTTAAAAGTACTCAAAAATTTCAGTCTTTGTTCCAAAGCTGTAGTGATTATCAGTGATTAGTTTTTAAGAATCCTTCACTTCCATTGCCTTCACTTCCCTTTCTTTTCTTTCCCTTCATTTCTCTTCCCTTTGCCTTCCCCTGCATTTTCTTGACTTCCTTTGCTCTCTCTTCCTTTCTTTTCCTCTCCTTGTCTTTTCAATTTTATGTAATCAAAACATTCTGTTTCTTTTCCTGTGATCTTCACTATTAGCTAAAGAACTCATCCCCTATCAATTCATTTGAAATGTACTCCCTTCCCTGTTTTTTTAATTTATTCATTATGTTACCTTTTTGTATCTTGGTAACTTTCAGATTTGGAGCTTATATGGTATAATATGTTCATATAAATCTAATTTCATGTCAGATTGCTTTTGATGTTTCCAAGCAGGTTTTCATTCCTTTTCCCTCTTTCTCTTTTGTCATTTCTTTTTTCTTTCTTTCTTCCATGGATTTTTATAGATCTCATATTTTTTTAATATCATAGTTATCACAATTATCCCTTCTTCCCTTTCCCAAGAGTCATCCTGTGGAACAAATAGCACTTTTTTAGAACAGAAAAAAAACTGATCAATGCTTCAAAAAAGTCCACAAAAATGGCCAGTATCTAACTCTTGTGGACCTTCCAGTTCCATCAAGGGGTGGGATAGGAGTATCCTCTCGTATCTCTTCAGTCAAGTCCTTTTTAATTTTTATAATTTTGTTAGGTTTTCTTTTGATTTTTTATATATAGTTATTCTTTCCTTTTGCACTGTAGTTGTGTACATTTTCTTCTTGTCTCTGTTTACTTCACTCTTCATTCATTCATATTGATATTTCCATATTTTCCATTTGTCACACACCATTTCTTACTACACAGTAGTATTCCATTACATTCATGTACCACAATTTCTTTAGCCTTACCCTCATTAATAGGTATTCACTTTTTTTTCCAATTCTTAGTTATCATAGAAAGTACTGCTAACTTTCTCATACCAAAGTTTCATTTTAACTCACCTAGTCCTTCTACTGTGACCTCACCAATGCCTGTTACAAAGGCAACAAATTACCCTTCATCTTAAATTGATTCCTCTCCCACTTTCCAATCTACTTGCTCTTACTGAAAGCTGCTTTCCTCTGATGACTCAGTCTCCCAGTCACCCTTTCCAGTGCTGGCTGTACTTTCTCTCATTCCCTTCAGCCCACTGGTTGAGACAGGAGAGTTAGAATATTCCTTACCCCTCATTGCCACTTCCAGGCTCCCTTCCTTCTTTACTCAGAGACTTTTTATTCTTTGAAGTTAGTGTTATTCATATCTAGTACCCAATCAAAATCCTGGTAGCTGTTATCTACAGACCCCCTAAGTCACTCTCCTTTCTTCCTCAGGGATTTGAATTCTTGGCTAGCCATTATTTTTTCCTCCCCAGTTCCTCCCCTCATACTAGGGGACTTCAACATACATATTAATTCTCTATCAAATTCCCTAACCATTCAGTTCACTCACCTTCTATGAATTACTCCTCCACCCTACTTGAGTCACACACTAAGATGGTCATACCCTTGATCTTACCATCACTCACAAATGGACCACCTTCATGTTAAAGAATTTTGAAATCTCCTTATCTGACCATACTCTATTGTCTTTCACTTTTCCTTTTGTCTTTTCTTATATAACCCTATTCATCCTCCTCCTCATCTCCAGTGCCTTGACCCCTCAATTCTTTCCCAAGCCATCTCCCCTGCACTAGCCATTCTCTCTTCTCCTCATCCTGACTCCTTGCTGAATCAATTCAACTTTATATTGTCTTCCTTTTTTGAATTGCTAGCCATCTTATCATGTTGTGAACTGTGTTCAGTCAAGCCTCAACCTTGTATCACTTCCCCTGTTTGTTGCTTTTGTGCTTATATATATGTTAATGAACTCCACCTTTGTGGAGAAAATCACACAACTACTCTGACACAAACATTTCAAATTTATGTTAAATAACTTCAACTGGGCCCTCACTTCTGCTGTCAATTTTACTTATTCCTTCCTTATGAACTCAATATCCAAATCTCCACAGTGGTTCCTCCAAGTTATTTGAATCATCCTCAAACCTCTCATGGCTCCCCTCCCCCTTGCCTATCAACACAGACTCTTGTCTCACATTTTACAGAGAAGATTGAGGCCATCCATTGTGAACTCCTGCTCCTCTCTTCCTTTTCTCTTATCATATTTATGAGTTCTGCCATTCCATCCTTGTTAACTCCTGTCTCAAATGATAAAGTAGCCTTATTTCTTACTAAGTCCTACCCCTTTACTTTTTCATGTGATTCTATTCCATCCAGTTTTCTCAAATAAATCATTCCCCTATTTCATCTCCACTCTTTCACTTATTTTTACGCAGTTTCCTACAACCTACAAACATGCCTATGTCTCCTGCACTCTGAAAAATTCCCTCACTTAATTCTTTCATCCCTGCTAGCTGTGGTCCTGTATCTCTTTGCCTTATAGTTAAACTCCTCAAAAAGACCATCTACATTTCTGGTAGACTTAGTACTTCATTAAAATGCATGGACTTGAACAATTTCCAATGGACTCTTGAGGCAAAATGCCTTCCACATCCAGAGAAAGCACTATGGAATTGGATCACAGATAGAAACAGACCATTTACTTTTGTATTATGTTCTGTTTTGTCTTGTTTTATGGTTTTTTCCATTCATTTTAATTCTTCTATGCAACATGCATTTAATAGGAATGTACGTGTAGAACCTATATAAGACTGTAAATCGTCTCAGGGACTGGGGAATGAGGAGAAGGGAGTGAAAAAAAATCTAAGGTATGTGGAAGTGATTGTTGAACACTGAAAACAAATAAAATAATTCAATTAAAAAAAAGTCCATCTACAATAAGTGCCTTTCTTTTTTCCCCCCTCTCACTTTCTTCTTAACCCTTTACAATTTGGCTTCTGATTTATCATACCACTGCCACTGCTCTCTCCAAAGTTTCTACTGATCTCTTAGAAACCAAATCAAAAGACCTTTTTTGAATTCTTGTTATTTTTGACCTCTCTGCAGTCTGACATTGTTAATCATTCTCTCCAACTTGCTACCCTCTTCTTTCTAGGTTTTAGGGACACCACTCTCTCCTGACTTTCCTCCTAACTATCTGACCACTCCTTTGTCCCTTTTGCTGGATTCTCCTCTAGACCCTTTAAAATGTAGGTATCCTTCTACTTGACAGTTTCACATCATTTCCTATAGGTTTAATTACCATCTTTATAGTGATGATTCTCAAACCTATCTTCTTCTGCTGAAGTCCAATCTGGTATCTCCAACTGCCTTTTGGACAGCTCCAACTGGATATGCAGTAGACATATCAAATGCAGTGTCCCAAACAGGACTCATTATCTTTTCTTTTCTGTTATACCTTCCCTATTACTAAAAAGGGAAACACCATCTTCTCAGTCTCTTAGACTCTCATCTAAGGAGTCATGCTGGATTCCTTACTATATCTCATACTCCATATTTAAGCCATTGCCAAACTGTTGATTTCACCTTTGTAACATCTCTTAAATATATCCCATTCCCTCCTCTGGCACTGCCACCACTCTAATGCACACCCTCATCACCTCACACCTTGATTGCTGCAATAGCTGCTGAGGGATCTGCCTGTTTCAGGTCTCCCCCAACTCCAATCTATTCTCCATTCAGCCACTAAAGTGGTTTTCCTAAAATGAAAGTCTGATCATGTCACCCTCCTACTCAACAAACTCCAGTGTCTTCTTGTTGCCTCCAGGATCAAATACAGCATGCTCTGTTGGGCATTCTAAGCCCCACTTAACCTAGCGCCCTCCAACCTTTTCAGCGTTCTTGTACTATACTCCCCAGTGCATACTCTTCAATCAAGTGACACTAGTCTCTTAACTATTCCATGAAGAAGACACTCCATCTCTCAACTCTGGGCACTTTCTCTGTCTGTCCCCCATGCCTGGAACACTCTCCCTCCCCAGCTCTTGACTTCTCACCTACCTGGCTTCCTTTAAGTTCCAACTAAAATCCTACTTTCTGTAGTAAGTCTTCCTTAACTCTTCTTAATTCCAGTGCTTTCTCTCTTTTAAATAATTCCCATTTATCCTTATGTAGATTGCTTTGTATGTATTTTTTTGCATGTTGTCTCCCTTATTACATTATAAGCTCCTTGATGACAGGGACTGTCTTTTGTTTCCTTTTGTATCCCCAGAGCTTAGCACAGTGCCTGGCACATAGTAGACACTTAATAAAGGTTTATTGAATGAATGCTATATATATTTTGTACTTATGGGTACTTTTTTCTTATTGATAACTTTGTTGAGGTATAAGCCAAATAATGGAGCTTTTGGCTCAAACAGTATGGGCATTTTAGTCACCTTATTTGCATAATTCCAAATTGCTTTCCAGAATTGTTGTACCATTTCACAGCTCCAAAGGCAATGTATTAGTGTTCCTATTATTCCATAGCTCTTCCATCATTTACTATCCCAGCAGGTTTTTTCAAATAGTGATTCCTTATTCAGTTGTGAAGACTTGGAGTTTTTCAAATGCTATGCTATTATGTCAATTTACTTCTTGTGTAAGTAATCTTTTTCACTGATCAACTTTTCAATTTTTTAAACTATTATGAAATAAATTAAAGCATTATTGCTCTTCAGCATAGCATGAAATGGAAAGAATCCACTGATTGCCTCCTGAAAGAACCCTCAAAATTAAAATCCCTGAGCATATTATAGCCAAGGGATAGATAATGCAATTAGTGATAAAGGAAGAATTTCAAGTATCATGGACCCACAATCAGAGTCACATAAGATTTAGAGGTGTGTGAGGCCTAAAGTCAGGAAGGGTCATCTTTCTGAGTTCAAATCTTGCCTCAGACAGTAACTAGTTGTGTGACTCTGGCCAAGTGACTTAACCCTGTTTGTTTCAGTTTCCTTATTTGTAAAATAAGCTGTAAAAAGAAATGACAAATCACTCCAATAGTCAAGAAAACTCCAAATGGAGCCATAAAGAGTTGGCCATAACTGAAATGACTGAGCAACAATATAGAAAAATGAAGAGCTTAGAATATGGTATTCCAGAAAGCAAAACATCTAAAATTATTCCCCAAAATAACTTACCCAGCAAAATAGTATAATTCTAAAGGGGAAAAACTGACATTTAATGAAAAAGAGGACTTTCTTTTCTTGTACATGGTAACAGCAACTTTGTGTGATGACCAACTATGATTGACTTAGCTCTTCTCAGCAATACAATGATCCAAGATAATTCCAGAAGACTCATGATGGAAAATTCTATCCACATCCAGAGAAAGAATGATGGAGTATGAATGCAAATCCAAGAATACTGCTTTTGCTTTGTTCTTTTCATGTTTATTTTCCCTTCTGTTCTGATTCTTCTTTTACCACTTGACTAATATGGAAATATGTTTAACATGGTTGTACATATATAAACAACATCAAATTGCTTACCGTCTTGGCCTGGGAAGAAGGGAGGAAGACAATTTGGAACTCAAAATTTTATAAAAAATGAATGTTAAATTGTCTTTAAATATAGTTGGAAAAATAAAATATTATTTAAAAAGATAACATAGTGGTCATGGTAAACACTCTTTTTCAGCAACCCAGAAGGTGACTTTATACATGGACATCACTGTCTGGTCAATATAGAAATCAGATTGGTTATATATTTTGCACTCAAAAATAGAAAATCTCTACACACTCAGTGAAAACAAGACTTGGAGCTGATTGTGGTTCAGACCATAAGCTTCTTATTGAAAAATTCAGACTTAAATTGAAGAAAGTAGGGAAAATCAACAGACTAAACAACATCCTTATGAATATAAAGTGGAATGAAGAATACATGTGAAGGATTATATCTGGTAGAGTGCCTGCAGAACTATAGACATATGTTTGAAATACTGTACAGGAAGCAGCATCAAAAACATTCAAAAAAAGAGCAAGAAAGCAAAATACAGTCTGCTAAGGCTTTACAGATAAATGAGGAAAGCAAAATGGAAAGGAGAAAGAAAAAATATGCCCAAGTGAATGCAAAATTCCAGAGAACAGCAAAGAGAGATAAAATTTTTTAAAATTTTCTTAAAGGAATAGAAGAAAACAAAAGAATGGGAAATATAAGCAATCTCATCAAGGAAACTGGAGATATTAAAGGAATATTCTGCAAAAATGGGCCTGATAAAAGACAAAAATAATAGGGACTTAACAGAAGTAGAAGAGATTAAAAGAAAAGTTACCAGGAATATACAGAACAATATTTATAGCAGCTCTTTTTGTGGTGACCAAGAACTAGAAACTGAGGGGATGTCCATCAATTGGAGAATGACGGAACGAGTTGTGGTATATGAATGTAATGGTGCTATGAGAAGTGATGAACAGGCAGACTTCAGAAAAATCTGTAAAGATATATATGAACCGATGCTGAGTGAAGTGACCAACCAGGAGAACAATGTGCACAGTAACAGTCACGTTGCATGATGACTAACTTTGATAGACTTAGCTCTTCTCAAGTAAACCATTAATCTAAGACAACTCCAAAAGACTCATGATGGAAAATGCTATTCACATCCAAAGAAAGAAATATGAAGTCTGAATGCAGATTGAAGTATACTATTTACTCTCTTTTTTGTTTTGTTTTTTTCTTTCTTATGGTTTCTCCCATTCATTCTAATTCTTCTATGCAGCATGACTAAAATGTTTAATAAGACTGTCTATGTTGAGCCTATAATGGATTGCACTCCATCTTGGGGAAGAGGGAGGGGAAGGAGGTGGGTAAAATTTAAAATTTATGGAAGTGAATATTGAAAACTAAAAATAAATACATAAATTTGTAAACAAAAAGGGTTTGCAGAACTATACAGGAAAGATCTCAACATCATTGATAACCATGATGGTGTGGTTACTAATCTAGATCCATACATCCAGGAGAATGAAGTGAGTTTGTGAATGGGATGAGTACACCCATAAAATGGAATTGGTTAGGACAATGGATTAGAAAACAGAATCTAATAATATGTTGTTTAAAAGATATACACTTGAAACAGAAAGACACATACAGAGTTCAAATAAAGAACTGGAGCAGAATATAATATGCTTCAGTTGAAGTAGAAGAGGCAAGAATAGCAATCACGATTTCAGACAAATATAGCAAGTAAAAGATGAAATGACTGAGGAAACAAAGATTCTATCTTCTGGGAATATCAATTTATTAAGTAATATATGACAATTGCATAACAAATCAGAACCAGACTACCTTTTCTTAGGTTGGACCCTAAATTAATGGGGGGAATCAAATTTTTATACATTAAAACAATCAAATGAGGCCAATTATTTAAAAGGAAGCAATTAACCAGGATACAAAATTATGTAATTTATTTCTAATTGGAGGAGGTTAGGGACTTTCCAAGTTGGGAGGGAGAGAGGGAACAAGTGCAGTTACCTGAAATCATAAAAAGAAGTGTCCCACTCGACCCCCAAGTGTCTATATCGAGCAGAGGAAGAAAAATGGACTGATTGATCAGTATGGGACCAATTTTCCGATAATCCATATGGCTTGCTTGTGATGCACAATTGTGAGAAAACTCCTTGCATCAATCTTTGAGTCTAACTGGGTTTCAGGTCAGCATAACTTAAACTCTTATTTAGGGGGTCTCTAAATAGCAAATGGAGGTGATCCAGCATCCCAAACACACAGGGATAGCTTCAAACAAAGCAATAAAGTTTTCTCCCAATTCCCCCAATTGAATAAAGTTTTCTCATAGGACAGAAACTAGACTAGAGCCATAACTGAATACAAAGGGAACTGAGCTAGCTCCACAGTTGAGGCATTAGATGGAATCAGTGTGGTTTATTCAATTGCCACTATTAACCATTTATTGTCATAGTCCCTTCAACACCCTCAGAAAGCAAAAATAGACC
The DNA here is from genome assembly GCF_028372415.1 of Notamacropus eugenii. Lineage (NCBI taxonomy): Eukaryota > Metazoa > Chordata > Mammalia > Diprotodontia > Macropodidae > Notamacropus > Notamacropus eugenii. The sequence goes on along the minus strand of NC_092877.1, from coordinate 41,722,111 downwards.
TAATTTTACAGCAAGTTTCTCTAATAAAATCTCATTTCTCAAATTAGAAAGAGGTAATAGTAAAAGATTCAACAAAAAATTTTTCTTGATGGCATGTAATCATGAAATTTGAAGGAGAGCAGCCAACAAAGTCAAAATGGAGGTGATCTGTAATGATGTTTATAACAAACTAAGGTTGCTATCAAGGATGGTAGATCTGCCACAATTGACATATAACAACAATATTCCAGATAATTCCTTGTGAATAGAAATGCCAAATGTTCTGATTTGCAGATGACATTGTGCTGGTTCCATCAAGCTGTATAATATTGCATAGCTGCATGTAAGAAAGATGTAGCCAATGAAAACAACTTAGCCTTTCCAACATATAATCAGTGAGGAACTTTGAAGCCAGAGTTAAAGATATCATCAAGGAATTATATAACGGGAAAAGTAAATAGGCCAATTACGTATCAAGGATAAGGAATAATAGCTAGAGAACCTGAGTTCTTCAGTGGCATCTTTGCAAAGTCAGGAAAAAATGAGGAAAGTCTCTAGTGCCTTGGGTGAATCCTCTGAGGAGAAACTGAGAAAGATTCCAATAGGGTGGGCAAGAATGGGTTGGGTTGCAATATGTATTATTAGAGTTTCTGAATTTCCTATACTGGGGATGTCATAGTCCCAGTGCACTCTGGCCCAATCAGATATTTTGTAGAATATTTCAGTTCTGAGTGCCACATTTAAGAAGGACATTGATAAATGAGAGTGTCCATAGAACAGTGACACTTAATGATGAAGGTTGCAAATTTATACCTTATGAGAACTGGCCATCTTTAAGAACTAAAGGTTATCATCTGCAAGACAGAACAGACTTGTTTTTCTTGACTTTTCATAATATGTCCTCAGATATTTTCAATTGACCACCAAGCTAGGAAGTGACTTATCATAAGGTTAGATCTCATACTCTCTCTTTCACTCCTGTCTCCTATAGCTATGATGACCAGTTCATTTCCCCTAGACAGCTATCTCATCAGTCCCTGGAAGTTTGTGTTAGGGGCTACAGTTGTACTATAAACCAGGGCCATTATATCCTGTATAAGCTAGTCTAGATGGTTTTAGAGATCCCTTATTCTGTATATTCTTATATTCTGTATATTTCTATAATTTCATTTCCTTAATATATGCCTAGCATTTTGGTAAGTCCTATGGGATACAATAAGCATATAAAACATGGTCCAAGCTGTCACATAACTTATAATCTTTTAAAAAATATAAGTAGCTTTTATTTTTTCCAATTACATATAAAAACAGTTTTCAATATTCATTTTAATAAGGCTTTGAGTCCCAAATTTTTCTTCCTTACTCCCTCCCACCCCCTACCCAAGATCACAAGCAATCTGATATAGATTATACATGTGAAATCATGTAAACATATTTCCACATTAGTCATGTCATGAAAGAAGAAACAGAACAAGAGGGAAAAGCTACAAAAAATAAAAAAAACCCCAAAAAGTGAAAATTGTATACTTTGATCTGCATTCAGACTCCATAGTTCTTTCTCTGGATGTGGATAGCATTTTCCATCATGAGTCTTTTGGAATTGTTTTGGATCATTGTGCTGCTGAGAAGAGATAAGTCAGCCATAGCTGATCATTGCATAATGTTGCTCTTACTGTGTACAATGTTCTCCTCGTTCTGTTTACTTCACGCAGCATCAAGAACTTACAATCTTGTTGGGATAATAGATGAATCTTTATAAAACGATACGTGATTGTGATGAATGTCTACTGCTGGACCATCTTCCGTGCCTATGGAAAATTGAACTCTTTTGACAAGGGTGAGATATATTGTTCTCAGGCTGAGGTCTTGGGATGTTCAGCACCTGTCTTAGATTTACTTTGCCTACTAGAGCTGCTACAGTCCAGGAGCTGAGCTCAAATGATGAAACAGCTGGAGGTAAACATTGTTAGGACACGTGAGGCACAGCATTCATAAAATATATTGTAGTCTGGGCCCTATATAATTCTAAGAAACATGGGAAAAATCTGGACAACCATCAATGAGTTGTGTAAACTTCTTGGATTTCTTCTTATTTTTTTCCTTTTACCCACTGTGACATGATTCTCACACAGAATTAATTCATCAGGTTAGCGCACACCAGCACTGAAGTAGCTTGAATGAAAGGAGGCTGAAGTGTATGTTTCTTCCCCAAACTACATATGGAGGAAGTCCTTGACACTTATCTCTGACACATACAGGAGAATAAGAATAATATTTCAGAATGAGGTGGCACCTGCAGTCTGGGGTAATCTGAGAAAATCTCTGTCAGGAGGAGCCATCTCATTTGAATCTTGAAGGACATGTCTTACATGGGTAGAGGAGAAGCAGTGTCCTCTACAGAAAGAATGACGTGAGGCAAGGTTCAGAAGGGATTAAAAACTAGGAAATAAATAAAGTTTAATTCAATGAGATTTGCCTACTCCTTATAACTTTACTTGAATTTAACCATGGACCAATCATTTCATCTCTTTAGGCCTAAGTTTCTTCATCTATAAAGTAGAGATAATCCATGGAACCTTTGTCATGAGGTTATTGTCAAACTCAAAAGAGAGAATCTGTGTAACATGCTTTGTAAACCTACTTTGTAAACCTAATTTTTTATAATTCAAAACTAAACTGGACTACATTCCAGACCTTGGAAAGGATGTTTTACATGTATCTATAACATTTAGAGGGAAAGATTATGTGGTTCAATGTGCTAGACTAACCCCATGGAGCTCTATCCTTTGTTCTAAGATAAAGAAAGTAAGAAAAAGCATGCAAATAGGAAACCTTGCTAAGGAACTAGAGTTGAGTATTTTGCAGTTTAAGAAAAGGATTGTTTCTCTGTTCCTTGATATTTATTTTAATAAACACCCAGGAAGAATTTTTAAGGGGGAATTCCCCAATTTACCTCATGCATCATTGGCTTACAGTATCATTCCATATTTGTTCCTTTGCAGAAAAGGTTGTATAAGTATTAGCTTCCCCTCCACTGCACAACAGTTCTATAACTGTTGGACCTTTCCACAGACTCTGACTTAAGGTAGGCTTGTGTTTCTCTGAGAACTTTCTTTGCCTCTTTTTTTGCCCATAGAGCCTCTGCCACACTTAGTTGACAATGTTCCTGTGGGTAAGGACTTTTTCTTGTTTTTTCTTTGTGTGACCTGAGGGCTAACATATATGATGTTCTAAATAAGACCTGTAGTAGTAGAATGTAAGTTGTTTGAGAGCATGGAATGCTTTGATTAAAAATAAGGTTTTTTTGGTTTTGTAGCTCTAGAGTATAAAAAATGCAAATCTTAATTGAATAATGTCCCTGACTGTCCTATGTTATTAAGTAACAAAATAGAAAATTAGGAGCAAAGCCCAGAAAAGTTTAGTGGTATTATTGTAAAATCCAGCAAGATACTCATAATTAGGGAGCCCTATTGGATTTTTCTCCAAAAGCTAATAGAGTATGGATAGATTTGAATGTTTTTGATTTTTTTTGGAGACAATTGGGGTTAAGTGACCTGCCAAATGTCACACTGCTAGTCAGTGTCTGAGGCTAGATCATAACTCAGGTCCTCCTGACTCCAGGGCTGGTGCTCTATCCATCGAACCACCTAGCTGCCCCTATAATTCTTTTTAAAAATAATTTTGGAACTTTCAGATATCATGTAGCTAGTGTAATAAAATCACAGGCAAATGTGCCCCCAGGGATATTAAAGTAGTAAAAGCAGAAGACATTTACGAGCATTGGTGTGATTTCATTAATATCTCTCTCCAGCATTCCTTTATGACCTTCCCAATGGAGCTTATCACAAGCCTCTTCCTCTTCTCCCTTGTCTTGCCTGTTGACAACGTGGGTTTCATTGATAGTGTTACTATGTTTCAATCTGCCGCAGAAGGTAAGGCCATGTTAAATAGTAAGAGTTTGGCATACCTGGCTAGTCCCTCTGCTTGGAGAACACATTGCGTTTGATCATACCGCTTTGCATAAATCTGTAAATAATGAAAGAAAGCAGATTATTTTGCCTAGAAAGTAATAGACTTTTCAGGTAGATGAGGCTAAAGGGGACAAAGGGATGTTATAGAATCTTGGCTCATAAATCCTTGGTCACCAGTGGAAATAAATAGAATTCATCCTTGGTGCTGAGTCACTTGGGATATGAAACAGGAATGAGATTGCTGTGTTAGGGCAGATTTTTTATCTTTAGTCCTTTCTGACTAAAAGCCCTATTAATAAGGGGCTAAAATGGCAACACAAATTGTGATTAGGGAATCCAGCATTCAATAGTTGCACAGGGAAGGAACCCCAATTTTGTAGAATTTATCTTGACATGCCATTTCCTTTGGGGTCAGTGGTTTGGGAGTTGCTTCCATGTCATCTATTAGGAAAAAATCTTGAAGCCAGGAAGGAAGTTTCATTTCCCAAAAACGCCAGGTTATACTTTTGGATTTCTGTTTGTGACTCAGGATTCCTCTTTGATGTCTCTTCCCTTTTTAGATATTAGTAATGAAATTGTGAGATGGTGTAAGGATTATTGTGAAAAAAAGATACAAATTGAAGATGAAGATAGCTTTAATACGACCTTTGACAGTGTTGATGGAGCTGAAGTTGTCAGGTATGAATTTGGGCATGTTTCTGACAGATCTGGGCTGTCTGGGGACCTTCAGAGGTGAAGAAAATCTCATGTATAAATTCAGTATAGTCAGTGCAGATACATTTTGTCCTGTGCATTTCCCAAAGTGTCTACTGCAGAGTTCTGGATAATGGATCTTTGTCTGTCAGTCTAATAAGGACAGGGACAGGACTTGGTGTATTATTGGTACTGAAGTATCTATTCCCTAACCAGTAGGTGGACCAGAGGAAAGATTTCTTTTTGAAAATTTTTTATTCCTCTGAACTTGAAGGGCACTAATAAACATCACTGTTTCCAAATAGAAATAATAAGAAAATAGGATTGAAAGCTGTAGTGTTTTTAAAAAATTCTTATTGGTGCTCTTTTCTTTTCTCTCTTCCGATTTTCTCTTCTTTCTTTTCCTCTCTTTTCTCCTCTCTTCTTTTCTGGATGACACTATCACTAGCTCTTTTCTCCATGGTTTATAATTTTTATTATATTGGCATAAAGTGGAGGATTATTTATTTAGTTTTTTGTTTTTAATTTTTTGACCCTGATAAGGAAAATCTTCCTGGCAATGGCTGAGCTGGGCATGGGAACAGAGGGTGGTGGTGAGCTCTGAGCCCCTATTGCATGGAAAAATGATGGAACTGAAGCACCTTCATCTGTACTCTTATTACATTGTTCACTTCTCCTTTCAGGTAAAGGAAGGGTTAGATAGGAGAGACTGGGCTGGAGTTAAAATGTTGATTTCCATAATACATACCTTCCTTTCTGCCAGAATTGCAAATTGGATCTGGGATTCCTTCATCCAGGAGCTGAGTCCCTTGTTAGAGAAGAGTCACAACAGTTGAGGTTGAGGTGATAAAGGAATCCAATCAGTTCAAACTACCAATCAAGATCCCAAGTTTTAAGCTGGTTTTGCCTTCTTGCTCCTCCCTCTATGTAATTTGTGAGCTCCTATGGGAGTATCCTTGTTGTTCCTCTATCCTGGTTCAGCATCCTGTGATGTTAGTACGTATACTCAATAAATTTCAGTGCTGAATGTGAAATTACTTTTTTTTCTCAGCCAAGAAAAAACAAAGTTTATTAAATATTCACCATATTGGGTAGACTCTTAAGGAATATGAGCCTTTTTATTGCTAATGCCAGCGGGCCAGATTGAACCTCAGCCCCTGTGATACTTGTATTAACAAGCGGGTTGGAATAAATCTGAGCACCTTCATGGAGGAAAGATGGATCTTATATACAGAAAGACTGTGGGAGAGATCTAGGGGTGGCCAAGTAGTCTAGGGTGACTGGAGGTGGGGGTCCAGGGTCTTGAGGAGAGTAGATAGTACACTGGGGTGACTAGAGGTCAGATGTGGGATTAAGGGTGGAAAATAACAGGAGGTTACCATGAGGTAAGAGACAAGGGAGGGCTAGGTTAGGTTAAGGGTAAAAGAGGCTTGGGTATAACGATATTGGAAGGCTTATTGCCTCAGGCAAATATCAGATCAAGTGGAAAGATTTAAGGAGAGTTCAAGGGGCTCCTAGAGCCTAAACCCCATCATTCCCCCCCTCAGCCAAATGGGATCCAAATTCTTTTGGGGTAAGGGGTGGAAGGTCTCAGTTTCTGAAACTACTTCCTGCTGGCAAAGGGCATAGAGCTGTCCCTGCCTTGCTGGGTTCCGTTCAAATGGTACATAGCCTGAGTAGATATCTGGAAGTGTATGATTTGGATCCTAGAGGAGACAAATCTGGCAAAGAGGTTAAGAAAACAAGGACCAAACAGCACAAAAGGAGTATAGAGAAAAGACAATTTTCCTGGCATAAAAGACAATTTCCCTGTAGGGAATGAAAGATGACTATTTCAAGGCCAAAACATAAAAGGAAAAAGACATGTTCGGTAGAGGAGTTTTTTGTTGTTGTTGTCCGATATCCCCTTTCTTTCCAAATTGCTCCATGGGCATGTAGAAAAGAGAAATATTATTTTGATTCAGTAAAAATCTTTTTTATTTTCCCATAGCTCTAGGGCTGTGGTGGGGGCTATTAATTCTGTCTTCTGGGCAGAGATTCCAGGGGGTGAAATTTCTTAACTCTATGTAACTACACTAAAGTCAAATAATCTGTGCCTTTTTGACCTTGGATTTGATTCCTGAGGGTCCCCAGATTGGGCATTTGAGTGACCATGTATTTGGTCTCTTAATGGCCTGAAGTCCATTTTTTTCCAGTCTCTCAGGGACTAGATTCTGAGTGATCCTATGTCTGGTTTCTCAGTGATGTTGGGTACATCTCGGCCAGAAATCCAAGAGGACTTGCTCCAAAGTATTCCATCACAAATCTTGGGGAATCTTGAAATGATATAATCTGGAAAGGAAAATATTCCATAATGTATATCTGCCAGTTCAGATTTCAGTCCTATTCCACTGCCTTCATTTTCTATTCCCCTTCACTCCTGATAGCTTGTCGTTTCCATTTCTCACATTCACATATCATTAATCAATAGCAAAGATCTAACTGTCTGTCCTTACAATGTCCAATAAAATTATTCATTCTCCATGATGTGCGCTACTCTCTGTATTCAGTGTCTAGTATCCAAGTCCCTTACTATCCAGAGGCTTCCTGGAATTCATCTACAGTATCCTTTCTATCCCATGGCATCCTCAGTATGCCATTCCTCTCCAACGTAGTTAGCTTGATGTCTATTTCTCAATGTTAGAAATCCCTAATTAGGCTCCTCATTGTATCCCATCCAATGTCTGGTTCCCACAGAGTTTAATCCCAATTTCTAGTCACCTTGCTATCCAGACCTAGTTTTCAGTATCCAATTCTCTTAGTGCCCATCCTCAGTCAATGGTTCTTTTTTAGCTGATTTCACACCATCCAGTGTATTTGGTGCCACTGCCACTATACTATCCATTTGTTGTCCTCACTCATATCCAGGCTCATCGGTGTTTATCCCTGGAGATGAGTCCCCTTGATATTACAAGGCATTCTTTCCTATAGCTGAAGCATAATTGTGTATGATTCTGGCAGTGATTCCTTTGCACTTAATTTTTTTTTCTGTCTGCCTGCAGTATTTTTTCTTTTACCTTGAAGCTCTGGATTTTGGTTATTATATATATATATATATTTACATATATATATACTATATATAGATATGTATATATATAAATAAAAAATGTAAATTAAAAAAAATAAACAGCATTTTATTTTTTCCAATTAAATGTAAGGATAGTTTTCAGCATTCATTTCTTAAATAAGATTTTGAGTTCCAAATTTTTCTCCCTCTCTCCCTCTCCTCCCCACTCCCCAAGATGGCAAGCAATTTGATACAGGTTATATATGTACAATCATGTTAAACATATCTCCACACTAGTCATATTGTGAAAGAAGAAACAGGACAAAAGGAAAAAAACCAAAAACATCAAAGAAAGGGAAAATAGTAAGCTTTGATCTGAATTCAGATTCTTTTATTTTTTAAAAAGTATATTTTTTAAAAAATTATTTTTTCCAATTAGATGCAAAGACAGTTTTCAATATTCATTTTAATAAGGTTTTGAGTTCAGATTTTTTTCCTTACTCTTTCCCACCCCCTACCCAAGATCACAAGCAATCTGATATGGATTATATATGTGAAATCATGTAAACATATTTCCACATTAGTCATGTCATGAAAGAAGAAATAGAATAAGAGGGAAAAGGTACAAAAAATAAAAAACAAAAAAGTGAAAATAGTTTTCTTTGATCTGCATTCAGACTTCATAGTTCTTTCTCTGGATGTGGATAGCATTTTCCATCATGAGTCTTTTGGAATTGTCTTGGTTCGTTGTATTGCTGTGAAAAGCTAAGCCTGTCATAGCTGATCCTCATGAAATGTTGCTGTTACTTTATACCATGTTCTCCTGGTTCTTTTGATTTCAAGATTTCTATTTTGGTATTTAATTGAGGATTTTCTAAGTTTTTTTTGTTGGATGCCCAACTCATCGATCAGTTCTTTCCTTTTTTATGTTGATTTAAGTGTTTAGAGATATAACATGTCCCCTAAATACTGCTTTGCATTTTCCCCCTTAGCACACCTTACAAATTTTAGCATGTTGTCTCATTGCTGTCACAATTTTTAATGAAGTTATTGGTTGTTTCTATGATTTGTTCTTTGACCCACCTATTTCTTACAATTAAATTATTTTGTTTCTAATTAATTTTAATCTATACTGTAATAGTCCTTTAATGTACATAATTTTTATTGCATTATGGTCAGAAAAAGAGGCATTTAATATTGCTGCTTCTATGTATTCTTTGTGAGGTTTTCTTGCTCTAATATGTGGTAAGTTTTTGTGAATGTGCTATGGACAGCTGAAAACAAGTATACTCTTTTCAATTGCTATTAAGTATTATCCAAAGGAAGGATTAACCTATAGGAATACCCTGAGCGCTTGGTACATCATCCATCTTTTCAGTTGTGAAGTCTCTGACTCTGCTGTGTGACACAGACACTCATGATAAGGAAAGGATCAATCTGGGTCAGCACTGAGAAACTCTCCAGGATTCAATTCAGACTTCATACATGCTCCAGAGATGTTGAATGAATTATACTTCACAAAGGAAGTTTGATTATCAAAATCTTGGAGATAAATACAGAATTTATGATTTCCTGGACAATATCATGGGACCCACTTACTCTGAGATATATTTATTTAACATTTCTAAAATTCTAGTCAGCTTCTTAATTTCTTTCTTGTTTATTTCATGGTTAGATTACTCTAGGTTTGAGAGGGATAAATTGAAGTCAACTACTATTATAGCCTTATTTTCCATAGTTTCTCATGTAACTCATTTAACTTTGTCTTTAAGATTATAGATGCTATGCTATTTGGTGTTTATATTTTCAGTACTGATTTTAATTCACTGTCTATGTACCTTTTAGCAAAGAGTAATTTCCTTATTTACTTCTGTTAATTAGGCCTAGTTTTGCTTTTGTTTTGTGTGAGGTTTGATTGTTACCCATGCATTTTAAAATTTTATGTATATCTTTATGGTTTCTAGGGTACTTCTTTCTTATTTATTTTTTATTAAATTATTGTATTTGTTTTCAGTGTTCTACAATTAATTTCATATATCTCAGATTTTTTCCCTTTCCTCCCTTTCCTTTCCCCCTCCCTCCCCCACACCTTCCCTGAGACAGCATACAATCTTATATAGGTTCTACACATACATTCCTAATAAATTCATTTTCACCTTGGTCATGTTGCATAGAAGAATGAGAATGAATGAGAGAAACCATAAAACAAAACAAAACATAATGCAAAAGAAAATGATCTGTTTCTATCTGCCATCCAGTTCCATAGTTCTTTCTCTGGATGTGGAAGGTGTTTTGCTTCAAGAGTCAGTGGGGAATTTTTTAAGTCCTTTCATTGCAATGAAGTACTAAGTCTACCAGAAAAATTCCTCACACACTGTGGTTGTTGCTGTGTACAAAGTTCTCCTGGTTCTGCTCCTTTCACTCAGGATCAGATCATGTAAGTCTTTCCAGGCCTCTTTGAAGTCTTCCTGTTCATTGTTTCTTATAGCACAATAGTATTCCATTATATTCATATACCACAACTTGTTCAGCTATTCCCCAATTGGTGGACATTCTCTTGATTTTCAGTTTTTGGCCACCACAAAGAGAGCTGCTGTAAATATTTTTGTACATGTGAGACTCTTTCCCATTTCTATGATCTCTTTGGGATACAGTCCCTTTGCGCATAGTTCCATAGGGTGCTTCTTGTAAACAACATATTGCTGGATTTTGGTTTCTAATCCATTCTGATAACCTCTTCCATTTTATGGGTTAATTCACCTCGTTCACATTCAGTTATGATTGCTAACTGTGTTATTTCCCTCTTGCTCTTCTTTTATACATATCCTTCTCTTTTTTTACCCTGTCCCTTCTTTAAGATTCTACTTTACTTCTCACCATTGCATTCCTTAATCTACATGCCCTTTTACTCTCTCCTTCCTCTTTCTCTTAATTCGTTTCTCCCTACTGTCCCATTAGGTAAGATGAATTTCTGTGTCCAACTATGTGTATGCTCTGTTCATCAAATCAGTTTAGAGGAGACTGACTTTTAAGTGTTGTCTTCCAATGTCCCCTCCCTTGTATAAGCTTTTCCTTATGGGTCTTATTTATGTGAGATAATTTTCCCCACTCTTCTACTCCTTTCTCAATTCTTCTAGTGCATTTCTCTTCCTCAACCATTCCATTATCATTTCAAGTTGATTCAAATATATTAAAATCATACCCAGGTCTTCAGCCTAATTAAATTCCATCTAAAACCCATGGTAATGATACAGTTCTGAGTGGCTATGTGTATCATCTCCCCATCTAAGAAGGCAAACAATTTCACTTTGTTTAGGTCCTTGTAATTTCATACACTTCTTTCCCTTTTAACTCTTATCTTGAGGCTTATGTTTGAATGTCAAATTTTCTATTCAGCCCTGGTCTTTTTCTTTTTGATTCATTTGTGAATTTGTTTATTCATTCATTTTGTTATTCATTAATTCAAGTACTTATCAACTTATGCAAAAGGGATATCAGAAAGTTTAAAGACTATTAGTCTGTAGGTACATACTGCATAATAAGGAAGATAAAACAACAAAAACCAAAGTAACGCTAGCTACTATGTGATAAGTTCAATAGAATAATATGAATCTGTTCATAACTTAGAGGAGGGTGAAATCTCTTCTACTGTGTTTAATTCATGCTTCCACATGCTTTCTTTTCCATCTATGATCTCTAGGCATCCTTGTATTCTCACTTTTTGTACCATTGTTGTACTTAAACTCCTCACTCAAATATCACCAGTGGACTTAATGGGCAAATCTCATCCTCTTTTCTTATTCCTTAATAACCTTGACTTCTACTTCAACCTTATTGACAATCATCTCCTTCTGGTTGCCATCCTTTCCACTTGCTTCCATGACACTGCTGTTTATTGATTCTCTTCTATAGGTCCAACAACACTTTCCAAATCCCCTTTGCTGTTTCATTATTTTCATACCTAAATGTTCCTTCCTCCCCTCTCCATTTTCCTCTATTCTGTTTATATTCTTTGATTTTAAAAATTTATTTCATTTTTTTTTTAGTTTTCAACATTTACTTTATTAAGACTCTGAGCTCCAATTTTTTTCTCCCTTTCTTCCTCCTCCCTCCCCAAGATGGCATGCAATTTGATATAGGATATACACATACAATCCTATTAGACATTTCCACATTAGTCACATTGGGAAGGAAGAATCAGAACAAAAAGGAAAAACCACAAGAAAAAAAGAGAAAATGGTATGCTTTGATCTGCATTTAGACTCCATTGTTCTCTGCTTATGGATAGCTTTTTTCATCATGAGGCTTTTGTAATTGTCTTAGATCATTACATTGCTGAGAAAAGATAAGTCTATCAAAGTTCATCATTGCACTGTTGATATTACTGTATACAGCGTTCTCTTGGTTTTGCTAGCATCAGCCCTATTCTTTTCATCACAAATGCTTGAAAGTCCTCTCATTAAATATAAAGTTTTCCCCTATAAAATTATATTCAGTTTTACTGAGTAGGTTATTTTTGGTTCTAATTCTAGATCCTTTGTCTTTTGGGAGATCATATTCCAAACTCTCCGAGGGTTTATGTAGGTGAGCGTTGAAGGTCCTATGAATGATGATTAAGAACGAAGTAGAGTGGGAGACCATATTTCAGGTAGCAATGTCAGACCCTATGTAACGCTCATTCTATTCTCAACAAATGGCACATCATTTTATATATGTACCATCCCCTGAAAACCATTACAATTTATTTTGTGTTTCTTATAGATAAAGAAATGGTACAGTATACAGACAGTTACTCTTGAAGGCTAGAAGATTGATTTCCAGTCTGGTGACTGTCACTTGCTCACAATTGCTCCTTTCTACTCTGTGATCTAGAATTGGATAATGGGCAACAGAGGTATCAGATGACAACCCTTCCTGCACCTCAAATACCCAGTGCAAATTTCTGTACTTGCACCCAACTGACAGATCAATTTCTTTCTGCTCTTGTGCTTCCTGCCTTGTTATTCTATCTCTTCCACCCTTTTCTCCCTGGGTGTTAGAATCCTGCTCCCTCCCCCCCACTTTATCATTTTCACTGTACACTTCTGGCCAGACCCTACTCCAGTGTTGACAGACCTTGCTGTCTTCCTAAGCTGCCCTGAGCTGCAAAACTGTCTCACTTTTAATCCTTCTTGGTTTTCTCAACCAAAATTCGATCTAATGTTATCTAGGTTTTTGTGGAGAAATGTGCTGAGTGAGCTAGGCAAAAATTCTTCTTTTAACTCCGTTATCTTTATTCTGCAATCCAAATAGTATTTTTAAAGTAAAAGATTAAATTAAAAAGAGAAAAAAGGAGTAAAATTGATCAACTGAGTCAAAACTGACCCCAAAGACCTGAAAATATGTGTAATGTTTTACAGCTGTCAACTACCATCCTCTGTAAATTTGAGGAACAGAAATATCTTCTCAAATCTCTTCTTTGGAGCCCTGTTCCTTCTTTACAATTTTGCAGCATTCATTTTTGATTGCTTTGTGGTTTGTTTTTCCATTTGCATTATTGTCACTATGTATATTGTTTTCTTGAATGTGCTCACTTTGCCTTTCACCACATCATGTAAATCTTCACATGCTACTAGGTATTCCTCACATTTATCACTTCTAATAATAAAGCAATATTAAATTATATTCATGTACCACAATCTGTTTAACCACTTTACAATCAATGGACATCCATTTGGTTTCCAATTCTTTGCTACCACAAAAAGTGATACTCCAAATATTTTTACATATATGGGGATTTTCTTCTTATAAATAACTTCCTGGAGGTGCAAACCTAGAAGTGGATTCTTTGTTTCAAAGGGATTAGGTATTTTAGTCCCTTTATTTGTATAATTCCAAATTGATTTCCACAATGGTTGTACAGGTTCACAAGTACATCAATGTTATATTATTACTCCTATTTTACCAACCCCTAAAACACTGACTTCTCATTTTTTGTCTTCTTTGCCAGTTTTCAGAGTAAATCATTAGATTGTTTTGATTTGCATTTCTCTCATTATTAGTGATTTGGAGCATTCTTTTATGCGATTGTTGAAAATTTTTTTTGAAAATTATTTATTCATAGCCTTTGATGACCTGTCTGTTGGGGAAAGGCTGTTGGTTTTCAAAATCTATTAGTTGTCTATATATCCTATAAAACTTTACATAAGAAATTATTTATACTCATTCTTTCACTTCTCTCCTTGAAACCAAGAAACCTCATACTACAACAGAAGACCAAAAGACCATGTAGGCTGATATTTTGTGTATAAGATCTAAAGCACCAGAATTCTTAATTTCAATACCACACCAATATGCTTTCTACCATATTCACTTTCCATTTCTATTTATTACTTCTTAACACCTCCTTCTTAACTCTTCTTGATATGTACTCCTTAACATTATGTAATATCTACATACAGTTACTATTTGGCCCAAACATTTGTCCCTATTCTTAACAACCCTAATCCTCTTCAGGTATACTTGACAACAATTTGTCCATTTATTGCTTTGTTCCCTATACTTTTTGTTATCCTTGTTTGCTTTCCAAGAAATCCCCCCTACCTTTGATCTTTTCAATTAATGTTACCTAAGTAAAGCCTTACTCTTATCTGAGGATGATACTTTGCTTGCAACGTGGGGTGTATATTCCTTGTTCCATACAACCATTTATTGGACATTGTTCTACCATTCCTTGAGGACTGCTACACTTTGTGGTTCATGAAATGTCTCTATATTATAATCTCCCCATCATTTCTGTCATCTGCCCACAAGCTGGTTCCTCTCTCCATTTTTTTTTCAGACATTGCTACCTGAAATATGGTCTCCCACTCTACCTCATTCTTAATCGTCATCCATAGGGCCTTCAACATTCATCTATATAAATCTTCAAGCAATCTGATTTCTCAATTTCCTAATTCCATCATCTTCAATGACCTTGTCACTTGACATTTCAGGCACACATGTGGTATAGAGTTGAGTCAACTTGAAAGAGAATAAATACCTTAAATATGCCTCATTCCCCTACAAACACACTGTCCCCTGCACTCTACCACTGACACATTGAATACTAGATGTCCTGAATATTTATTATAATATCCTTCCCCCTCCATACTTTTCACTGGACAAAGATCTTCCTGTTCCATTCCCTCACATTCAGTACCCTGACTCTCCAGAAAGAATTTACTTAATAATGCTAATATATAGCATTTATGTAATGCCTTATGGTTTACAAAGTGCTTTACATATGTCAACTTATTTAAAGTGGAATGAATCTTGGTGAAGAACTGCGCTGACCTCAATGTAGATGAGTACTTCCAATATGCCTCACCTTTCTAAAACCAACCTAGCCCCTGGACTCTCCCAAACTCTGCCTTGACTAAAAGATAACACCAAAACTGTACATCTTCCATATCACCATGCATGTACTTTCCTGCTTTCCCATTGGATGCCACTTTCCAAATTTCTTTTTTAGACATTGATAACAAAATCTATACACCCCGTCTGCTATGTTAGACCTGGTTCCACTCAGAATCTTTGAGCTCCTGAACTGTAGGCTATGGAGAAAACAATTCCCTTCCATAATAATGAGTTTCTGGTCCCTCATACTCATCCATGTGGGCCATATCTCTCTTATATTTATATGCCACTCTACCCAACCCTTCCTTCAGATGCTAAGTAACCCTCATTCTATTCTCAACAAATGGCACATCATTTTATATATGTACTATCCAATGAAAACCATTATAATTTATTTTGTGTTTCTTATAGATAAAGAAATGGTATTGTATACAGACAGCTACTCTTGAAGGCTAGAAGATGTGATTTCCAATCTGGCAACTGTCATACACATTCAGTAAGAACTTGGATAAATCATAGATTGGAGAGACAGAAGAAGCTGAAAGAAAGCCAGGAAAAAGGCCATTATAATGGTTCAGACAAGAAGAAATGAAAGCCTAGAAATATGGTGGTATTCATGAAAGTGGAGAGGAGAGGAATAGATGGAAGTGAGCTATACAGTATAAGTAGAATCAATATGACTGTGTAACATGGGAGGTGATGCGGAAGAAAGAGTCAAGGATGAAGATAAGTCCAAGGTTTGAAGCCTAGGTGTCTGAAAGCAGTGGTTCAATCAATTGAGGCTTCATTCACAGAAAGAAAAGGCCAGGACTCTTCATAAGAGGTAGGGAAGGATAGTGAAAGAAGCAGCAGACTATGGTGTCACCTATATGCCCCTTGCCTACAACCCTTCCCTGTGGAAAGTAGGTCAAAAACCAATAGCACCCTAAGTGAGCCTGAGAGACTACAGAATTTTTCCTGTGGGCCCTAGTGGTTATTTGGCCTTGTGCTGGTCCAAGGCCTCCTAATCACTTCAGATAAAGAAGGTTCCCAGGGAAGACCACAGTTACTATAACTATAGGTATAATCCTACCAGATTTGTTTAATAGCTTCAGGTACACAGAAGTCAATCTTCAGTGGTGGTTATTCCTTGTAGTCTCCAAAGGACTGGTGTAGGACTAAGGCAGAACTATTTCTAATCTACTCTACCATTAGCTTCTCATCTAAATCCAAGAATTTGTTAATCAGTTCATCCTCTTGCACCAGCAAGTCAACTGCAGAGAAGAAAACATCTTGAAATTAATGAAGTTCATGAAAATTCCTAAGGGAAATCACAAAAGTCAAACTCTTACGTTTACACCAATATTCTGAGGGATTTTCCACTTTTTGTACTAATTTCTTTCTTAAGAGGGGTCTTTATCACTGTCCTGGTGCACAAACAGAATAATTTTCCTTGAAGGCACTATACAGACAACATGGAGTGGGGAACAGAGAGTTAATTTCAAAGCCAGAGATCTCTTGTTTCAAGTCCTGTCTCTAACACACACTGGTTTTGTGATCCTGACCAAATCACGTAACTTCAATGCTTTTGAACAGTGACTAAACTCAAATGGAAAGGGGGCCCCCGGTAAACCATTCGTAAAGATCCCTGTGGATGCCATTGACTTAGAAAACTATATATTAACCTTATTTATGTTCTATTATATTTTATTTCTTTTGGTAAATATTTCCCAGTTATATTTAAATGTATTTCTAGCCTGACTCTGGAGTGATGCAAACTGAATTGTCTGTAGTTTATGTTTTGTCACCTCTGCCAAGTCAGCTCTCTGATACTGTCAGTTGCAGACGAAGTGTTCACAAACTCATTAGCTAAGTACTGTTGTTCATCTGGGATCCTCTATATTAATGAAACTGTAAGTCTAATACTTATCCTTTCCTTGAGCTGCTTGCTTTTTTGTTTTTACTTCTTGTGATGAAGATATATTTTTAAAAATAAATTAATTTGTTTTCACTTTTCAACAATCACTTCCATAAGTGTTAAATTTTCTCCTCCTCCCTTCCCCTCCCTCCCCCAGACAGCATGCAATCTTATATGGGTTCTATGCAGACATTCTTATTAAACACATTTTCACATTAGTCATGTGGCATAGAAAAATTAAAAAGAGAAACCAAACCAAACCAAAACATAACACAAGACAAGACAAAATAGTCTGCCTCATTTTGTATTCCGATTCCATAGTTCTTTCTCTGGATGTGGAGAGCATTTTGCCTCAAGTACATTGGGAATGTTTTAGGGCCTTGCATTGCTGTGAAGGACTAAGTCTACCAGAAAAATTCCTCACATACTGTGTACAATGTTCTTCTGTTCTGCTCCTTTCACTCAGCATCAGTTCATATATGTCCTTCCAGGACTCTCTGAAGTCTTCCTGCTCATCATTTCTTATAGCACAATAGTATTCCATTACATTCATATACCACAACTTGTTCAGTCATTCCCTAACTGATGAGCATCCTCTTAATTGACCACCACAAAGAGAGCTGTTATAAATATTTTTGTACATGTGGAACCTTTACCCATTTTTATTTTTTATTTTAAATTATTTCATTTGTTTTCAGTTTTCTACAATCACTTCCATATATCTTAGATTTTTTCCCCTCCCTCCTTCTCCTTTTCCCTTCCCCCTCCCTCCCTGAGACAGCATGCAGTTTTATATAGGTTCTACATACACATTCCTATTAAATACATTTTCACCTTAGTCATATTGCATAGAAGAATTAAAATGAATGGGAAAACCATAAAACAAACCAAACCAAAACAAAACATAACACAAGAGAAAATGGTCTGCTTCATTCTATGATCCAATTCCATAGTTCTTTCTCTGGATGTGAAAGGTGTTTTGCCTCGAGTCCATTGGGAACTTTTTAGGTTCTTGCAGTTGTGAAGGACTAAGTCTACCAGAAAAATTCCTCACACACTATGGTTGTTGCTGTGTACAAAGTTCTCCTGGTTCTGTTCCTATCACTCAGCATTAGTTCATATAAGTCCTTCCAGGGCTCTCTGAAGTCTTTCTTTTCATCATTTCTTATAGCATAATAGTATTCTGTTACATTCATATACCACAACTTGTT